>NC_064639.1:1150632240-1151232240 GCF_023864345.2 Schistocerca serialis cubense
TTATGCTTTTGATCTTTATTTCAGATTGTTAGATTAAGATAGTTAATGCCTTCTAGTGTTTCATGTTCTTTTGTGAATTGAATTTTATTGTGTATTTGATAAAGTTCTTTGGCTA
Organism: Schistocerca serialis cubense; assembly: GCF_023864345.2. Classification (NCBI taxonomy): domain Eukaryota; kingdom Metazoa; phylum Arthropoda; class Insecta; order Orthoptera; family Acrididae; genus Schistocerca; species Schistocerca serialis. Next base: position 1,150,632,356 of record NC_064639.1, read on the forward strand.
GATTTACATGCATAATGTACCAAATAGGTATTTGCCCATGGATGGGTAGATTACATATGTAGATTATGGATGGGTTGGGAATGTGAGTCTCACAGGAAGCGTGGAAGGGATAATTCTGTGCAGTCGTGCTATTCATCTGTGTCCTCAGTGGCTCAGATGGATAGAGCATCTGCCATGTAATCAGGAGTTCCTGGGTTCGAGTCCAGGTCAGCGCACACGTTTTCAGCTGTCCCCATCAAGGTATAGCAACAACACGTATCGGCAGTTGAGGGTTTCAATTATCATTTATTCTATAGAAGCTGCACGGTCATCAATGGCATCTGTTCTTTCGAGAGTAATTACTATCTTCATATATATTTGTTCATGGTTTTTCAAATACAAAGTGTACAGCCATACAAACTGCTTTAGTCCATTACAGTCACTATAACTTTCATACATGTACCTTTAGCTACAATAAACAGTCTACTCTTGCTAATAACCCAGATCATGTTAACATAACAGAAATAAGTCTACAGTGCATCTGAAGGTTTTTATTAATTTAAACTTAAATATAAAGGTCCTAGTCATACAAACAGCTGAATCTCACTGCAGATACAATAACTCTGTATCATTTATTCCTGGGTATTCATGTTTATGCCAATCACGATTAAAATCGCTATGTCACTTGAAGCTATACAGCAGTGAAGTTGGTATCCTAGCAGAAGACCTGAGAAATTTACCTAACAATATCACATACACTCTTGAAATATAAACCAAAGTTAACATCAACTTCCTAGATCTTGAAATATCACTTTGACATCTCCTACATCAAGAACCACAGATGTTACCAGTACAAACACATCCTGCCATTCAAATCAGTATGAGATGGCTACCTTTAGGTCTATGCCTCATTGCACACATAATGTCCCCCTCAGACCTGCTGAACAGCAGAAGGATATCAGCATAATTAAATCAATTGTCGCAATAGTTGATATGATGCTTCAGTAATAGATGAGCTCTCCAAACAGGAAGAATTACCGAACTGAGTATCTTCAACACACATCTGCAGCAACTGTGAAGGGCATCTAATCAATAAATTAATCAGTCATACTACATATGGGTAAAATTTTGTACCTATTCAAAAAGAAGAGTGTCAAACTCAGCCTTTCCACCAATAATAAGCTTCAACAGATAGTTGTACACACATTTCCCAACATTAGCACCCACAAAAAGAGATCAGTCATCTATAAACTGAACTGCAGTAACTGTCTCAATTTCTGCACTGGCCAACAGGTAGAACGTTTGAAACAGAATTTAAGAAACACTTGAATCCCTACGACTGAGTGACTTCAGCAAGCATTGTCACCAATCTTTGTAGAAAATAATGAACAGTAGACACTACAGAAATCACCCTTCAGATCTTACGCTTTACAGATAATGTTGTCAAAATGAATCTCATAGATGAGATTCGTAAGCATAAGAACACTTATCTTTCTGAATGACAAATAATCAGCCAACACTTCTTTCCTAAGGAGTTTTTTTTTCATTGTTTAAACCAATGTAATATTTCCATAGTCCATGAGAGCTGTATTACTTTAAAAGTTGTTTCATAAATATATTTCTTGTATGTATGCAGTATGCACTACTTATACCTTTATTGTATAATTCACATTTAAATTATATTCGTAGTCTGGCATATTAAAACATTACTATTTATAATGCAAAATGCAATTATAGGTTCAATGTTCCAACTAGGTTCAGCACTGTAACAAAAAACGTATGTTACAGTGAAAGGGTCCTGTAGCCACCTTTCATTAGTCCGGTAGCCCATTTTCATTACCATTTCTCTTTCTTTTCCTTGTTTCTCTATTCTCTTTACTCTCATAGTGGTGTGATTGAATGAATGTGGTTGTGTGTCACATTGCTAGACGGTGGCGTAGTCTGCTGCAGAAAGTCTGCGATAGTCATACAGATTCAGCAGCAGTTGTACAGAATAGCCAACTCTCGTAGTGGTCAAGTCGGCAAAGAGGTTTCCGCTACTTGTGAGAAATCCACCTGCGTTAGGTTGGTGGCGGAAATGGCATCCTGGGGTTTTCCGGTCCACGCGGAGCGTGGAAGAGGCTGGAGAAGCGGGAGGCAGTCTGCCGCCGGTACGGGAAGCGTACACAGCTGTGCTCCAGTCGAAGAAGGGTGAGTTAGACTGACCGCGTGGCGCGTTGTTACTTGGCGAGGGGAGAGCTGTTAGCCTTTGGTCTCGCTTTTCAGATCTGGAAGATTGCTTTGCCTTGTCGCAGCAAGGAATGCAAAACTTTGGCAGATTTTTCTTTTAGCAAATTTCTGTAGCAGACTTTGATCCGCCGGAAGAGCGCCACACAAAGGTGTCGATAAGAAGTGAGCACTCGCTTCTGTATGAATGTCTGTTTGCCTTCAGCTGTGCCTGTATAAGCTTTCACCTTTCTAAATATTTAGAGCCTTGCCTTCTCGTAAATTTTCCTTACTTTCCGTGTCTTTCGTCCGTGGGGAGCCAACCACGTGGTAGAACATTATAGTTGTTGGGCTACGGGCATCACTAACTGTCCGATCGCATGTTTGTTTTAGAAAATGTTAAGATGATTGTATGATGTGATATTGTTGGAATTTGGCACTATACCTAGAAATTGTGCCTCCACAAACCACGTGTTATCAGAAATCGTGTACATGCCTCACATCCTTAGTTTAGGAATAAATGATTTTATCTACAATTTTCTCTTGTGTTCCGAGATTACGTTTTTGCGCCTAAGCCACTCACCTCGTAGCTTTCCCATTAGCACATCCAAAGCGTTTCCTTATGCACAGGTCCAGTGATTAGTCTCCTGTTGTATTTTATAACAAATGCTTTAGATTGTCATATTTTCAGGTGTGTTGCTGGGAGCTGATCTTATGCACTGTTCATGCATTTTCTATTTTATTTTAAATGTTTGATGTCGTGAACAGCGCACGGGCAATACTATTAATTACATCGTATCCGCTGTGAGCGACCTCACAACGTATGCATTTTTGTGAGTTTTTGGTCTGTGATCAAATTAATTCATTTTCCGACTCGACCAAATCTTTGAGTAGTTCTATGGTTTGAGTCGGTGGCGACCCTATTCTTCTCACGTTGATTTCATATGCAATAAGTATTTCCATTCTTAATAATAAGGAATAACCCGTAGTAACGTGGTTAGTTACAACAGTGCTTATGTACTGTACACACTGCTTCGTATCGTTTATACACAATCTTTGCTTGTGTAATCCTAAATATTCAGCATATTAGGAACTATTGAAAATAATTTTACTTGTCTTTACGTTGCACTATCAAAGACATCAGCTACGCCCATACGCTATCACAGCATCCGCAACCTAACATCTTTACCACTGCAATATTTTCGAAATTGTTTATTTTTTGACGCTTTGTTAATGCTTATCGTGTTTATTGGCACTAAACAGAGAATAGTGTTATGTAAAAAGTTTTCCAGTGAACTGAGCAACACGAGCATAGTGCACAAATGTGTTAATGTTAACATTCCTAACAGAAGCCCAGCGCATTTGGTCGCACAGAATCAGACAGCAAGATGGTTTTCATCACATTTCACTTTTAACTAATTTTAAAACTTTTCGTAAATTACACTACTGGCCATTAGAATTGCTACACCACGAAGATGACGTGCCACAGACGCGAAATTTAACCGACAGGAAGAAGATGCTGTGATATGCAAATGATGAGTTTCTCAGAGCATTCACACAAGGTTGGTGCCAGTGACGACACCTACAACGTGCTGACATGAGGAAAGTTTCCAACCGATTTCTCATACACAAACAGCAATTGACCGGCGTTGTCTGGTGAAACGTTGTTGTGATGCATCGTGGAAGGAGGAGAAATGCGTACCATCACGTTTCCGACTTTCATAAAGATCGGATTGTAGCCTATCGCGATTGCGGTTTATAGTATCGCGACATTGCTGCTCGCGTTTGTCGAGATCCAATTATTGCTGGCAGAATATGGAATCGGTGGGTTTAGGAGGATAATACGGGACGCCGTGCTGGATCACAACGGCCTCGTATCACTAGCAGTGGAGATGACAGGCATCTTATCCGCATGGCTGTAAGGGATAGTGCAGCCACGTCTCGATCCCTGAGTCAACAGGTGGGGACGAATGCAAGACAACCATCTGCACGAACAGTTCGACGTCGTTTGCAGCAGCATGGACTATCAGCTCGGAGACCATGGCTGCGGTTACCCTTGACACTGCATCACAGACAGGAGCGCTTGCGATGGTGTACTCAACGACGAACCTGGTTGCAAAATCGCAAAATTTGATTTTTTTCGGATAAATCCAGGTTCTGTTTACAGCATCACGATGTTCGCATCTGTGTTTCGCGACATCGCGGTGAACGCACATTGGAAGCGTGTATTCGTCATCGCCATACTGGCGTATCACCCAGTGTGGTGGTATGGGGTGGCATTGGTTACACGTCTCGGTCACTTCTTGTTCGCTTTGACGGCACTTTGAACAGTGGATCTTACATTTCAGATGTTACTACCCTTGGGTGTACCCTTCATTCGATCCCTGCGAAACCCTACGTTTTAGCAGAATAATGCACGCCCGCATGTTACAGGTCCTGTACGGGCCTTTCTGTGTACAGAAAATGTTAGACTGCTGCCCTGGCCAGCACACTCTCCAGATCTCTCACCAATTGAAAACGTCTGGTCAATGGTGGCCGAGAAACTGGCCAGTCACTACTCCTGTTGAACTGTGGTATCGTGTTGAACCTGCATTGGCAGCTGTACCTGTACACGCCATCCAAGCTCTGTTTGACACAAGGCCCAGGCGTATCAAGGTCGTTATTACGGCCAGAGGTGGTTGTTCTCGGTGCCGATTCCTCAGGATCTATGCACCCAAATTGCGTGAAAATGTAATCACATGTCAGTTCTAGTATAATATATTTTGTCCAATGAATACCCATTTATCATGTACATTTCTTCTTGGTATAGCAATTTTAATGGCCAGTAGTGTATTTTACATACATCAGAATAACTAAATATCTAGTAGATGCACGGTACAGTCTCATTAATGTGACCACCGCATTTGTTCAATGTCAACGTGCAGTAGCCACTCACAGACGGCACGTGGCAGCACTAGCAGTGGAGGGTATATAAAACATGTCGGTTAGACGCGGAAAACAACGCAGTCGTTGTAATGCGAAAACTTTCAAAACAGCACGATCATTGGCTTTCGAGAGAAGGGTGAAAGCATTTCCAAGACGGCTAAGTTTGTAAACTCTACGCGTGCTGTCGTGGTTAGGATATACCGTGCATGGCAAAAAAGCGCTACGCAAAACCGGCGCTGAAGCAGCTGTGGTGCACTGCAGCTATAGACGACGGGGGTGAATGACGGCTGTGGAGAAGTGTACGAACGAATAATCGAGCAGCTGTTGACTAATTGAAACTTTCTGGCAGATTAAAACTGTGCGCCAGACAGAGACTCGAACTCGGGACCTTCGCCATGTCTCCGCAGTATCCTTTCTTCTAAGAGTGCTAGTTCTGCAAGGTTCGCAGAAGAGATTCTGTGAAGTTTGGGACGTAGGAGACGAGGTACTGGCAGAACTGAAACTGTGAGGACGGGTCGTGAGTCGTGCTTCGGTAGTTCAGATGGCAGAGCACTTAGGCAAAGGTCTCGAGCTCGAGTCTCGGTCCGGCACACAGTTTTAATCTGTCAGGAAGTTTCATATCAGCGCACACTCCGCTGCAGAGTGAAAATCTCATTCTGTTGAGTAACTGACTGTCCCGACGAACCAAGGTTTTACCAACAGTCTCTCAGCGAAGGTTGCCGCGTATGTACGTCTGCAGCAGGGGCCTGGTTCGCACACACATCGTTCATCGGTGATGAAGGCTGCAATTTGCAAGCTAGTGCAGCAAGTGGACCTCCACTGAGTAGCAACAGATTGCCTCTTCAGATGAATCCCGTTTTGCTCCATCAGACAAATGGCAAACACCACGCAACAAACGTCAGAAGGGTCCGTTTGAAAGAGGCTGCTTTATGGTCTGGGAAATATTTTCGTGGCATTCCCTGGGTGCTCTCGTCATTCTGAAAGGCGCAGTGGACCAACAAATGAATGCATCTGTTCTTGATGATCATGTACACTCCTACATGCAGTATGGTTTTCCTTGGCACAATGGCATCTACCAACATGACAGTAAAATGTTCAGACAGATCGCATTGTAAGTGCGTGGTTCGAAGAGCGCCAGAATAAGTTTAGCATGCTCCCCTCTCCACAAAACTCCCCCTATTCAAACCCAGTCGAGAACCTGTGGCACCATCTGGATTGGGCTGTTCGCTCTATGGAACCTCAACTGAGAAACCTACCTCTGCTGGCCTCAGCACTGGAGTCGCCATGGGTGCACATTCCTGTCGGTAACTGCCGCAACGTAAATGGTTCATCTTCTGCACGTCTCGCAGCAGTCCGCGCTGCAAATGATCGTTATTGATGCTTGAGATAGGTGGTCACATGACTTTGGCAGGGCAGTATATTCCCAAAGAGTGTACAAAAAGCTTTCCGGCCCTGGCACATCTGGCGATGTTTAAGAAATCCGAAACCTATAATTGTTTGATTCAAATAAACCTTTTTAAACCATACTCGTCGCTGGCTGCTTTTTCAGTTATAAACCCACTTTGGATGAATATTTTTCCAGCATTGCTTCTGGAAAAGTAGTGCTAAAAGGGTGTATACTTCAGACCAAATTGGATGTGGTTAGTGGCAGTGTAAGATTTCGTAGTTATGAGCTAGTCTCAAACACTGGTCGAATATAATCGGTAGGCGGGTTAAACATGCTCTTTTCAAAATGTCATTCGCCTTCTGACACGGTTTATGGAACGTCCCTATGATAGTGAGCCACACATTAAGTAAGTTTCTTTGAAAAGAGGATAGATAAATCGTGTAGTCTACTTTAATGGGAACATCAATGGAGAGTTAGGAAGCGAGCATCTCTAATAGGCCGGCGTCAAAACGTCATATGATCTAGCTTCATGGAGTATCATACTTGAATCGCCACATTACGTACACACTGCTGATCGTGCCGGGCCCGAAGCTCAAATTATGACCGTTGTTCCATCAGGACAACGTGAACGGCTCGATGGAAACCGGAACATGAGCAAAGGTGCCCTCTCCAGGCTTCATTTCACTATCTTACCACCCTGGATGCCCTGTGCCACAGTGTAGTGGAAAACATTTTTGGATATATTTCATTTTGTCTTGAGCTAACCGTTTCACCCTCTACGATTTCCTCAAGTTACTCTCTGATATCTCAATCCATGTCCCATCATCCTTTCCCTCCTCCTTGTATGCGTGTGTTTTTCATATATATTTCTCTCTGCCCCCTCCATCCCCCCCTCCCCCCCCCCCCACCCCGTCGTCACCGCCGAGTTTCCGGAGAACCTCTTCATTTCTTATCTCAGTCTATCTAATTGTCAACGTCCTTTTACAGCACGACATTCAAACGATTCTGTTCTCTTCTTTTCCTGCTTTCACACAGTCTTTGAATCAGTCTTGCACAATACGGTGCTTAGAACGTATGTTCGTGGAAACGTTTTCCTCCATTTAAGTGAAAGACTATGGAGGAATCAATGACACGAAGTTATGATAAGTGGTGAAACCAAATTCTACCAGTTTAGTCAAAATGGTTGAAAGAAAATTTGCGACCATACTGGCACTAACTGGTAAACAAAATTGGCCATAAAGACGAGTGTTTTAAAAAGTGCGTAGTGATGACTGTTAGCAAGCGCTTATCTTTTCGAAAGAAATAGTGCAAAAAAAACCCGAAGCATTGGTTTCTCTTTATGGTTTCATTTTCAACCTTGTCGTTTCCATCTGGCCCGCCACCTTAAATGCAGAGAGGAATAGCGCCATAAAAACTTTTTCTGTTTCTACTGTTAGTTTATCTATGACGATGACTGAACGTAAGAGTGAATACTTTTCTCAAATGACCGACAGTAGAATTTTATGTAAGTCGTCATCATCATTTAAGACTGATTATGCCCTTCAGCGTTCAGTCTGGAGCATAGCCCCCTTATAAAATTCCTCCATGATCCCCTATTCAGTGCTAACATAGGTGCCTCTTCTGATGTTAAACCTATTACTTCAAAATCATTCTCAATCGAATCCAGGTACCTTCTCCTTGGTCTGCCCCGACTCCTCCTACCCTCTACTGCTGAACCCATGAGTCTCTTGGGTAACCTTGCTTCTCCCATGCGTGTAACATGACCCCACCATCTAAGCCTGTTCGCCCTGACTGCTACATCTATAGAGTTCATTACCAGTGTTTCTTTGATTTCCTCATTGTGGACACCCTCCTGCTATTGTTCCCATCTACTAATACCTGCAGTCATCCTAGCTACTTTCATATCCGTAACCTCAACCTTATTGATAAGGTAATCTGAATTCACCCAGCTTTCGCTCCCATACAACAAAGTTGGTCGAAAGATTGAACGGTGCACAGATAACTTAGGCTTGGTACTGACTTCCTTCTTGCAGAAGAGAGTAGAACGAAGCTGAGCGCTCACTGCATTAGCTTTGTTACACCTCGCTTCCAATTCTTTCACTACTTTGCCATCCTGTGAGAATATGCATCCTAAGTACTTGAAACCGTCCACCTGTTCTAACTTTGTTCCTCCTATTTGGCACTCAATCCGTTTATATTTCTTTCCCACCGACATTACTTTCGTTTGCGAGATGCTAATCTTCATACCATAGTCCTTACATTTCTGATCCAGCTATGAAATATTACTTTGCAAACTTTCAATCGAATCTGCCATCACAACTAGGTCATCCGCATATGCAAGACTGCTTATTTTGTGTTCACATATCTTAATCTCACCCAGCCAGTCCATTGTTTTCAACATATGATCCATAAATAATATGAACAACAGTGGAGACAGGTTGCAGCCTTGTCTTACCCCTGAAACTACTCTGAACCATGAACTCAATTTACCGTCAACTCTAACTGCTGCCTGACTATCCATGTAAAGACCTTTAATTGCTTGGAAAAGTTTGCCTCCCATTCCATAATCTCGTAGAACAGACAATAACTTCCTCCTAGGAACCCGGTCATATGCCTTTTCTAGATCTATAAAGCGTAGATACAATTCCCTGTTCCACTCACAACACTTCTCCATTATTTGCCGTAAGCTAAAGACCTGGTCCTGACAACCTCTAAGAGGCCTAAACCCACACTGATATTCATCCAGTTGGTCCTCGACTAATACTCGCACTTTCCTTTCAACAATACCGGAGAAGATTTTACCCACAACGCTGATTAGAGAGATACCTCTGTAGTTGTTACAATCTTTTCTGTTTCCATGTTTAAAGATTGGTGTGATTACTGCTTTTGTCCAGTCTGATGGAACCTGTCCCGACTCCCAGGCCATTTCAATTATCCTGTGTAGCCATTTAAGACCTGACATTCCACTGTATTTGATGAGTTGCGACGTAATTTGATCGACCCCAGCTGCTTTATTACACTGCAATCTACTGACCATTTTCTCCACTTCCTCAAATGTGATCCTATTTCCATCATCATTCCTGTCCCGTTATACCTCGAAATCTGAAACATTACAGATCATATTTTCACCTACATTGAGCAACTCTTCAAAATATTCCCTCCATCTGCCCAAGTATGTAAGTAATTTAAGAAATTTGTAACCACATTCAGTGGTGTGATTTACAAACGTTGCAGAATATCCAAGATTTCTTAGACGGAGCGGAGCATGGCGTCGTCTACTGCAGCCTTGGTTCCAACGTACGAAGCAAGGATCTTCCGTTGGAGAAGATTCAGGCCCTCGTGGAGGCGTTCAGAGAGCTGCCGCAGCGCGTCGTCTGGAAGTGGGAGAACGACTCCCTGCCTTCACAGCCGGAGAACGTGATGGTCAGCAAGTGGCTGCCGCAGCAGTCCATACTGGGTGAGCTGTTCTTTAAGATAACTTTGGGGTACACTTTACCAGGGTTTAACTGGTACACTGCTACTGCGTGTGGTTGTCTACTAGGGGAGAGACTACGCCCAAGTAAAGGTTGGACATCGCCGACCTTTGCGACCGAGCGGTTCTAGGCGCTTCAGTCCGGAACCGCACGACCGCTACGGTCGCAGGTTCGAATCCTGCTTCAGACATGGATGTGTGTGATGTCCTTAGGTTAGTTAGATGTAAGTAGTTCTAAGTTCTAGGAGACTGATGACCTCAGATGTTAAGTCTCATAGTGGTCAGAGCCATTTGAACCATTTTTTGAAAGGTTTGGACATCATTCATAAGCAAAATATTTATTGAACAATTGCTTAAAAATTCAGTCGAACTACTTAAGAATATTTTATTTGGAATCTTCCAACAATTAATTAAAAACACGTTAAAAACGCCAAAAGGAGATCGAATTTCATAAATCTGCACATGCCCGAACATGTACTGCTGTGTTTACATTCATGCATACACTGTGACACTGAGCCACATTGTACTGTTAAAAGACTAGGAGACCCAAAATGGGGTATACAGAACGGAAATCTCATGTTAAAGGACGACAAATGAGCTTTGGACTTAACTAACACAATTATGGAAGCAAATACTTTCAGCAACCTACATACAGAGGCAAAGAAATGTTAGTTTCTTGAGAATTAATCATTTATCACTAAGTTTCATCTCCTATAATGAGATGCTATGTGACTACTAGGACACAGAAAATCCTCCAGTACAACCTCATGTGACAGAAGAACGATGCAAAATTTTAATACAGTATCTGTGCCCGCAATGACAGCTACAAGAAGCAGAATGTGACTCAAATTTAGCAAATCACGTTAAGTATTTTCTGACGGTCTATTTACTGCTTTTTAATTGCTTGGTATCAAAGAATGTTCCATAACATTACTGACCAAAGGAATGAAAACTTATTAAAGGAATAACCTTAAAGTTTACGTTCAGTTCCCCAAAACAAATACACACACAAAATTTAAAAAAGTACATATTTTTTTAAAAAAAAGCAAGACAGGTATAATGTTGCGTCAAGCAATCCTTTTACGGCCCACGCGTGTACTGTTAACACAGTACGCCCACGATTTCAGAATCCAACTAGCTGCGCCCGGGTAGTTACTCTGCCTAAATCAGCTATAGACAACTCCCGGATAATCGAGACAGTTCTACACATGGCGCTAGTAACTGCCAGTAATACCAACAAAGGGGACAGAAACCGAATACTCGATTATTAATAAAAAAATATCGCGTGCTTGTTTCTGAACACACACCAAAACATCAAGGTGGTTGTCAGAAGATTCACCCGCCAACCGCAATTCAGTTTCAAAACGACGACGAGCGGACAGAAATAAAGCGGCGAGGACGAATGATGAGTCAAGCTTGGATGTTCTGTCGATGAGACCTTGCCCGAGAATGCCAAACGCCACTGGTTTGAGTCCAATTCCAGCACAATGGTTCGATGTGCCACGAAATATCAAATAAGGTATATACTGCTTTGCAAACTGAAAAGTGATTCCATGGATTCAATACACTCCTAGAGATTTCGTATAGAAATTACTGTTTAATGTTACTATTCCTCCTTCGGTCCACTCCCTTAGCCGTGTTGTCAGAGCGTCCGACTACCACGCAACGGGCCCAGGTTTGATTGCTGGCCAGGTCGAAGATTTTCTCCGCTCGGGAAAGGGGTTCTGTGCTGTCCTCATCATTTCATCATCGACACGCTAGTCACCCAATGTGGCATCACCTGAAAGGGCTTGCAACTGGGGACTCCCAGCCACCACTAAAATGTGGTCATCTCACTTCATTTCAGGCTTCCTGTAGCTAAGATAGTCTTTCCTGCATGTTCTATTGAGCTTCCTTCAATTACCAGCCCGTGGAATAGGCTAGCGCCTAAGACAACCGTATTCCTGGGTTCGGATCCAGTCGCTGTTTAGATACTGAATGAAAATCAACAACAGCTGCGTCCTAAGTCTCCCAATACGAGTCATTCTCGTTCTACCATTGGCCTCATCCAGGAGGCTGGAGGAGTAGATGGAGCAAATTTTTGTCCTTAGGGTAGGAAACTGCCCGTAAAAGGCAGGAATGATCCAAGGCATGAGGATGCAGAAGGCAATGGAAACTACGGCATTAAAGATATAGTGTTTATCCACAGGACGTGCGGCCTGCAACTGAAAAAGTGTCTCCATTAGCAAAACATTAGCCGCCTCATTTGGAAGACGTGCTTTGCTGTGCTACATATTTTACGTCGTATTTATGGATATATTGACGCCGCACCTAAGTGTTCATTTTGGCAGGATTGTGTAAAAGGCGTCACGAAGCCGTATAATCTGTGCATTATGCACGTTTGTGTATTTATGTTTACAGTTGGAAGCGGACTTCCGCTGTCTCATTTGTGTGGGAGTAAGCACGCGTTTTCCAGATAAATTCGTCTCGAAAAGTACTCCAGAAACTTCAAGAACAAATTAAGTGATACTTTCATGATGTTCGTATTAAATTTCGTGCGTGTGTCGTGGTATATTGTGCACTTTCGTACGTTACGTGCCGCGAGGAACGTACTTGATGCTAGCATCAATTGTAATCAGCACTTGTCCTCTATACAGTTCAAGCAGTAATGTCACCACGGAAACAATAGTCACACCAAATTTTAGTGCATGCCGACGCGAAAGAAAGTATATTTTTGAATCTTCAGAGGACAGTGTTGTTGTGTGCGACGTGTAGTTAGATGTTCATTATTTTATAATTTGACTTCCATGACTGGATCCGTCCACTTTTAGCGGACCCTCTTTTTCTGTGACAAAGTTCGGAATCGCGAGACTAATGATCTCGTCATTTGGTCCCACAACCCCTATCAGTTAATCAATCAATCAATCAATCAATCAATCAATCAATCAATCAACGTATAGTTAGGATACAGGTGGAATGGGGATCAGGCTGGTGGTTGTCCAAACTTTAGATTCAATATTATTACTGTCACTTCATTTACCAGGCAAAATACACTATGGCCGTTAAAATTGCTACACCACGAAGATGACGTGACACAGACGCGAAATTTAACCGACAGGAAGAAGATGCTGTGATACGCAAATGATTAGCTTTTCACAGCATTCACACAAGGTTGGCGCCGGTGGCGAAACCTGTAACGACGGAAATGCATATCCTCCTATTTTCATCTATTGTACTATTATTTTTTTCCTTGTTTTGTTACCTCAAGATATGACATTTCTGTCTCTTTATATATTGTAATTGTTTTACTGTTTGTATATATATATTTATGCACTTAAGTCGATGTATAATTGGTTTGTTTCGTAAATATTATTTGTATTTTTACGCTGGGTCTTGCCTAGGGAAAACTGCTATCGAACGATTACATCGATGGGTCGTGTGAAGAATCAAAGTGTGTAGGATCTTTGGTGGTGTTAACTCTGCCGCGTGGAGCGCGGGCAGGAGGAGTCTGGCGGGAGTAGCGAGTGGAGCAGGTGTTGTGTGACGCTCCCGCGAGTTGCCGCGCTTTGGGGGTTTGGCAGCATGTAATTGCGCTCGACTCGCGATGATAGTTTCTGACATGGTGTCGCGGACGGGAAGCATTAGCTGGCGCACATCAAGAGCCCATTTCGCCTGGTGACCGTGTCGAGAAGAAGGCGCGCCAACATCCAGCTTCTGCAACAGCGACGGCCGACAATGAGTGACTGTCGCCACCTCCTCGATCGACGGCTTCAAACCTTCAATCAACCAACAAGGAAGACTAAAAGCACGTAAAGTTTCAGAACTGTATGGCAGACCTCAGCTTTTCAAACTGTTCCATTTGCCTCGCAAAATTACAGCAACTTAGCATGAACCTTTGTTGCTCATTGTCCCAACTGCATTGCCAAGCAGGGTCCCTTCCTTTTCCGAAATGAACCCGAGTGTCGTTGAAATTCAAACGCCAGCATAATTCCATTTCACTGCTTTAATTTCAAGGTTCAATTTAAGTATCTACAATAGTTAGATTACACAAGCACAAATTAAGAGTGCGAGTTTTGTTCCCGTATTTTAGCTTACCTGTGACTGCAGCTCAGCTTGGTACGTACTAAATTTTACTATTGTTAATTGTTCAGAATCGTTTAATTCAAGTTCAAAGTTAAATCTCTTCTTTCTAAATTGCGTAGATTCAAGTAGCTTTAGAAATGATTGTTGAGGTAGTCCAAGACTAACTGTATTTCGACGTGCTTCAGAAAGAAAGCTCACTATTAACTTCAGTCACTAAATTAACTTTCGATTTTCCGGTTTCATTAATTCTTTTGCTAAATTAAGTGTAGCGAAATTTATTACTTCTGACAAACTTTCAGTTTTTACACTACACGTGTCAACCTTCAGTTGCCACGCTTCTAGTGCTAATTATGTGTAATAACCTTTCCTTTTCAGTTATTATAGTAATTGTCCATAGGACTGGCGACCGTAATTTCCCCCAAATCTCAAATATCTAATTACCGCTAGTTAATTTTTAACGTAACGGCCGCACATTTACTTTCTTTATTAACTTTATCCCTATTTCAAAATTAATTTCCACCAGTTTCACTTGCATTTTTCCTTTCATTTAGATGTAACCCTTTCCTCCCTCTTTACCGACAGGTTAACTTCGGTGACGATTGCTTTTCCAAAATTCCCATTAGGTACACGCGGTTTAATTTCTCACTGTCATTAAGGTCGATAAGTGAGGGGGAGGTTACAAACCTACAACGTGCTGACACGAGGACAGTTTCCAACCGATTTCTCATACACAAACAGCAGTTGACCGACGTTGCCTGGTGAAACGTTGTTGTGATGCCTCGTGTAAGGAGGAGAAATGCGTAACATCACGTTTCCGACCTTCATAAAGGTCGGATTGTAGCCTATCGCGATTGCGGTTTATCGTATCGCGACATTGCTGCTCGCAATGGTCGAGATCCAATGACTGTTAGCAGAAAGTGGAATCTGTGGGTCCAGGAGGGTAATACGGAACGCCATGCTGGATTCCAACGGCCTCGTATCACTAGCAGTCGAGATAACAGGCATCTTATCTGCATGGCTGTAACGGATCGTGCAGCCACGTCTCGATCCCTGAGTCAACAGATGGGGAGGTTTGCAAGACAACCACCATCTACACGAACAGTTCGACGACGTTTGCAACAGCATGGACTATCAGCTCGGAGACCATGGCTGCGGTTACCCTTGACGCTGCATCATAGACTGGAGCGCCTGCGACGGTGTACTCAGCGACGAACCTGGGTGCAGGAATGGCAAAACGTCATTTTTTCGAATGAATCCAGGTTCTGTTTACAGCATCATGATGGTCGCATCCGTGTTTGGCGACTTCGTGGTGAACGCACATTGGAAGCGTGTATTCGTCATTGCCATACTGGCGTATCACCCGGCGTGATGGTACGGGGGGGCCATGTGTTGCAACTCTCGGTCACCTCTTGTTCGCATTGACGGCACTTTGAAGAGTGGACGTTGCATTTCAAATGTGTCACTACCCGTGACTCTACCCTTCATTCGATCCCTGCGAAACCCTACATTTCAGCAGGATAATGCACGACCGCATGCTGCAGGGCCTTTCTGGATACAGAAAATGTTCGGCTGCTGCCCTGGCCAGCACATTCTGCAGATCTCTCACAAACTGAAGACGTCTGGTCAATGGTGTCCGAGCAAGTGGCTCGTCACAACACGCCAGTCACTACTCTCGTTGAACTGTGGTATAGTGTTGAAGCTGCATGGGCAGCTGTACCTGTACACGCCATCCAAGGTCTGTTTGACTCAATGCCCAGGCGTATCAAGTCCGTTATTAGGGCCAGAGGTGGTTGTTCTGGGTACTGATTCCTCAGGATCTATGCACCCAAATTGCGTGAAAATGTAATCACATGTAAGTTCTAGTATAGTATATTTGTCGAATGAATAGCTATTTATCGTCTGCATTTCTTTTTGGTGTAGCAATTTTAATGGCCAGGAGTGTAGATTAAAAAACTCAGTTCTGAAGAAAAGTGACAGATCTTGAAGGTTACAAAATATTTTCCTCAAGTAATAAACCGCCAGGGCAGCCGAGAGCGCTCTAGCGCTGCTTCCTGGACCCGGGTAGGCGCGCCGGCACCGGATGGAATACGCTTGGCGGATTAATGATGAGGTCCGGTATGGCGGCGAGCCTGGATGTGGTTTTCAGGCAGTTTTTCACATCACCCTAGGTGAATACCGGGCTGGTCCCCACGTTCAGCCCCTGTTATACGACTCGCAGACATTTGAAGAACGTCGGCGCTATTCCAGGGCCTACACTAGACGTGGACAGCTGAGGTACACTAATTCCGTCCCTTGGGGGTTCGGGGTGGCGACAGGAAGGGCATCCTGCCACCCTCTGACACTGCCAAATTTATAGTAACAAGGCCGACCGCGCTTTGAAGCAGGACAAAGGCCAAAAGAAAATGATGATGATTTTCTTCAAGTAATACAAAACAGTCCAATCTGACCCTACATGTGAAACCGAATTCAACAGCCTTAAATAATTACGACAAAAATATCTTATTATACCAGAAAATATTCACTTGTCTGTAATAGTAACCTGAGTCAAATCACTACGTAGTTGTTGTTTGGCTGCTGCTAGGAATTCCGCAGTCATCATGACAACTTTCAGTATACTGCTCAGGTACTCACACTTACGTCTAAGTGATCAGTTAAAGTTACATATATAAAGAATTCTTTCGTGTAAGAGAATATAGCAATTAACATTACATACGAATGAACCACAGGTTCAGTAACTGAATCACCATTAAAACAGAGTAGGGAACACGACAGTTGTGACAAGTTTTCAAACTACATTTCACTTCTGCACAATCACATGCACTGTCCCTACTGATGGGAACCAGCTTACTTTATGAGACATTATTCAGTTTAACGCTCCCCATATTCTGCAGACTGAGGTGACGAAAGTTTTGAGGTACCTCCCAATATCGCGTCGGATCTCCTTTTGCCCGACATTTTTCAGCAGCTCGAAGTGTCATGGACTCAGCAAGACGTCAGGAGTCCCCTGCAGATATACCCAGCCGTGCTGCCTCTATAGCTATCCATATTTGCGAAAGTGTTGCCTGTGCACTGTTTTGTGTACGGTTTTACGTACAAACTTATAACCTCCCCCTCACTTATCGACCTTAATGACAGTGAAAAATTAAACCGCGTGTAACTAATGGAAATTTCGGAAAAGCAATCGTCACCGAAGTTAATTTGTTGGTAAAGAGGGAGGAAAGGGTTACATCTAAATGAAAGGAAAAATGCAAATGAAACTGGTGGAAATTAATTTTTAAAAGGGGTAAAGTTAATAAAAAAAGTAAATGTGCGGCCGTTAAATTAACAATTAACTAGCGGTAATTAGATATTTGAGATTTGGGGGAAATTACGGTCGCCAGTCCTAAGGACAATTACTATAGTAACTGAAAAAGAAAGGTTATTACACATATAATTAGCACTAGAAGCGTGGCAACTGAAGGTTGACACGTGTAGTGTGAAAACTGAAAGTTTGTCAGAAGTAATAAATTTCGCTACACTCTGACTTAATTTAGCAAAAGAATTAATAAAGCCGGAAAATCGAAAGTTAATTTAGTGACTGAAGTTAATAGTGAGCTTTCTTTCTGAAGCACATCGAAATTCAGTAAAATACGGTTAGTCTTGGACTACCTAAACAATCATTTCAAAAGCTACTTGAATCTACGCAATTTAGAAATAAGGGATTTAACTTTGAACTTGAATTAAATAATTCTGAACAATTAGCAATAGTAAAATTTAGTACGTACCAAGCTGAGCTGCAGTCACAGGTAAGCTAAAATACGGTAACAAAACTAGCACTCTTAATTTGTGCTTGTGTAATCTAAATATTGTAGCCAGCTATGAATACTTTAACAAAACTTTGAAATTAAAGTAGTGAAATGGAATGATTGTACTTTAATGCTGGCGTCTGAATTTCAACGACACTAGGGTTCATTTCGGAAGAGGAAGGGACCCTGCTTGGTAATGCAATTGGGACAATGAGCAACAAAGGTTCATGCTAAGTTGCTGTAATTTTGCGAGGCAAATGGAACAATTTTAAAAGCTGAGGTCTGCCATACAGTTCTAAAACTTCACGTGCTCCCATTCTTCCTTGTTGGTTGATTGAAGGTTTGAAGTCGGCGATCGAGGAGGTGGCGATAGTCACTCATTGTCGGCCGTCGCTGTTGCAGAAGCTGGATGTTGGCGCGCCTTCTTCTCGACACGGTCACCAGGCGAAACGGGCTCTTGATGTGCGCCAGCTAATGCTTCCCGTCCGCGACACAGTGTCAGAAACTATCGTAGCAAGTCGAGCGCAATTACATGCTGCCAAACCCCGAAAGCGTGGCAATTCGCGGGGGCTTCACACCACACACCAGCTCCAATGCACCACCCCAGCCAGACTCACCCTCTGCCCGCGCTCCACGCGACAGTCAACACTACCAAAGATCCTAAACACTTCGGTTCTCCACACGACCTATCAATGTATTCGTTCGATAGCATAGTTTTCCCTAGGCCAGACCCAGCGTATAAATACAAATAATATTCACAAAACAAACCAACATAAATGCATAAATATAAACAGTAAAACTATTACAATATATAAAGACACAGAAATGTCATATGTTGAGGTAACAAAATAAGGAAAAATCTATAGTACAATAGATGGAAATAGGAGGATATGCATTTCCGGCGTTACAAACTACCCACTGGATCACAATCAATAAATCTTCGATGAGATTCATGTCGGGCGATCTGGGTGGCCAAATCATTAGCTCAGATATTCTAGAATGTGCTTCAAACTAATTTGAAACAGTTGTGGCCCATTTACATGGGTCCTTGTCATCAGTAAAAGTTCCATCAATGTTCTGGACCACGAAGCTCAGGAACGCCTACAAATAGACTCCAAGTAGCCGAACATAATTTTCAGTCAAATGATACGTTCAGTTGGACAAAGAGACGCAGGTTACAGAGCCCACGTCATTGTGGAGCCACAACCGTGTTGCACAGTTCATTATCGACAACGTCAGTCCATGGCTTCGTGAGTTCTGCGCCACATCCGAACACTATCATGAGCCCTTACCAGCTTAACTCGAGACTCATCTGACCAGATCACGGGTTTCCAGCCGTGTTATGGTAAAATCGATATGGTCACGAGTGCAAGAAAGGTGTTGCAGGCGATGTCGTGTTGTTAGTAAAGGCACTAGCGTCGATGATGTGGTGCCACATTCCGTTAACGCCAAATTTCATTGCACTGTCTTAACGGATTGATTTCCGCCCTCATTTCACACAGTGTTGCTGGTATGTTACCACTGACGCTCCTGCTCTCAGTCGTTAAGTGAAAGCCGTTGGCCACTGCTTTGTCCATGGTGAGAGGTAATGCCTGAAATTTGGAATTTTAGGCACAATCTTGACACTATGAATGTCGGAATATTGAACTCTGTAACGATTTCCGAAATGGAATGTCCGATCCATCTAGCTCCAGCTACCATTCCGCCTTCAAAATCGTCAATTCCCATCGTGCGGCTATAAACACGTCGGAAACGTTGTCACATGAACCACGTGAGTACAAATGACAGCTCTGCGAATGCACCGCCTTTTTACACCGTGTGTACGCGATACTGCCGCCGTCTGTATGTGTGCTTATCACTAATTCATCTCAGTGTACACATATTGCCCGTCGTGCAATAGCAGCAGCAAGTCGTAACTCGACACTCGTAGCTTCCGGTAGAAGTCAGCTATAACTTGTAGGGAAGCAGCCTACTCACGCTGTAGTAAATTCACATCAGTTTCCATTGTGTGCCAGCGAGTCTGCTGTAACTAGCTCTGACGTCATAAATGTTGCGCAATACTTTAAAAAAATCAAGCAAATGAACTAAAACTTTTCTAGCATGTCAGAAATAATACTAAATTAATGTGTGTTAAATATCAGTTCGATAACTTCGGCCATTTCCGAGATTTGGACGTTTTTCTGGAAAAATCATTGGCGCAACAGAACAGAGCTAGAGACTTCAAAATTTATATTTAGATTCATCTTTCATAATGATTTAATAAAAACAGTACTTTGGATTTCACAAATTAAGACTTTAGTGGAAATTTATGATTTTCTGGTTTTCGTCTCAAAACTGAAGGAAGCAAGATAGATTAAGTAGGCTAGTAAATAAGGCTAGGATGTTTAGATTTAAATAGGTTGGAGGTCCGCTATGATTATGAAGATGTGTAAAGTTTCTTTTTAATACCTATAAAATTATAGCGATAGCGGATCTCAAAAGGGACAGTTCAGAGCTCATCTGCTGCGTGCAGGGTAATTAGATTAATTCTCTCGCCCAAAGTATTTAACTTAGCCACGTCAAAATTTTGTTATCAATACTTACCTGCGTGCTGAGTGCACGTTTAAATTAAGAGCTTCTCCGGCCATCAGCCAAAGAAGCTATAAATTATTATGTAACTTGAAGTGGTGCGTTACTAGCCCAGCAGCTAGTCGGGAGAGCGCAATTGATCAGGCGATCCCTCAGCCGTCCGCACCGCGGCTTTATATATAAGAACACTGCGCGAGGAAGGAAGGCCCCAGTTCTCTCCAGACGCTGAATGACACGCCATCTGTGTCGGTAGTCGCGTCGCATCAGTGTATCTGCTACAAACAGCCTCGGGTGCCGTATTAAGTTACTAGAGATACGCGGAACTATGAAAACATTATATGTGAAGTGTTAATTCTGGAATGATTTTTATTATCTAGCTTCAGTTTGCGTATTGTCGTATTTTCACGTGCCGTCGCGGGACAGACATTCTACCAAATATTTAGCGTGGCGTTTGATGAAATATTTTCATCAAATTATGGCGAGCATTCTTTTTAACATTTGATTCGGACATCTATAGTTGCATCAGCGCATTAGACTCTGAACTGTTCTGTTAGTTAGGTTGTAGGGATACTTGTGGTTTTATTAGTGAATTTCAGAATATACTCAACTATTTTTGAAAACCGTTTTTGATTAGAAATCCCGGACAATCTCCTAATTCCTCAGAGCTATAAGCTGCAGCTATAAGAACATTCTCAGGTAAAGTGGGCACTAGGATATCTATTTACTGGCTCCAAGTTTTATTAAATCACTTTCTGGGGGTCACGGAGTAAATAGAGAGCCAGTGTTGAGAACGGCAAAAGACAGCAATAACAACATTCTAAAAGCTAGAAACTGATTCAATTTGCAAGTGTTTATACAGCAATCAGATTTTAATTATTTTTACAAACTCCAACATCCGCCGCCCCACATGTGGTGCATCGGCCGGGAAATCAACTAAGTGAAAGTGATTTTTAACTATTCGGATTCGCGAGTGAAATGCGACACGCAACTGAGCATAAAACAGTGAATGTGTTACGTGTGAATGTGGACGACGCAATTGGATTAACAACGCATCTGGATTGACGGAGCTGGCACTGAGTCTAGCGGTGCTGCCGGCATCGCGAAAAGCCAGTCTCGCCGCACCGCAGTCGTCCGCTGGAGCAGCCGGCGCAGAGCCTGCAATTGCGGGCCACGCAAACACACAACAGCCGTCGGAACCGTCTGCAGTTCAACGTGCCACGTCGCATCAGGAATCCTGGTACGCCGCGCCGGCAACGCCCTACGTCGTGCAGAAGGAACTAAGTTAAGTGAAAAGCTGTTAAAAATTTTACTAACCTGCACTAAAAGACTGTCGGCGATGGAATCGCCAAAAGAAACTGAGGTTGGACTTAAATCAGAACCTATGACTGTTGAGGGAACTGTAAATACAGACAACGGTTCGAGTGTAAATATGCATGAAAGTAGTAATGTTAAGGTGAAATATGAAGTATTGTCTCCTGACAGTAGTGTGGGAAGGGGCAATGATTCAATAATAGAGACCCCTGTAGTAAAGCGGAAAGTAGAAATTGTAAATTTATTGGATGATAGTTTCTCTGATGAATTAAAAATGAAACAGTCATCAGAAATGGTAGAGTTTAAGAAGGAGAAGTTAGAGATGACTAACCAATCAGAAGTTTCATTTGGTTTTGATGATTCTGGTATTGGAGCTAGTTTTTCGTCACCTGAGTGTGATAAAAAGCCAGCTCGTGAGCAACCCAAAGATGCTGGGGCTGTTGATTTAAATGTTATATTACAAGCAATAGCTGCCAGTAATGCACAAATGACAGCTGAATTAAAATCTGAAATAAGTGAACAGGTCAAAAGCAGTAATGCTGAATTAAAGTCTGAAATTGTGGCCAGCCAAACCAATTTTAATAAACGGTTTGAGGCGATGGACAATAAATTAGAATCCAATAAAGCTGAATTAGAAAATTCTTTCCAGGCTAGTTGCAATAAGTTGAAGGAGGATCTGGACAGTTTGAATTATAAAATTGATTGCAATCATGAGGATATTAAGAAAAAGGTTGCTCAACAGTTTTCTGAAATGTATAAAACAGTTAAATCCGAAGTTGCTGAGGTTCGCAAAGACTTCCAAATGGAAGATGCGAAGCTGGAGCACAAGTTAACAGAAAAGATCGAGGCGGAGTCTGAACTGTGCTCAGATAGATTTAAAGATGTTAATATAAAAGTAAACATATGTCAAGCAGAAGTAGAAGCAATCAAAACTGACACTACTCATATTGTGCAAAGAGTAGATAATGTTGAAATGAAAGTAGAAAATATAAGTACTAACATTGCTAACATTGAGAGTAAAGTAGCTTCAGTAACTTCTGGTAATGGTAGTATACAACAAGTTGTAACTGCAAATGCCGCTTTTATCGGGTGTCGGCAGTTCTTGCGGTTCGATCCAGATAAAAATATCCACCCGCTAGATTTCTGGAACGATTTTGAAGACGTGATTCCACCAACTTGGTCTGAGCGAGAGAAAATATCATTTATTAGAAGCCATTTAGCAGGTGACGCCATGCGTTGGTCAGCTGATGTTATGTTGAAATGTAAAACATTAGCGGAATTTAAAACAGCTTTTATTAATGAGTATTGGTCTAGCAATAAGCAAAATGAAGTATTGAGAGAATTTTGGAGTGGGAAACGCTTCAATGCAGGCAAGGAATCAATTAAAGAGTTTGCTAGGTCATGGATTTCACGTTTGTCACATTTGGCGGAAAAGCTGAAACCTGAAATGATAATACTGGGTCTTGAAGCCAAACTGCCATGGTATTGGCAAACTAGAATTATATCAGCCCCTAGAGACAATCTGGATCGTTTCATTGAGTATTTGGAACGTGTAGAACGTGTTGCTGCCAATGAGGAGCATGCACGTAATAACAGGAATGCCAATAACAATAATAGTAGTAATTTTAGGAACGAGCAAAATGGCAATGTAAATATCAGAACAGTAGGTGTTCGCTATCCTAAGAGAGATAGGAATTGGGGAAATAATTATCAGAACCAACAATGGCGTCCAAGGGATAATAATTTTGTTCCAAACAGAAATATGCATGTAAACAACAGTACGGAAGGTAAGGCTATGCCAGCTAACTATAATGAAACTAAAGGAAACAGTAGTATGCCGAGGCAGGAAAACTAGTTCCCGTCTATGAGGACACTGGCGCTCACCAGGCGGTTACTTCTCCTATGCCAGTAGTTAAGAGAATTGGTAAGACAGATCAGAATACTCAAACCGAACATGTGGATGAAGAGTCGGTAGCACCTAAGGATACAACAGAAATATTAGATCACTCACAGTATTTGATAGATACCGTGTTAGAAACGCTTTCTAAGTGGGAAGAGAAAGAGAAGGCGCAGCAGTGTAACAGTAGGGATGAGCTGCAAAATACTGAGTTGACAGGTGAAGAAGCTGAAGAAATTCATGCTTATATTTACGATGAGGATGATGTGCTCTTATCTAAAGTGCCTGTGCAGGATGTTGATAAGGTACTAATAGATTTAGGACAGGAGATAAGTGGGAATGTAGAGGGTAGGCAGTTTGGGGTCGATGAACCCAGTAGCTGTGACCAGTTGTCACTTGAGAAGGAAACCGACGATAATGGTGAAAGTGGTTTAGCTGTAACTAATGTTATGCCCGGTCTGGAGGCGCAGAATCGCTCAGACTACAGTAATTTGGGTCATGTTCAGCAAACTAAATGTAATGAAGTCGTGCGGTGTTTCGATTTAAAATTAATAGACCGACTGGAAAAGGCAGCTGAAAATGTAATTCAGGAAACCCCTACACACTGTGACCTAAATGTAATGAAGACAGATGTTGATCACTTTAGTTGGAGACAAATCCAAAAGGAACTATTAGATGAATCTGAGGAACCACCTGTACAACCTAGAATAAGCCACCCTATAATAATAGTGAATATGTTGGGTATTAATGTACGTTGTCTCGTAGACAGTGGAAGTGAGGTGAGTGCAATATCTCAATCCTTCTTTGATGCATTACCTGGTAAAGACAAACTTACTGTAATGAGGGTATCAGGACTGAGAATAATTGGTGCTACTGGCAAAGTGTCAAAAACGGTAAAGCAAGAAGCTTTACTACCCTTTAACATTAATGGTAATTTAATTGATCATCCATGTTTAATTGTAAACAATCTCAGTATTGAGGTTTTAATTGGCATAGATTTCTTGTCAAAATATCAGAGTGTTGTTGACTTTGAAAGAAGCCAGTTAAAAATGGTCTTGCCAATAACCGGAGTAATTATAGTACCTTTTAGTGATAAACATATAGTAACTGATCATGAAACTTGGGAGCTGCCTATACGAGTTCTGAAAAACAGGAGATATTGGGACGAAGGTGTTAATCGTAATGACAATAAGCTGAACACAGAAGAAGAAGAAGAAGCAATTATTGTAGACAAAATAGAAGCTAAATTGCAGGAAATCGATAGGATTTCAGACAATCAAAAGGAAGAACTGAGACAGGTTCTAAAAAGGCATCATAAGGTATTTTCGGATCGACCTGGCATAGTCAAGGGTTATGAATGTCATTTACAAGTGAAACCCGGCCAAGTGTTTTTCAGGAAGCCATACCAAATACATGTAGCTAGGAAGGAGGCAGTTCGGAAGGAGATACAGAGAATGATAGAGTGGGGTGTGATTGAAAAAGCGGTCAGTGAGTACAATAATCCTCTTGTTGTTGTACCAAAAAGAGACGGGAGTGTCAGATTGGTCTTGGACGCTCGTTGGTTGAATGAAATAGTGGTTAGGGAAAGTGATAGACCGCAGAACATGGACGAGTTACTGCAAAAATTCCGGGGAGTAAAATTCTTAACGTCCATGGACATCACGTGTGGGTATTGGAATTTGCCACTGGCGGAAAATTCAAGGAAGTACACAGCTTTCTTGTACGAAGGAGTTTGTTACCAATACCGTGTGGTACCTTTCGGACTTAATATCTCTGTTTGTGCCTTCGTACGTGTGATGTGCCATGTTTTAGGACCAGCTTTAAGCAATAAAATAACAGTTTACGTAGATGATCTATTAATAGCAACTCCTACCTGGGAAGAACACATAGCTTTATTAGGGAAAGTGTTAGAGGCTATTGAGAGAGGTGGCATGAAACTAAAGATTGAAAAGACAGAGTGCGTTAAAGAAGAAATAGGTTTCTTGGGATATAGAATAAGTGGAAAAGGTATTCTGCCTGACCCAGGCAAGCTAGCAGTCATTGAAAAATTTGAGGCTCCCAGAAACAAGAAGCAATTGAGATCAATGTTCGGTCTTTTCGGCTTCTATAGACGTTTTGTTAGTGATCAGGCTTTTAATGCTCCCTGTCTTCACCTCCTGCTGAAAAAGAATACCCCTTGGGTTTGGACAGCAGAATGTCAACAGGCGTTTGAGGTACTTAAACAATCTTTAATTAATAGTCCAATTTTGCATCATCCTGACTTTGAAAAACCATTCTGTATGTCTGTTGATGCTAGTGGCTATGGTATAGCTGTGGAGATATTCCAAATAGAAATAGAGAACGAACAAGAAGTGCACAAGACTATAGCTTTCGCAAGTCGATCTTTACAGGCAGCAGAGAGAAATTATGGCATCTCAGAATTGGAAGCATTAGCAATTGTATTTGGGGTACAGAAGTTTGAGCAGTATTTATTAGGTCACAAGATAATTGTTTACAGTGACCATAAGGCATTGACCTTTTTAAAGACCTGTAAGTTGAGGAATTCTCGTTTGGTAAGATGGTCTTTGTATCTCCAGCAGTTTGACCTTGAGGTTAGGTATATTCAAGGGAAAGACAATCTGGTAGCTGATGGGTTATCTAGAAGTGCGGAGCTCTGTGATGACGCGGGAATTGCAGCAACAGACCCAAATGAAATTCGAATGTTTGCATTGCACGAAGTAAAGGAAGAAAGTGCATTAAAGAGAGTGATTAAGAACTTGAGACGTGAGCAGAATGCAGATGACCAATTGAAATTAGTGAAGAGCTATTTAGGAAATGCGAACTATCCTAAGGTTTCACAATACTATTGTCTGCATAAAGGTATTCTGTTTAGAAGGAAAAAGGTAGGTGTTTCTGAGTGGAAGCTGTGCTTTCCCTCACAACATGTAGACTTGCTAATCGACTATGTACACCTGAGGTATGGGCACTACGGTGCAAAGAAGTGCATTGCAAAATTACAAGAGAAGGTTGTATTTGACAACATGTACCGCCGTGTGGCCAAGCGTCTAGCATCGTGTGTAGTGTGCCAGAAAGTCCGTGCTGCCAACACCAGAATACAAGGGGATATGCATTCAGTAGAGCCAACTGAAACCCTAGAATTACTGGCTTGTGATTTGTTTGGCCCTCTTCCTGTTTCGAGAGGTGGTTGCACCCATGTTTTTGTTGTGGTGGATGGATTCAGTAAATATGTTAAGCTATACCCAATTAAAAGAGCAAATGCAAAAACATTGGTTGAAAAGTTGGAAAAAGATTTCTTCGTGAACGTTGGCGTTCCGAAGAATTTGCTGTCTGACAATGGACCTCAATTTACTTCTGATAGATTTAAGGAATGTCTAGATAAGGCCGGCGTGAAACATCTGAAAATATCTGCGTATTTCCCCCAAGGAAATATGAGTGAACGTATTATGAGGGAATTGAATAGGCTTTGCAGAACTTATTGTGCTCGGAAACACTCAAGTTGGGCAGAGCACATTAAGTATTTTGAGAATGTAGTTAACAACTTAAGACATGATGCAACTGGTTTTGCACCTTGTGAATTGATGTTTGGCCAAGAACCGCACAATGTGATTGCAGATATGGTAGAATTCCCTATTCTAACGCAAATATCCACAGACGAGAAGAAACTAAAGGCTAGGGCTAATATGAGAAAAAGAGCGTTGGAAAGGAAGAAGCGTCATGACGCAAAAGCTGTACCTATTAGCTTTGAAATAGGTCAATTAGTCCTTGTCAAAACCAAAGAAAAATCAAAGAAAGTAAATGCAGAAACCAAGAAATTCATGTTTGTATACCAAGGACCTTTCAGGATAATAGGAAAACCACATGCCAATGCATATAGGCTGGAGTACCCAAAAAGTAAGAAGCTATTAGGTCTCAGGAACGTGATCGACCTAAAGAAATTTATAGGTAGTGAATGAATGCTGTAGGGAGGAGGTTGTTCTTTAACCTCTACACAGTGTGGCAGCTGTGCAGTCCCAGCTGTGTGAGATCTTCTTTCCATTTCAGGTCTCACTCATTCTTCATCTTTCCTATCTACAAAAATTTCGACATCTTCTTACAACACATAAAATTTTCCGTTATGACTATCAATACAGCATTAAGCTAATGAATGCTGTAGGGAGGAGGTTGTTCTTTAACCTCTACACAGTGTGGCAGCTGTGCAGTCCCAGCTGTGTGAGATCTTCTTTCCATTTCAGGTCTCACTCATTCTTCATCTTTCCTATCTACAAAAATTTCGACATCTTCTTACAACACATAAAATTTTCCGTTATGACTATCAATACAGCATTAAGCTAATGAATGCTGTAGGGAGGAGGTTGTTCTTTAACCTCTACACAGTGTGGCAGCTGTGCAGTCCCAGCTGTGTGAGATCTTCTTTCCCATTTCAGGTCTCACTCATTCTTCATCTTTCCTATCTACAAAATTTCGACTTTTTCTTTCCAAATACTAAAATTTTCCGTTATAACTATCAAGCCTTGAGTTATGTAACCATTCTATCTACCGATTAGTGAAAAAAGAAAAATACCTAATGTGACAAACCTAATAGTGGCAAACAATAGAGAAGTATGACGTAATTAAGATATAAAATGTATTTGAGTAACAAGTATGTATAGTACCTTGGTAATATAATAAGGACAAAGTGTTGTTTTATTGGAAATGGTCCACCAACAGTAATTTAAAAAGATGTATGAATTCATGTACAAGCAGGATCTGAAGTGATAGTGAAACCTAGTGTATGCATTAGAGCTAACTAAGAAATAGTAAAAGAGATTGCTTAGTGTTAGGAAAAATATGCAGATAAGTTGTAAGATTAAACTCACCTGGTGTAGCAGGGAAAAGCAGTGTGATGGAATTGGGCAGTGTTTGTGGTTGAGACGTGAAGGACACGTCCCTGAAGTATTTATAAGGTTGGAGCTGGCCATTATTTTAGTGTAGTGTGTGATAGGATACACCTACACGTATTGAGGTTATGAGTTGGAGGCGTGAATGCGACCATAGGTACCCTTATGTTAGATGAGACAGAGCGGCTCATGGTGTCCTATAGGTTTAAGGAATTTAGCATTACATTCGTCCATAATTATTTGATGCAGTTTAGTGGGAGGTCAGAGAGAGACTACCTGAGGTTTCAGCGTCCGATCGAGTGGAAATGGATTGTCGCGTGAGCAAACTAATCAACTGCAGTACACTATGAATATTAAATAAATGTGCTTTCCTATGCTTTAAATTTAAATGGAGTGAGTATTACCTAAGTTCATACACTAGCCAAGTAAGTAAGTACATAATGGCAGACGTAAAACATTATTTTAGCTCAGCATAAATACACTTCAAAGTAAGTAAGTACGTAATTGCAGATGTGGAACTGACAACAGCAGAGGACCAATAAGTGGATTTTGTAGTCAACTAAACGTAGTGTGTTTTGAACACTCAAAACTGTACTATTACCAAAAGTTACTCACATGTACATGGAAGCTGAGAAAACAACCACTAATCATACTCATACTATCTCTAAGAATAAAGTAATCAAAGATGGGTCAGTTAAGTAAATAAGATGCAGATTTGTCAGGAATGTACCGAGCATTGGTTCAGTATTCTGGCCCAGAAATAATAAATTCAGATTAAATATGATTTATGACTGTATGCCTTAGGAGCATAAATTTTCTCTAATACATGACTAAAGGCGTTTTGAGCCATTTGTTTAACGATTTTATGACAATTAAGTAACCGTGAGAGAAAAATTGAGAAAGGTTCTGTTAACTTTGTTCCAGCAACATACTGAAGGATAAAATGTATATATCCCCATTTCATTGTGACCCACCCTTAGATATTAAGTGAACAGAGTCTGAGGCACTCTTTTTGTTTGTTCTACAGGACAAACCAGATAATGGCAGCCTGGTAGCTGCGTGAAAGCGTGGAGTGACTTGGACACAACTCACAGTGACCCCTCCCCTTTCCCCCATGTAATTTAGAGAGATCGAGAAGGACGCACACCATAGCAACTTCCCCTCATCTACCCTTGTGAATGGAAGTGTAGGACGCCAGCCAAAGCGGCTACAACCACGTGTGTAAAATTTATTTGTGAACTTTTCTTTCAGGTTTAGAAAAGACTGCTAAGAGATAAACATCTGTTTATGTGTCATGTTATTCTCTTTGAATTTGTGTATGTAAAAATGTATTTAATGGTTCTAAGATTTTCATAATTTTTCAATTTGTATGTGTTTGTTTGTCTAAGGCAATATGTATGCCAAAATATTTCATGACTTTGCTTTAAAAATTTGAGTAATGACATTGTTTAAAAAGGCAGTGAACATGCCTACAATTTAAATAATTAATGTAGGTAATCAGTTTTCTTTAATGTTTCTACAGGTTTATATTTCAATTTTGAATTTTCATAGGAAGTTAAACTGTACTCTTGCTTCCCTTTTTGTAATTAAATTTTTTTTTTCATTCATTAACATTCATAAACAAAAAATTTAAGTAGAGGGTGATGTAGGGAAGCAGCCTACTCACGCTGTAGTAAATTCACATCAGTTTCCATTGTGTGCCAGCGAGTCTGCTGTAACTAGCTCTGACGTCATAAATGTTGCGCAATACTTTAAAAAAATCAAGCAAATGAACTAAAACTTTTCTAGCATGTCAGAAATAATACTAAATTAATGTGTGTTAAATATCAGTTCGATAACTTCGGCCATTTCCGAGATTTGGACGTTTTTCTGGAAAAATCATTGGCGCAACAGAACAGAGCTAGAGACTTCAAAATTTATATTTAGATTCATCTTTCATAATGATTTAATAAAAACAGTACTTTGGATTTCACAAATTAAGACTTTAGTGGAAATTTATGATTTTCTGGTTTTCGTCTCAAAACTGAAGGAAGCAAGATAGATTAAGTAGGCTAGTAAATAAGGCTAGGATGTTTAGATTTAAATAGGTTGGAGGTCCGCTATGATTATGAAGATGTGTAAAGTTTCTTTTTAATACCTATAAAATTATAGCGATAGCGGATCTCAAAAGGGACAGTTCAGAGCTCATCTGCTGCGTGCAGGGTAATTAGATTAATTCTCTCGCCCAAAGTATTTAACTTAGCCACGTCAAAATTTTGTTATCAATACTTACCTGCGTGCTGAGTGCACGTTTAAATTAAGAGCTTCTCCGGCCATCAGCCAAAGAAGCTATAAATTATTATGTAACTTGAAGTGGTGCGTTACTAGCCCAGCAGCTAGTCGGGAGAGCGCAATTGATCAGGCGATCCCTCAGCCGTCCGCACCGCGGCTTTATATATAAGAACACTGCGCGAGGAAGGAAGGCCCCAGTTCTCTCCAGACGCTGAATGACACGCCATCTGTGTCGGTAGTCGCGTCGCATCAGTGTATCTGCTACAAACAGCCTCGGGTGCCGTATTAAGTTACTAGAGATACGCGGAACTATGAAAACATTATATGTGAAGTGTTAATTCTGGAATGATTTTTATTATCTAGCTTCAGTTTGCGTATTGTCGTATTTTCACGTGCCGTCGCGGGACAGACATTCTACCAAATATTTAGCGTGGCGTTTGATGAAATATTTTCATCAAATTATGGCGAGCATTCTTTTTAACATTTGATTCGGACATTTATAGTTGCATCAGCGCATTAGACTCTGAACTGTTCTGTTAGTTAGGTTGTAGGGATACTTGTGGTTTTATTAGTGAATTTCAGAATATACTCAACTATTTTTGAAAACCGTTTTTGATTAGAAATCCCGGACAATCTCCTAATTCCTCAGAGCTATAAGCTGCAGCTATAAGAACATTCTCAGGTAAAGTGGGCACTAGGATATCTATTTACTGGCTCCAAGTTTTATTAAATCACTTTCTGGGGGTCACGGAGTAAATAGAGAGCCAGTGTTGAGAACGGCAAAAGACAGCAATAACAACATTCTAAAAGCTAGAAACTGATTCAATTTGCAAGTGTTTATACAGCAATCAGATTTTAATTATTTTTACAAACTCCAACATCCGCCGCCCCACAAACTGACATCACTTAATGCACCTTTGCATTGAGTACTGTGATCAGCTTGAAAACAAGAGCACCAGGATACCAACATTAGCTCAAAATCACTCTGATTGTGCCACCTGCAATCTGATGAAGCCGTTCCTTGCGTTCGTGCAATGTCGTGTGTATGACCGAAGAAAGCAACACCTGCTCCAACAGGTCGTTCGTTGTTCACTTTTCAGCACTGCCCATGCTGATCATGTTGGCAAAGCTGCTTTTCCTGATGTCTCTCCAGCAACTTGTAGTCACTCGTTGGCCCTCCAAGATCTCTACGGCAGCACCGTCACAGTGGTTCTATGTCCTGAAGCAGTCACCGTCTGGCAGCGTCAGTGCCACACCCAAGAACGAGATTGCTGGTGCCGGAGGAAATAGCAATCCTTCGGACACGGCACAACCTTCCCCCACCACCCAGCCACTGCCCCTCCAAAAATATTGCATCCAACCAGCAGAACAGAGACTGTTCCAAAGCAGAATAAGACACTAACAGATATGAGGCAACAGCAATGCCGCACATATACAAACACAACTTGTAACGGAACTGAAATGATGGTGGGCTGACAGTAATTTGGAGCCCGCGCGTCGGAAACGGGCGCGCTGGTGTGAGACTGCCAGGGAGTGCACCCTGATGCCATCTATTGGCGAAACTGGGAATTAGCGCTGTCTCAGACAATGCGCTAAGCTATCGGAGTCAAATGTATTCTTTTTCTTGCTAATTATAAGTTATTACTGTATGATTTAATGTTATAAAGCGCTAGTAGTAAATTATTATGACTGGTATGAACTCCAGGGTAATAAATATAAATATTCTTAAATACTAAATCATTTCGGTGAAAAGGTGGTAGGGGAACGCCCCCACTCTTGGTGATACGAGCGTAGCTAGAGGTAGCTGGAGACACAGGGACTGAACAATGGAATGGCCTGGGGAGTGTTGACGTGAGCGGACGTGCGTAACTGTGCTCACGCAAAAGTGATTGTGCAACAGCGAAGAGGCGAATATCGTCGCCGTTTGTGGAGTAGAACGCGACGAATGTTTGTCGAAGCCGTCTCTATGCCACTGGGGCTGATTGTAAGAGTTCCTGCGCCCAGATTTTATGGCGGACGTGCAGAAGCTTATACGAGTGCTACAGCTCGTAGTTCCAGCCACCATTAAGGGCATGAGGCGTGAAGAGCTGCGTTAGCCACCTGCATCTCACCACCAGCACCGACACGTCTACCCAAGGCAAGACTGCTTGCAATTGTTAAGTCGAACTTTGTATACATGTAAAAGGAGAATACCAGTTTTCTTTTGTGCAAGTGCAGAGGACAGAATATAGTAATGAGTAAAATTACGAGGCATGTTGTTCATTGTAAAGTGTAGTAACCTGAAACATAGTGTAGTGAAATCAGACTGAGGCCACCATCGCCTCTTTCATTTACAATTCTTTTGGTTGTAGAATAATTTAGCGTAGAAGAATGCTGAAAAGAGCAATGGTCACACCAGAATGAGTCGCCTATTTTTAGTTACTTCAATTTTTCTGAGTAACCTTTCAAGTAAAGTCACTTAACTTAATATCCGAAATCATTAAATAAGTTGAAGGATAGAATTTTGTTAACCTAAGTTGCATAAGTTGTCTTGGTGGTAATTACCAAACCAACTCACAGAAATTGAGAGAGTATTTGCTTTGTAGAATCACCTAGAATGATCAGAAATAGTAATATTCAGAATTAAGTTTAAATTCAACTTAAGCCGTTTCACTTTGAAACGAGCCAAAAAACTGATTTATTCTTTTGCTCCTTCAGAGCTGGCGACCGTAGTTATAAGTATTTTCAGGAGGATTCGACGGTAAGTCTGCTGCTCTCGTCGTGCTGATAGGATTATCCACTGCTGCTAGCAGTGGTGATTGGATACATAAGCTCACTACCAAGTTAAGTGGGTCAGGTAGGCAGTGTTACCGTGTGAACTGTAGGGCACTGTAGGCCGTGGATCGAACCCGTTCAATCATCACAGCTCTTTGAGAAATAGTCCGGTTAGGAGCGTACTAATCCAATAGGTAAATACTGGCGAGTAACGGTCAAAAATGTATACGCAAGTGAATTTAGCAAGGTCCATGTAGCACCTAGTTAATGTGGTGCAATGGCGAGGGTAGGAGTGGAGTAAAAGTGAGCTGAGCTTGTGGCAGTTGTGCTGTCTTCAAAGATTAATAACGTGAATCCACTACTAACTCTTACCATTAGGGCTGAGCTATTTACGGTTAAAATACGTAGCAGTAAACGCAAAGGCGTGACAGCTACAAGTCCGTATTGGCTTTATACATACGGAAGTAGGAAGCGGATCATTCCGTCAGTGGAGGGGTTAAAACAACTGAGTCAGTTGAGAACATACCCCATTTACTGATGGAAAGATTCGGCGGTTCGGTCGCAAACTGCTGTTGTTCATAAGATGGTTTAATCTGGATAACGTCTCTATTGTAATGCTTAGCTATAGAAAGCTCTTTAGTCAATCAACAGATCAACCGGGGTAACAAACCATACCATTTTAAGGAGCTCTTACAGCGTGTCAGGAGCTTACCCGTTAACCTGGTCTCGATCATATTCATCTTATCACAGTTCCTACGATATACTCAATTCTCAACCTTACAAAGATTCGAGCGTGTCCGTTTGTTGTAACTATGAGTCTATGCTCTTAGGCTTCCCATTGGATATCTTGCTTTGAAACAGACCTTCTGTTGACTACAAATTAGCTATCGGAAAATTAGTCTGAAAGAGAAAAATTAATGCTGCTGGAGTTTTGTGTGTCTCATGAGCAACTGTAAAAAAAAACGTAAATTAGCCACCCCAGAGTCGGGTCCTGCCTAGCGTCATCAGAGTGATGGCATTAATCAAACCAGATCTTAGGTTACGATTTGCTCTCCCTGAAAACGAAGCATTTGAGTAACAAGGTGTAATTCTGGAATGTCTAATTCCTACAAAAAAAAAAAAAAAAAAAAAAAAAAAAACCTCCGTAAATGTTCGAAAGTTGAAAGTCATGGCGTTGTAAGAAACCAATATCCGGCTAGGAAAAAATCTTCCAAAATCTTTAAAAAAGTGGTTCAAATGGCTCTAAGCACTGTGGGACTTAATATCTGTGGTCATCAGTCCTCTAGACTCAGAACTACTTAAACCTAACTAGCCTAACATCACACACATCCATGCCCGATGCAGGATTCGAACCTGCGACCGTAGCAGCCACTTAGTTCCGGACTGAAGTGCCTAGAACCGCTCGGCCACTACGGCCGGCACCAATATCTTCCATAACCAGTATAGAGCGGATTGTGTGGTCACGGACCCAGTAGGAAATCACCAAGACAATCTCGAAAAGGGATCCTTCGTACTCGTGACCTTGGAAAACGATCTACTGAATCCATACATATGCCTGTGGTGACCCATCGGCTTACAGTCTAGAGCACCAAGCTTGGTCAGTCTTCTAACTGGTTTGATGCGGCCCGCCACGAATTCGTCTCCTGTGCTAGCTTTTTCATCTCGGAGTAGCACTTGCAACCTACGTCTTCAGTTATCTGCTGGATGTATTCCAATCGCTGTCTTTCTTGACAATTTTTGCCCTCTACAGCTCCCTTATTACCATGGAAGTCATTCCCGGATGTCTCCACAGATGTACAATCATCCTGTCCCTTCTCCTTGTCAGTGTTTTCCACATATTAATTTCTTCTCCGATTCTGCGTAGAACCTCCTCATTCCTTGCCTTATCAGTCCACCTAATTTTCAACATTCGTCTGTGGCCCCGCATCTCAGATAGCTCGATTTCCTTCTGTCCCGGTGTTCCCACATTGCATGTTTCACTACCATACAATGCTGTACTCCACACACACACATTCTCAGAAATTTGTTCCTCAAATTAAGGCCTATGTTTGACATTAGTAGATTTCTGTTGACCAAGAATGCCCTTTGTGCCAGTGTTTTTCTGCTTTTGACGTCCTCCTTGCTCCGCCTTTCACTGGTTGCCTTGCTGCCTAGGTAGTAGAATTCCTTAACTTCATTTACTTCGTGTCCATTGTGGTGTCACCGCCAGACACCACACTTGCTAGGTGGTAGCTTAAATCGGCCGCGGTCCATTTAGTACATGTCGGACCCGCGTGTCGCCACTGTGTGATCGCAGACCGAGCGCCACCACAAGGCAGGTCTGGAGATACGGACTAGCACTCGCCCCAGTTGTACGGACGACATTGCTAGCGACTACACGGACGAAGCATCGCTCATTAGCCGAGCAGATAGTTAGAATAGCCTTCAGCTAAGTCAATGGCTACGACCTAGCAAGGCGCCATTAACCATTTTAAGATAGTCTCACTTGTATCATCAAGGAATGCTGTATACCAATGAGGAATTAAAAGTTAAGTATAATAGCAGCTACGTATTTTTCTTGCTACCATTCATTACGTATCCTGTTTCAGACCTCTATCTAGCCTACGTGAGAATACGCGTGCCTTTCGGCTACTTCAGTGTGGCGTAGCTGTCTTGTTACGCCACAACATCCATCAATCCTAATGTTAAGTTTCTTGCTGTTCTTATTTCTACTACTTCTCATTAATTTCGTCTTACTTCGATTTACTCTCAGTCCATACTCCGTACTCATTCGACTGTCATGGAGCACATTATACACGCTCGAAACATCGTCTGAATATTCCGAGCCACACTCTTCCATGTGTGCTCTTTACGGATTTTGACACGAGTTTTAAATCGCCTCCTCAAAACTCCCTTCCCCACTTCCCCCCAAACGTCCTTCCTTCCCACAACATGGGCCTTACTTCTGTGAGCACCATTATCCTAGGGCTACTACGCCCGTAGGTTTGCTGTACAAGAATCCCTTCCTTATCTAACATTCCTCTTCATTCTTCTGTTTAATTTCCCACAATGAATCATCGTTATCCTGATACTTACCAATGTCGTCAAACAGCGCTATAAAATAACCCAAAACAAAATCTATTTCCCACTCACTAACATCTTAGTTCAATTAATTTACTGTCATGTTCTCAGCAACACTGTCAATTCCCTTCGCATATCTAAATTCAAAGTGAATACTGAATTGCGCACCGCCAATCTGGCGATACGCATAGTATGTCTCCGCGTCCGCACCTCGTGGTCGTGCGGTAGCGTTCTCGCTTCGCACGTCCGGGTTCCCGGGTTCGATTTCCGGCGGGGTCGGATTTTCTCTACCTCACGATGACTGGGTGTTGTGTGATGTCCTTAGGTTAGTTAGGTTTAAGTAGTTCTAAGTTCTAAGGGACTGATGACCATAGATATTAAGTCCCAACAGTGCTCAGAGCCATTTGAACCATTTATGTCTCCGCCGCGCCAGCTACCAGATTGAAGCTTGTTCGCCGGTCTCTAACAACAAGGATCAGTGTTTTAGATGAATCTGAAATTCCCCAGTGCGCACATAATCAATAATGCTTACAGTTCATACACGGAATATTTCTTTCCCAAAGGCGTCAGCCGCCTAGAAGCATACGATACTGGCCCTGTTCATTTAGGATTTTCCTGAGGCAGAACCATTGCCACGCCACCCATTGAAGGAACCATTTGTGCAATAAACTGCTTATCGAGTGCAGGTACAGCCAACAAACTTGTGCCGCCATATCCTCCAAAGTGGTTTACTCAGTTTCGCCACCCTGAAACTGGCAACACTTCTTGAGGAACTCGTTCAGTGGGTTGGCTAGTTGAGCACAATTTGCCATGTATTTTCTAAGGAAATCCCGAAGAACCTAGCTATTTCCTAATCATTCCGAGAGAGTGGACACTCTGTGGTAGTTTAGGTACACTCTGGGTCAAATCTAACCTACCACTGATATACTGTATGTCCAAGGAATCACTTATCCGTGAATCCGATCCGATCCTTGACTTGTCGGCTTCAACTTTTAAACCCGAATTCCTAAGGAGTTAACACACCTCACTCAAATGCTCCACATGTTCCTGTCAATCTCTGCTAAAAGTCATTATATCGTCCTTATTATGGCTGAAAATGAAATAGCTCTGAGCACTATGGGACTTAACTTCTGAGGTAATCAGTCCCCTAGAACTACTTAAACCTATCTAACCTACGGACGTCACACACATCCATGCCCGAGGCAGGATTCGAACCTGCGACCGTAGCGGTCGCGCGGTTCCAGACTAGCGCCTAGAACCGCTCGGCCACACAGGCCGGCCCTTATTATGGTGTACAAATTTAAACTTAACCTACGAAAATAATATATCCAACAGCTGAGACAAAACCACCGGTGCTGGTAGCCAGCTGGAATGGCACCCTGTTAAACGCACACAAATTCTAATCCATAGTTACTACCGCAATACACTTCTTCGTGTAGCGTGATTTGATAATATGCCTGATTCAAATCCGAGGTGGTAAGTTTCAGCGACCCAGTAAACCAGCCAAGAAAAGTACGTAAATCAAGCAATAGAACAGGGGACGACCTTCTTTTTAAATTCCCCATAATCAGCTACTACTCTTCTGACGTTACATGATGTGACACACAGAATGTTAACTAATCTTTTTTATTAAGTCTTTCTCTAGTGGATACCTCCCCTTGACATGCCCATCTTCATCAAGAATTTTAAGAATCTACCTGTACGGACAGAGGACGTGGACAAGTACTATGCAGTTGCAGATCGGCAACCACTTAAACACTCTCTGATTTCGGACGACCTACTGTCGGGCGGGAGACCAGCACAGTAGTGCTCAATGAGCGGCAGTGTAGCCTGCCTGCAGGCGCCTGCCACTCACATCATGTGTTGTATCTGTACAGGTAGACTTTTAAAGCTCCTAATAAAGGTCAGTTGATGGCGCCTAAGGGTGTACCAATCTCCTTGAAAGGACCCTTTATTATTTTGTTAACGCGTCAGTGTTTCATCCTCCCATGATTAAGCCACTGGAGGACACAAAACAGTACTGAAAAAGCATAAGCTCTTAGCTTCCTTGGGTCACGTTCAAATTGTTTTGAACGGTCTCAAGTGGTTCCAGCACGTAGTTGAGAGCAAAAACTGTGGTTGCGCTGCACTCCGAATGGGTGCAATCGGAACCGATCGGGATGCCTCTCCATGATGTCCTTAGAGAATGCTTGAAACGAGCAAGGGTGTCAGCATCGTCAGAGGTAGTAAATAACGTCTTCGTTTTACTCACTGCACTGCTGACTGTCGTTTTCGAACGCGAAATGTGTGTGAACTTACACCCAAGGGAAAGGGGAGCATTCATTGATGCCGCTTATGCCACACCCTGCTGCCTTTTTGTGTCAATTCTTAGCGGCGGTATGTCTGGTATTGTTGTTTCGTTCATTTCTGGCTTCCATCGCAGGGGCTTCAAAATGAGGCGTGAAATGTGGGTAAGAGGGTTTGTGACGTCCTCCAGATCGCGTGACATACCCACGGTGGCACTGGGCAGAGAGATGGTGAAATTTGGCACTATTAACCCGACTTGCGCGTCACATGAATTTCTGAGCTGCGATCTTTCTTCAGCACGTGTCGACACTTTGCTATTTGAAGGGTCATCGAGCTGAAGGGTGACGTGACAGGGCACCATTCTTTTGCACCTTTAAGCGAAATTTCAACCTTAAGTGTCGCAGTGGGTGGGAATTAAAAGATTTCGAAAGACCGATCCTTTAATTCTGTTTGTACAGTGCACTTAGATTACTGACAGCTGTGTGAAGTAACGATGAAAAATACGTTGTCACGTGTCTGTGACACCGTAGACGACTGCCGGAAAAAAGCAAAGAATTTCTCAGCTATGAACCTGTAAGCAGTCTACTGGCAAAACAATGTCGTCAAAGATGACTCATAAATATTGCCTTCATGGCTCCTGGAAGCCTTCGTGAGTTCAAAATGATCCCTTTTGTCTGTTTAGTGCTCCAGCCGCCTTAGAAAGTGTGATGGTCAACCTCATTGGGCAGCTTAAATAGACGACATGTCTTTCCGATCTGGACAACACTTTCATTGTTCTTGAAGACATTTGAAGAAAAACCTTGTTGAAGAGCGTTGAGACTGTATGCCACTGCCCCAAACCGAGAAAGCACTTCTTCATCGCTCAAGAAATAAAAATCTTTGGGGACCAAATGAATGGCGGTAGAGTCTGTCCCAATCGACAAGGCAATAAGAACGGTCACAAAATTGCCGACTCCGCGGTACATTCGTGACGAGGATGTTACCTCTAAAGGTGGTCGTCTTACCGGCATTCATAAAGGAGTTAAATATCAAGGCATGTAGAATGCAAGAACTACTGCACGGGACTCCAAATTTTCCTGGAACGAAGCGCAAGAGCGATATTTTTTTGTTATTAAGGAGGCACTAACATCTTCCACAATTCTAGAATTTTGTCACGAGGAGATAAAACTTCGCATCTATACTTCTGGTTTTATAATAGTGGCAGTTCTAGCACAAATATAGTAATTCCCAGAAATGCGATAGTGTATGCTTCTAGAGTATATTCCAAAACTGTACCATCAACAGGTTCCGACCTTACTTATTTGGCAGATGATTCATAGCTGTGATAGACCACCATCCTCTCTGCTAGCTTTGAAATATGAATAGGGACACCTGGTGAGATTGAAACTAATGCTTCTGGAGTACAACGTCACAATGGTACACAAAAGTAGCCAAAACACAAGGACACCTTTCAAGGAATCCTTTGGCAGAAAGCAGCTCGAATGAACTGAACTGTCACTGGTGTGTTAAATGACATTGCTGCTAAGAGAGGGAAGCTCCAGCAGTACTGAAAACTTTTAAAGCCTTGAAGGAGGAGGAACAGAGGACGAGTGCAGTTAAATAAGAGTATTGTGTAAGAAGAACTATGATACAGTGGGGCAGAAATGGCTACTCCCTCTCTAAATTCATCTATGATCAGCTGTGCGAAGTATTTCCACGATGCTTCAACATCTGGTCATTCGGGTCTCGTGAAAAGTCAAGAGAAAATCAGGTGCAGGTACCAATGGTCAGGTCTCTACCGATCCGTTAGACATTATTTAAGCCACTGTTAGGAATGACAACGACAGAAGCAGGCTCTGCAGTTACCTCTGTGGTGTCTGGTACCAATCCTGCCCACAGAAGCAGCATTCTACCGAACTTGATTCGAACTCTTTTGGAGATTTCCATTGACGATAAACGGGAGCTGATGGACCGTGGTCTGCCCTGGCTACCTGACCCACTGTATCGTCACCAAAGCTGTGCCGACTGCCAAAACACCAGAGACTTCGCATTTCCGTGTAGAAGACATCGTTTCTAAAATTTGGAAATCTGTGGTAAGGTCTTATGGGACCAAACTGCTGAGATCATCGGTCCATAAGCTTACACATTACTTAAGCTAAATTTAACTTACGCTAAGGACGCCACACACACCCATGCCCGAGGGAGGATGTAACCTCCCTCTCACTTATCGACCTTAATGACAGTGAAAAATTAAACCGCGTGTACCTAATGGAAATTTGGGAAAAGCAATCGTCACCAAAGTTAATTTGTCGGTAAATAGGGAGGAAAGGGTTACATCTAAATGAAAGGAAAAATGCAAATGAAACTGGTGGAAATTAATTTTGAAAAGGGGTAAAGTCAATAAAGAAAGTAAATGTGCGGCCGTTACGTTAACAATTAACTAGCGGTAATTAGATATTTGAGATTTGCGGGAAATTACGGTCGCCAGTCCTATGGACAATTACTATAGTAACTGAAAAAGAAAGGTTATTACACATATAATTAGCACTAGAAGCGTGGCAACTGAAGGTTGACACGTGTAGTGTGAAAACTGAAAGTTTGTCAGAAGTAATAATATACGCTACACTCTGACTTAATTTAGCAAAAGAATTAATAAAGCCGGAAAATCGAAAGTTAATTTAGTGACTGAAGTTAATAGTGAGCTTTCTTTCTGAAGCACATCGAAATTCAGTAAAATACGGTTAGTCTTGGACTACCTAAACAATCATTTCAAAAGCTACTTGAATCTACGCAATTTAGAAATAAGGGATTTAACTTTGAACTTGAATTAAATAATTCTGAACAATTAGCAATAGTAAAATTTAGTACGTACCAAGCTGAGCTGCAGTCACAGGTAAGCTAAAATACGGTAACAAAACTCGCACTCTTAATTTGTGCTTGTGTAATCTAAATATTGTAGCCAGCTATGACTACCTTAACTGAACTTTGAAACTGAAGCAGAGAAATCGAATGATGCTGGCATTTGAATTTCAACGACACTCGGGTTCATTCCGGAAGAGGGAGGGACCCTGCTTGGTAATGCAATTGGGACAATGAGCAACAAAGGTTCATGCTGAGTTGCTGTAATTTCGCGAGGCAAATGGAACAATTTGAAAAGCTGAGGTCTGCCATACAGTTCTGAAACTTTACGTGCTTTTAGTCTTCCTTGTTGGTTGATTGAAGGTTTGAAGCCGTCGATCGAGGAGGTGGCGACAGTCACTCATTGTCGGCCGTCGCTGTAGCAGAAGCTGGATGTTGGCGCGCCCTCTTCTCGACACGGTCACCAGAAGAAACGGGCTCTTGATGTGCACCAGCTAATGCTTCCCGTCCGCGACACCGTGTCAGAAACTATCATCGCAAGTCGAGCGCAATTACATGCTGCCAAACCCCGAAAGCGCGGCAACTCGTGGGAGCGTCACACAACACACCTGCTCCACTCGCTACTCCACCCAGACTCCTTCTCTGCTCAGCCCGCGCTCCACGCGGCAGAGTTAACACTACCAAAGATCCTAAACACTCTGGTTCTCCACACGACCTGTCGACGTATTCGTTCGATAGCATAGGTTTCCCTAGTCAAGACCCAGCGTAAAAATACGAATAATGTTTACAAAACAACCAATTATACATCGACATAAATGCATAAATATATATATACAAATAGTAAAACAATTACAATATATAAAGACACAGAAATGTCATATCTTGAGGTAACAAAACAAGGAAAAAGGATTATAGTACAATAGATGGAAATAGGAGGATATGCATTTCCGGCGTTACAAGGACTCGAACCCCCGACGGGGGCAGCCGCGCAGACTGTGACAAGACACCTCTGATCGCGCGGGTACCCCGAGCGGCACCATCATTTTGAAGCATAGAGGATTCCAGGTGGTGATCTCTGATCGTGGAAAAGCTTTCTAGTCGAGATTAGTTTCAGAGGTAACTTTCACATTGCGATGTCATTCGCCGGAAGACAGAGTCCTAACATCCACAGATGAGTGGTCTCACAGAACCCTTTAATAAGACATTGAAAGTCTTGTTTTCGATGTGTGTTTGTCGAATAGACAGACCGGGACCCAATACTGGTCATCGTGACATTCGCATACAACAGAGCGAAGCAAAACACTACAGTATCCAAACCATTCTTTTTGTTTCAAGGTGGCGAGGCCGAAACGACAATGGGTGCATTGTTATCGTTTCATTCATCTTCAGGATGAGTGTATGAAACTCCTCATTACTGCAATCAAAGAAGCAGGGCAGTTGGCTCGCTTATGGATCCTGAATGTCCAGCAGAAAGATAGAGCTTTGGCCAAAGACATACGCCAAAAGTGACTAGATATGGACTTAAATATGGACTTAAATACATCTACGGAAAGTGGGGCTATCGAAAATTTAGTAAAGCGTTAGTTTGTGGTATTCCGTCCTTCAGCGCCTATCGGACGTCACATATGGTGGCGATGGTTATGACCGTCAATCAGGAAGACAAAAATGGGGAGATGTCGTCCATGTCCTCTGTATGAAGCCCTAGGTGGTCCTGCGGCGCAGATCGATGACGGGATGTCAAAGACCCACTCGACGATCACGATGCTCATGATAGTGAAGAGGATGTGACAATTCGATTAGGATATGAGGATCTGTAAGTGTCGTCATTCGGAGGACCATTGCTAAGATGAAGATACAGGGTCCAATAGTCGACTACAATGCGAATTTCTAAAAAAGCACATCACTGTTTCTCCAGGAAAGGTACAGGGTCGCTATTCGTGGGGCACTCACTGTGGTGTAGTGCTTAGCGTTTGTGGCTGGCGTGCCGCATGTCGTCAGTTCAAATCTCACCACCAGTGCTTGTCAATTGTTCTTTTGTATTTATCATTCCTGAAAGTGATGAAATATGTTTCCATATGTTGGAATATTAATCGTCTTTAAATACGAGCATTGTGGGATATTCGAATTTTGTACAAACAGCTCTACTCTTTCTTGCATAAGGTCAGTTCTGTTCCGGTTGTCCATTCTAAAAGTACTTTGAGTCATACGTGGTGTTTCATTGATGACCTTCTTTTCCGATTTGGACTCGATTCGGGTTATGACGCTGCAATATTTTCATATTGGGTTTTGGGAATTGGACCAAATAAAAGATTTCTGGGTATATTCTATAACATTTCATTCTTTTCTTCGGAGAAAATCATCAGCTAGAAAAATTTTGATTTTTCGTTTACTGGAATGAATTTTTAATATATTTTTGACTTGCTGATTGGTTGTGATGTATCTGCTGGTGGGGCTAGCACTTCCAAACTACGTAAATTTTCAACATTGCCAAAATAAATGGCATAATTTTGGAAGAGGCGAGGTATGTTAAATATACTAAAAATACGATACTGATCTATTTCATTAACACAGGCATAGAAAATATGTTTAAGAATTTAATGAGTGTCTACCTCGTATTGGAGCTCCGAAAATGACAGCAAAGTACTGTTGAAATCGGTCCTCAATTCACAGTAAATACACTGGTGTCCAAAATTACAGCAACAAACCGCTATTTCCCCGTCCAGTGTGTAATTCACGATATAACCATACTGATTCTCAGCAGATGTCCGTACGATCGTGTTCGGTACGGGAGATGCCATTTCGGTCAATGGAAAACCACACCGACGATGACGTCAGGGCATCTATGATACGGATTCACATCATTCACACTGTGTACGCAGTCACAGACGGTGGAATATGGTACATAGAAGTAGCCTACCGGACTCTCTGGTGGGGAGGGTCATGGGAAGAATGGAAACAGGACAATAGCAAACTGATGTGGCCCGATGGGTTAATGTGAATCGTTCTGTTGTTTCTCGGATGTGG
The DNA here is from genome assembly GCF_023864345.2 of Schistocerca serialis cubense. NCBI lineage: Eukaryota > Metazoa > Arthropoda > Insecta > Orthoptera > Acrididae > Schistocerca > Schistocerca serialis. The sequence continues at coordinate 1,150,677,057 of NC_064639.1, forward strand.
CGACATCCCGAATACCAGGGTAGGACCGACCACGTGTGACGTCAGAAAGAGAGAGCCGTTATTTGGCTGTAAGTGCACGACGGTGCCGTCTTACAACTGCGCGGCAACTGGCATCTGACCTCGCAGCATTCACCAGGTGTGTTGTAACGAGGCGAAAGGCGTACAGAAGGCTTCCTCAGAGTGGTCTTCATTGTCACAGACCTGCTGTATGCGTGTCTCTCTGACGCGTCTTCACAAATGGGAACGTCTAGAGTGGAGTAGTCAACATGCCACCCAGACGTTCGAACGGTAGACCAATGTTCATTTCACAGATGAGTCTCGATTTTGTTGGGGGAACGTGGAACACGCTTTCGAGACCCAAACACTGTGGAAAGAGACCGTTATCGAGCAGTATCCTTAATGGTGTGGGCAGGGATTGTGTTGACCGCACGAACGCCTGTTCATGAAATTGTAGAGGTGAATTGGCAGTTTTTAATTGGTGTCAGGTACCGAGACGATATCTTCAGACTTCATGTGCGTCTGTTGCGAGATGCTGTGGGCCGAGACTTCGTGATAATCGACGATAATGCTCGACCTCATACAGCACGGGTGGTTGATATTTTCTTGGAAACGGAAGGTACTGTACGCATGGCGTGGCCTTCTCGCTCTCCCGCTTTTAATCCCATAGAGCAGGTCTGGTATTCTCTAGGGACACGGGTTGCATCACGTCACCATGCGCCAACCACTTTCCAAGACTCCCGACCAGCTCTGCAGGAAGAATGTACTTCATTGCGTCAACATGAGATTGATGACATCATTCACACAGTGCAATATCGTTGTCAGCCCTGTGTTGCTGCCAGAGGTGGTCATACCCCACTGTGAACGCATTAACTAGCTGTCGGAATGTGTGTGCAAATCCGTTATATTGGAAAGAAAAGAAGAACATTGTCTCTGCTATGCATGTTGCAGTTGTTTTCATTCTATACTTTTTACATTGTTCCTACTTAACTATCCACTGTTTACATTGTTTTGTGGCAAAATAAACACTAACAAGCTAAATTTCCATTTGTTGCTTTAATTTTGGACACCAGTGTGTTTCAAAGTGATTTTAGCTCTGAAGTATTTCCTGAAACATTACAATTCGCAGATTGCCCCTGCAACACCTACAGCGCCTCTCGCTGTTGAAAAAACAAAAATAGCTCCCAAAGTAGCTCCCATGTCTTTAAAACATCAAGTCACAAACCGACCCAAGTCCCTCCACAACTAGTAATTATGAAAAATAAAAAAAAAGCAAATAGAGGGAAATATCTAGCATAGAAAGCAACAGAAAAGAAGAGGAAGATTTAGTTATAAATTTTAGAACATGGGAAGAAGGAACATAGGTCTGGGACACCAAAGATTTATTAAAATATAAATAACCATACGTTGTAATTACGATACTCCAGTCTCCAGTCTCTAGTCTGTTCTAGTTCGGAAGTTATTTAGGACGTGCAGCTTTAGAGAACAACAATTGGGACTTTATTAAAGGGGGACCAAGAATAGATCGTGACGAGATTGTTTTTGAGGATTGTCAATTCAAGACTTTAATTTGGACATTTATCAGATTAGATAAACGGGAAGGTGAATAGTAATCTCTTTGGCTTTAATGTCAATTCGTGTGAATATTTAAACGCTTTACTGAACTGAGAATTTTAACCGGATTCAGACTTCGAATTGTGATAGTGAGAAACTTTAACTTCACGCCACTAGTGATCATAGTTAGTGACAGTTTGCGGATATTAAATAGAAAGAACTTACTTACCGAAAGTGACAGGATATTATCTAACATCTCTGATGCTAGCGGGAATCCTACTTAGACATCTAATTAAAGAATTTCTTTGAATGAGATCGTGTGAGAGAACCTATTTATTAATAATTCTTGTCAATAAACTGATGTTAATATGAAACATCATACAAGTCTTGAACATTAATTTAACATTAATAAACGTTAAGGTTACGTGATCTATGCCAAGAAGAAACTAGCGATTCGTAACTAAAACAATTGAACGAAAGGTTAAAGAATCGTCGTCTGTAAACATTGGTAGTAAAGCTACTGAAGATTTTTTCTCTCAGAATTGGGAAGACTATACGTGTAGTGACCCACGTTTAACATTTGGTTTTAAAAGTAATGAAACTGATACTTAGCCGGGACAATATTAAATAAAAGTAAAACCCTTCAATGACAGTCAATGTGTAAAAAACAAAATCGAACTTTCACCTATTAGACGAAAAAGCGAAAACAGAAAAAGGGCTGCTACACCCCTCATCAGACTGTTTCTAATATATAGTATTTTTTATCGAGAAAACAACCGTTTTTGCTCCGCAACGTGTCAGGAATTCTCTCTCTCTCTCTCTCTCTCTCTCTCTCTCTCTCTCTCTCTCTCTCTCTCAGGTTAGATTCTTTCTTTTTTGCCTTAGTCTCTGGTACAAATAGGGGAGGTTGAAGTCTATTTAAGACTTCCTTGTGAATTAAAACTGGTTGCCGGACCGAAACTCGAACCTGGAATCTTTCCTCTTCGCTAGTAAATCTGTACAAGTACAACTCACTGTCTTCCCCGACAATTTGCTTCCACCAATACCTCCTCCTACCTTCAGAACTTTACGAAAGGAGTAGAAAACAGTAGAAGAAGAGGTATTGGTGGAAGTATGTGTGTGGAGGCGTGTAATGAATTGACCTTTGATAGCTTAGTCGGGAAAGGCATATATTCGAGGATGGCGTCCTGCTCTCACACACAATTTTAATCTGACAGGAATTTTCAAATCAGCGCAGTTCCACTGCAGAGTGAAAATTCATTATGGATTCATTTATCTACGTCACCCACCTGCAAGGGAACATTTCATTTAAATTCTATTTCAACCTTTAAAATAATTCTTTCACACACTGCAGCTTGTCAAGCAGACACCACTACAATCATCACCAGAGAACAACAATTAACATTTGTGCTGTACGTCCACTTCTGTCATGTGCTTTTTTTACAGATCACCCGAAAGTCCGCCTCTTCATATCGCAGGGAGGTCTCCAGAGTATGAATGAGGCGACGTACCACGCGGTTCCGCTGCTGGTCATTCCCTTCTTCGGTGATCAGCCACACACCGCGGCCAAGGTCGCCCAGGCGGAGATCGGCGTCAGATTACAGTTCAGGGACCTCACCAAGGACTCCCTGATACGTTCTATACGTACCGTCCTGGGGAATACAAAGTAAGTCTCTGATGTATCTTAAAAAGTCTCTCGCGATAGTTTCTCTGTTTCATTCCTCATTGTGGATCAAATTTTAATAGCAAATAGCGGTAGTTTAAAACTTGCTAAATCTGGAACGAATGGTCTAGATTTCATATCTTTACTTCACACACATCAAGGATGTAGGTAGCAAAAGTCCACCAGGGAGTCCTCCCATTACGTCGGTGCCGTGTGCTTCGCCGCAGTGGTAACACCTGTTAATGTCAGGTCACCAAAGTTAAGCGCTGTCGGGCTTGGCTAGCACCTGGATGGGTCACCGTCCTGGTCTGCCGAGTGCTGTTGGCAAGTGGGGTGCACTCAACCTATAACACTACTGTCTGTTACTGCTATAACATAACCTTACACCCCCCAGGGGGTCCACAACTCTTTTGTGAACACGTGCGTAGCGAGCACGGGACCCCGAGCTAATGTGGCCCTCCTTCCTTTCCGGGCTGCATACCTTCCCTTCCCTTTCCGCATCCCTCCCCGTCCCCCATATTCGCCCCCCCCCCTCACCTCTGGCTCTTTCCTTCCCTTTCTCCCCCTCTGGGAGTATGGTTTGTGCCTACGTCCGGAGACGGACGCTCGAAACTGTTCCAAATTCCTTGCTTTTACACTTGCAAGTCCTCGTCCTTCCTCTGTCCTTCTCTTTTCCTTCCCTCTTCTCCTTGCCCTTTTCTCCGCTGCGGCGTTTGAGACCCCCTTTTCTTTCCTTTCCCTTTCTCTTTTTTCCTCCCTGTGCGTGTCTGAAGGCCGACCCACGCACTTCCATGCGTAGCCGGTGACGGGGTAACGCGTAATTCCCCGCCCCGGGTAGACAGGTAGGACACGTACGTACCCCCTGGTAACGGCCAGGCCCAGGGAGGGGTGATTACCCGAGCTGATACCTTCCGAAAGTGCCGATTGGTCCCTCCGTCCGTTTGTCGGGAGGTGTGACCTGAGGTGTGAACAATCACCTAAGGCGGGTGTGCCCTCTGTGAGGGCCCCCACAAGGGAGGAGCGCGCCATCGGAGACGCCGGTAATCATGGGGGATTCTTCCGCAATGGTTTCCTCACCTTCCACTATGTCTGCTCACAAACGTAAGTTCACTGAGTCTCAGCCACAGACGGTTCTTCCATCGTTGCCACAGTTCCTTGTTGTTTCTCGGTCTGACGAAGGTCACGACTTCTCCACGGTCAACCCTTTCATTATTCAGAAAGGTGTCGACGTAATTGCGGGTCCTGTAAAGTCTTGTTCCAGATTACGGAATGGCACCCTGTCGTTAGAAACACACAGTGCCCTCCAGGCTCAAAAATTGCTGCGTACTTCTCTGCTCCACACCTTCCCTGTCCGGGTGGAACCGCACCGTACCTTAAATTCCTCGCGTGGAGTCGTTTATACACGCTCCCTCGATGGATTGTCTGACGAAGAAATTCAGCACTACCTGTCTGACCAGGGCGTCACGGCTGTTCATCGGGTTATGAAAAGGGTTGACTCGAACATCATTCCAACCCGCACTGTCTTCTTGACATTTGACAAAGTTCAACTCCCATCAAAAATCAAAGCAGGCTATGAGATAATTTCCGTTCGCCCTTATGTCCCAAACCCTACGCGTTGCTATCGATGTCAGCGGTTCAATCACACCAGCCAGTCCTGTTCCAATCCGGCCAAATGTTACGTGTGGCAAGGATGCCCATGAGGGTGCTTGTCCACCTCCATCCCCTCGCTGCATCAACTGTATGGGTGACCACGCTGCTTCCTCTCGAGATTGCCCCGTTTTTAAGGACGAAAAGCTCATCCAGGAAATAAGAGTGAAGGAAAAGGTGTCGACCTTTGCTGCTCGAAAGTTACTCGCCAGTCGACAGCCCACCGTGCCTCAGAAAGGAAAATACAGCACTGTCCTTGCTTCTCCTCGGCCAACAAAGGAGGCGGCCACGCAGACTTACGACCTCACATTTAGTACCACGGTCGTCAGATCGGCCAGCGCAAAGATCGCACGTTCAACCTCACCACTTTCGCCTGCCCACTCTATGGCTCACCCTTCGTCGGGTTTTGCTAAATCTCGAGCCCAAAAGTCAGACGCCAAGTCTTCAAAAAAAAAGAGCATTCTCGTGAAGAGTTTTTACGTACTGCAACTTCACAACCATCGGTTCCTCCTTCATCTAAACATCATACCTCCAAGAAGGCTACGAAGAAACACAGTTCCTCTCCTTCTCCGCCAAGGCGTGTCCCATCTACAGCACCACCTGGCGGAAATCGCCCTCGGCCATCTTCTGTGTCGCCGAGGCGCACTGCTGGTGGCCGGTCAACTGGCCGATCGTTGGTGGCAGGAGCTGCTCCTGACCAACCTATGGATCAGGATCTTCTGCCTTCGACTGAATGCCATTGTATGCTGTCGGTCGTAAGCTCTGAGCAGTCGTTGAGTTGACAGCACCCTTGGTCACGTTCCTCCATTTTCTGTTCACCCTATGTCCATTATCCACTGGAATATCCGCGGCATTCGCGCCAATCGGGAGGAATTGTCGATCCTCTTACGATCCTACTCGCCGGTCATCTTCTGTCTTCAGGAAACAAAGCTGCGTCCCCATGACCGCTTTGTTCTCCCTCATTTTCAGTCCGTCCGATATGACCTCCCCTCTGTTGAAGGCACTCCAGCCCATGGAGGACTCATGATTCTGCTCCATGATACTCTCCATTATCACCCAATCCCCTTAAACACTTCCTTCCAAGCTGTCGCCGTCCGTCTTTCCCTTTCTGGATACACGTTCTCTCTTTGTACGGTATACATTCCATCGTCTACACAAATGGCACGAGCTGATCTCCTTCATCTTCTTGATCAGCTTCCACCCCCCTATTTGCTGGTTGGGGACTTCAATGCCCACCACCCGCTTTGGGGATCTCCACATCCTTGTCCACGTGGCTCACTATTGCTAGATGTCTTCCACCAAGCGGATCTAGTCTGCCTCAACACTGGGGTCCCCACATTTTTGTCTGCCTCCACGACAAATTTATCTCATTTGGACCTTGCGGTCGGTACTGTTCCGCTAGCTCGGCGCTTCGAATGGTTCGCCCTTGATGATACACACTCGAGTGACCACTTTCCAAGTGTTCTTCGACTGCAGCCTCAACTGCCATATATGCGCTCGCAACGCTGGAAGTTTGCCCAAGCCGATTGGACACTTTTTTCGTCTCCAGCGACATTCGATGACCGTCGCTTTCCCAGCGTCGACGATGAGGTCACACATTTTACCGACGTTATTCTCACAGCTGCGGAACGTTCAATACCACGCACCTCCGAATTGCCCTGGCGCCCCCCAGTTCCTTGGTGGAACGAGGCATGCCGTGACGCAATACGTGAGCGGCGACGTGCTCTTCGCATTTTCCGTCACCATCCAACTTTGGCCAACTGTATCAGATATAAGCAGCTTCGTGCGCGATGCCGTCGCGTTATCCGCGATAGCAAGAAGGCAAGCTGGAAATTCTTTATTAGCTCATTTAACACCTTCACTCCCTCCTCGGAAGTTTGGAGTCGGCTTCGACGGTTCTCAGGCGCGCCTAGTTTCTCCCCAGTCTCTGGGCTCACTGTCGCGCATGATACCTTAGTGGACCCCGTCGCAATTTCTAACTCATTGGGTCAGCACTTTGCTGAGATTTCGAGCTCTTCAAATTACCCGCCAGCGTTTCTCCCGAAGAAACGTGCAGCGGAAGTGCGATATCTTGCTTTCTCCTCTCAAAATCGCGAAAGCTACAATACTGTTTTCTCCATGCGCGAACTCCAACATGCACTCTCTTCTTCTCGCTCCTCCGCCCCGGGACCGGATGGTATCCATGTCCAAATGTTACTGCATTTATCAACCCATAGCCTGCGTTACCTCCTTCGACTTTATAATCGAATTTGGACCGACAGTACCTTCCCCAGGCGATGGCGGGAAGCTATTGTCGTTCCCGTTCCGAAACCTGGAAAGGACAAACATCTCCCCTCTAGCTATCGCCCCATTTCTCTCACGAGTAGTGTCTGTAAGGTTTTGGAGCGTATGGTGAATTACCGTTTAGCTTGGTGGCTGGAATCCCGCAGTCTTTTAACACCAGCCCAATGCGGATTCCGAAAGCATCGTTCTGCCGTTGACCATCTTGTTGCTCTCTCCACTTATATCATGAACAATTTTCTCCGGAAACGCCAAACGGTAGCAATATTTTTTGATCTGGAGAGTGCATACGATACCTGTTGGAGGACAGGCATCCTCCGCACACTGTTCTCTTGGGGCTTTCGAGGCCGGCTGCCCCTTTTTCTTCGCGAATTTATGGCAGAGCGCACATTTAGGGTGCGGGTGAACACTACTCTCTCCCGTACTTTCTCCCAAGAAAACGGGGTACCCCAGGGCTCCGTGCTGAGTGTTGTACTGTTTGCCATCGCCATTAATCCAATTATGGATTGTCTCCTTCCTGATGTCTCGGGCTCCCTCTTTGTGGACGATTTTGCGATCTACTACAGCTCTCAACGGACCAGCTTTCTTGAAAGACGTCTTCAAGGATGTCTCGATCGCCTCCACTCGTGGAGCATCGAAACCGGCTTCCGTTTCTCACCCAGTAAGACCGTTTGTGTTAATTTTTGGCGACGTAAGGAGTTTCTTCCGCCCTCCTTACATCTAGGTCCTGTCAACCTTCCGTTTTCCGACGTCGCTAAATTCTTGGGTCTTACGTTTGACAGAAAACTATGCTGGTCCTCCCACGTTTCCTATCTTTCGGCTCGCTGTCTGCGTTCCCTTAACACCCTCCGTGTCCTGAATGGTACCTCTTGGGGAGCGGACCGAGTGGTCCTTCTCCGCCTCTATCGCGCCTTAGTGCGCTCGAAATTGGATTATGGAAGCATAATCTACTCCTCTGCTCGGCCGTCTATTCTTCGGCGTCTCGACTCTATCCACCACCGTGGATTACGTTTAGTGTCTGGAGCTTTTTACACCAGCCCTGTGGAAAGCCTTTATGCTGAGACTGCTGAACCTCCGCTGTCCAATCGGCGGGCAGTCCTTCTGAGTCGTTATGCTAGCCATCTGTCTTCCATGCCTGCTAATCCAGCCCATGACCTTTTTTTCGACGCCTCCTTTGATGTCGGGTATGCAGGCCGCCCCTCCTCCCTACTACCCCCGGGAGTCCGCTTCCGTCAACTGCTCCATTCTCTTTCCTTCCGCTTTCCTAAAACCTTCTTGACAACTTGGGGTACAGCACCGCCTTGGCTCCGTCCCTGGATCGACTTGCTCAGAGACCTATGTCAATTTCCCAAGGATGGTACCCCTACACTTGTTTACCGTCGGGCATTTGTTGCCCTATGTGCACAAATGACGGAAGCCACATTTATTTACACCGATGGCTCGAAAACATCGTTAGGTGTAGGGAGTGCCTATATTGTTGGCGACAACCCAAATCACTTTCGGCTTCCCGACCAGTGTTCGGTTTATACTGCGGAGCTTTACGCTGTTCTCCAGGCTGTCCACTACATCCGCCGCCATCAGCGGATACAGTACGTAATCTGCTCAGATTCTCTCAGCTCTCTCCTAAGTCTCCACGCTCTTTACCCTGTGCACCCTCTGGTCCACCGGATTCAGGACTGTCTGCGCTTGCTCCACCTGGGGGGCGTCTCAGTGGCGTTCCTCTGGCTCCCGGGACACGCTGGTATCTGTGGAAATGAGGCGGCCGATATAGCGGCCAAGGCTGCAGTCTCTCATCCTCGGCCAGCTATTCAGTCTCTTCCGTTTACCGATCTACGGAGCGGTTTATGTCGCCAAGTTGCTCATTTATGGCATGCGCATTGGTCAACACTTCCCCATAATAAATTGCGGGAAGTGAAAGCCCTTCCTTGCGCTTGGACCTCTTCCTCCCGAACGCGTCGTCGGGAGGAGGTAATTTTAGCTAGACTCCGGATAGGGCACTGTCTTTTTAGTCATCGACATCTTTTAAGCGGTGATCCTCCCCCACTCTGTCCCCACTGCTCTCAGCTGTGGACGGTCAGACACCTTTTAATTGAATGCCCCTATTTTAATCCGTTACGCTTTCGTCTACAGCTATCGCCTGATCTATCGTCGATTTTAGCAGATGACACGCGCTCAGCTGACCGCGTTCTACAGTTTATTAGTGACAGTGAAATGACGTCAGTCATTTGAAGCTTTTTTTGGGGGACAACCAACCCCTTTCTGTAGTGGATATTTAAGCATTCCTTCTGCCTTTAGTTTCTCAAATTTTATGACTTTGTTCCCATTGCTGCTGATTTTAAATTTCGTTTTTTTACTGTTTTCCACGTCACGGGCTGGGCGCTAATGACCATAGAAGTTTTGCGCCCTAAAACCACAAAAAAAGTGGGGTGCATTCAGCCTATAACACTACTGTCTGTTACTGCTATAACATAACCTTAGACCCCCCAGGGGGTCCACAACTCTTTCGTGGAAACGTGCGTGGCAAGCACGGGGCCCTGAGCCATTGCAGCCTTCTTTCTCTCTGGGGCTGCATTTCCTTTCCCTTCCACTCCTTTCCCCTCCTTGCTCCTTTCCCCTCGCCCTCTCCTCTCCCTCTCTTGGTGTCCTTGTTTATGTTGGCCCCGCTATCCTCCTGGTTCTGTTGGTTTTCCAATTCGGCTTTGTTGCATAATCATCTCCTCCTTTTGGCATTCCTTGGTCCCCCTCTGGGGTTTGACCTCCATTACAAAATTTCTCCTCCGTAGTGTGAGCCATTTGGGGAAGAGCACCTTACCTAGTGTCTCCGACATGCGCCCTCCTAGTACATTCCACCTTTTCTTTCACGTCGTTGTCTGATACTAGGGTTCATAGCCAGCATGGTAGCCAGCCGATGTGGTGGGGTCGCTATGTACCCTTTTGGTTGAGCCCCCTGAACACACAGGGATTACACTTCTGATACCTGAGCTGTGACCTCCTCATGCATGCCTTGGAGTGGTTGCTCGTCATCCTGGAGCATTGGAACTCCCGGCAATGGCCACCGTGCCAGACGGCCCTTGCTATGGCTGGGTGGCGCCTGTGAGGAGAGCCCCTGATCGGAGTGGGTGGTATCAGGGCGGACACTATGCAAATGAAACGCATACGGGTCCAAAACTCTGGCCGTTCTTCTGCGGCCGTCTCTCTGCGTGGAACTGATTCCTCAAGTGCTGATTCTCTTGCCCCTTCGGCCTTCCCTTCCATGGCTACCCCCTGGGAAGAGGGTCAGGCCCGTCGTCTAGGGGCAAAACCTTTCCCCCGTTATCTAGTTTGCACCAGGACTGATGGTAATACTTTCACCAGTGTCAAACCTTTATTCATTGTGGAGCACATTGAAGACAAGTTTGGCGAAGTGGACTCCGGGTTCGTTGCTGATAAAAACTGCTTCCGCTGCCCAATCTGCGGCCCTTCGTGCCTTTACCCATCTTGGCACAATTCCTGTGTCCATTACCCCTCACCAGTCTCTAAATATAGTACAAGGTGTGATTTTTCACAGGGACCTCATCCTTCAAACTGATGAGGAACTTCGGGACAATCTCGGACGGCGGGGTGTTCACTTTGTTCGGCGTGTTCAGAAGGGTCCTAAAGACAATCGTATTGATACTGGTGCCTTTATCCTGGCTTTTGAAGGGGATACCCTCCCTGAGAAAGTTAAGATTATGGTCTATCGTTGTGATGTGAAGCCGTACATCCCACCTCCTATGAGGTATTTTAAGTGCTTGCGTTTTGGCCACATGTCTTGTCGCTGCTCCCAGGCCCCTCTCTGTGGTGACTGTGGACGTCCACTCCATGAGGGGAGTCCCTGTGTTCCCTCTCCTGTATGTGTAAATTGTCATGGTAGTCATTCTCCACGTTCACCAGATTGCCCAGTATAAAAGAAAGAAAAAAAGATACAGGGGTATAAGTCCCTCGATCGTTTAACCTACACAGAGGCCCGTAAGAAATATGCACGACTGCACCCTGTGTCCATGACATCTAGTTACGCCTTGGTTACATCTTCACCCCTTCCTCCCCCTTCCTTACCCCCATCCCGGACCCCTCTCCTCCCCCCCTCCCCTGCGGCTCCTACACCTTCTCCTATGGGCGCTGCTTCCCCTCCCCAGCCGGAGAAGTGTCACACTCCTTCGGCGTCTGCCGGTCAAGGGCGCCTCTCCTGGGATGCCCCTTCCCGGCACCTTCCAGGCCAAAGGTCTGCTGCCGCGCGACGACCGCGAGAGCTGCGGTCTGTCGGACCCCAGGTCGCCCGGTCTCTTTCTGTTCCTGATCTTGCTGCAGCTGGCTCCTTTATGCCACACAGCCCTCCTCGATCTCAGCCTGAAAAGAAGAAGAAACATAAGTCCCGGGACAAAGAGCCTTTGGTGTCACCGGAGTTCCCTCCCCCGACTTCACAACCGGTTTCTGACCTGTCGTTCTTGGATGTCGCCCCCTTCTTGTCGGTGACGGGTGGGGACCCGGCGGTATGACTGGATTTAGCGTGTTCAGTCCCCATTTAAACCATCGTTCTGTGGTTATCCAATGGAATTGTAATGGATACTATCGTCACCTTCCGGAATTGAAATCCCTTCTTTCATCCTACTCTGCAGCTTGTGTGGTTCTTCAGGAATCTCATTTTCCTGATGCTCACTCACCGACCCTTCGTGGGTTCAGTGTTTTCTGTCGAGATCGGGTCAGACCCTTGCGGGCTTCTGGTGGCTTTTGTATGTTGGTCCGTACAGACATTGCTAGCACGTGGATTCCTATCCAAACTACATTGGAAGCGGTTGATGTTAGGGTCCACTTAGACTCTGCAGTCACAGTTTGCAATCTTTATCTCCCTCCTGACAGGACTCTTACACCTGCTGCCTTAACCGCCATTCTTCAGCAACTTTCTCCTCCCTTCCTCCTCCTTGGGGATTTTAATGCTTATCATCCTTTGTGGCGCAGTGCCTTTCCATCTAGACGTGGTCTTCTTATAGACCAATTTATTGCAGGCCACGACCTGTGCCTTCTTAATGATGGCTCCCCTACTCATTTCAGTGCCGTTCATGGTACCTTTTCTGCCATCGATCTTTCTCTTTCTTCTCCCTCTCTCCTCCCTTCATTGCACTGGTCGCCACACGACGACCTTTGTGATAGTGACCATTTCCCGTTGATTATCACACTCCCTTCCCGCTCCCCGATGGACAGGTTACCTCGTTGGTCTTTCCACCGCGCTGATTGGCCTCTATACACTGCACAGGTCGAGTTTTCTCCCTCTTTGTTGGGTTGTATTGATGACGTCCTACGTGACGTGTCTGACGCGATTGTTCGCGCTGCTAGCCTTGCTGTCCCGCGCTCATCTGGACCATTTCGTCGCCGGCAAGTCCCGTGGTGGAGTGCGACCATTGCCATTGCCATCCGTGATCGCCGTCGAGAACACTTTAAGAGGCACCCATCCGTAGCCAGCCTTACTACCTTTAAACACCTCCGTGCTAAAGCCCGTTATTTAATCAAACAGAGTAAGCGGATATGTTGGGAACGATTCGATTCTTCCCTTGGTTCTACTGTCCTTCTGTCACGGGTATGGGCTACACTTCGTTCTCTCCAAGGTTGCCATTGGCAGTCCACCCTCCCAGGCCTTCACCTCCCAGATGGCATTTGTACGGACCCATTAGTTCTTGCAGAACATCTTGCGACCCATTTTGCAATGGCGTCAGCGTCAGCCTCCTATCCAGCTGCTTTCCTTCATCAAAAACAGCTGGCTGAAGCTTCCACCTTATGTTTCACCCCTTGTGAGTCAGCATCTTACAATGAACCTTTTACAGAATGGGAATTTCTTTCTGCTCTATCTTCTTCTCATGATACGGCCCCTGGCCCAGATTCCATTCATAACCAACTGCTTCAACATCTCAGTGCTCCACAACGGCACCATCTTCTTCGGGTGTTTAACCGTATCTGACTCCAGGGTGACTTCCCTTCCCAGTGGAAGGATAGCATTGTGGTTCCTGTCCTTAAGCCTGGTAAGAACCCCCTATCTGTTGACAGCTATTGGCCAATTAGTTTGACCAGTGTTGTTGGAAAGTTACTTGACGGATGGTAGCCTGTCGGCTTAATTGGGTCCTCGAATCTCTGTATCTATTGTCCCCTTACCAGTGTGTCTTTCGACAGGGACGGTCTCCAATTGATCATTTACTCCGCTTGGAATCCACAGTCCGGCAGGCTTTTTCCCAGCGCCACCATTTGGTTGCAGTGCTTTTTGACCTTCGCAAGGCCTATGACATGGCCTGGCGCCATCACATCTTACTAACCCTTCATCAGTGGGGTCTTCGGGGCCCATTCCCGATTTTTATCCGCCAGTTCCTGATCCATCGGTCATTCAGAGTTCGAGTTGGTACTGCTTTTAGTTCTCCACGGACCCAGGAGACGGGCATCCCACAGGGTTCTGTCTTGAGTATCCTTCTTTTCTCATTGCTGTCGATGGACTTGTGGCCTCTGTCGGTCCCTTGGTCGCCCCTGCCCTGTATGTGGATGATTTCTGCATTTGGGTTAGTTCCTCCTCGATGGCATCTGCAGAGCAGCAGCTCCAGGTAGCTATACGGCGTGCCTCTGCATGGACCATCTCATACGGGTTTCAATTCTCTCCTTTAAAATCGCGACTGGTCCACTTCTGTCGCCGTACTACGATCCACCCTGATCCAGAGTTCTATCTCGCTGCACAACGATTGCCTGTGGTCCCACAGTTTCGTTTCCTGGGTCTTCTTTTTGACAACAAGCTCACTTGGCTGCCCCATATCAGACTCCTGAAGGTAGGATGTTTCCGTAAACTCAATGTCCTTCCCTTCCTTGCCCACTCCTCTTGGCGTGCGGACCGTTCCCTCCTCCTCCGTCTTTATCGTGCTCTATTTCTGTCTCGCTTGGACTATGGTTGTCAAGTTTATGGTTCAGCTGCTCCTTCCACACTGCACGTGCTGGATCCAGTCCACCATCGTGGTATCCATTTGGCCACCGGTGCCTTCCCTGCTAGCCCTGTTGATAGTCTCCTGGTTGAAGCTGGGATCCCCCCCCCCCCCTTTCTCCCTTTCTGTTCGGCGGTCCCAGCTTCAGGTGTCTTATGCACTCACTATCCATTCCTCTCCCACTCATGCTTCCTACTCTATCCTGTTCCCAGACCATGGACGTCACCCACCCGACTCCCGCCCTCGGGCGGGTTTGCCGGTTGGACTGCGCCTTGCGTCTCTTTGCCGTGATTTTCAGCTTCCTTCTTTGTCCTGTCTTCCTCGCTCCCTCCCCTCCACCCTCCTTGGTTAGTTCCTCGGCCTCGACTTCGGATGGATCTCCGCTGCGGTCCGAAAGATTCCATCCCCCCGGTGTTGTTCCGTTTCTTTTTCCACCAAATTTTATGGGAATTTCGGGATGCTGTTGTTTTTTACACTGATGGCTCTAAATCTGCTGATCATGTTGGGTATGCCTTCACGTCCTCTGTTGCAACGGAAAGTCATCTGCTGCCACCTACATGTGGGGTGTTTACTGCGGAATTGATGGCAATTTCCCAGGCCCTTACCTTTATTAAACAGTCCCCACACAACCGCGTTTTGTTATGCACGGGCTCGATGAGTGGCCTTCTTGCTATTGACCGGTGTTTTTCGCGCCATCCCTTGGTCTCTGCTATCCATGACCATCTCGCTGATATTCACCGTGCTGCTTGTTCCATTGACTTCCTTTGGGTCCCTGGCCATGGGGGTATCCCAGGTAATGAGCTCGCTGATCGTTTGGCTGGGGGAGCAGTTACTTACCCCCCTCCTGCAGCGGATTTACGGCTTCACATCAAATCCCACTTCGCACAGTCATGGGCCAATTCTTGGGAGGCTACTCCCCTGTCTAATAAACTTCGTACAATTAAGGTGACACCAGGCCCGTGGCGTTCTTCCTTTCACATCTCCCGAAAGGACTCTACCACATTGTGTCATCTCCGCATTGGCCATACTCGGCTGACCCATGGTTTTCTTTTGCGTGATGATCCACCCCTACTATGTGGTTGTGGAGCCTTCCAGTCAGTAGTCCACATTATGGTTGAATGCCCCCTTCTTTTGGCTCTGCGTGCTAAGTACAGGCTCCCCCACACTTTACCTTTGATGTTGGCAGACGATTCCCGGATGGTCTCTCTGGTTCTCGGTCTCCTTCGGGAAAGTGGTTTTTATTCTCAGTTTTAAGGTTTTTAATCTCTCTCTGGTGTTGGGGCAGGGCGGTGAGTGTTCGGGTGTCTCCCACTGTAAGCAGTGTTCGGAGCTTCCTGATTCACCTCCCTGACCGAAATCCTCTTTTCTTCCCCTTTTACTCTGTTTTTACCCTTTTTTTTAAAGGCTTGGTTAGTCTTTCTATTCCCATGCGTACTTTCTACATTCTAGCAGATGTACCTTTTAAGTCACAGGTGGTCTTGCCTATGCTGCTTCCGCATAGTGTTGGGTTCGTTCTCTTGCCGACTTCCCTCATTTTGTTTTTACCAATGACAACATGACTGCCTTTTTACGTTTTTTCCCTTTTTCCGTTTTATTGTTCTGACTTTACTTAGTTGTCTCATTATCGGAATGGCGCATATTTGAAACAAGGGACTGATGACCTTGCTGTTTGGTCCCTTAAACCTCAAACAACCAACCATAACCTTAGAGGCAGGTCGTGAAATAAAATTATGTTATTAAAGCACTTATGGTATAAAGCAACAGAGCAGTGTTACCCTCTGAGAGGAATTTTGTTGTGTTGACCGTGTTGTATCTAACGGGGTGGCTTATCGGAAATGAAAGTCAGAATTACGTAAATATTTGAACAGTAACAAACAAAATTTTTATCTGCACTGTTTAACGGATAAAGAAAACGGTCGCCAGCCTAATTAGGCAAGAGAATGATTAACATTCTTGTTCAAGAAAATAGTTATTAGTAACTTTAACGGGTAAACACAACCTATACTTTGTCACACGTGAGTGCAATGAACTCTGACACATACATATGTTTGTAAGATTGTAGCTAACAGCTGGAGCAGCACAAACTATTTGCAAAAATATAACAGATACCAAAACACACTATTACTTTAAGCGCTTGTTCAAACTGAATGGTCTTTATAAAATTACTATTAACATTCACTGCAGGATCATAAATTGGACATAGGTTAAGTCTCTCTCAGTTAAATACTTTACTATTTAAAATGAGAGTTAATTGGTATCTACTAACAGGTTGCTTCTCACTATCATTTGAATGAAGAAATTATGGTTTTCCTAATTAGTGGTCTTCCCGTTACTTGTTACTTAGCATTAGCACAATAGACAAACTGTGGATCCTGTTATACTATTAATATGCACTTCCAATACATAAGAGAGACAACCACTTAGAAAACATGAGTATACAATTTTCTACTATTGCAGTTTTCCACTTTTACTACAGTGAAACACAATGTTGACAAAATTGCAAGAAACTGACTCACCTTTTAGAACTTATTACAGGTAGCACTATGATCGTTAACTAAGCAAAACTTTTTATAAGCCTCAGTTTTAAGAGCTTTTAATCTTTAAAAGAAACTGCAAATTGTCTTTATTACCACAATCTTCTACTTGCAATTAAATGATTAAATAGGTGACTTTGAAACTCCACAAAACTTTAAGTTAGACTGTTTCCATCCCTGGAAGGCTTTCACAAGACTACATTTGCTACCTCCCACAATTTCATTAAATCCACGGTAAATCTGAATATCCCTTCTTACCAAAGATCAAACAACATTATTTAATGTTCTGAGGCTTTCATTCTTTCCACAAACTAGGACACTTCGTAATCATAAAATGGAGAGGAACGTGAAAGGTGTTGTGATAGGGAAAAATCAAGGTAGGTACATGAATTCAGTTATAAGTTAAGTTATATTTGAGCACACTAATACATCCAATAAGCTGATCCTTCACTGTACATTATGATAGTATTCCGTTACAGTGATTGCGCAATGTGGTGGCAACTGCATGTTGGTTGGTGGATTTGCAGGCAGAATTGCTGGACACTGTCCCTTCTTGGTGGCGATGATGGATACCAATTCCAGAATCGTTCCAGCTATTTATCCATCCATCCGAGGCATTGGAAAGTGGCAGAAAAAGCCTCTCTCGGCACTAGCACAATATACAACTTTAACATGGCAGTGCACAGTTTGGTAGCTCGTCTCCGACTGACTCTCGTTCCACCTTTTCTACCTAGGCCAACCACAATTTGCGCACACTAGACAGTCTCGTTGCCGAGGGGAACCAAACTACCTCTTATACACAGAATAACTAAGAACCCTAAGTGAAGATCAGCAGTTTACATAACAGTAAATAAACATTTTAAATAAAACGGAACATTTGCACAAATGGGTATTTCTACAAAAAATTATTTACACAGAAATTACAATTATATATAGCAAGTTTTGTTCCCTCCAAATGGGACAAAGAATTTAAATGACAGATATACCACATTGCATAGAATCAAACCACGACATCAAAATTTTAACAAAGAAAGGAGTATACAATTTTATGTTATCGATTCAAACACATTTACAGGTACTCAATGTTATAACATTAAACCAAAGGAAAAAAGCAAAATAAATCTGTACAGTATTAGAGCTATGGTGTTACAAACCCTTGTGAGGCCAATGTTGGAGCTACTTAAGAGAAGTGGCTGCACCAGTCACGAAAAACTGACAATGGCCAGGAGAGTGGTGTGCTGATCACGTGCTCCTCCGCATCCGCATCTGGTGACGCCTAAGGGCTGAGGATAAGGTGGCCGATCTGTACCGTAGGGCCTTCAATGCCCGTTCGGAGGGTGTTCTGTTTCTTTAGTTGCAGTGTAATGAAATTGGAGGATATACGAGGTGCATTAAAGTTCCAAGGCCTCCGATTTTTTTCTAATTAACTACTCACCCGAAATCGATGAAACTGGCGTTGCTTCTCGACGTAATCGCCCTGCAGACGTACACATTTTTCACAACGCTGACGCCATGATTCCATGGCAGCAGCGAAGGCTTCTTTAGGAGTCTGTTTTGACCACTGAAAAATCGCTGAGGCAATAGCAGCACAGCTGGTGAATGTGCGGTCACGGAGAGTGTCTTTCATTGTTGGAAAAAGCCAAAAGTCACTAGGAGCCAGGTCAGGTGAGTAGGGAGCATGAGGAATCACTTCAAAGTTGTTATCACGAAGAAACTGTTGCGTAACGTTAGCTCGATGTGCGGGTGCGTTGTCTTGGTGAAACAGCACACGCACAGCCCTTCCTGGATGTTTTTGTTGCAGTGCAGGAAGGAATTTGTTCTTCAAAACATTTTCGTAGGATGCACCTGTTACCGTAGTGCCCTTCGGAACGCAATGGGTAAGGGTTACGCCCTCGCTGTCCCAGAACATGGACACCATCATTTTTTCAGCACTGGCGGTTACCCGAAATTTTTTTTGGTGGCGCTGAATCTGTGTGCTTCCATTGAGCTGACTGGCGCTTTGTTTCTGGATTGAAAAATGGCATCCACGTCTCATCCATTGTCACAACCAACGAAAAGAAAGTCCCATTCGTGCTGTCGTTGCGCGTCAACATTGCTTGGCAACATGCCACACTGGCAGCCATGTGGTCGTCCGCCAGCATTCGTGGCACCCACCTGGATGACACGTTTCGCAGTTTCAGGTCGTCATGCAGGGTTGTGTGCACAGAACCCACAGAAATGCCAACTCTGGAGGCGATCTGTTCAACAGTCATTCGGCGATCCCCCAAAAATATTCTCTCCGCTTTCTCGATCATGTCGTTGGACGGGCTTGTGCGAGCCCGAGGTTGTTCTGGTTTGTTGTCACACGATATTCTGCCTTCATTAAACTGTCGCACCCCCGAACGCACTTTTGACACATCCATAACGCCATCACCAAATGTCTCCTTCAACTGTCGATGAATTTCAATTGTCTTCACACCATGCAAATTCAGAAAACGAATGATTGCACGCTGTTCAAGTAAGGAAAACGTCGCCATTTTAAGTATTTAAAACAGTTCTCATTCTCGCCGCTGGCGGTAAAATTCCATCTGCTGTACGGTGCTGCCATCTCTGGGACGTATTGACAATGAACGCGGCCTCATTTTAAAACAATGTGCATGTTTCTATCTCTTTCCAGTCTGGAGAAAAAAAAGTCGGAGGCCTTAGAACTTGAATGCACCTCATAAGGAGTAATCAAAAAGTTTCCGTTTGAGAGCCCTCCTGCAGCGTATACGAAACGTAGCGCGACTCCGATGCATGTACAGAAGCACCGATATGTCGGCAAGAGATTAGTCTCGCATTCGTGCCTTTTCAACGTGTGTGGTAAATGGCGATGTTATTACCAAATGCGTCCAAACACGACCAACGTGATGTTAGTCTTTTCTTGGCTGCTGAAAGGCATATAGGCTACAGGTAATCCAACGGACAATGAGTTGTGTATGGGGAAGCAAGTCTGTCGAAAAACAACGTCGTGGAATGGTGCGCCCAGGGGTAGTGCTGCTTAATGACGACGCACATTCCCATGTCGCAACGCACAACTTACGCCAACTCAAGTGGGAAACTACAGTTCTAGTATTCTCCCTTCGTGATTATCAAGCCTTCGTTCCCTTAAAAGAGGCATTGAACGGTCGACGAGGATGTGCGGAAGGCAGTTACTGACTTGTTCACACAAACGGGTATCTTCAGTCCGGTGCATCGGTGTCTCAATGCACAGGGTGATTTTGCCTGTGTGGCATACCGATTCTGGACTGTACGGCCTTCGAACGGAAACTTTTTGATCAACGCTTAAATTTTCATTTCCAGTCACACAATGAAAAAGGGATACGCATTATCGATAGGCAAACAGTCCATCGATAGATTTAATAGATTTGAACTACCGATATATCGATGATACGAGGGCTGACTAAAAAGTAATGCCTCCACCTTCATGACTTCCGCCCCCGGTAGCTGAGTGGTCAGCGCGACAGATTGTCAATCCTAAGGGCCGGGTTCGATTCCCGGTTGGGTAGGAGATTTTCTCCGCTGAGGGACTGGGTGTTGTGTCGTCCTAATCATCATCATTTCATCCCCATCGACGCGCAAGAAGCCGCAGTGGCGTCAAATCGAAAGACTTGCACCCGGCGAACGGTCTACCCGCCGGGAGGCCATAGTCGCACGATATTTGTTATTTACCTTCATAACTCAACCGTTGGCAGCGTTGGTATGCGGCAGGTACTGGCTTGTTCCGTAGCCTCTTCTCTACAGCTCCAGTTGACGGGAAGCCTTAGCATTGAACTGTTGTGTTGTTACAGTGTAAAGTACAGAACCCTGCGCAGACGGGAGAATGAAAGCAGTTTATGGTGATTGTGTTGATGTGGGTACTGTGAGTCGTTGGGCGAGTAAGTTTAAAGATGTTGACACGGGAACATCTGACCTCCATGACAAACAAAGAGTTGGGCGCCCTGAGACAGCAACCACCGAGTTTCAAAAGCAGAACGTTGGCAGATTGATCCAGGACGATCGCCGTATCATTCAGAGAGAAATTGCAAGCACAATTGGCATTTTACAAGAACGTGTGGGTCACATTATTGCTTTGCTTGGCTATCGTAAGATCTGTACACAATGGATACCCCAGATGCTGACTTCCGAGATTGAATTTCACCACCGTACAGCATCCTCCGTACAGTCCAGATTTAGCAGTCTCTGACGTCCATCTTTTCCCGATAATGAAAGATGATGTTCGGGGACATCATTATGCTTCTAATGAAGACGCTGAGAGAACTGTGAGACTGTGGTTGCGGAAACAGAGCGTCAACTTCTTCCGTGACGGCTTCAGAAAACTTTTTCATTGTTGCAGAAATGTGTCCAATTGACTGGTGGTTACGTGGAAAACGGAATATTGGTAATTAAAGATCGCATTCTAAGGATTATTTCTGCATTTGATTTATTAAAATATTCCCATCCACACTCAATTAACGAAGGTGGAGGCATTACTTTGCATTCAACCCTCGTATGTCGACGGTACTAACGGCCTCGCCTATGCGTACAGTAGCAATTACCGACTGTTGTACGTCGTTGGCCTTAATTGAGTTCAGTTTTCTTTTTAATCAGTTCACTTCTTACTTGCAGTTTTACATGATGTGAGTGCTGTAGTCTATTATTTTTGTGCTGTGTGCTGTGCCGCTAGTTCGTAATTACGGATAATTTTGTTCTAACATAACCACAGCGTTTATGGGAAGACTATGTAACATCAGTATGACCTTATAGTAAGATAATTTTTGTAATGCTTTTGGCCTGAAGATGAGGTATTCCCTCGAAACATGTTGCTAAATAAATAAGTACTACAATAGTTAACAAAGTTTGACTGGTACCGGTAATTTAAAAAACCTTTACATATCACTTAAGACTTCTTTCAACGCTACAACTTAACAAAAATACCGAAAGATCCAACAACCAGAATTAAAGAAAAAAGATGAAACGCATCTCAGATAACATAAACTTATTGCTGACCATTCGGCAAGCTATATTGTAGCAATGAGCCAACAAGCACTTTGCCTTAGGTCCCAACCCCAATCAGGCCTATGGTGAATTGCAGGGGCAGCATAAGTTACATGCTCAACAAAAATCTCTTCAAACATACACTTTCAATAATAATAGAACAAACATAAAAGTTTATGATGGAGCCACACTTGCATTATTTGAAATACAAAATCTTTATTGTTCCAAATCAGTAGAGCCTACGCTACAGATAACTAATGCCATCCTACGAAAACAGAGAAAACGTCCACTCCCATTACTGAACTAATGGACCTGTTGGAATTCACACTCTCAGATAGCTGTTTCTTTTGCTATTCCAGATTGATCATTCACAAATCTAGTATTTATAAACTGTTGTGCGATTTCACTTAAGTTTTATTCTTCATTAAAGTGGTTTTCAGAAAATTTAAATGTATTTTTATAATTAACGAGGATTATTAGATTTATGGGATATCACATGTAGGATTTTGGTAATTTCTAATGTATGTAGTATTTCCACAATATGTTTGCTGAAATACAGCTGGAAAATCAATTAGTTAGCAGTAGTAGAATATTAGTAACTGGCAGAATTCCAGTTTACTTTGTGTGATAAGGGCAGTCGAATGAAATAAATTTCTACTGATAAGGAAATAGGGCCGTAGCACTGGTAGATACGTTTTGCTATTTTGGAAGCAAAATGTTAACTGCAGTTTTTCAGCAGCAAGAAAAGAGGACTTGGTTATCATGTAATATAAATTTAAGTGTTAGAAAGCGATTTCTGAAAGTATTTGGAATGTCGCCATGAATGGAAGTGAGAAGAACAATAAACTGAACGGACTAAAAGTGAACTCGAAATGTGTTGTTTCAGATGGAGCGAAAATCAGATGAGTGCATAGGATAAGTAATGACGACATAATGAATCGAATCGGCGGAAACACGGTTTATAGCACAACTAGGCTGAAGGAAGGGATTGTTTGACGGGACAGTTCTTGAGACTTCAAACAATTGATAACGTGCGGAGGAATAGTTGTGGGGGTGAGAAAGGTAAAATTCGTAGGGCGAGCCCAAGGTGCTGATATAGAAAACAAATTAAACTGGACGCTATTTGTGATAGCTATACAGAGCTGAAGAGACTTGCTCAGGATATACTAATGTGGTGACGTTCATCAAACAAGGCTGGAGCTACTAAACTGAATTCTGTTTTGTCAGTCTGCTTACTTCACGTATGTTCATCTCGTAAATCTTTGCTCTGTGTTAACCTATCACTTCAGGATGGTATCTACATCTACATCTACATCTATACTCCGCGAGCCACCTTACGGTGTGTGGCGGAGGGTACTTATTGTACCACTATCTGATCCCCCCTTCCCTGTTCCATTCACGAATTGTGCGTGGGAAGAACGACTGCTTGTAAGTCTCCGTATTTGCTCTAATTTCTCGGATCTTTTCGTTGTGATCATTACGCGAGATATATGTGGGCGGTAGTAATACGTTGCCCATCTCTTCCCGGAATGTGCTCTCTCGTAATTTCGATAATAAACCTCTCCGTATTGCGTAACGCCTTTCTTGAAGTGTCCGCCACTGGAGCTTGTTCAGCATCTCCGTAACGCTCTCGCGCTGACTAAATGTCCCCATGACGAATCGCGCTGCTTTTCGCTGGATCATGTCTATCTCTTCTATTAATCCAACCTGGTAAGGGTCCCATACTGATGAGCAATACTCAAGAATCGGACGAACAAGCGTTTTGTAAGCTACTTCTTTCGTCGATGAGTCACATTTTCTTAGAATTCTTCCTATGAATCTCAACCTGGCGCCTGCTTTTCCCACTATTTGTTTTATGTGATCATTCCACTTCAGATCGCTCCGGATAGTAACTCCTAAGTATTTTACGGTCGTTACCGCTTCCAATGATTTACCACCTATGGCATAATCGTACTGGAATGGATTTCTGCCCCTATGTATGCGCATTATATTACATTTATCTACGTTTAGGGAAAGCTGCCAGCTGTCGCACCATGCATTAATCCTCTGCAGGTCCTCCTGGAGTACGTACGAGTCTTCTGATGTTGCTACTTTCTTGTAGACAACCGTGTCATCTGCAAATAGCCTCACGGAGCTACCGATGTTGTCAACTAAGTCATTTATGTATATCGTAAACAATAAAGGTCCTATCACGCTTCCCTGCGGTACTCCCGAAATTACCTCTACATCTGCAGATTTTGAACCGTTAAGAATGACATGTTGTGTTCTTTCTTCTAGGAAATCCTGAATCCAATCACAAACCTGGTCCGATATTCCGTAAGCTCGTATTTTTTTCACTAAACGTAAGTGCGGAACCGTATCAAATGCCTTCCTGAAGTCCAGGAATACGGCATCAATCTGCTCGCCAGTGTCTACGGTACTGTGAATTTCTTGGGCAAATAGGGCAAGCTGAGTTTCACATGATCTCTGTTTGCGGAATCCATGTTGGTTATGATGGAGATTTGTATTATCTAAGAACGTCATAATACGAGAACACAAAACATGTTCCATTATTCTACAACAGATTGACGTAAGCGAAATAGGCCTATAATTATTCGCATCTGATTTATGACCCTTCTTGAAAATGGGAACGACCTGCGCTTTCTTCCAGTCGCTAGGTACTTTACGTTCTTCCAGCGATCTACGATAAATTGCTGATAGAAAGGGGGCAAGTTCTTTAGCATAATCACTGTAGAATCTTAAGGGCATCTCGTCTGGTCCGGATGCTTTTCCGCTACTAAGTGATAGCAGTTGTTTTTCAATTCCGATATCGTTTATTTCAATATTTTCCATTTTGGCGTCCGTGCGACGGCTGAAGTCAGGGACCGTGTTACGATTTTCCGCAGTGAAACAGTTTCGGAACACTGAATTCAGTATTTCTGCCTTTCTTCGGTCGTCCTCTGTTTCGGTGCCATCGTGGTCAACGAGTGACTGAATAGGGGATTTAGATCCGCTTACCGATTTTACATATGACCAAAACTTTTGAGGGTTCTTGTTTAGATTGTTTGCCAATGTTTTATGTTCGAATTCGTTGAATGCTTCTCTCATTGCTCTCTTTACGCTCTTTTTCGCTTCGTTCAGCTTTTCCTTATCAGCTATGATTCGACTACTCTTAAATCTATGATGCTTTCTTTGTTTCCGTAGTACCTATCGTACATGATTGTTATACTTCGAATAAGGTTACTCCATTTTGTTTCCCTAGAGGCATGATGTTGTTTTCTTATGCAGATACGCAGACAACATGAAGCGACTGTCGGCCGTGTTCCGCGAGCACAGGGCGGACTCCCTGGAGCGTGCCGTGTGGTGGATCGAGTACGTGATCCGCCACAGGGGTGCCCCACACCTGCGCAGCGCAGCCCTCGACCTGCACTGGTGGCAGCTGCTGCTGCTCGACGTCGTCGCCTTCCTGCTGGCGGTCGCCGGCCTCACACTCTACGTCGTCTACTTCGTCACGCGGCGGGTAGTCTCCTTCTGCAAGGGCAACAAGCAGAAGCAGAAGAAGCAGTGACGCACTCACGAACAATTCTAGACTCTTTTTCCACCAACACTATACGTTGAGAAACATTTACAGATTAGCGTCTCTCTGAAAAGTTTTTCTGTGAAATAACATCAGAGTTCATATCACATTATGTGCAGAGTGAATCTGATCAAATGTCGTACGTTCTTCGAGGATATCTTCCCAGTAGTTTGACTCAGGAGATCCTGGTATCAGTGACTCGTTGCAGAGTAGCTGCACTTCGTACGATATATAACCCCATTTTTCATTGTATATGAATTGCACAGAAAATATCTGCACACATTGCAGTTGTAGACAGTATGCACTGTTCGTCCTGTTAGGAAGTAAACTGGGTTCCATTCACTTGCTCCTGACAGCAGTAACGCCCACTTTACTCCTTGTCCTCAAGCTTGCATTCAGTACTGCTCGGTTCGGTCTCTGGTTTGTTTCTCCGGCAGCACTAGTTGTACGTTTTGGTACACAGCAGTGTGGATAGGTTTATAGCGACGAGTTGGTCGATCTACATAGCGTGCCCGGATTCCCTGAATGCAATGCAACACCGCCATGACGACTCCATGCTGTCGCAGGGACAGCACCCGCGGTACTTTCGCATCTGTACATAGGCAACTTAGACAAAGTGGGTAGTTCTGTATTAAAATAGACGATATTTAAGTATTTTCCACTACTGTGACTTTGTTTTCACAAAAAAGGCAACTGGCATAACAAACCGAATATTGTATTGTATTATATTATACTGTATTATTTATGTATTATAATTAGATTTTCAAGTTGAAACAGAACCACCAGAGTAGGGCGAAACTGGACACAGCATTATGATTTGAAATCTCAAGTTAAATTGTACAGGCTCTAATACTAAATTTGTATTGTAGCTTTGGATGCATTTGCTTGAGTTACTTAGATTTTACGTGCTAAATACATACGTAGTAAGAATATGGAGTGCCTTCTACAATAAATTTTGTCTTTTATGGTTTAAGTCTTATGTTTCTTGTGCGTTGGTACTTTAGAATTCCTAGCTCGACGCTTTCTGAAACATTTCAACAGCATTGCGCCACTGTCTTCTCCAGGCGTCCATCAGTTCTCCGACAGCTACTAAAACCAGCGACACTTTGGCACATGGCACACGGGACGCCTGAAGCTGCAAGACCGTAATATAAACAAATACTGGCCGCCATGTGGACGCCGTCATTCCACCACCATCCTGGAAGTTAGCAAAGGGTTCACCAGCCACCTGATGGGCAGAGGTTCGAACTGAGGCGCTCTTGGCCACCGAGCCGCAGGGGCTCTCGCCAGAGCCACGCGCCACTACTCGCCTTCCTGTTTGGTTTTCGCTCCCTAGACGTTCGCGCCAGTTAGCGCCCACGGCCGGGTTGGACCAAAGCCTTCTAGATACAAGGCCTACGCACAGCGGCCATATTGGGACGGGACGTGACGTCACAAACTGTTGGCCATCTTATCTTCAGTCGGCAGTCCTGTTGGCATGTATATTCTGTTGAAAGTGTGTGACATGTGAAAGTGATATATATTTCATACAGTATTCGCCTACAGTTCTGCGAAGTATGGGATACAAGTGCTGCCTTTCCTTCCGTCAGGGAAATTATAAATCCCAAAAAGGCATGAAAGTGCACATGTTTCGATTTCCCAAATGTGTGAAGTTGCGAAATCGATGGATTGCAGTTATTCCCAGACAGGAATTTGTGTCTATGCATCATTCAAGGGTAAGTAAATAAAAAAAAGTTGTAGCATGTTATTCGTTTGCATTGCACCACATTTGCCAATTGTTTTTAAAAGCAGTTACCTGGTATGTATCATGTACCAGTATCATTTGTTTCTTAATTCTGGACCATTGCTGCGAGGTTAACACGAAACTGGCTGTGAAATGTCTCTCATATTTGCAACTATTGTCATAGAGAATAGTTATTAATTAGTGTGGCTCGAAAATGTTTAGTATTCCTTATCATTCCTACCAGATTATTGAGTTTCCAGTACTTTTATTTGGAAGAGCTACTGAATGAGTTTATTCAGTTTTACATATACAGCTATTCGGAAATAATTTCAATTTGAGTAAACTACCTTAGAAAATTGCTTTAATGAATTCAGTGTTAGACAGATTAAGCTGTATAGAAAGCAGAATTTCGAGGTAAGTGCATTATAATTAAATTAACAGCACTCTGTGACACGCATTCCAATCAAGGATATAGGAGAAACAATCTTTTCGTGTTTAAGATTCTAAAGCTGTACAATATTTAAGGGAAAGCGCGTCAAGTGCAGAAGTGAGTAATATTAACGAGACAAGAAGCTACAGCCACGTTGTAAAAAATAGTGTTTGTAATAACGGCAAAGGAGAAATCGAAAAGTTAAATGAACGATTAAAACGTCTTCAGATAGTTGCTGATATACTGAGACGAGATATCACTAAACTTGAGAACGAAAACCGTGAGTTAAAAACATTGGTTGCGAGCAGTAAACGCTAAAAGAGCATAAACAACTTAAACACGCATTCCAGTGAAAGTAATGGTCAAAATTGCGTAAATAGGCCGAACTCAAATGCCCTTCAAAGTGAAAACAGTGGCCTAAAGTGTGTAAACAATTCAAAAATTATTTCTCGTGTAATGCCAAACAAAGTGACTAAAAAAAAGTGTCTTGCTCACAACGAAATACATACAATAAACCTAATCTCGTGTGCACAAACAAATTCAGTGTGTTATCAGAAAGCAGCAGAAAATCCATAAACAATGAAAGTGCACAAGCCACCAAACGTGAAGATAAAAACATTGTAAGGAGCTGCAAAAACATCGCCAACGGCCAGAAACAGCGAACAAAGAAACAATGTGCTTTTTCTAGCGGACAGCCACGGAAGAAAGCTAGAAAATATTCTACAGGATGTGAATACGGATCTTCGTGCAACTGGCATCGTAAAACTTGTTGCGAGGACAGAAAATATTGTTGAAGGCATCTCAGAACACAAGAATACAACAAGGGACAGTGACTTTGTTGTTTGTGTGACTGGTGCAAATGATGTAGCACATAATGAAGCGAAAAAGTGTATAACAGGTTTAAAATTTGTTATGCTAAATGCAATGTAGTGGATATTAGCAGACTTGAAATAAATTTGCACACTGAACATCGTGAGCATCTAAATTACCATGGGAAAACATTTTTGTGTCAGGAGATAAACAAAGTTGTAAATGAAATACGAGCACGCAGCAGCCTTGTCTTAAAAGACAGTCCCACAGAGCATGACTGTACACCTTTTTTTAGAGAAAACGACATTGCAGACGAAGGAAAGTTATAAACCACATTAAGTGGAAACTGCAGCAGTCTAATTCATTCAGATAATTGTGCAACCTTAGACCATGTAGCGAAAATAAATGAATACAGAAAGTTCTGTGAAAGTAGAATCCCATTATGCAGCAGTGACAGTTTCCTCCTCCTTCATATAAATGTACAATCTCTAAGGTGTAAAATCAATGAATTACAACACTGGCTCGATAAAATCAACTGCAGTGTTCTATGCATCAATGAACACTGGATGAAAGACACTGAAATATTCTTGTGTGTTCCTCTTGGATATTCGTTAGTTACAAGCTACTGCGGAAGAAGTATCACACATAGTGGGGTTTCAATATATGTCAAAAGTAACCTTGAATTGCATTACTCAGTTATAGACCTTAGTAGAATATGCCTTGAAGCTACAATAGAAGTAGCCAGTGTGGTAATGCATGAACAGAAAACTGTAATTGTCTGTCTATCGAATCCTAGGGTCTGATGAGATAGTATGTACAGAAAAAATTAATACTTTAATATTGTTGTTACCAAAATATAAACAGCATTGAATTGTAATTGTAGGTGATATTAACATAGATATAAAGGCAAAGAGAAAAAATGTAAATCATATGATTAACACTATGAAGTCATTAAACTATTACAAACTCAATGAAAAACCCACTAGACTGAACACATGCCTTGATAACATAATTAGCAATGTACAAAGAGACTCCATACAATGTGATGTAATAGAATTAGGTATATCAGATCATGCAGGGCTATGGCTTCAAACAGAAAAGTCAGCCTTCAGTTTTACACAGAGAGAAGTGACATATAGAATTCTAGGTGAATCCAATGTAAACAAAATGATAAACCAGTTAAAACAAATGGATTGGACTCATGTAATGGATAACAAGAAAATGATTAATAAATGTTTTTCCATTTTCCTGACAGAGATCAAGCATATAATAGAAATGACATGCCCCTTGGTAACCTAAAGGTGCCGGAGTAATATTACTCATAAGCAACAAAATACTAACAAGTGGTACACCCCATAACTTAAGGAACTCAGAATACTTCTGATGACTATGAAAGACAAATCTCATAAGTGATAGGGATAAGGAAAATTATACTAAAATGAGAAACCTTTACAGATTAGAAATAAAAAATGCTAAGTGCTGTGCAAATGATGAATATATTTTAAATTCTAAACATAAATATAAAGCTGTCTGGACTGTAATTAAAAGGGAAATTAATAATACCAATAAAGAAAGGAGTATCCCTATTGACTGCAATATTCTCAATGAATATTTTGTAAATAGCGCCACCACCCCACCCATCAATTCTGTCCCTGATGCAGAAGCATTGCTCACTTGTGCAAAACAGACAAGAAGTGAGGAGTTCACTTGGACCTGAATCACATTAAATGATATTCATGAGTCAATAAACAAATTAATTCCAAACAGAAGATTATTATGGACCCGGTAAACTTATCATTAGATGTATAACAAAAGAAATTGAAATGCCACTTCTCTCACTATCAAACAGAGTACTTGATGAAGGAATATTCCCCGACTGTCTTAAGCTCACAGTTACATTGCCTGTGTATAAAAAAGGTGAAAGAAAATAACTACAGACCCATTTCAATAGTACCAATCATATCCAAGTTAGTAGAAAATTGTGTGCATAAGCAGATAAACAGGTATTTTGAAACCAACAAATTTTTAAATGAACAGTTTGGCTTCAGCTCACAGCTGCCAACTGTAAAAGCAGTAGAAGCTATGGTAAGCAATGTTTATGAAGGGTATGACTAAAAGAGTATCAATGTCTGGAACACTTATTGACCTGAGTAAAGCTTTAGACTCAGTGTCACATGACATATTCATCAAAAAGTTAAAATACTATGGCATTGAAGATGACACACTTAGACTATTCAGATCTTATATAAGCAATAGGTTACAACTTACATATGCAAATAATCAGAGGTCAGAAATACTCCCTATAGAAAGAGGAATACCCCAAGGCTCTGTTCTTGGAACTTTTCTGTTCATTGTCTATGTTAATGACTTCTCGAATTACATACCGTGTAAGAACATACTGTATGCTGATGATATGACATTAATAAGTACAGGAGAGAACTTAGAGTGTATGGGACAAAAATAGAGAAATGATGCAAATGGATAATTACTGGTGTCAGGCTAACCAACTGTGCATAAATCAAACAAAAACAGGAGAAATAATATTTAATCTCAAAGTAACTAAATATTAAAACAAAATGGTGAAATTACTTGGACTAATCATAGACCAAAAGCTCTCATGGGAAGGACACACCAATTATCTATGTAGTAAACTAGCACGAGAACTTTTCTTATTGTATAAATTAAGAAAGTGTGAGCAAGCAATTGCTACTCCACTCATACTATGCTTTTTTCATTCCCAACTGCAATATGGAATATTGCTTTTGGGTAACTCCCTAGGGGCTGAGTGTATTTTCAGATGGCAGAAGAAAGCAATCAGGTGCATGGAGGGGTTAGCACCCAGAGTCTTGCAGATATTATTTTAAATCTCTTGGCGTAATGACAGTGCCAAGCATGTACATATATAACTGTCTAATATATGCCAGAGAAAATCTGAAAAAATTGAACATGAGATGTAATGTGCATGCACACAGTACAATAGTCACCTGCTGGACTTGCCTTCCACAAGACTTGCTGTAGTCCATGATAACTATAAGTACTTAAGCATAAAATTTTTCAATAAGTTACCATCCTCAGTTTGTACAGTACCACTAAATAAATACATGAATGCATTGCAAACCTGGCTAAAAAAACAACGAATTCTATACAACTGAAGAATTCTTAGAAACTAATCATCAAAATATATATTTTACCTAAGTTTTGAAAATGTTTTGATATTATATAAGCTAGTTATTTACTGTGATTATTTTCTTATGTGTATATTTACTGCATAAAACATTGTTTTACATAATGCTGAAGAAAAGGTCTTTAGTTCCTCTTCTCCCCTTTCTGTAACTATTTGAATATCGTACTGAAACTAAAACCATCTGTAAATTTTGACGAATCTAGTTGTATGAAAAATACTGAAAGGCTAATAAAAAGAATAAAAAAATATTATTCTACTCAAAAGTTCTGGAGAAACTGGGAAATAAAATGTTTTTTCGAGTTTTTTTGAGTTGTTAAACATTGTCAGTAGGTGCTCCATTTCGTCCAATGATTTGAGTTTCGTGTGAGGTCAGCAAATTTTGAAGTAGAGAGAAAAATTTACGAAAATAACCAGGGAAACAAATTCTTAAATTCGGTAGGAGCTCCAACTGCTTTATTTAAAACCGAACACGTCTGCTTGTTGTTGCATATTGCCGATTTTTTACTGCAAGAAAGCGTAGCTCCTGAGGCAAAAGACAGAATTAAAAATTACAGTTTTGTATTCAAGCCTAGAAACGCGCATTTAAGGCAAATCATCAAAATTATTTTACATCTTGAAATAACATAGGGCAGTTTTGTTCAGATACTTTCGCAATGATATAAATTCCCATACTTTCATTACAAGGACATGTAGAAGAGGAAAGCACGAGAATACCTTTGCGGTCTCAGCTCTAAAACTCGTAATGTTCCTATAGCTGCAGAATGCATAACAGGAGCGCTCCGATACAGACCTGACCATCAGCATGTGACGTCACAAGTGTGCGCGCAGGCCTGTAGTCCAGGTGGTGTTGGTTGGACACAGCGACGTGTAACTCGAGTGTTCACGAGACAGCGCCACGCCTGGACCGCGCTAGCAACGGGAGCATACGAATTTCCCTCCAGCGATATGATTCACACTGACAAGTTTTGAACGACATGAATAACAAGGAGCCCCTTGAATGCGAGACCGCAAGTTCAGTTTTTAGTAAGGCCTATTTGAACAACAATTACGACAGGAAAAATATTAGCTGCTAATGACTAGCCACGTGCATCAGGAGGGAGGCGCCGGGATCAACCTTTTATGGGATGTATGACTTACATCGTGAACAGTGAGTGAACAACAACGCGCCACCGTGACAACAAAAGTTCGCACCATCAAGATCGAAGGCGAACTGTTTGGGAATTACAGACCTTGCACGACGTTTAGCTAGGTATTCACTCTTCAAGAATGCATATAGAACGGTGTGATGGGGTGATGAGAACTAATGAATGTGATGGCGTGTAGCTGAAGACAAAATAGTCTGTCGTGGAGCATATCGTGAAACTGACTATTCTCGAGCTAGTGCGATAATATGTTTTATAGGCCCGGAAGAAATATAGAGGGGCTGAATTTGTCCAGTGGTTCTAGGTAGTATGAATTACAATATCACACACTTTTCAGGACGAATACTTTGCTCTAGAGTAGTGCGATTTTTATACGCAGACCAGGAATCGAGCAAAAGCAAGTTTTCTGACCATTATTGGCCAAAAGCAGTGTTCGTACCATAGTTATAGTTGTCTTACGCCTGTTTTCCCACTCTTGCTTGCTGTGGCATAAATATTCCCCACTGCCCTTGCAAGATCACGTACACGAGAAAGAATCTTAGGGGCGAGTCCACCTCCAGCTTTTTGCAGCACAATAAATAACTTTCCAGCCAGCTTACCATCCAGATTAACAGTCGACATAACCGTATACGAATGCGTTAAGGCATTGATATTTAGTTGATCTTGATACAGCTTCTTCATTTTACGCCTCAAGTGCATTGTCCGCACAGTCGAGCTTTTAAGACACAATGCGTTCCACCGACTCATCATGCACAAACGCTGGTATCTCATCTGCCACTTCTTTCTCACTCTGTGAATTTCCTTGGGTTTCTTTCTGGCGAAATATCAACTTCAACTGTTGCTGTAGACTTAATATACTGTTTGCTCTGTTTATCGTTGCCAGTGTTCTGCTTTGTGTCAACACGAATAGCAGTGTAACGCAGTTAAGTTATTAGTCGAGGTCAACTACGCTCCGTAGCCTCATGCTGAGCTCACCACTGCATACTTCCAGCCCCGCCCCTGTTGCCCTTAGCAGGGACAATACTGTGGTTGCATGGAAGACAATATGTGGGGTGTCGAATGCCGTAAATATTGTTGGCCTTTTGCGATTAACACTCAAGTTGCTCCTTGTAAGAATTCAACATATAGCAACAGGAAGACGTAACTCTCAAACGTTATCGAGAAAATAGAGTTCGATAATTTTAGGCCTGCTGATGTACTTTGTGTTATATCTGTTAATTAAGGATTCGGCGGCTGAGCTGTTAGTTCCGTAAGCGCGATACCTCTGGATCGAATCTCACTGTCGCTTCATTTCTGTCTATCATTACCAGATAATTCCAACAGATTTATTTTGACTGTGCAAATTGTTATTTAATATTTTCATAATCTTTGAAAACGAGAAGTTTTGTTTCTTAGGATATTTTGGGATATAAGAACAACGCAAAAGAACTTTCAGCCAAATCAGTCTACCATTTTATTTGCATTACTGTATTTACATTTGTAAAAAGTAGAATTTGTAACGAATACAGTACTCACAACTCAGACTGATACTGGTTATAGAAACATCGACAACAATTGTTACGACATACAGCACGTGTAAGGAAAGCCGAATTTTAACATGTGTATGGTTTTTTCAGTGTGCTTATTCCAAAGCAAACTTGGTTTTATTCATAAACGGTTCTCCATCATACATTTCCCTCAACTACCCAGCATATCTGTTGTCAGAATTACGGGGAATGAAAAAAAAAAAAAAAATAAAACATTCGATCCAGAGACCTCGCTGTTATGAAACTGAGTGCTTAATTACTCGCTGCGGATTCCTGAATGAATGTTACTGATCATACGAAGTATGTTGTTCTAGTTGTCTTCAGTCCTGAGACTGGTATGATGCAGCTCTCCTTGCTACTCTATCCTGTGCAAGCTTCATCATCTCCCAGTACCTACTGCAACCTACATCCTTCTGAATCTTCATCTTTTGGTCTCCCTATACGATGTTTACCCTACACGCTGCCCTCAAATACTAAATTGGTGATCCCTTGATGCCTCAGAATATGTCCTACCAACCGATCCCTTCTTCTAGTCAAGTTGTGCCACAAATTTCTCTTCTTTCCAATTCTGTTCAGTACCTCGTCATTAGTTACGTGATCTACCCATCTAATCTTCAGCATTCTTCTGTAGCACCACATTTCGAAAGCTTCTATTCTCTTTTTGTCTAAACTATTTATTGTCCACGTTTCACTTCCATACATGGCTACACCCCATACAAATAGTTTCAGAAACGACTTCCTGACGCTTAAATCTATATTCGATGTTAGCAAATTTCTCTTCTTCAGAAACACTTTCCTTGCCATTGCCAGTCCACGTTTTATATCCTATCTACTACGACCATCATGAGTTATTTTGCTCCCCAAATAGCAAAACTCATTTACTACTTTACGTTCGATGTATGT
Source organism: Schistocerca serialis cubense (assembly GCF_023864345.2). Taxonomy (NCBI): domain Eukaryota; kingdom Metazoa; phylum Arthropoda; class Insecta; order Orthoptera; family Acrididae; genus Schistocerca; species Schistocerca serialis. The sequence goes on from NC_064639.1 coordinate 1,150,711,966, forward strand.
AAGTATGACTAAATTCTCAAAACCGATTCTCTCGAAAACGGTTGGGAGTTGCTTCTCCCTGTTCACGTACGTTGAAGTCAGTCCCGCCTTACACATCTCATCAGTATGAATCAAAACGGGAACTTCGTACGGTCGATTTGTAAGCTCTGCAACGGCCTGAATCCCACTACAAAGCTTTGCTGTCCCGGTCCATAGGTTGAGGTCCGTCTTCTGATGTTGGTCTAAGCTGTTTTACGAACTACTGGGCCTAATAAAGGGACTACAGGGCTCCCGAGCGGCTTCAGACTCACCCCGACCTACGATCTTCCACCAGAGCATACCCTGAACACCGCTAGTATCAAGCATTAGCCAAAACTGGGGAATAAACTTCTGAGAAAATGTTTGAAGCGCCAGTGCTGAATGCAAGTAAGTCGTGGACTGCGGGGAAAAGAAGAGCAAGAGTTGAATACGTTGTGCTATAGGAAGTATTGAAAGTTAGGTGGGCTTTGAAAAATGAGAGGGTTATCGGCAAAACCACCTAGGAAACAAATAGGTGTAAACATTTACAGGAAGAAGGGACAGAATTTTAGGACACGTTGAAAGCCAGGGGATAACGTCCATGGTATTTGAAGGAGCTGAAGAAGGTAAGAACAATCTTTGGAATATCTCCCACAAACAACGCAGCAAGATGCATGCATGTGTCACTCTTACATGAAGCGGTTGGCATAGGAGAGAAACTTAACGTGGGCTGTATCAAACCCTGCCGATGTAAAAATAAATGATTAATGTAGTGCTTGTAATCCACCAGACGTTTATTGTTCCTTGTGTACTAGAGCCCCGAATAATTGCGTATCTGCGTGGTATGTCACACATTATATCACGTTTGCGTGCAAAACAGTATTCTAAGAGAATATGCTGCTCAGTTTGCCATGTGAGGTATACCACAACACAACGTGTGAAAGTCAGTTCGCCCTCTTCGTCAAATATCCTCTTCATTTATCTCATAGCCTCCTGTCACGCACGTAATTACCCATTTCGCTCTGTTAAGTGGAGAGCGAATAAGTGCAAAGAGTGGATTGACGGCCTCGACGAAGGATGAAGAATCATCTGTTGAGACAGATGAAATGAATGTCGGTTTAGAAGACATACGGGATCAATATTACAGTTTGAAAGAGCTTTGGAAACGTTACTTTACAGCAACAAGATATAAGAATTAAGTAAGTGTCCTTCAGAATTTCTAAAAAGGTAGAAGTGAGTGACAACAGAACGATTACTGAAGTTAGCCTGCCGAATGTAAGAGAGAGATGAGATTCCGAAAAATTTCAGCCAAACAAACCCGAACATACTAACGCCCAGGTAAATTCGAGAATCGGCTCACAATCAACAATTTTCTGACAAGAATGACGTCCAGAAAAATTGAAAAAGTAAGAATCGGCTAGATGACGATCGGTATGGCTTTAGGGAAAGGTAAAGACACCCAGATAGGCAGTTCTACCTAATGGTGGCAAGACTAAGAAATTTTCAAATATGTCGAACCTGAAAAAGCGTTTGACAATGTACAATAGCGCAATAAATTTGAAATATTCAGAAAGGAAGGTGTAAGCTTTTGGGAAATACGCGTAATGTAGATCATGTAGAAGAAACATTAGTGAGCAATAAGAATGATAAAGCGAGAGAGAAGGGCTCGAATTACAAAGGGTGAATGGCAAAGGTGCATGCTCTTCGCTGCTGTTAATCTGTGCGTCGAAGAACCTACGCTGGATGTAAATGAAGATTCAGGAGTGGGTTTAAAATTGTGAGGGCAAAGATATCAGTGACAAGATTTGAGCGTGATATCATTGCTGTTTTCACTGTAAGTGAGGGAGAATTACCTGTTCAATGGAATTAAAGAGTCTCACTAACACCTGATACGCAGTGGCTTGATCTTTAGCTATCAGAAGTGCATGTAAGAAAAGAGTGAGTCGTGTTTCGCAAAAATTTTTCGGAGTGCATTCTGTATGGCATGATTTGTGTTAGTTTTCTTTTAGTCGTGAAACTTCAGTTGAATGTAGAAAATTGAAGGTTCGAGCAAAATGAACATTTTCTGAACATCGCTAGTGAGAAGTGTTTTAACTGTGGGTAACCGTCACACCAATAAATTTCTCTACATGACATTCAGGAATCACATTTTACAGATTCCACAGACAGGTGTCAATGAGAAGTGGAAATAAGTCGAATGAAATATGTTAATGCAAGATAATGAATAATTCATAGTCACTAAATATTGTAATATCTACGTCCAATTATAAATTACGCTGTAACCGGAACCATATTTTTGTGAATGACATTAAAGTTTTCTACAATGAAGCCGAAGGTTTATTATCCAATCTGAAACGACTGCTTTTCTCCCAAGATACTAGGCACGCTCTGTTTACGTGTTGAAGAATTGTGTTGCGATATATTTGTCCGCTGCACGTTAAAGAACATTATCACGTGCTGGTACAAATTAAAATAAACTGTAATTGAAAGATATCTCCTCACTCGAGTGGTAAGATTAAAGTAAACGTTACCAAAGTGTTGGAACAAACAATTAATAACACGAAAACTTACACTAATTTACACTGCTGTTCACAAACTCGTCCGTAACAATTTTGAGATGACCCATCACTAACTTGGTTATAGACTTGCAAGAATAAGGAATACAAACTACCCGTAATTTTTATGAAATGTATTAATTACACCACCAGTTTCAACACTGTACTGGAGTCATCTTTAGGCCCCTATCCAAAATGAATGGTAATATCCAACCATCTGTGCGAATCTGGTCACGTAACTAACATATTTTACAAAAATTACGGCTGTTGGTGTTTCTTATTTGTGCAAGACCATAATAATCGATGTTAACAGGACCTTGACAGACTTTCTGTTACTTCATAAATTAAAGTCGAAAGATTTTCGATAGATACCATAGTGAGTTGTCGTGTTTTACTAACATACATTTCGGTGACACTACTGAAGGCAAAATGTTGCGTTATGATTAGGCACTAACAGCCAGATGAATTCGGTAGTTACAGAGCATCTAAAGCATATTACATGAATCAAAGTGGCTCATACAGCATATTTGTAATGGCTTCTGACTGCTTTGAGCACTTAATGATTTGCAGAATGAACATCGTTTCTGCAGACAGTGACATAGTTTCTGCAGACTGAGTGTAATCAGAAGACTTGCAAGTAACTTCGTCTGTATGTGGGGGAGTTTCACGTTTGTGGTCTATGAATCCGTAAACTGGGTGGGGGAAAGCCGAGGGAAGGCAGGGTGACGCGAAGAGGTCGTCGGCTGTTGAGTCTGTGCGCTACGTATTTATCTGCACAGTCTTGTTAGGTTCAAATGGCTCTGAGCACTATGGGACTTAACTGCTGAGGTCATTAGTCCCCTAGACTTACAACTACTTAAACCTAACTAGCCTAAGGACATCACACACATCCATGCCCGAGGCAGGATTCGAACCTGCGACCGTAGCGGTCGCGCGGTTGCAAGTTTTGTTAGGAATGGGCTTTAATGCCCCATATTCGGATCAGTGGCAGCTGTTCGTCAGACACATGTGGTCGTTCTGTGAGGCAGCTTACGAGTGTGGAAACTTTGTCTCTGTGCTACTGAAGATGCACAACAGAAACTGTGACTTTTGAAACCTGAATTCTTGTGTATCCTCTGATACATCCCAAACAATGCGTCTCCTACTCATTATCATGCCATGTTCCATAGTTTGATTGGCACCATGCTGCTATATTTACGTAACACCGTCCTGTAACAGAATGTACAGATGTTTCTTCTACAGTCGCACCATATCTACACTAGTGGTCATTAAAATTGCTACACCAAGAAGAAATGCAGATGATAAACGGGTATTCATTGGACGAATATATTATACTAGAACTGACATGTGATTAGATTTTCACGCAATTTGGGTGAATAGATCCTCAGAAATCAGTACCCAGAACAACCACCTCTGGCCGTAATAAAGGCCTTGAAACGCCTGGGCATTGAGTCAAACAGAGCTTGGATGGCGTGTACAGGCACAGCTGCCCATGTAGCTTCAACACGATACCACAGTTCAACGAGAGTAGTGACTGGCGAGTTGTGACGAGCCACTTGCTCGGGCACCATTGACCAGACGTCTTCAGTTTGTGAGAGATCTGCAGAATGTGCTGGCCAGGGCAGCAGCCGAACATTTTCTATACCCAGAAAGGCCCTGCAGCATGCGGTCGTGCATTATCCTGCTGGAATGTAGGGTTTCGCAGGGATCGAATGAAGGGTAGAGTCACGGGTAGTAACACATCTGAAATGCAACGTCCACTGTTCAAAGTGCCGTAAATGCGAACAAGAGGTGACCGAGAGTTGCAACACATGGCCCCCCCGTACCATCACGCCGGGTGATACGCCAGTATGGCAATGACGAATACACGCTTCCAATGTGCGTTCACCACGATGTCGCCAAACACGGATGCGACCATCATGATGCTGTAAACAGAACCTGGATTCATCCGAAAAAATGACGTTTCGCCATTCGTGTACCCAGGTTCGTCGTTGAGTACACCATCGCAGGCGCTCCTGTCTGTGATGCAGTGTCAAGGGTAACCACAGCCATGGTATCCGAGGTGATAGTCCATGCTGCTGCAAACGTCGTCGAACTGTTCGTGTAGATGGTTGTCGTCTTGAAAATGTCCCCATCTGTTGACTCAGGGATCGAGACGTGGCTGCACGATCCGTTACAGCCATGCGGATAAGATGCCTGTCATCTCGACTGCTAGTGATACGAGACCGTTGGGATCCAGCACGGCGTTACGTATTACCCTCCTGAACCCACCGATTCCGTATTCTGCTAACAGTCATTGTATCTCGACCAACGCGAGCAGCAATGTCGCGATACGATAAACCGCAATCGCGATAGGCTGCGATCCGATCTTTATCAAAGTCGGAAACGTGATGGTATGCATTTCTCCTCCTTCCACGAGGCATTACAGCAACGTTTCACCAGGCAACGCCGGTCAACTGCTGTTTGTGTATGAGAAATCGGTTGGAAACTTTCCTCATGTCAGCACGTTGTAGGTGTCGCCACCAGCGCCAGCCTTGTGTGAATGCTTTGAAAAGCTGATCATTTGGATATCACAGGATCTTCTTCCTGTCGGTTAAATTTCGTGTCTGTGGCACGTCATCTTCGTGGTTCAGCAATTTTAATGACGAGTAGTGTAACATATAGTTGCAACATATGGGCGTCACACACATTGCAACTCCAAATGGGACAATTCGACCTGTGACATTCGACCACTCAGGTTAGTGTCCTTACGGTGTGTTTCAGCAACTCACTGCAAACGTGGAAAGATGGATTCTTAGATGAATACCATGAAAGAGTTCCATCACTAACAGGATAGACTTTCTGGGAAGCTGAAAACTGTATGAGAGGGAAACTCCCTACAAATTACTTGCACGGATAATACTGTAGTCCTCATACGTAAGTTGGATGCAGTTTTAGTTGTCCAACAGGGACAGCAAGCCTATGAAAAGTGGTTCGCCCACCTTATAGTTCTCACAGATGTACCAGTGAACATTATTCAGGCCGGTAAATATCGTTGAAACCATGATCTAAGGGTAGCTTCTTCGATAAGTAATCAAATCATCCTCAGTCACGAGTCCGAACTCCACCACAGCTTAGATTTTGAATAAAAATCATCAGCATTTGCGGCTGAAGACTTCGGGCGTAAGAAGTCATCCTCATTCTGCCAACGGCCTTGTCAGTCGTGGTGGAGGAGTGGACAGAGATGGAAGGGTACTCTCTTGCCCTTGGGGTGGGAAACCGCCCCTAAAACACAGAGGAATCAGCAGTGATCAACGATGAGGATGCAGAAGAGAATGGGAACCACTGTGTTGAAGACACGTAACGTGTATCCACAGGACATGTGACCTGCTATTCAAAAAGTGTCATGATCATCTCTCCACTGGCAAAAGATTACGGAATAGGTCCTTTGTTCGGATGTCAGGAAGGGGACTACCAAATGGGAGCTGACGATGAGAAAAAGGCTGAATAACTAACAAAAACGTCATGTCCCACTAGTCAGGGTGCTGAATGACAGAAGTCTGAAAGTGGTAGGGAAGCTAGTAAACCTGAAAATGGAAATGCTAAGGCTCAGTGAAGTGAAATGGAGAAAGACAATGACTTCTAGTCAGACGAGTGTAGCAGTGCATCAACAGCAGCAGAAAATGCTATAACGGGAGTAAAATTCATTCTGAACAGGAAGATACAAGTCAGAATTAATTACTGTGAACGGTTCATTGAAACCCTTGTTTTCGCCAGAGTCGGCAGCAAACCAAACCCGACGACGATAGTTGTACACGCCGACGTCGCATGCAGTAGTGGAAGAAACAGAAAAAGTTTATGGAGATACTGAACTGGTAATTCAGTACGTAAAGGGAGATAAAAACCTAAGTCATCGAGAACAGGAATGCGATTGAACGGGAAGGTCTAAAAGAAAGAGTTACAGGAGAATATGGGCTTGGTAGTAGAAATAAGAGACGAGAGACTACTTATGTAACAAATTTCAGATGATAATACCGAATGCTCTGTTCAAGAATCAGAAGAGGAGAAGATACACTTGTAAAAGACCAGGAGATACAGGAAGAGTTCAGGTAGGTTACATCATGGTCAGGCATAGATTCCGACTCATATCACAATTTGGTGGTGATGATGGGTAGGTTGAAGTTTAAGAAACTAATAAGGAAAAATCAACGTGCAAAGAAGTGGGATATGAAAGTACTTGAATGGGCATATCCAAAAAAGGGCAAGAAGTTGGGTAGAAAAATGCAGGTAGAAGGAAGGTAACCGCGAGGAAACCATGGGTAATAGATGAGGTACTTCAGTTGATCAACGTAAGAAGGCAGTACAAAAACGTTCACGGAAATTCAGGAATACAAAAATACAAATCACTTAGGAATGTAGTAAATAGGAAGTGCAGGGAAGCTAGGGTGAAATGCGTACGTGAAAACTGTGAACAGTTTGAAAAAGATATTATTTTCGAAAGGAATGACTCAGCATATAGGAAAGTGAAACAACCTTCGGTGAAATTGAAAGCCAGGGCGGTAACATTAAGACAGCAATGGGAGTTCCACTTTTAAAAGTGGAGGACAGAGTGGATAGTTGGAAAGGCCTCTATGAGGGGAAAGATTAGTAAGTAGGCTGTTTGATTAGTTAGCTAGTCAGATGATTTGTTTGATACTTAAAAGTTGTCTGGCCTCATTACCACGAAACAAACGAAACTTATCCGAATCTGGGAAAAAAATTAATATTTGGGTCTACATTTGTTAAACTCTAATTCCTCTCTCTCAGACCCCACGCTAGGGGGAGAGAGGGAGAGTCTTAGTTTTGGCGAACGAAAATTTACGAAGTAAATATGGATTTTTTATTTATCCATAACCATTTTCCACGCAAAATTGAGAACATGGATTTTCTTGAATTACAGCGCCAAGTACCAAGAATCATAACAAATGTTTAACAAAAAACGTACGTAGTTTTTAAGTGGAATCTGATTCTGCAATAAAAAGTAGGGGTGCCAATTTTAAATTTAAAATTTGCCTCCCGTCCCACCCCGAGGTGGCTGGGGTGGCGGGCTACATCAGATGTCCCCCTCGAAAGTAATCTTTAGATTCTACACATTTTTTCGTGTGAGGCTTATTTTTCGAGTTATTCTAGCTTGTCAACTTAAAATTTACACCCTGTACATCCTGATAATACTTTCAGGAAAGCTATATTGCCATCGGTTACGCTCATCATAAAGCCACTACATGTGGCACATAGGCAACTGTCCATTGAAAACATGAAGGTAAACCCACAGAAAAGACTGTAACGCCGGAAATGCATTCCTCCTATTTCCGTCTATTGTATATAAAATTTTCCTCGTTTTGTTACCTGCAGATATGACGTTTCTGTGTCTTTATATATTGTAATTGTTTTACAATTAGTGTATATATATTTATGCATTTATGTCGATGTATAATTGGTTTGTTTTGTAAATATTATTTGTATTTTTACGCAGGGTCTCGCCTAGGGTAAACTATGCTATCGAACGACTACATCGATAGGTCGTGTGGAGAACCAAAGTGTTTAGGATCTTGGGTAGTGTTAATTGTGCCGCGTGGAGCGCGGGCAGAGCAGTCTGGCTGGAGTAGTGCGGTGGAGAGGTGTGTTGAGTGACGCTCCCGCGAGTTGCCGCGCTTTTAATTCAAGTTCAAAGTTAAATCTCTTATTTCTAAATTGCGTAGATTCAAGTTGCCTTTGATATGATTGTTGAGGTAGCCCAAGACTAACCTTATTTTATATAATTTCGTAGTGCCTCAGAAACAAAGTTCACTATTAATTTCAGTAACTAAATTAACTTTCTGTTTTCCCATTTTATTAATTCTTTTTCTAAATTAAGTCAGAGTGTAGCGAAATTTATTACTTCTGACAAACATCCCGTTTTCGTACAACACGTGTCAACCTTCAGTTGCCACGCTTTTAGTGCTAATTATATGTGCAATAACCTTTCTTTTTCAGTTATTATAGTAGTTGTCCGTAGGACTGGCGACTGTAATTTTCCCCAAATCTCAAATATCTGATTAACGCCAGTTAATTGTTTACGTAACGACCGCACATTTACTTTCTTTATTAACTTTACCCCTTTTCAAAATTAATTTCCACCAATGTCATTTGCATTTTTCCTTTCATTTAGATGTAACTTTTCCTCCCTCTTTACCGACAGATTAACTTCGGTGACGATTGTTTTTCCCAAATTTCCATTAGGTACACGCGGTTTAATTTTTCACTGTCATTAAGTTCGATAAGTGAGGGGGAGGTTACACGGGGCGACCTGGTGCCAGTACAATCTTCGGATTTGAGGTTGTTCTGGACACGAGTTTTGCATTGTGCCAATGTCATAACAAAGTACTGGAGACGAACAGGTCGTTACGTCAGCAAAAATAAGTAGTGGGAGGAATTCTGATTAGATTTGAGATTTGGCATTTATATTGAAAATTAGTAAAATGAGTGAAGGCAACAATTATCAAAATTTGGTAGACTTCGGTACGGAACAATCGGTCGAACAGTGGGAAACGCACACCGCGGAACCCATTGTTCAGGGGCAGGCGGCTAGCCTGAAAGACGCGACCGCGGAACGCAACAAGGAGCAGAAATGGAATTCCAAAATCTAGAAAATGTTTCGGAGTCGGAAGCGGAAATCAAATCCGAACCCTTTGATGACGAATAAGGGGGGACAACTGAAGAGAAACCCACTACGGAAGTAAAACCGGTAGTTTCCGGGCATTTAAGTGATTTATTGAATGTTTTGATTAACAAAATCAAGACTCAGTCTAGCAATATTGAGGTCAGTCTAGCAAGATAGAAACTCAATCTGCAGAAATTAAAGCTCAGTCTGAAAAAATTGACAGGATGATAGACAATCAGAACAAAGATATTAATGTTGTTAACAACAATGTTGGAGTTGTTGACACAAAATTTGATAAAATCAAAGAAGATATTGTTGTGATTACTACCGAAATCGGTGATCTTAAACAGAGAATGATAGTTCAGGCGGAAATTGCGAGCATAAATACTCGTTCTGACTCCGAAATTAGCAGAATCGAGAAAAGTGTACGGGAAGCAATTGCTCCCATCATCGAGAATAAGACGACGGAACAAATTCAATTAGTGAAGAAAGAGGATCAACAGAAGGTGGAAACTTTTAAAGGCTTTAGTATCCAAGGCATATACTAAAGTGAGGAAGCAGGCTAATACCTTGCGAAGAGGAAAAGAGGGAAGTGGAAACGCTTGCGACAGCCACTTGCCAAGTAATTACGAGAGTGTCGGAATTAGAAAAGAAACTTGACAAAAAACGGAGCTATGTGCCAATTTGTGCACATAGTTCGGAATTGTTGACGAAAGAGGAGCGGTTCGACCCCTTGAAAAAAGGCGGTATACACGCGACCGATTTTATTAAAAATTTCGGAAGCATTTTACCCAGATCATGGACTAATGAGAGAAAAATCAATGCGGTTATTGACATGTTGGCTGGTGATGCCAAGCGTTGAGGCTTAAACCTCAACATCACGAACCCCACTTTCGACGAATTTAAAAATTTGTTTCTGGCTGAATACTGCAAAAACAACAATGTGTCTGCGCGAATTTGTCGTATCGAGGCCATTGGATGCGAATTCGCGCGGCTTGATTAAGGAGTTTTGTGAAGGCTGGATCCGCAAGTTGGAATATTTTCGTGATTGCCGCAGGGACCGAAATACTCTGGGAACTGAACAAGAAGCTTCAAGATGATACAAAACGCTACGTAGGAAGCAATTACACGACAATAAATGATTTACTGGAAAGAGTTAAGGATGAGAACAATTGGCGCAATAATTTGCGAGAATGGTAGAGGCCGTGGTAACAACGGGTACCACAACAACAATAACCATGTGAATAATGCATGCCGCTACCATGGCAACAATAACAACAATGATTCGGACCGTAATGACAATCGGTACAAAGCCAATAATAACAGGAATGACGGAAACCAGTATCATACTAACGTGATACGGGCTTCGCAGTATAGTAATAACGCCAAAGGGTGAGATAAGCCGCCTCAGCAGCATCTGGGGGGCGGATCTGCTGGGACGAGACAGGAAAACCATTAGCCGCGACGGGCGTGGACAAATTTTGGCGGCCCAATAACAGGAGAAAACCGAGGTGTCGTCGTTATGAAAATTCCGTATGGAATAATCAACGGCGGGAAAGTGTGCCAGTGTAGGAGAAAGGAGTGCGCCCACAAGTAGTAGATCAGCTGTAGACACGGCAGTAGAAAATACTCACTGTCGGTGAGAACAATTTAAGTAGTGTTCCGGAAATCGATTACAAAGTGGCAGCTGCAACACCCACAGCAGAACCGGAGATTTGAGTTTAAGAATGATTCGCAATTGTTGAGATAACACGTCCGTCATCGAGCGAGGGGATGCAGAGAGGGAAGATGTCTGGTTAAGGCAGTTCGGTCGCTTATACGACGAACTAAGAGATTATAGGGGCATGTACGGGAGAAGTGTTTATGGGGAGCGCGGGCAGGATTTGCCGCGTCTCGTCCCACAGGAAGATAGTATTTGTGAAGTGATAGAAAGTTCTAGCCCTTACCGGCAGACTTCACCAGAAATAGTTGATGTTAATGGGGAGCACGAGCAAGATTCGTCGTGTTTCGTCTTGCAGGAGTTGGATGTTGAAGTAGCAACATAAAGTTCTGGCCCTAACCGACAGACTTTACTGAAAGTTATAGTGGTAGAAGTAGCCGACCCATCCGACGCAAACCTCCAGTTTAAACATTGCGAGAGTATTAAGGAGAAAGATTACGAAAATTTTAGTGATAGCCGGACACGATTGGTAGAAAAACACGTAGATTACAGCGTGTATGAGGTTAGAGCTGACGTTATACGGTCGGACGGTAGCAGTGTGGGTTGCGGAAATCCAGAGAAAATAATTGCAGATACTACTGGGCACATTACTCCAGGTAGATTGGCGGATGAGATCAATCTGACCAAAGTGGAATCAACGAAGGTGACAATTAGTGAAGTGACAGCAAAGCAACACTCACTAGTTGACGAGTTACAGGAAAAGGTTTCGGTATTGGAGACGAGGCTACAGACTAAGCCTCAGGACAAACGTGTTGAAATTAAAACTGTATGTGAACAGAGGCTGAAAAAGTTTATAACGATATGTTTACGTAATGTGTATACATAAACATACGGTTATAAATGTCCCCGTTTGTAGTCGCTAATTATAACAATATGTTTACTTTTGTGCTGTAACATATATCAGCGGTGGAAATATATTTGCGAACGCCGACCGTGTGCAGCCGTTTCTTGGTGGATCGTCTGATCAGTCGGAAGTTGCATTGCAGAGGAGAGTAAATGCCTATTCAAAATATAATTATTTTTGGATAGCTCAACATGAATTTCCTAAGGGACCGTAGTTTATCGTGCATTTACCAGTAGAATATGGCGCGGAGAAAATATTTCGCCGCATACAACTTCCGTCCGATTTCGACGAAAGAATTCGTGACTGTGAACTCTCTATTTGGCAGAAACATAAAGAAAATTAAATAACTTCGTGAAGGAGTGAGACATAGATTCTATATTAAATAAATAGAAATAAATAGTCCATACAACAGTTCCATTTAACTCTGAATTTATGGCAATTAATAGATGAACTTACACTGCAATGAAGGATTTAACATGGATGCCGTTTTGACTGGCACTTCTCTTCTCGTAATGAAAATAATTCCTTTGACGTTTTCACATACACGTCGCACAATAAATCTACTGCTATGCAGTATTGCACTTTTAATATTGCACATTTACTTTACACTAAAATAATATTATTTTTAACGATAATAATACGGCGGCAAGACATGCGCGTCCGACACAAGTTACAGGAGACAAGAGAAGAATGAGTAACTGAGTAACTGTTCATCGAGAATATCTCGTCCATCAAAAGAATGTGTAAAAGTGTTCTTCTTCTGTCCGTTTTTCGCGCCGTGGTTTTCAAAGTCAATAACTCACTGCATCTCTGACGGCGCTTCGACAATAAACAAGTTACGTCATAGGTCGTTCACCTTTTACATTCTCGCAACATTATTTGCTAACTGTAGCTGTTGCTGAGCGACTGCTCGATTAGTGAATGATTTAAAATGATAAGGCAATCACATAATGTTACAAGTCGCCAAATAAGCCGGCTTTTGGATGAAAGCTGGATGATTTTTTCTGGAATGAACTGGAGATAAATGATGATTTATTGTGGGAAAATAAAGAAACAGTGGAGGACAAGTGTAGACAGATAGTAGTGTCTGTTAATATGCACGACCTACAACTAAACGTGTTGATTGACACCAGTGCAGAATTGAGTGCTGTATCTGGGACAATATTTGAGTTACTGAAAGACAGACTTCATTATCGTAGTTATGCCAGTAACAGGAGTGAAAATTATCGGTGCTACTGGGAAGGCCAGTAAACCGGTCACAAGACAGATTTTTGTCAACTTCGAGATATGTGGGGCACGATTTGAACAAGTTTGTCGTCGTGCCAGGCTTAACTACGGAAGTAATTATCGGGTTAGATTGGCTAGTGAAGTACTGTGCAGTGATTAATTGCGAAAGCAAAACTTTGACATGTGGATCACAAGATAAAACAATAGTAGTTAGTTTTGACGAGGCAGGGGACGGTATGCATAGGCAGTACCAGCCTTTACACATAGTTAACTGGTCAGATGCCATTGACGTAGGCATGAATTTGAACTACTGTAACGTGAAGAATCTCAGCATTGACAATAGCGTAGAAAGTGTATTGGAAAGTATTGTAGACGGTGTCTCAAACGTAACACACGAACAAAGACGAGGCCTGTATGAAGTAATAATGAGGAATAAGAGTGTGTTTTCAGACAGAACGGGACTTGTGAAAGCATACAAATGCAAGTTGAATGTAATTCAGCACGAACCATTCTTCATGAGACCGTATGCTATACCGCTGTCCATAAAGTAAGCAGTGCAACGGTAGATACGAGGGTTGTTATTTAAGTAAGGGCCGTTCGCGCGTATAGTCCCGTAGTTCGCGCGGACACTGCAACAAACCACCGCGCCACTTGCCAGCATCCTTCCCGTTCACACTGATGCAAGTTGCAGCTCTGTTGCTGATGTGTACGCATCGCTGTGCTACTTTATAATGTTTACGATTATTGAATCGCCCGCCGCGTGTGAGATACGGTCAGTGATACGTTTTTTGACCGCAAGAAGCCTATCAGCTGCAGAAATTGATCGTCAGTTAACAGAAGTTTATGGCTTGAATGCAATGAGTGAAGGTAAAGTGCGTCAATTGGTTAGAGTTTAAAAATGGCCGTCAAAACGTCCATGAAGAACGCTCAGGCCGGCCCTCTGTGATCACTGATGATTTGGTGGCTGCAGTCGAAAGAAAGATTCGTGAGGACAGAAGATTCACAATTTCCACTCTTTCTTTGGAATTTCCACAAGTTTCGAGATCGGTTTTGTACAAAATTGTGTCTGAAAACCTAAACTTTAAGAAACTGTGTTCGCGATGGGTACCCAGGCTCCTCGCAGAGGACCACAAAGGGAAGAGATTTGCCACTTCATTGGACTTTTTGATTCTTTACGAGGAAGAAGGGGATGACATGTTGAGTCAAATTGTCACACTGGAGATGAAACATGGGTATCCCATATCACTCCCGAAAGCAAGCGACGATCGATGAATGGCGACACACAACCTTACCCGTCAAGGTCAAAGCCAAACAGACGCTGTCAAAGCGCCAGATTATGGCAAATGTGTTCTGGGACCGGCGCGGTGGTTTGCTAGTGGACTTTATGCCACGAGGAACGACAATCAACTCAGATGCCTACTGTGCAACTCTAAAGAAGCTCCGCAGAGCAATTCAAAACAAAATGCGCGGCATGCTGACATAAGGAGTTTTGCTCCTGCACGATAACGCTATGCCTCACACCTCTCAAAAGACTCGGGATTTGATTGATTCTTTTGGCTGGGAAGTTTTGGACCATGCACCATACAGCCCCGACCTTGCTCCTAGCGATTTTCACCTTTTCCGGTACCTGAAACACCATCTTGGCGGGCAGCGCTTCAGTTACGACGATGAAGTAAAAGCGGCTGTGAACTCTTGGCTGTCGGAGCAGGCGGCCGAATTCTTTGAAGAGGGAATTAAAAACTTAGTTGTATGTTATGACAAGTGCTTAAATAAACAAGTCAACTATGTAGAAAAATAGGTAAAAGTGTGTAGAATCATAAAAGTTTTTTACAAAGGTATTTGTATGTTTTTTTAAAAATAAAAACGGCCCTTACTTAAAAAACAATCCTCGTAGATAAGATGTTCGAATGGGGAGTGATTGAAAGAAGTACGAGTTCATACAATAATGGTTTGGTCATTGTAGCAAAACGGGATGGTAATGTGCGTATTGCGATTGACGCACGCACGTTGAACAGGGTCATTCAACGCGAAACAGACAGATCAGAGAGTACGGAGGAGATTTTGCAACGTTTTCATGACGTTAAGTTCATGACTAGCCTCAATCTCACGGATAGTTACTGGCAAATAGAACTCGAAGAAGAATCTAGGCCATACACCACCTTCTTGTTTGCGAGCAAGAGTTAATCAGTATAGAGTACTGCCATTTGGACTTAATATATCTGTGTTCGTATTCATCAGAGCCCTAGATAAAGTGCTAGGACCGGCTTTGAGTTCAAGATTAACTGTATATGTTGACGACCTGTTGTTGGCCAATACCACTTGGCATGACCATTGTGACCTGTTAGATGAAGTTTTTAGAGCATTGCGCCGTGGCAGAATGACTATAAAACCAAAGAAATGCGAATTTGTGAAGCAGGAACTGAAATTTTTAGGACGTGTAATTACCACTGCTGGTATTACGACAGACCCAGAGAAACTAGAGGCAATAAGGAATTGTCCTCCACCCAAGTCTAGGAAACAGTTAAAAAGTTTTCTAGGGCTCACAGGATTCTACTGTAAATTTGTAAAAAGACAGGTGTTAAATGATGAAAACTTGAATAATCTCTTACTCAAGTGTTCCGTTTGTGTGGACTGACGGGTGTCAGGCCGCTTTCGAGAGATTAAAAGACGAGTTGTTAAGATCTAACATACTATTTCATCCTGATTTATCGCTACCCTTCCATCTGGAGACGTATTCGTCGAATTGCGGGGTGAGGGTAGAACTGTCCCAAGAAGTTGGTGAAGGAGAGGATAAGGAACACCAGACGATAGCGTTCGCGAATCGAACTTTATAAAAAAGTGAGCGAAACTACACAATTTCTGAGGAGGAGTGTCTCGCTATCGTGTGGGGGGTTCAAGAAGTTCAAGGGTTACCTTTGTGACCGTAAGGTGATTATTCATACAGACCATAAGGTGCTCACTTACCTGAAGGATTGTAAACTACTTCACGAAAGACTGACTAGGTGGTCGCTGTATTTACAGCAATTTAACTATGACATCTGTTACGTAAAAGGGACCGACAGTTGTGTAGCGGATGCGCTATCGCGGTTGCCCGAGTCTAATCAAGATGTATTGAAAGATGAGTCAGATGGAGTGGTCAAATTATACTATTTTAAAGAAGTTGAGGGACGTAAATTAATAATGAACATCTGTAACAATCTACGTCGTCATCAGAACGAGGACGGTTGTTTAAATATGGTGAAAACCCGATATGACGAAAGGAGTCCAGAAGGAGAGAAATTAAGGAAGTATTACAAGATAAACGATCATATCTCGTACATACGTAGGGGTGAAGATAGTAATATTTAGAGGGTATGCTGGCCCGCCAAATACGTCACGGAAGTAATAGACTACTACCATTTGGCGTACGGCAACGGCCTTGCCACAGTGGGTACACCGGTTCTTGTGAGATCACCGAAGTTAAGCGCTCTCGGGCGTGGCCGGAACTTGGATGGGTGACCATTCAGCCGACATGCGCTGTTGCCATTTTTCGGGGTGCACTCAGCCTCGTGATGTCAATTGATGAGCTACTCGACCGAATGGTAGCGGATCCGGTCAAAGAAAACCATCATAACGACCGGGAGAGCGTTGTGCTGACCACACGCCTCTCCTATCCACATCCTCAATGAGGATGATACGGCGGTCGGATGGTCCCGATGGGCCACTTGTGGCCCGAAGACGGTCACTGTGGACCAAAGAAATGTACAGAGAAGCTGAGTGAAGTAGTGCATTTTAACAACACGTCAAAACGCGTTACTGACAGAGTGAAAGCTTGTGAATAATGTCAGAATGTGAAGGTTACCAACTGTACAAGTCGTGGTCCTATGCAAACTATAAGGCTTAACGACACCTTTGACTTACTATGTGTGAACTTGTACGGACCTTTGCCCAAGTCATCAGGAAGCTTTGCCTACATTTTAGTAGTGCTAGAAGCTTTTTTCAAGTTCGTCAAACTATACCCGATTAGGAAAGCTACAGCCAAAGCAGTCTATAGCAAGCTTGTGAACCATTACTTTGTTCATATTGGTAAGCCCAAGGCGATTCGATCAGACAATGATGCACAATTTACTTGAAAGTTGTGGAATGAAGGCATGGCAAGTAATGGGGTCGAAGTGATCCATATTTCAACTTACTGTCCTGCTGGAAATAGCGCTGAGAGGTATATGCGCGAGCTATGCCGACTTTGCCGTACCTATTGCCATCACAACCATAGGGCATGGGGCAAATATGAAGCAGAATTTGAGACAATTATGAACACCTTGGAACATGAATCTACGGGATTTTCTCGAGAGGAAATCCTGTTAGATGACAGAAGTAAAAGTTTAGTGGAATTCCCTCCACGGATTGACGTTAGTATAGGTGTGAAAAAAGATAGTTTGCGAGAAATAATGAAGCTAAAAGCCGATGCTCGTTTTGCTAAATTTGCAATCGGAGACTTAGTACTTGTAAAAGCTCATGAGAAATCGAGCGAGATAGACAATGAAATCTCTAAATTTAAGTTTGTTTATAATGGACCATATAAAGTCATTGGTATACCTCACACAAATGCTTATTGCTTAGAGTATCCAAGCTCTGGAAAACTATTAGGTATACGGAACATTGTAGACTTGAAATTGTACCAACCAGGGGTTGATTAATACCACATAATGGGTAATTTGTACGGTATGTAAATATGGAGCGTAAGATTTAAGCGATTTTCTAGATTGCCATGCTTTTGCCTGACCAAGAGGACATGAAAGAAGTTGTAATTAATAAGTAATTAATTTTACTAAATGATTTAAGAGAGAGTGATTATTTGTCAGTTGAAAAATCCAAGCTGCTAGTTAAAGTTTTCAGCTGAGTCACAGTAGATAAAGCAATGTAAATATGATTTTGAACTAGCTGTAAGACTTCATAAATATGTGATTTACTAGTCATTGCCGACGTACTTAGACGCTGTTTTAAGTTTCAGGCTAGTACATGCATGTGATGATGGGCAGTGTTGAGTTATGCACTGTGATAGTGTTAATGGACTCCTTGAGATAACTCGGGAGTGAGTTTTTCCGAAAGAATTCAGTGAAACGGACGTTCTGGAAATGCCGTTACACAGGCGAGTGAGATCAAGCGTGCCACACAGGCGGGCGCAACAATACTGGCGAGGCGGAGCCGCAGTCGGCTCTTGTGTCGCTGTCGGCATTCTTTGTACTTGCGGGTACGGAAGGCGGAGTTGTTTTTCTTCCCGGACAGCCTATGTGAAAGAATTCTGTTGTCAATATTTATGTTTTTGTCGATCTGATGTATATTAAGTGATGTATATTAAGTGATGTATATTAAGTGATGTATATTAAGTGGACTCTCATGACGAGAATATTAATTATGAAAAGGTTATATAAAATGTGTATTGTATGTAATTAATTATTAATTTGCGTATTTTGATATACCTGTTTTTTATGACCATGTACTGTGATTAATTTTGTAAGTAGTATTCCATTTCTTGATACTGTTAGGAATTTTGACGATTTTAGAATAGCTAAACCATTTTCAATGTTTTCTATGAATTTTAATATGTTGTCAACATGTTTTATTTTGTGCAAGATGACAGAGTGGAATAAGATTAGGAGTGTCTCCACTCAATTATTATCGTCTAAAAATTGGTTTATGGTTAATCAGCCTAACGCTAAAATTTCTTGATTTTTGAGCATATGCATTTCCGCTGTTTTTTTCTTTTTGGCACATTTTCTGAGTCTGTTTAGGTTACACGAACATCCTCAGACAATGTGGGGCACGTTTAACGCCGGAAATGCATGTATATATATATATATATATATGCATTTATGTCGATGTATAATTGGTTTGTTTTGTAAATACTATTTGTATTTTTACGCTGGGTCTTGCCTGGGGAAAACTAAGCTATCGAACGATTACATCGATAGGTCGTGTGGAGAACCAAAGTGTTTAGGATCTTTGGTAGTGTTAACTCTGTCGCGTGGAGCGCGGGCAGAGGGGAGTCTGGCTGGCGTAGCGAGTGGAGCAGGTGTGTTGTGTGACGCTCCCGCGAGTTGCCGCTCTTTCGGGGTTTGGCAGCATGTAATTGCGCTCGAATTGCTATGATAGTTCCTGACACGGTGTCGCGGACGGGAAGCATTAGCTGGCGCACATCAATAGCCCGTTTCGCCTGGTGACCGTGTCGAGAAGAAGGCGCGCCAACATCCAGCTTTTGCAACAGTGACGGCCGACAATGAGTGACTGTCACCACCTCCTCGATCGACGGCTTCAAACCTTCAATCAACCAACAAGGAAGACTGGAAGCACGTAAAGTTTTAGAACTGTACGGCAGACCTCAGCTTTTCAAACATTTAAAATTATTGCATCACAAAATTACAGCAACTTTGCATGAACCTTTGTTGCTCATTGTCCCATTTGCATTGCCAAGCAGGGTCCCTTCCTTTTCCGAAATGAACCCGAGTGTCGTTGAAATTCAAATGCCAGCATTAAAGTAATATAATTCGATTTCACTGCTTTAATTTCAAAGTTCAGATGAAGTATTCATAGCTGGCTACAATATTTAGATTACACAAGCACAAATTCAGAGTGCGAGTTTTGTTAGCATATTTTAGCTTACCTGTAACTTCAGCTCAGCTTGGTACATACTAAATTTTACTATTGTTAATTGTTCAGAATCATTTAATTCAAGTTCAAAGTTAAATCTCTTATTTCTAAATTGCGTAGACTCAAGTAGCTTTTGAAATGATTGTTGAGGTAGCCCAAGACTAACGGTATTTTACTGAATTTCGATGTGCTTCAGAAAGAAAGCTCACTATTAACTTCAGTCACTAAATTAACTTTCGATTTTCCGGTTTTATTAATTATTTTGCTAAATTAAGTCAGAGTATAGCGAAATTTATTACTTCTGACAAACTTTCAGTTTTCACACTACACGTGTCAACCTTCAGTTGCCACGCTTCTAGTGCTAATTATATGTGTAATAACCTTTCTTTTTCAGTTACTATAGTAATTGTCCTTAGGACTGGCGACCGTAATTTTCCCCAAATCTCAAATATCTAATTACCGCTAGTTAATTGTTAATTTAACGGCCGCACATTTACTTTATTTATTAACTTTACCCCTTTTCAAAATTGATTTCCACTAGTTTCATTACCATTTTTCCTTTCATTTAGATGTAACGCTTTCCTCCCTCTTTACCGACAGATTAACTTCGATGACGATTGCTGTTCCCAAATTTCCGTTAGGTACACGCTGTTTAATTTGTCACTGTCATTAAGGTCGATAAGTGAGGGGGAGGTTACAATGCCACCCATAACGTTATTTGTAAACGTACATACAGTTACCATGAGCGTTGTCTGTTGCTAGAACGTCGCACTTGAATGGACTGCAGAATTTCAGTTGGAAGTAAAGCACCATGGAGGACGCATTAGAGACGTCTGTGGAACTTTAGAGTGAATATCCATCATACCACGATGGACAGTCACGACCAATGATTGGGTCCCCATCATATAGCGCACAGAAGGTTGCTCAACGAGGGAAGCTGATCGACGTATGCACCAGAGTGAAAATTATGCTGTGTGGACATGGACCTCAATTGCAATTGACAGGTGGTGTCGAAGAAATTCTTCAGAACGACAGTCCGTCTTCGACAAGCGCACAGGATGATCGAAATCTACGACTTTTGAGCCAAAATAATGATTGGTTGAGTACTTCAGAAATTAAATCGGCGTTCGAAGAGGGTACAGGACGTCATGTACCACATCATACTAATTAGACGGTTGCGTGACGGGATTCTCCATTCCCATAGCAAGAACCAAGTAGTACATCACAATACCATGGACTCCGTTATAGATGTGCAGGAAATTGTTCAGAAGGGACACCACAGGATTTGCAGGGAAGAAGTAAAGCCTGTTTGTGTCTTAATCACAGACAACGTATTTGGAGACAACACAGACTAACGTCGAACGCTTGCAGCATGTGCCGTCACGTACAAAAAGGTGATGTGGAATGATTTTCTCAGGTCACTGTACATCTTTAGAGTTTCTTGACATCAGTCTCTGTTACAGGGACGATATTCTCTGTCGTTTACATTTGAAATGTCCCCTTAGAAAAATTGTACATGGCTGTGCTTAAACTGACGCACAATATTTTTAGCTCAACGGAATCTGACTTTTAATAGTCCCTACAAGAGAATGGCCGTGACTAAATTAACCTATACGTTTCACAAATCACTTACCTCACAAAAATCTTCGTTAGTCAAACTACTGTAATACAGCGAGCGCCAATACTGCTAGCTACATAAAAGATTCAAACTACTGAAGGCACTAACTACTGATAGGCATAGTTAGCAAATGAAAGATTTTGATAGAGAACAAACAATGTATTTACCTTAATAGTGTTCAAAAGTCGTTATATATATAGCAGTTCATGACATCCCTTCTTACAAATGTACTGTTTCTGATGGACACACGTCCAGATCACCCGCTCTCAAAAATCCGCCATCTCACTTCCCCACATCCACCACTGCTGGCGGCTCACCTCTAACTGCGCAACGCTACGTGCTGTTAACATCCAACTGCCCAACACTACAATGGCCAACAACAATGCAAACCAGCCACAGACTGCACACAGCACAGCCAGTGAATTTCATACAGAGCGCTACGTGGTGTTACCAGTATAAAAACCTAAACAGCCTACTTACACGTTTTGGCGACAATTTCATCCTGATAATTTGCGAGCTCATCGTTCTTTTTTCTTGAACACGTTCCTTTTGCATTCTAGAATCACCGGAATGGAGTGACCAGCTTATTCCTTAGACATGAACCCAATCGCGACCACAAACTCCGTGTTACTTACACAGAACTGCCACTGAAGAGTCGGATAACTTGGGCCAGGGTTGGCTTGATGCTCTCATCGAAGGTATGCCACGACGGATTCAACCCTGCACACCAGCGAGCGTGTGGGATGCTAGGCCCTTGATTCTTCTGCATAGGTTTCTTTCGATATTTGCAGTTACGCGAGTCATTCTTTGATATGAGCATGCGGATAACATCCTGACGCTAACTCGTCTGTCGCATATAGTCTGTAGTTGGGTGAAACGTACCGAGAGAAGTAATATTCTTTGGGAGACAACTAAGTAAGTTTTAACCCTTTCAGACCAGAAATTTTTCTGGAGGAAGGGAAATTATTATTTATGTGCTAATGCGCCTAGGTGACTTTTCAAAATATGACATGCCAGATTTATATAAAATATGTGCCCGTTTGTAAAACATACTTTGTATACCTGTTTTCATTTCACGGACTACAATAACCAATTACGTGATATTCTCTATTGTAATAAACAGTAAAGTGATCATTGAATAAGTGGCATAGAAAATAACAATATTCAGTTATACAGTGAATGCAGTTAACCAACCACAACCGTGTTTTCTGGTGTTTATGAGCTGCTGCGTATTGCTACTGTGACTTTCGTATACGAGGGTTGGAACTTTAATAGTCGCAACTATTTATTTACACCTCGTACAAGATAGATACGTATTTCAAAGCTTTACTGACCTTCAAAGTGTCATCACATGTGTCTCTATGCTGTTCATTTCTAGAACACAACCTACCACCAGCTTAGAGACAGAAGTGATGACACTTTCTGCAGGACCTGACCACCATCTTGCAGGACAACGCTCAAGCACGTAAAGTGCAAGCTGTTATTGACTTGTTTGACTGACGGGGCTGCTAAGTGCTACACCACCTACTGCACTCCCCTGACTTAAGCCTTCGTGAGTTCAACTCGATTTCTAAACTGAAGGAAACACTTCACAGCATTCGCTTCAGAACTGCTACAAATTCGTCGGGCAATAGACTGCGCCGCTCGAACTATCAACACAACTGCCACTACTAAGAGTATCCTACGACTTCCACATCGCTGGCAACGGGTTATACACAGTGCTGGTGACTACTTTGAAGGTCAGTAAAACTTTGAAACACGTATCTATTATGTACGAGCTGTAAATAAATGCCGGCCGTGGTGGCCGAGCGGTTATAGGCGCTACAGTCTGGAACCGCGCGACCGCTGCGGTCGCAGGTTCGAATCCTGCCTCGGGCATGGATGTGTGTGATGTCCTTAGGTTAGTTAGGTTTAAGTAGTTCTGAGTTCTAGGGGACTGAAGACATCAGAAGATAAGTCCCATAGTGCTCAGAGCCATTTGAACCATTTGAACCCACTGACAAATAAATACTACTGCTTCAGCTAAGACACGGTAAAAGATAATACACACGATTACAACAGAGAGTCTGAAAAGGTTAAGCGTACCTGTGTTTGCAGAAGATTCTTCCAGCCAGCAGCCTCGCTGACGCAAAGTTCACCTGCTATAGACAATAATCGCGAGTTCCCGAGGGGACAGTGGCTACCGGCCCAACAAAACGGTGGCTGCCAACCAGGCACAACGCTGGGTTTCGGCCTTGTTGCTCACCTGCCACCGGTGGCAACCTAATTGATCTCGGCATTCAGAGTTCTGGGCTGGGCAATCAACCCTCGCATTCGTCATGACGGCAGAAAGCTACTTTTCGGCGAGAGACTCATGTCGTGAAGGCATAGCTCGCCGCCACAAACCGCGGGCCCTTTCGATAACAATTCGCGGAAACGGTCAGCCAACTCCGGGCGAATCGCCGATGCGGAGCCGCATGCACGCGGCGCTCTTAACTGATTCTGTCAGCACCAGAAACGCCGAGAAACTTCGAGAATAAGCTCTTCACGGCTGAAGAGATTAGCTGAACGTCAGTGACGTTAACTATGAAGATTCCCGCCTTCGGAAGAATTAAAGAGAAGGTCATTCATTCGCACGAAAATTAACAGAGAGTGGTAGTGGGAAGCGTAGAATACCTTTAAATTACTAGGATTGGTGCTTTAATTTTTGAACGGTCACCAATGGCTTGCTTCTCATGCAGTCTAGCCGAAACTCTCTTGGTGCTGCAGAAGAGAAGTTTTCGGGAACCTGCTTTTAGACTGTTGTGTCACTTCGTCACGGCCTCTCCAGAGAATTTATGAAAATTTATTTCCCGGTCATCTAGACAGTACTAACAATCTTTCATGGTCCATCATGGCCAAGAGTCATCTGCTGGTAAGTACTTGTCAGTGTCAATAAAATCCGTCAACACCCGTGTACTTTGTGATATGTTATTTTATTCTGAAGGCAACCAGTTGCGGCATTTCATTATGCCATCTTCGGGTTGCATTAGTTTATTTGGGTAGAACCGTATGGGGCCTGAAGATGGCACAATGAAATACCGAAACAAAATAACAAATCAATCTGCAAACAGAGAATAAGTGATTGAGCAATCAGCAAATCCCTCTATGTGTCGATGCTGCACAAAACCCGCTAGTGCGAATAAGGGGGCGAAAAAAATGCAAATTAGATGGTGGACTGATTTAAGCAATCGTAAATCGAGTACTGTACCCTGCTACTAACTGTCAAGGTGAAGTTGTATGGTGAGTGCAGCACGTAAAAACACTCAGCCGCAACTCTGGGAGCTCTAACAACAGGTCAGAACACCACATGGCGGTGCTAAGTATGTTAGCGACCAAACACAACACGTGGGCGCCTTGCTGACGGCGGCTGCAGGATGAAGTCGCCTGAGCAGCAGACAGGTAGCCTCTGGACTGCAGATCGATCGATGCGCGTCCCCAGAAATTATTAGTAATTGTCAACGTTCAATAAAATCCAAAGCTGGCTCCCCCCCCCCCCCCCCCCCCCCATGTAGATCACCAGGGTCAAATTAAGATTGTGGACTGCCCTGTACTAATTTATGTTGGATCTCTTGCATGGATTGACATTAGAGGATCACAGTCCCATCATTTGCTTTCTGCATAGGTTCTCACTGAGCGAACACGTGGCCAGTTTCCATGCGGACGTTCCACAATGCATTGATGTTCTCAGGAATGCTGTGAAAAACTCTCCACGAGAAACACATGATTTTGTTGTTACTCTTTTATTTGGTGGCCAGGACATATTGCAAATAAATATATACACATACCTCAGAGCGAATTTTTGTATTTTGTGCCATTAATTTCTGAATAAAGAGTCATGCAAAACTTTTGTTTATGTGTGTATAAATCTTGCTTTGTGTTAGGTAAGATATAAGTTGCTTTCTAGGAAGGTGAAACTGTCAGAAAGGCATGGAAGTATTTGACGTTCACGACTGAATCTAAAGTAACAAGAATATTATTTGTTTTCAGATGGAAAGCAGGAAAAATAAACTGAGAAGAAAATACGTTTCCAACGTACAAAGAAAATGTTATTTCCTCTGGATAATTATATTTAAGGAGAACATTTTATTTCCATTGCACTTGGATGACTCAAATAGTCGTCGTTCACGCATAAAATAAAATAAATAAAAGTTTTCATTTTCGCACTTCTTTTAATAATAACTGCTGCACACACATGACCTTTACTCTGACATGGGAAAGACAAATCAGTTTTCATCCGAAATCATTGTTCAAAGTCAAGAAATGGTGACAGAAAAAATAGACCAATCAGGGATATAACGCTAGAGCCTTTGGTTGGTTAGTAATCTGACACTTAGCCACGTCGTTTTGTGATAAATCAATTTAACAAATTTTACAGTTCAGACAATATCAAGAAGACAAATTCAGTTCATAAACGGTTGCGTAAATTGACACGTTTTCTTTTAATAACTGCTGCACACACATGATCTTTGCTCTGACATGGGAAAGACAAATCAGTTTTCACCCGAAAGTCAAGAAATGGTGACAGAAAAAATAGACCAATCAGGGATATAACGCTAGAGCCTTTGGTTGGTTAGTAATCTGACACTTAGCCACTTCGTCTTGTGATAAATTAATTTAACAAATTTTACAGTTCAGACAATATCAAGAAGACAAATTCAGTTCATAAACGGTTGTGTAAATTGACACGTTTTCTTTTAATAACTGCTGCACACACATGATCTTTGCTCTGACATGGGAAAGACAAATCAGTTTTCACCCGAAATCATTGTTCAAAGTCAAGAAATGGTGACAGAAAAAATAGACCAATCAGGGATATAACGCTAGAGCCTTTGGTTGGTTAGTAATCTGACACTTAGCCACTTCGTCTTGTGATAAATTAATTTAACAAATTTTACAGTTCAGACAATATCAAGAAGACAAATTCAGTTCATAAACGGTTGTGTAAATTCACACGTTCACACATAGCCTCCAAGACGGAAATTGTTTGTTATGCGACTTGTCTTCTTTCGAATCGGTTCGTTCGTAACATATATATTTCCATTTCTATTGCATCCTTACATGTTTTGAGTGCACTTCTTCCATTTGCATTGTGTTTGTTTAAAATCTGGCAGCTTATAAATAGTAAATTATTGTCAAGTACCTTGCAAATAATTCATTGTATAGTTGTCATTACTCAGTTTCTTTATGTTACTTGCTAGTCTAGTGAAATTCTCACTAAAGCAGGTGTGAGTTATGGCTCGAAAGACGGGTAATATAGCAAGATGTTAAAGATGAATGGAAGACCACGGAATGAAGTGCTCTGATTAAAAAGGGTGTAAAAGTTGTAGCCATTGTTTCGCCCCACTGGTAAATCTGGACATCGAAGAAGCAATGCTGGAAACAAGAGATAGTCAGGAGTGAGATTAAAATTCAGTGTGAAAGAATATCAATGATAAGCTTCGCTGATGACATTGCTGTCCTCAGCGAAGGAATGGAAGAGTTGCACGACTTGCTGAATGGAATGAAGCGTGTAAAAGGGGTTGAGAGTAAACTGACGGACGACGATAGCAATGAGGAGGTAAAGAAAAGAGATTAGCGACAAACATAAGATAAAAATTGGGGTCAACGACGTAGACAAAAATGACGGATTTCTGCTACCTTGTAGTCAAAATAACGTATTTGTGTGCTATATTATACATTATATCACGATAACTTTTAAAACACTATTCTGAAAGAAAATGCTGCTCTGTTTAACGTGTGAAGTGTACTACAGCACGCAGTGTGAAAGATGACTCGTTCTTTTCGTCAACAACAGCCTTTCTATTACTTCATAGCCTTCTACGTCATACTAGTACTACCCATTTGGAGAGTGCTAATTGGAATGATTGGAAAGAAAGTTTAAGCATATGACACGCCAAAATAACTGTCAGTGAATTGAAAACTAAGGACGTCAACAGGAGGAACAAAAAGGAATTCGTCTCTTAAGCGCAAAGAAGGAAGCGGATAAATGGAAAAAAGAGCATTGACGGTCTGTATAAAGGAACGAGGATCGTCTGTTGGAGAAGAAATGGGTGTCAATTTAGAAGACGCAGTCGTCCCAGTATTGTAGTGTGAAAGAGCTACACAAGACTTTAGATCAAACAAGACAGAAGATATGAGAGATTTTCTTCAGAATTTCTGTAATTATTGAGGTTAGTGGGAACCAAACGATTATGTAAGTTTGTCGGGAGGAAACGAAATGAAATGAGCGTAAGACATCGTTAGCCGTGAGGGAAGTTCGGCTGCCAAGTGCAAGCCGGGAATCGAAGCCCGGCCCGCTTGCATGGGAGGCAAGCACGTTACTGCCCAGCTAAGCAGGCGGACTGTCGAGATTAATTTCGTCCAAATAATAACGAAGGGAATAAAAGAAAATCAACGCGATAATTGTCTCACAAAAAGCTTTACAGCTCACACATCCAAATTGCTGACAAGAATGGCGTACAGATGAATGGAGAAGAAAACTGTGGCTCTGTTGGATTACAGTCAGTGTAGGAAAGGTGATGACTAAAAGGGAGTCAGTTCTGGTGATGTTCATAACGGCAGTTTGATTAAGAAAAATTCGTATGATTTTACTAGAAAAAGCGTCTGACAAGGGGAAATGGTAGATAATATAGACTCTCTGTGAAAGCAACGAGCGAACAATAAAATGACCGGGAGAGAAGTGCCCTGTTTAGAAAGAGTAAATGGCAAGAGTGCAGTCTTTTTCCGTTCCTGTTCAAGCTGTACGTCGAAGGAAACAACGTTTCAGAAGTGAGATTAAGATTCCACGTGAAAGAATATTGATGATAAGATTTAGTAGTGACGACCCTGCTATTTTGAGTGTAAGCGATAGGGAGTAATCTGTTGAATGGAATAAGGAACAGTCTCAGAAACACTGCCAGTCCATTGTCTTTATCTTTAGCATCAAGTTGTGCACGTGGGAAAATGAGGAGTTTGGTTTCACATTCAACATGTTTTCAGAGTGCATGCTGATAGGTATGACTTGCATGAGTTTGCTTTTCGTCACAGATTATCTTGAACGATGTAGTAAGTTGATGGTTCAAACAAAAATAAAGCGTTTGGCAATCTTCCTGGAGATAACTCTGTTGACTGCCAGTGATCGTCACATCAGTAAATTTCTCTACTGTATTCTACGCTGCAGGATTCACACTGAACAGATTCCATGGAGAGGAGTTACTGGGAAGTGCAAATAAGTAAAGATGCACATTCTGGTTCAGTGAAATACGGTGCACTAATTTAAATATTTAAAATACTATAATATCTAGGTATAACGATGAATTACATCGTAATCACATTTATAGTTTTACGAATGGTAGTAAAGTTTTCTTCACCAAAGTAGAAGGTTCTCTGACTCAGTCTTAAACGACTGCAATTTTCACAAGACGTTGCACTTGTTCTGTGGACTTATTGAAATGTACTGTGGCGATATTTTTGTCCACAGTACCTACAAGATATTTTTTTCACATAGTGGTAGTAAGAGAAACTGCCTATGAAACATTGCTCCTCACTCAAGAGGTAAGAATAAGCTAAATATTGTAAAGATGACAACACGTCTTGGACCAAACAATTAGTAACCCAAAGAACTTAAAGTAACTGCACACTACTGTTTGTATGCTGCTGCATAATAAGTGGTGACAAGTGGTTTACAATAAAACGATTAAGACAGATGATCTGTTACCCTACAAATTTCGCGAGATTTTCGCCAGCTACCATAATGAAGTATCAACATTGATTATGACAATACTAATGAAGAGGAAAGGACCACGTCAGCATCACAACCAGAAGAATTCATAGTTCTAACTAATGTAAGACTTTCTGTAAATGAAAGTTCATTTTCGTAGAATCTGTGCAGGGTTCTAATTCTTTGAGCGGTTGGTGATGCACTGATACATAGAACGAAGATCACTGATGTGTACTGTGGTGTCACCGCCAGACACCACACTTGCTAGGTGGTAGCCTTTAAATCGGCCGCGGTCCGGTAGTATACGTCGGACCCACGTGTCGCCACTATCAGTGATTGCAGACCGAGCGCCGCCACACGGCAGGTCTAGAGAGACTTCCTAGCACTCGCCCCAGTTGTACAGCCAACTTTGCTAGCGATGGTTCACTGATAAAATACGCTCTCATTTGCCGAGACGATAGTTAGCATAGCCTTCAGCTACGTCATTTGCTACGAGCTAGCAAGGCTCCATTATCAGTTGCTATTGATATTGTAAATAATGTACGGACAAGAGCTACGTTCAACATTAGTGGATTAAAGTTAAGTATTCCACCATCTGCGTCCGTTTTTCTAAGTTCTGATTTCCTTGTCCTGTTCCAGACCTCACGCCAGCCTGCGTGAGCTTAAACGCGTGCCTTTCGGCTTCCTCTAAATTTAGTGGGTTGGTCTCCTGCCAATCCACAACATTTTGGCGACGAGGCCATACCGCGCTCTTAAGTATACTGCCCTGATTTACTTGTGTAATGGCTTCACCACAATCTCCAGATGTACTGTCCTAATTTTATCGCTTACAGAATCAGCAGATGCAGGCCTTACTGGATGCCCTTGGACAGCTCGTCCAGGGTCAACGTTCAATGCAAAACGATGCGGCAGCCGCTGCTCCACCGCTAACGCAGCCACAATAAGCAGTTGCACCAACTTTTCGACCTTTTGATGCTGCACTGGAAAGCTGGACGGAGTGGTCACGCCAATTTGGATTCCATCTCGCCGCCTACAGAATTCAAGGTAACGAGCGGTAGCCTTTTCTCCTTTCCTCCGTAGGGGTGACCACATACCATGTGATAGTCAAATTATTTCCCCGACGCGACGTAGCAACTCTGTCCTACGACGAAATTTTGTCGGCATTAGATGCATATTTCAAAGAATCAGTCAATGTAGTTGCAAAAAGGTATACCTTCTTTCGTACAAAACGTACGGCAGGTCAAACTAATCGGGATTGGGTTGCAACATTGCAAGGCCTTACTAGGGATTGTGCTTTTGAGTGTCAATGTGGACTCCATTATTCAGATACTATGGTACGTGATGCAATTGCACAGAACGTTTCTGATGTTCGTATAAGGGAACAGATTTTGAAACTAGTCAATCCCTCCCTTCAACAAGTGATGGACATATTGGATCGGCAGGACACACTTTGCTCAGGAATCATTTGAAACTTCACCAGCCGTGTGTCACGTTAACCGGCCCGCCGGGCGAGCTGCACGGAGCAGTCAACAGCCCTCGCTCCCGGCCGCGCAACGCCTCCTGCCTCTCAGCCACGTGTGCCACGCAGGCAAGCAAATGCAGTGCTAAAATCATGCCCGCAGTGTGCTACTAGACATTCGCGTGAGAATTGCCCGTCACGCCAGGTTAGTTGCTTTTTCTGTAATAAAAAAGGCCGTTTTCAGAGTGTTTGCCAGAAAAAGCTCAAATCGGACACTCACAACCATTCCAGGCCCTTTGCTTCGCGCCGGAATTGGAATCGAGCCAAGGATACTCAGGCTCATGAAACTTCGCCCATGGACATTCATATAATTCATACCACTCCGCCCAGTGCCACTCTCTCTAACAGTGACTGTGTTCGTCTCACAAATAGTGTGCATCGACATCGCCGGAACTCCCATCAAGTCGCAAGTGATTTTGTACCAGTGTCAGTTCACGTTGCACGAGACAGTCGCTCTTGTCATCAGCAGGACAATAAACTTTTTGTGGACTTGGACATTAACGGCAAAGTGATACCATTCCAGCTCGATACCGGAGCTGCAGTTTCACTGATCAATCACGACACGTACAAACAGCTGGGCACACCTCCGTTGCATGCCGCAAATGTTAAGCTCAGTAGCTATTCCGGTCAGCATATCCCTGTGTTAGGACAGTGCAGCCTTCTTGCAACATGCAAGGGACAAACAAAACTTGTGTCATTGTATGTCCTTCGTTCTTCTTCTGCAGTGAACTTGTTTGGTTTCGATTTATTTCAGTTGTTTAACTTGTCTATAGTCAATCAGGTCCTATCAGTGAATCAGACTGTGCCTTCAGCCAGTGTTTCTAGTCTATGTGCAGAATTTGCAGACATTTTTGCACCGGACCTCTGTTGCACTAAGAACTATGAAGCACATTTGGAACTGAAAGTAAACGCGCAACCGAAATTTTTCAGAGCGCGCAATGTTCCCCACGCATTGCGTGATGAGGTCGCAAGAACATTACACGATTTGGAATCACAAGGTGTAATTGAACGTGCGCAGGCTTCTCTCTGGGCATCACCCTTAGTAAATTTGCCAAAACCTTCCGGAAAATTGAGACTTTGTGTGGACTTCAAGGCAACAGTGAATCCACAACTAGTGATTGCAACATTTCCTTTACCCCGTCTGGAAGATCTTTTTGACAAACTGTGCCCGGGTAAATATTTTTCGAAGTTGGACCTAGCAGATGCGTACTTGCAAATACCGGTGGACAAAGAATCCCAGCACGTTTTGTGGTTAACACGCATCTTGGTTTGTATCGATTCAAACGACTGCCATTCGGGTGTGCATCCGCCCCTGCATTGTTTCAGCAATATTTACAAACCGTTTGTGCGTCGGTCTCTACTGCAGCAAACTATCTGGACGATATTGTGATCTCCGGAAAGACGGAAGAAGAACATTTAGCCAATCTCCGAACGTTATTTCAGGTCTCGCGACAAAATGGTCTTCGCTTGCGGAAGGACAAATGTGTGTTTTTTGCTCGCGACTTGCCCTACCTGGGACATGTAATCAATGCCCAAGGCATACCTCCCAGTCCCGAGCACCTCCATGCCATACAAGACTTGCCTTCGCCGCAGAATTTGAAGCAGCTACAGAGTGTGCTGGGAAAAATTAATTATTATCATCGCTATGTTCCCCGTACCTCTTCCATTTCAGCTCCGCTTCATCGCTTACGCCGTAAAAGTGTTCTGTTCATCTGGAGGACGGAATGCGAACGCGCCTTTCGCCAGTTGAAATCGGCGTTGCTTTCCCATACTTGCCGTACGCCATTCAATCCCCGGAAGCCCCTTTTGTTGATGGTGGATGCATCGGATTTCGGGATCGGTGCTGTGCTTGCGCACAAAGATGGATCGCATGATCGCCCTATTGCCTTTGCGTCCAAATTGCTCTCGTCTGCGCAAAGAAATTATTCACAGATCGAGAAAGAAGCATTGGCTCTCGTATTTGGTGTTACAAAGATTCATGATTTCTTGTATGGTCGTCACTTTATCGTCATCACAGACCACAAACCCTTGACATCGCTTTTTCATCCGAACAAGCCTGTACCTCCACGTACAGCGCAGAAATTCATTCGCTGGTCTATTTTCCTCTCGCAGTACCGCTACGATATCTTGTATCGGTCCACTGCTAAGCACGGAAACGCCGATGCGTTGTCCCGTTTGCCTGTTGCGGAGGATAGAGCATTCGATTCCTCCGAACTTGCTTGCATGTTCATTGATGCGGAAACCGATGACGTGGTCGAATCGTTTCCGATTGATTTTCATCGTGTAGCTACAGCCACAGCTGCCGACCCTGTCCTTGCTACCGTTCTGCGTTTTGTTGCTACGCAATGGTCCTTGTCAAAGTCACGGATCAGGGATCCGTTGGTTCGCCGATTCTTTGGTCACCAGGAGAGACTTTTTGTACGATGTGGTGTTTTACTGTTGCCTTCTGACAATCAGTCCAGGGTCGCGGTCCCACGTTCGTTACAGTCCTCTGTCTTACAGCTTCTCCACCAAAGACATTGGGGTATAGTGAGAACGAAACAACTTGCTCGGCAGCACTGTACTTGATTCGGAATCGATGCTGCGATTACGAATATGTGCTCTTCTTGCATGGCGTGTGACGAACAACAATCCGCACCACCGCGGAATTTCATTGCATGGCCAAAAGCCACTTCCCCTTGGCAACGCTTACACAGCGATTTTGCTGGTCCATTCTGGAATGCTCGATGGCTGGTTGTGGTAGATTCATTCAGTACTTTTCCTTTGTTGTCCGGATGTCTTCCACGACGTCATCTGCCACCATCGAAGCGTTATCTGCTATCTTTTGCATTGAAGGTCTGCCACGGACTATTGTTTCCGACAATGGCTAACAATTCACGTCCGCAGAATTTCAGTCATTCTGCAAGGCCAATGGTATTCAACATCTGACGTACGCGCCGTTTTCGCCACAGTCAAATGGTACCGCTGAACGATTGGTCAGGACTTTCAAGTCACAGATGTTGAAATTGAAAGAGTCTCATTCTCGGGAGGACGCGTTGTTGCTCTTTTTGTCATCGTATCGCTCTCAGACCCGAGATGGACGCTCGAGGGCTGTGTTGCTTCACGGTCGCCCTCATCGCATCTTGATGTCTTTGCTACATCCGCCGCATCAGGTTCCTGTGCAGCGGCAGACACCTGTTTTGCTCCAGGCGATGTTGTCTACTACCGCCCCTATCGAGGTTCACGGCGTTGGCTTTGTAACCTCCCCCTCACTTATTGACCTTAATGACAGTGAAAAATTAAACCGCGTGTACCTAATGGAAATTTGGGAAAGCAATCGTCACCGAAGTTAATCTGTCGGTAAAGAGGGAGGAAAGGGTTACATCTAAATGAAAGGAAAAATGCTAATGAAACTGGTGGAAATTAATTTCGATGAGGGGTAAAGTTAATAAAGAAAGTAAATGTGCGGCCATTACGTTAACAATTAACTAGCGGTAATTAGATATTTGAGATTTGGGGGAAATTACGGTCGCCAGTCCTAAGGACAATTACTATAGTAACTGAAAAAGAAAGGTTATTACACATATAATTAGCACTAGAAGCGTGGCAACTGAAGGTTGACACGTGTAGTGTGAAAACTGAAAGTTTGTCAGAAGTAATAAATTTCGCTACACTCTGACTTAATTTAGCAAAAGAATTAATAAAACCGGAAAATCGAAAGTTAATTTACTGACTGAAGTTAATAGTGAGCTTTCTTTCTGAAGCACATCGAAATTCAGTAAAATACGGTTAGTCTTGGACTACCTCAACAATCATTTCAAAAGCAACTTGACTCTACGCAATTTAGAAATATGAGATTTAACTTTGAACTTGAATTAAATGATTCTGAACAATTAACAATAGTAAAATTTAGTATGTACCAAGCTGAGCTGCAGTCACAGGTAAGCTAAAATATGCTAACAAAACTCGCACTCTTAATTTGTGCTCGTGTAATCTAAATATTGTAGCCAGCTATAAATACTTTAACTGAACTTTGAAATTAAGGCAGTGAAATTGAATTATATTATTTTAATGCTGGCGTTTGAATTTCAACGACACTCGGGTTCATTTCGGAAAAGGAAGGGACCCTGCTTGGCAATGCAATTGGGACACTGAGCAACAAAGGTCCATGCTAAGTTGCTGTAATTTTGTGATGCAACAGTTTGAAAAGATGAGGTCTGCCATACAGTTCTAAAACTTAACGTGCTTCCAGTCTACCTTGTTGGTTGATTGAAGGTTTGAAGCCGTCGATCGAGGAGGTGGCGACAGTCGCTCATTGCCGGCCGTCGCTGTTGCAGAAGCTAGATGTTGGCGCGCCTTCTTCTCGACACGGTCACCAGACGAAACGGGCTCTTGATGTGCGCCAGCTAATGCTTCCCGTCCGCGACACCATGTCAGAATCTATCATCGCAAGTCGAGCGCAATTACATGCTGCCTAACACCGAAAGCGCGGCAACTCGCGGGAGCTTCACACAACACACCTGCTCCACTGCACTACCCCAGCCGACTCTCTCTCGCTGCCCGCGCTCCACGCGGCAGAGTTCACACTACCAAAGATCCTAAACACTGGTTCTCCACACGACCTATCGATGTATTCGTTCGATAGCACAGTTTTCCCTGGGCCAGACACAGCGTATAAATACAAATAACATTCACAAAACAAATCAATTATAAACTGACAGAAATACATATATATACAAATAGTAAAACAATTACAATATACAAAGACACAGAAATGTTGTATCTTCAGGTAACAAAATAAGGAAAAAAATTTGCAGTGCAATAGATGGAAATAGGAGGATATGCATTTCCGGCGTTACACGTGCCCCACATTGTCTGAGGATGTTCGTGTAACCTAAACAGACTCAGAAAATGTCCCAAAAAAGAAACAGCGGAAATGCATATGCTCAAAACATCAACAAAATTTAGCATTCGTCTAATTAAGCATAAATCAATTTTTGGACCATAATAATTGAGTGGAGGCACTCCTAATCTTATTCCACTCTGTCATCTTGCACAAAATAAAACAGGTTGACAACATATTAAAATTCATAGAAAACATAGAACATGGTTTAGCTATTCTAAAATCGTCAAAATTCGTAACACTATCAAGAAATGGAATATTATTTACAAAATTAATCAGAGTACATGGCCATAAAAACAGGTAGATCAAAATACGCAAATTAATTATTAATTACATATTATACACATTTTTGTATAACCTTTTCATAATTAATATTCTCGTCATGAGAGTCCAATTAAAGCTAAACAAGAAAATAATATTCAGCAGATCGACAAAAACATAAATATTGAGAGCAGAATTCTTTCACATCAGCTGTCCGGGAAGAAAAACTAATCCGCCTTTCGTACCCGCAAGCACAAAGAATGCCGACAGCGGCACAAGAGCCGACAGCGGCTCCGCCTCGCCAGTATTGTTGCGCTCGCCTGTGCGGCACGCTTGATCTCACTCGCCTGTGTAACGGCATTTCCAGAACGTCCGTTTCACTGAGTTCTTTCGGAACAACTCACTCCCGAGTAATCTCAAGGAGTCCATTAATTCTATCACATTGGATAACTCAACACTGTCCATCATGACACGCATGTACTAGCCTGAAACTTAAAACAGCATCTAGGTACATCGGCAGTGACTAGTAAATCACATATTTATGAAATCTTACAGCTAGTTACAAAATCATATTTACATTCCTTAATCTACAGTGACTCAGCTGAAAACTTAAACTAGCAGCTTGGATTTTTCAAATGATTATTAATCAATTCCTCTTAAATCATTCAGTCAAAATTAATTACTTATTAATTACAACTTCTTTAATGACCTCTTGGTCAGGCATAAGCATGGCAATCTAGCAAATCGTTTAAATCTTACACTCTATATTTAAATACTGTACAAATTACCCATTCTGTGGTATTAATCAATCCTAGGTTGGTACAATTTCAAGTCTACAATGTTCCGTAGACCTAATAGTTTTCCAGAGCTTGGATACTCCAAGCAATAAGCATTTGTGTGAGGTATACCAATGACTTTATATGGTCCATTATAAACAAACTTAAATTTAGAGATTTCATGGTCTATCTCGCTCGATTTCTCATGAGCTTTTACAAGTACTAAGTCTCCGATTGCAAACTTAGCAAAACGCGCTTTAGCGTCATGACGATATATGCGAGCATCGGCTTTCAGCTTCATTACTTCTCGCAAACGATCCTTTCTCACACCAATACTAATGTCAATCCGTGGAGGGAATTTGATTAACTCTTCCACTAAACTTTTACTCCTGTCATCTAACAGGATTTCCTCTGGAGAAAATCCCGTAAATTCATGCCTCAAGGTGTTCATAAGTCTCTTAAATTCTTGCCCCATGCCCTATGGTTGTGATGGCAATAGGTACGGCAAATTCGGCCCCGTCTTTGTTCGTGTGTTACGTTTGACACACCGTCTACAATACTTTCCAATTCACTTTCTACTCTATTGTCAATGCCGAGAGTCCTCAAATTACAGTAGTTCAAAATCATACCTACATCAATACCATACGGCCAGTTAACAATGAGTATAGGCTGGTATTGCCTATGCACACCGTCTCCTGCCTCGTCAAAACTAACTACTATTGTTTTATCTTGGGACGTACACGTCAAAGTTTTGCTTTCGCAATTAATCACTGCACGCTACTTCAATAGCCAATCTAACCCGATAATTACTTCCGTAGTTAAGTCTGGCAGGACGAAAAACTCTTGTTCAAATCGTGCCCCACATCTCTCGAAGTTGACAAATTCTGTTTTGTGACCGGTTTACTGGCCTTCCCAGTAGCACCGATAATTTTCACTCCTGTTACTGGCATAACTACGATGCCAGGTCTGTCTTTCAGTAACTCAAATATTTTCCCAGATACAGCACTCAATTCTGCACTGGTTTCAATCAACACGTTTAGTTGTAGGTCGTGCATATTAACAGACACAACTATCTGTCTACACTTGTCCTCGACTGTTTCTTTATTTTCCCACAGTAAATCCTCGTCTATATCCAGGTCATTCCAGAAAAAAACATCCGGCTTTGATCCTAAATCCTGCTTATCTGGCGGCTTTTTCAGCCTCTGTTGACATACTGTTTTAATTTCAACACGTTTGTCCTGAGGCTTAGTCTGTAGCTTCGCCTCCAATACCGAAACCTTTTCCTGTAACTCGTCATCTAGTGAGTGTTGCTTTGCTATCAATTCACTAATTGTCACCTTCGTTGATTCCTCTTTGGCCAGACTGATCTCGTCTGCCAATCTACCTGGAGGAATGTGCCCAGTAGTATCTGCAATTACTTCCTCTGGATCTGCGCAACCCACACTGCTACCGTCTGACCGTATAACGTCAGCTCTAACCTCATATACGCTGTAATCTACGTGCTTTTCTACCAATCGTGTCCAGCTATCACTAAAATTTTCGTAATCTTTCTCCTTAATACTCTCGCCATGTTTAAACTGGGGTTTTGCGTCGGATGGGTCGGCCACTTCTACCACTATAACTTTCGGTAAAGTCTGCCGGTCAGAGCGAGAACTTTCCGTTACTACTTCAACATCCAACTCCTGCGGGACGAAACACGACGAATCTTGCTCGTGCTCCCCATTAACATCAACTATTTCTGGCAAAGTCTGCCGGTTAGGGCCAGAACTTTCTATCACTTCACAAACACTATCTTCCTGCGGGACGAGACGGGGCAAATCCTGCCCGCTCTCCCCATAAACACTTCTCCCGTACAGGCCCCTATAATCTCTTAGTTCGTCGTATAAGCGACCGAACTGCCTTAACCAGACCTCATCCCTCTCTGCGTCCCTCGCTCGATGACGAACGTGTTATCCGGCATCTGATCTTCTCTCAACAATTGCGAATCATTCTTAAACTCAATCTCCAGTTCCGCTGTGGGTGTTACAGCTGCCACTTTATAATCGTTTTCCGGAACACTACTTAAATTGTTCTCACTGACAGTGAATGTATTTTCTAATGCCGTGTCTACAGCTGGTCTACTACTTGCAGGCGCACTCCTTTCTCCTAACACTGGCACATTCTCCCGCCGCTGATTATTCCATACGGAATTTTCATAACGACGACACCTTGGTTTTCTACTGTTATTGGCCGCCAAAATTTCTCCACGCCCGGTCGACCCCTCACCGGCGCGGCTAATGGTTTCCCTGTCTCGTCCCAGCAGATACGCTCCCTGGACGCTGCTGAGGCGGCTGATCACACCCTCTGGCGTTATTACTATTCTGCGAAGCCCGTATCACGCTAGTATGATACTGGTTTCCGTCATTCCTGTTATTATTTGCATTGTATCGATTGTCATTAAGGCCCGAACCACTATTGTTATTGCTGCCAAGATTGCGGTATGCATTATTCCCATAGTTGTCGTTGTTGTGGTTGCTGTGGTACCCGTTGTTGTTACCACGGCCTCTACCACTGTCGCGATTATTGCGCCAATTGTCCTCGTCCTCAACTCTTTCCAGGAAATCATTGATTGTCCTGTAATTGCTTCCTATGTAGCGTTTTGTGTCATCTGGAAGCTTCTTGTAGAGTTCCCAGACTGTTTCGGATTCCGTGCGGCGATCACGCAAATATTCCAACTTGCGGATCCAGCCCTCACAAAACTCCTTCATCGAGCCGTGCGAATTCGCATCGAAAGGCCTCGATACGACAAATTCGCGCCAGACACTTTGCTGTTTTTGCTCTGACCAGTATTCAGCCAGAACCAAATTTTTAAACTCGTCAAAAGTCAGGTTCGTAATGTTGAGGTTTAAGCCCCAACGCTTGCCATCACCAGCCAACACATCAATAACCGCATTAATTTTTCTGTCATTAGTCCATGATCTGGGTAAAACTCTATCACAATTTTTAATGAAATCCGTTGGGTGTATACCGCCTTTTTTCAAGGGGTCGAACCGCTCCTGTTTCGTCAACAATTCCGAACTATGTGCACAGATTGCCACGTAGCTCTGTTTTTCGTCAAGTTTCTTTTCTAATCTACATCTACATCTATACTCCGCGAGCCACCTTACGGTGTGTGGCGGAGGGTACTTATTGTACCACTATCTGATCCCCCCTTCCCTGTTCCATTCACGAATTGTGCGTGGGAAGAACGACTGCTTGTAAGTCTCCGTATTTGCTCTAATTTCTCGGATCTTTTCGTTGTGATCATTACGCGAGATATATGTGGGCGGTAGTAATATGTTGCCCATCTCTTCCCGGAATGTGCTCTCTCGTAATTTCGATAATAAACCTCTCCGTATTGCGTAACGCCTTTCTTGAAGTGTCCGCCACTGGAGCTTGTTCAGCATCTCCGTAACGCTCTCGCGCTGACTAAATGTCCCCATGACGAATCGCGCTGCTTTTCGCTGGATCATGTCTATCTCTTCTATTAATCCAACCTGGTAAGGGTCCCATACTGATGAGCAATACTCAAGAATCGGACGAACAAGCGTTTTGTAAGCTACTTCTTTCGTCGATGAGTCACATTTTCTTAGAATTCTTCCTATGAATCTCAACCTGGCGTCTGCTTTTCCCAGTATTTGTTTTATGTGATCATTCCACTTCAGATCGCTCCGGATAGTAACTCCTAAGTATTTTACGGTCGTTACCGCTTCCAATGATTTACCACCTATGGCATAATCGTACTGGAATGGATTTCTGCCCCTATGTATGCGCATTATATTACATTTATCTACGTTTAGGGAAAGCTGCCAGCTGTCGCACCATGCATTAATCCTCTGCAGGTCCTCCTGGAGTACGTACGAGTGTTCTGATGTTGCTACTTTCTTGTAGACAACCGTGTCATCTGCAAATAGCCTCACGGAGCTACCGATGTTGTCAACTAAGTCATTTATGTATATTGTAAACAATAAAGGTCCTATCACGCGTCCCTGCGGTACTCCCGAAATTACCTCTACATCTGCAGATTTTGAACCGTTAAGAATGACATGTTGTGTTCTTTCTTCTAGGAAATCCTGAATCCAATCACAAACCTGGTCCGATATTCCGTAAGCTCGTATTTTTTTCACTAAACGTAAGTGCGGAACCGTATCAAATGCCTTCCTGAAGTCCAGGAATACGGCATCAATCTGCTCGCCAGTGTCTACGGCACTGTGAATTTCTTGGGCAAATAGGGCGAGCTGAGTTTCACATGATCTCTGTTTGCGGAATCCATGTTGGTTATGATGAAGGAGATTTGTATTATCTAAGAACGTCACTCTCGTAATTACTTGGCAAGTGGTTGTCGCAAGCGTTTCTACTTCCTTTCTTTTCTCTTCGCAGGTATTAGCCTGCTTCGTCACTTTCACAATTAAGGCAGTGAAATTGAATTATATTATTTTAATGCTGGCGTTTGAATTTCAACGACACTCGGGTTCATTTCGGAAAAGGAAGGGACCCTGCTTGGCAATGCAATTGGGACAATGAGGAACAAAGGTCCATGCTAAGTTGCTGTAATTTTGTGATGCAACAGTTTGAATAGATGAGGTCTGCCATACAGTTCTAAAACTTTACGTGCTTCCAGTCTACCTTGTTGGTTGATTGAAGGTTTGAAGCCGTCGATCGAGGAGGTGGCGACAGTCGCTCATTGCCGGCCGTCGCTGTTGCAGAAGCTGGATGTTGGCGCGCCTTCTTCTCGACACGGTCACCAGGCGAAACGGGCTCTTGATGTGCGCCAGCTAATGCTTCCCGTCCGCGACACCATGTCAGAAACTATCATCGCAAGTCGAGCGCAATTACATGCTGCCAAACCCCGAAAGCGCGGCAACTCGCGGGAGCGTCACACAACACACCTGCTCCACTGCACCACCCCAGCCAGACTCTCTCTCGCTGCCCGCGCTCCACGCTGCAGAGTTCACACTACCAAAGATCCTAAACACTGGTTCTCCACACGACCTATCGATGTATTCGTTCGATAGCACAGTTTTCCCTAGGCCAGACCCAGTGTATAAATACAAATAACATTCACAAAACAAACCAATTATAAATCGACAGAAATACATATATATACAAATAGTAAAACAATTACAATATACAAAGACACAGAAATGTTGTATCTTCAGGTAACAAAATAAGGAAAAAAATTTGCAGTGCAATAGGTGGAAATAGGAGGATATGCATTTCCGGCGTTACAGCTTGAAGGGCGCTTTCTTCGCTGCCTCGGCCGCGCTATGTATCTGGTTTTGGGGGCCTCTGGTGAGGTGCGTCGGCATCTCAATCAGCTGCGCCTCTGTCGTCGCTCAGGATCTGCCGCTCCCCGTCTGCTTTCAGCGACGGTGCCGTCCGGTCAGCGCCCTGGGGACCCATCTACTGGCTCGCCTCAGCCCCATGTGTTACCGACTCTGCCTTCCATTTTGCCCCATGGCGACGCGCCGCTGCCGCCGCCTGTTCTCCCGCCGGCGACGCCCGCAGTGGACGCGTCGCTGCAACCGCCGGGCGCCTCCCTGGGTCACGCGCCGCCGATCGCTTTCCGTGACCAGTTGTCCTCCGACATGGAACTCTGGCCCGCTCCGGACCATATGTCGTCTTCGCCCGTCGGGTGCCCCGGCCCGATGGAGGTCGACCCTTCGGCCCCTCCTGTCTCTCTGCGGGCGCATACACCGCATGTTGGCGTGCACCCTGGAGCAGGTTTTCAGGCGTTTCCTAGCTCCCCGCGGACCGAATGGCAGGGTGCGGGTGGCACAGCCTCGCCTGTTGTTAGGCTCCTCACCTCGTCGCATACGTCAACACGGGGTCCTCCCCACGGCGGGCGGAAGCCTTATAACACAACCGTACGCCGATTTGCGGGGGAGGAATGTGGTGTTACCGCCAGACACCACACTTGCTAGGTGGTAGCCTTTAAATCGGCCCCGGTCCGGTAGTATACGTCGGACCCGCGTGTCGCCACTATCAGTGATTGCAGACCGAGCGCCGCCACACGGCAGGTCTAGAGAGACTTCGTAGCACTCGCCTCAGTTGTACAGCCGACTTTGCTAGCGATGGTTCACTGACAAAATACGCTCTCATTTGCCAAGACGATAGTTAGCATAGCCTTCAGCTACGTCATTTGCTACGACCGAGCAAGGCGCCATTATCAGTTGCTATTGATATTGTAAATAATGTACAGACAAGAGCTACGTTCAACATTAATGGATTAAAGTTAAGTATTCCACCATCTGCGTCCGTTTTCCTAAGTTCTAATTTCCTTGTCCTGTTCCAGTCCTCACGCCAGCCTGCGTGAGCTAAAACGCGTGCCTTTCGGCTTCCTCTAAATTTAGTGGGTTGGCCTCCTGCCAATCCACAACATGTACAGTGTGTAACCAGAGGACACACAAGTAGTTTTGGCTGTACACAAACGAATGTGATGGGGTCGTGAGGCACTGGAAATAAACTGCGTGGCCGAAAGTCATGGGACGGTGGGGTGACGCAAGGCGGTCGTCAGCTATTGAAGCCTCTGTGGTACCTGCAACGGTTGGACAATAATTTGGAAACAAAAGAAACACAAAACATAACCAAGCCTAATACGGTGTAGGAAAACCGTAGGTCTTCAAAACAGCTTCCAGTCGCTTGGAAATGGATAAAAAGCAGATCTCGTACGGTTTTTAAGGGAATTGTAGAGCATTATTTCTAAAAAAGTAGTTGCAATTGCAGATAACGATGTGGATAGGTATCGCGCGCTATCCCCTTCACAAGAGAGCACAAAATCTGAGTAACATCTGGAGATCATGGTGGCCAGGGAACCTGCGACAATTCATCGTCGTGCTCACAAATCCAGTCCTATATACATGGGCCCTGTCGTCTTGGAGCATCAGCTTTGGGGAAGGTACAGTGCACCAATGGATGAATCTGATCAGGCAAAATGGTCACATAATCCTTGAAAGGAACCCTCGCTAAAATTCACCGAACCTCCATACGCCCTCCCCCTAGCCCCTAAGTTTCAGTCTTGCGAGTAAGCAGCTTGCACAGTAGGCTTGGGTCGACGTATGCCAGAATTAAACTCGGCCAGAAGATGTAAGCATTGTGAAATGAGACTCATCAGACCAAATGAATTCCTTCCATTCCTCCATCGTCGAGGTTTTATGGCTTCAGTTACGGGAGTTTGC
This sequence comes from Schistocerca serialis cubense, assembly GCF_023864345.2. NCBI lineage: Eukaryota > Metazoa > Arthropoda > Insecta > Orthoptera > Acrididae > Schistocerca > Schistocerca serialis. The sequence continues at coordinate 1,150,755,566 of NC_064639.1, forward strand.
ATCACTGATTTGTGTTCCTGGAATTCCAGCTCGCCCGGAAAATTCCCAGCTTATGGAGCTCCCTTAGTCCTGTTTTGGTGCTGACATCGTTCGCGAGGACAACATTCGCTTCCGCAGTGACTTGTGCAACTGTCGCCATTTTATTTTTCGTCACAACCCTCTTGATTGACCATCCGTCACGATCACTCAATACACACTTTTGCTTGTGCTGTGAATTTAGGGGTGATGTTTCTGCGCTTTCCCTGCATGCTGCGTAAGATTTCGGTAGAGAGCCTTTTGAAGCAATAAACACTTCAAATGGTTCAAATGGCTCTGAGCAATATGGGACTTAACTTCTGAGGTCATCAGTGCCCTAGAACTTAGAACTACTTAAACCTAACTAACATAAGGACATCACACACATCCATGCCCGAGGCAGGTTTCGAACCTGCGACCGTAGCGAACATTTTAGCTAGCTTGTATACGAAACCCTCATCATACAAGATTGAACAAGTAGACCACGTTCGAATTCGAATTAGCTCCAACATGATGTGCACAAAACTGCAAAAAACGCTGTTGGCCATGACTGACCCTTGAAACACTCTGAGGTCATTGTAACGGTGCCTCTCGAGTTCAAAAGCCACTGTACTACCAGCAGGCTTGGCTACCGACTGCATTTAAGTTCAAGCATGCATTTCTCGCCCCGCATTCAGAAAGGCGGTGATACGGCTCATAATAGACCACAGATCGCTCCTGATGCCTCTGTGCAGGCGACATGTCTGTTTATCAAACAATTGTGGTCACACTCTGCGTAGATTTATGCCTCTGGAAACATGTATCTGGGATGCTAAACATGAACTCATGGCACTGTTTATCTCTGATACTCCAACTGTTATGTCGTCTCTGATATGCCACGATCCATGTGTTTTGCACCGATTATCAGCTAATTTTCAGTTTCAGTTTATTCACGCTGCCATGTTTACTGCACTCCTGTCTGTAACAGACTGCTGAGGTATCACGTCTACACTCGCACCGTATCTATGTGTACCTAATACTGGGGGTCGCACAAAGCGCGTCTTGAAATGGGACAACCCTTTCCGTGACTTTTGACCACTCAGATTAGTGTTCTATGGTATGTTTAAATAACTGACTGCACAACTGCAATGGCTCATTTCCTGGTGAATAAAACGATTCACTGAGATAATTTCTTGATAACTTGCAAAATCATGCTAGAGTGCTAACAGGTAACTTGGACCCATAACAGGCGGAGAAACAAGGAATTTGCAGAGCGTGCAACGGAGATCCGCCCAACAACTCGTTCTCAGAGCATTATCTGTGAACATTATTCAGCCCTTTAAGTATCGCCGCTGTCGAATGGGTGAAGGTCATGTGGATGTGCGATTCAACGCGATTTAAGCTTTTCACTTGTGGTATCATAGCAACTTTTTCTCGCTGTTCATTTTCCTGTATGGGGACCTGATAGGGCAACTATCGATGGTTATTCTGACACAATCGCATTCTCACATCCTCACGCACTTCGAACACACACACACCGTGGCCTATGAGCGACTCAGATGTCTAACGTATACGGTCTTGCAATGTGGAACTCGTCTACTGTGTTTGGCGTTTTCGAAGGTGCTTGGGTGATGGTTAGGAACCAGGCATTATATTCTACAGTAGAATGTTTCAAATTCCCTTTTGCACCGTGAAATACACTCCTGGAAATTGAAATAAGAACACCGTGAATGCATTGTCCCACGAAGGGGAAACTTTATTGACACATTCCTGGGGTCAGTTACATCACATGATCACACTGACAGAACCACAGGCACATAGACACAGGCAACAGAGCATGCACAATGTCGGCACTAGTACAGTGTATATCCACCTTTCGCAGCAATGCAGGCTGCTATTCTCCCATGGAGACGATCGTAGAGATGCTGGATGTAGTCCTGTGGAACGGCTTGCCATGCCATTTCCACCTGGCGCCTCAGTTGGACCAGCGTTCGTGCTGGACGTGCAGACCGCGTGAGACGACGCTTCATCCAGTCCCAAACATGCTCAATGGGGGACAGATCCGGAGATCTTGCTGGCCAGGGTAGTTGACTTACACCTTCTAGAGCACGTTGGGTGGCACAGGATACATGCGGACGTGCATTGTCCTGTTGGAACAGCAAGTTCCCTTGCCGGTCTAGGAATGGTAGAACGATGGGTTCGATGACGGTTTGGATGTACCGTGCACTATTCAGTGTTCCCTCGACGATCTCCAGTAGTGTACGGCCAGTGTAGGAGATCGCTCCCCACACCAAGATGCCGGGTGTTGGCCCTGTGTGCCTCGGTCGTATGCGACGGGCACGTGCACCTTCCGCCGACCACTGGCGACAACATCGATGTACTGTGGAGACCTCACGCCCCACGTGTTGAGCAATTCGGCGGTACGTCCACCCGGCCTCCCGCATGCCCACTATACGCCCTCGCTCAAAGTCCGTCAACTGCACATATGGTTCACGTCCACGCTGTCGCGGCATGCTACCAGTGTTAAAGACTGCGATGGAGCTCCGTATGCCACGGCAAACTGGCTGACACTGACGGCGGCGGTGCACAAATGCTGCGCAGGTAGCGCCATTCGACGGCCAACACCGCGGTTCCTGGTGTGTCCGCTGTGCCGTGCGTGTGATCATTGCTTGTACAGCCCTCTCTCAGTGTCCGGAGCAAGTATGGTGGGCCTGACACACCGGTGTCAATGTGTTCTTTTTTCCATTTCCAGGAGTGTATTTAGCCTTAATTTACGTAATTTTCTGGTCGTCTACACCAGCAGACATACCCATTTTATGCCACATGGAATTGTCATCCAGACAGAAATTCTAGAACAGAGCCAAATATATATACTTTAGTAAAAAAAAATAATATTTTGAGAGGCGCTAGTGCTTAGTGCTGTCGTATAAGGTAGTGGGGTGATTAAGAATCGGACTGACATTCTACAGCAGGTTTCAAGTTTCTTCTTGCACTTTCACCTTTTTACCGTTAACCTACGTAATGTTTTCGGTCGCCTAGCCAAGTAGCCGAGTCCACTTTATGCCAAATGTAATTGTCAGCTATAATGAATCCTGTGAACAAAATGCAATACATACAGAGTGTTAGAAAAGTGTTTCATAAGAGGACTTGGACTTAAATAGTGGCAACTATTTGTTCACAACCGATACAAAAGAGTTACATGTTTTCACCTGCTACTGTCCTTCAAAGTAGTCACCAGCCTTGTGTAGAACCCATTGCCAGCGATGTGGAAGGCGTAGTATACCGTTAGCAGAGCCTGTTCTGCTGATGGTGCGAATGGAGCGTTTTAAAGTTATGGTGATTCTCGTGTACGACTGTGATGGTGTTGTCCTAACGCATTACGTTCCTCCACGGCAGACCGTCAATGCACAGTATTAACTGTTCGTTTTTGGAGCATCACCTGCGACCAGCTTTGCGAAAGAAATGGCGACACTTTCTGTGCAACCCATCCATCATTTTGCACGGCAATGCGCGGACGCATACAGCGCAAGCTCTGGCTGCTGTGTTCGGTCGATGGGACTGGGAAGTACTGTACCATCCACCATACTCCCCGGACTTGTGACTTTGATCCGATTCCGAAGATGAAGGAACCACTTCATGGCATTCGCTTCAGAACCGTTCCAAAGATATGTCAGGCAGTAGACCGCTCCATTCGCACCGTCAACAGAACAGGCTCTGCTAACGGTATACTACGCCTTCCACATCGCTGGCAATGGGTTCTACACAAGGCTGGTGACTACTTTGAAGGACAGTAGCAGGTGAAAACATGTAACTCTTTTGCAGCTGTTCTGTGTGTGTGAGGTCCTTCCAATACAAGAGAAAGTCTTACTGATAAGCAAAAACAAAAGTAGCTTAACGTTTGGTAACATGAAATGCCTCCAAGGAAGGAAACAATATCCTGATTTGAAAGCTGTTTCTGAGTATCTTCATTACAAGTATTACACGTAAGTGGTAGCAGTAAGACAGTCAAGTAAAACTGTTGTACAGCACAAGAGAAACGCACCTAATTTGGTGTTTAACAGTATTTTAAATGACTACAAATATTTCCTCTCTGCAGATGTGAGACTACATATATCAAACACATCTGATGAAAATCCTTGTTATACTACATGCATGACACATGTGCACTATGATATGTTACATATTTTTATGCATTTTCTTTAAAAAAATTGCTTTTCGTAATAGCCACTATTTCAACACACTCCAAGATTTGGATTACATTTCAAGGTTAAAGATCATCAGTAGTAAAAATCAGAGATTATGACATTTTTATTGTCAATGAAAGTGAGAATGAATTATAGGACATGTGGGATGCACAATTATATTGCTGTTCCAACCGCATTTTCACAGATTTTGAAAAATCGTAGAACTTTGCTAATTTCACGAACAACATTAACGAAAACAGCAAAAGATATAAAAACCCGATTTTATCAAAATATCAGAAAATCACAACAAAAATGGCCATCACTCATGAACAAATATAATTATCAGTTTTTTAGTAAATTTTCATTATATATCGCTATTTTTGAAAACCATCATATTTTTTTCAAGTGTTTTCAGTATTTCCGATTTTTTATTGTCTTTTCATTTTCCTATCATTTCCCAAAGAATTCAACGAAACATGTTAAAATTTAAATCAAGAAAAATAATAAAATTATGTAGAGAAACAAAGTGGCCAACAAAAATCGTGTGCCAAAAAAAAAATAGATAAAAATAAACAACAAATTGTACACCACAAAGAATAGAAAGGCCAACATAAACATCAGGTGCCAACAAATAGAGAACAAAAAGTGAATAACAAAAACTCATCCACCAACAAATGAACAACACAAAATGGACAACAAAATATACATTCATCTGAGACAACAAACAATGAATAACAAAAAATTTTGCGACAGCAAAATATAGAAAACAAAAAGTATTGCACCAACAAATCGACAACAAAAATAATGTGTCAAGAAACGGCCATCAAGAGATAGACAACAAATATCCTACTTGTGTACTACAAACAATCAAAACTGGCGAAGAAATAATTGTTTGCCACAGGCAAAAAAATGGACACCAAATGTTTTTGAACCAAAGACAACAATAATGGTACAACAAATACAAGCATACCTCTGATACCCAGTAGCACGTCCTCTTGCATTCATTCTTGCCTGTATTCGTCATGGTATACTATCCACAAGTTCATCAAGGCACTGTTGGTCGAGATTGTCCCACTCTTCAATGGTGATTCGGCGTAGTTCCCACAGAGTGGTTGCTGGGTCATGTCGTCTATAAAAATCTCTTTTCAATGTATCCCAGGAATTTCGATAGGATTCATACCTGGAGAACGTGCTGGCCACTTTAGTCTGAAGGAATTCATTTACAGGATGTGCATGACGGGGGTGCGAACTGTCGCCCATGAAGGCGAATGCCTCGCCAGTATGGTGCCGATATGGTTGCGGTATCGGTCGGAGGATGCCACTCATTTATCGTACAGCCGTGACGGCACATTCCATGACCACCAGCGGCGTATGTCTGCAACACATAATGCCACCCCAAAACGGCAGGGAACCTTCATCTTGGTGCACTCGCTGGAAAGTGTGTCTTAGGCGTTCAGCCTGACTGCGTTGCCCCCAAACACGTCTCCGACGATTGTCTCGTTGAAGGCATATGCGACGCTCATCGGTGAAGAGGACATGATGCCAATTCAGAGCGGTCCATTCGGCATATTGTTGGGCCTATCTGACCCGCGCTGCATGGTGTCGTGTTGCAAATATGGACCTTGCCATGATATCGGGAGTGAAGTTGTGCATCATGCAGCCCATTGCACACAGTTTGAGTCCTAATACGACGTCCTGTGACCGCAAAAAAGCATTATTCAACATGGTGGCGTTGCTGTCAGGGTTCCTCTGAGCCATAACCCGTAGGTAGTGGTCATCCACTGTAGTATTAGCCTTAGTTCCTGTCTCTCCGTATTTCCTCGATGTCAGAACAACATCGCTTCACCCCAAGACACCAGGACACTGCCCTTGTTGAGAGCCCATCCTGGCACAAAGTAACAATGCTCCCGCTATCCAACCGCGGTATTGACTGTTTAGGAATGGTTAAACTACAAACAACACGAGCCATGTACCTCCTTCCTGGTGGAACGACTGGAACTGGATGGCTGTCAGATCCCCTCTGCCTAATAGGTGCTGCTCATGGATGGCTGTTTACATCTTTGTGTGGGTTTAGTGACTTCTCTGAACAGTCAAAGGGACTGTGTTTGTGATACAATATCCTCAATCAACATCTATCGTCTGGAGTTCTGGGAACTAGGACGATGCAAGACTTTTTTTGATGTATGAATTTTGTGCATTATTTTGTCTGGTGTCGTTACTGTTGCCAGTTTCGTTACTGTTCAAATCATTCAGTGTTACAAACGTATTGAAAATATATCTAGAGACATGATCATTGTTTTAACGTTTCCTATGAACTGATCTGAATTTACCTAATTTCAGCCATTTTGTTTTCTTGATCTGGCATTCAGTACAATTTTCAATAGGTGTCTCATATCATCTGTATTATGAAGTATATCATTTGTACTATGGCTTTTATTCGAATAGTATCTATTTAGTTGATACATATTCACATAAATTTTGCAAACTGATATTTTGTCTAATTTTTCCTATATTCACACATTGTATCTGATACGTACGAAATATAAAATATTTGACTCTTATGGCCCATCTTCTGCTCTGAAGTAAACACTCATATACAGAAATTTATCTTCGTTTTCCATTCATCTACCTCAATTTTTCATTAATTATCTCAAATATTTATTAATTTACCTCAATTTGTTAAGAATTTATCCAAAATTTCCATTCATTTACCTCAATTTTTAATTAATGTAATTTCATTTACCTCAGTTTTTTACTCATTAACCTAAACTTTTTACACATTTAACTAATTTTTTTATTCGCTTATCTCAGTTTTCCAGAGATTAACCTCAATTTTTTGTTTATTTATCTAAGTTCATACTTGTTTACCCTATAATTTCTTTCGATTTACCCCAATTTTTTGTTCATTTACCTCGATTTTTCATTTTTTATCTTAATTTTCATTCATGTTCTCAATATTTTATTAATTTAACTTGAATTTTCATTCATTTATTTCAATTTTTTTCAGTCAGGACAATTTTTTATTCAATCACCTTAATATAACTCAATATTTCCTTCATTTATCTCACTTTCTTTTCATTTGCCTCATACTTTAATTAATAGTCTTTATCATTCATTTCCTTAATTTTTTACTCATTTAACTCAGTTTTCTTTAAGTTCCCGTTTTGTTCATGTACCTAAGATTTTATTCAGTTACATTCACTTTTTAATCACTAACCCAGTTTTTTACTCATTTGCTTTCATTTACATTTGTTATCTTTTCTGATGTTTGGTATTTTTATTTATATTTCTTGTCCATATTTGATCTACATGTTGATATATGTTAATAGCGCAGATTTTATTTCCTGCTTTCATTTATACTGAATTAGTTGCCTATACTTGCTGACAATTTTTTGTTGTCTGTTTGTTTTGGTATATAATGTTGCATTATCCATAATTTTTGGCTATTTGTTGGAGCAAGATATTTTATTGTCCATTTTATATTGAAAGACATATTTTTCTAATTTTTTGCTTGAAATTTTACATTTCGTCATTGTAATCTTTGGAAAACGGTGGCTCATTAAAAAAAGTTTCGAAAAACGTGGTGAAAAGGTTTGGATACTCGTTAAAATACTTGACAAAAGGTTGGAAACATTCGAAATAATTTACTTAAGTATTATTAGTTTTATTTGTCAAGTGTAGTGGCCATATTTTGTTGTGATTTTCTGATATTTTGATAAAATCTTGTCTTTTGAAGTATTTTGTTGCTTTTTGGACATTTTTGTTAAATAGAGAAAAATTTTACGATTTTTAAAATTTGTGAAAAGTATGCTGGAAATGCAATGTATATCTACTGTTAGATATACTGACAGGCTAGTAAGCATTGACTATGGTCTGAGAGTAAGGCAAAGAGAGATGAAAGCAATGACGAGTAGCAAGATGAAATTATCAATATATGTATCATCACAACTACAAGCTGTATCATTGATCAAGAAGATTCTGGTACTTTGTATGCGAAATGAAGCATGAAGGAATACTTCATATTTCAGATACTTTGTGGACAGATGGAGACTGATATTTACACAAAAGTAACTCTGTATGTAGGGTGTAAGTGCAGTTATTGTCATAGAGGGGAACTCATAGTGGGGTATGTTGTTGTTGCGGTCTTCAGTCCTGACACTGGTTTGATACAGTTCTCCATGCTACTCTATCCAGTGCAAGCCTCCATATCTCCCAGTATCTACTGAAGCCTCTTGGTCTCCCTCTACGATTTTTACCCTCCACGCTGCCCTCCAATACTAATTCGGTAATCTCTCGATGTCTCAGAACATGTCCTACCAACCGATCCCTTCTTCTAGTGAAGTTGTGCCACACGCTCCTCTTCTCCCCAATTCCATTCAATACCTCCTCATTAGTTATGTGATATACCCATCTAATCTTCAGCATTCTTCTGTAGCACCACATTTCGAAAGCTTATATTTTCTTCTTGTCTAAACTATTTATCATCCACGTTTCACTTCCATACATGACTACACTCCATACAAATACTTTCAGAAACGACATCCTGACATTTAAATCTATACTCGATGTTAATAAATTTTTCTTCTTCAGAAACGCCTTCCTTGCCATTGCCAGTCTACATTTTATATCCTCTCTACTTCGACCATCATCAGTTATTTTGCTCCCTAAATAGCAAAACTCCTTTACTACTTTAAGTGTCTCATTTCCTAATTTAATTCCCTCAGCATCACCCGACTTAATTCGACTAAATTCCATTATCCTCATTTTGCTTTTGTTGATGTTCATCTTATATCCTCCTTTCAAGACACTGTCCATTCCGTTCAACTGCTCTTCCAAGTCCTTTGCTGTCTCAGACAAAATTACAATGTCATCGGCGAACCTCAAAGTTTTTATTTTTTCTCCATGGACTTTAATACCTACTCCGAACTTTTCTTTTGTTTCCTTTATTGTTTGCTCAATATACAGATTGAATAACATCAGGGATAGGCTACAACCCTGTCTCACTCCCTTCCCAACCACTGCTTTCCTTTCGTACCCCTCGACTCTTATAAGTGTCATCTGCTTTCTGTACAAATTGTAAATAGCCTTTCGCTCCCTGTATTTTACCCCTACCACCTTCAGAATTTGAATGAGAGTATTCCAGTCAACATTGTCAAAAGCTTTCTCTAAATCTACAAATGCTAGTAATGGCCGGCCGAAGTGGCCGTGCGGTTAAAGGCGCTGCAGTCTGGAACCGCAAGACCGCTACGGTCGCAGGTTCGAATCCTGCCTCGGGCATGGATGTTTGTGATGTCCTTAGGTTAGTTAGGTTTAACTAGTTCTAAGTTCTAGGGGACTAATGACCTCAGCAGTTGAGTCCCATAGTGCTCAGAGCCATTTAGACCATTTTGCTAGAAATGTAGGATTGCCTTTCCTTAATCTTCCTTCTAAGATAAGTCGTAGGGTCAGTATTGCCTCACATGTTCCAACATTTCTACGGAATCTGAACTGATCTTCCCCGAGGTCGGGTTCTATCAGTTTTTCCATTCGTCTGTAAAGAATTCGCGTTAGTATTTTGCAACTGTGACTTATTAAACTGATAGTTCGGTAATTTTCACATCTGTAAACACCTGCTTTCTTTGGGATTGGGATTATCATGTTCTTCTTGAAGTCTGAGGGTATTTCGCCTGTCTCATACATCTTGCTCACCAGATGGTCAAGTTTTGTCAGGACTGGCTCTTCCAAGGCTGTAAGTAGCTCTAATGGAAAGTTGTGTACTCCCAGGGCCTTGTTTCGACTCAGGTCTTTCAGTGCTCTGTCAAACTCTTCATGCAGTATCATATCTCCCTTTTAATCTTCATCTATATCCTCTTCCATTTCCATAATATTGTCCTCTAGTACATTGCACTTGTATAGACCCACTATATACTCCTTTCACCTCTCTCCTTTCCCTTCTTTGATTAGAACTGGGTTGCCATCAAAGCTCTTGATATTCATGCAAGTGGTTCTCCTTTCTCCAAAGGTCTCTTTAATTTTCCTGTAGGCAGTATCTATCTTACCCCTAGTGAGATAAGCCTCTACATCCTTACATTTGTCCTCTAGCCATGCCTGCTTAGCCATTTTGTACTTCCTGTCAATCTCATTTTTGAGACGTTTGTATTCCTTTTTGCCTGCTTCATGTACTGCATTTTTATATTTCCTCCTTTCATCAATTGAATTTGAAACTTCCCCTTTGAACAATTTATACAAGACTGTGCTTAAACCGACACACAATATTTTGTTAGCGCAACGCAATCTGACTTTCAAAATTCTCTACAAAAGAATGGCCCTGACTAACATTAAACTATATCTTTCACAAATCACTTACCTCACAAAAATCTTCGCTGCTCAAGCTACTGCAATACAGCGAGCGCCACTACTACCAGCTAAATAAAAGATTCAAACTATGGAAGGCACTAACTACTGATAGGGATAGTTAGCAAATGAAAGATATTAATAGAGAACAAACAATGTATTTACCTTGATATCATCATATATAAATATAGCAGTTCATGACAAATTTCAAAACTCCGCCATCTCTCTCCCCACATCCACCACTGCTAGCGGCTCACCTCCAACTGCGCAACGCTACGCGCTGTTCACAGCCAGCTGCCTAACACTACAATGGCGAGTATTACAACAATGCAAAGCAGCCACAGACTGCACACAGCACAGCCAGTGATTTTCATATTGAGGTGGCGTTACCAATAAAAAAACCTAAACAGCCTACTTAACGTTGCCAACAAGAAAATATAAACAGCCTACTTACATAGAGAAAACATAAACAGCCTACTTACATAGCCCCCATGCTCCCCACAAAAATTTTTACAAATTGGTTTGGGCAGTGCCCAATACAGATTTGAAAAAAATTTTTCATAATTACAATAACAAAGATATCAAATGCACACACTTATTGATACAACGTTGGTCAGAAGCTAAAATTTTGTCACAGTCCATAAAGACAGTCCTGATCAATCATCACAGTAAAACTGCAGTGTTTTTTTCAAAGTCTGAGCAGTAAAAGAGAATGCACACGGAAGTAGTGGATTTCCATGCAGTCTTGAAGAAGTAGTGTTGTCCTTCCAACAGAAAGACAGTGCTGACTCTTGAAATGCAGACAGGTAATGGGCCACAGCAGAGTCATTCGACGGTTTGAAGAAGATTGGTAGGTAGGTCATCACAGAGCAGACCCACTGTAGTCCCGGTAGAGATTACGGTATTGGTGGGCCACCAGAGGTGCGAACCCACTGCAGTCCTTGTAGAAAGTGCAGACAGGCCCACTGTAGTCCTGGTAGAGATGACCAGCAGCCACCTGTTGTGATTGTGCAGGTGCACATTCACCATCGAAGAGTCTTGCGGAGAATATAGCAAGTCCATAAACCACAACTTGTGCACTCACAAAGTTTCTGAAATTGTCCTTAGAACCAGCAATGCTGTTATCCAGTCCCTTGCTGAATCATTAACACACGTGCAAACACTATCAGTCCCTACTTCTCGCATATTGTCCATATACTATGACCAACGGAAATGTATGCAGTGAAATGAATGCTTACAAGTTACTTAGTTTGATAAACTGGTGTCAATTACAATTTTATAACATGAGAATACAATTACAAAGGTACAAAATACATCATTAAAAACATAACAATACAGATAACATTTGTAGTAAAACAGGCGTTACAAAAGAATAGAAATAGACATATACTTCAGTGTTACAGGAATTATGACATGAGTACATACAGAAAAGATCAGAATAAGTTTTAAAACATCAACTTCACACATGAGCATTAAGACAGAACAGAATAAATAATGTATAAACATCTTTACAAAGAAAATAACATATTATTAATGCAAATTATATTTGAGGATAACAGTATTCCTCATCATAGTGAATGTAGCTGAGTATTATAAGAAGAAAAAATTCTATGAAACTACACAGAGACAGGAAGAAAACAAATACACACGGGTACACAAACACATAGTGGGATAACACAAAAGGGAAAGGACAGGGTTCATTTTCAGTGTAACATGTGGTACTGCAGTCCAACCCAAAACTTCATATATCTTTCCTCTTATTTCATCCTTTGTTTCCACCAAAAAAAATTCTATCTAAGCAAGCTTTCTATATTTATATGTTCACACATTTGTTACCTCAACATTTATTTCCAAGAAAATCCTACCTAAACCTGTTTTCTGTACTTTTTTTTCCTATAGCCTGTAAGTGCATTTCTTCAAATTCATCGCAACTTATTCTCTTATAGGCTATCCCCTCTTAAGCTAACTTACCTCTACTGAGCTCAGATGCTAAACTAAGGGACGAGGCAATGCAGCATCACATAAAACAATTAATACAAACATCAATTACAAAAAATAGAAATGGCAAAGCAAGCAGCATAAATTACAACTAATATAGGGCACTGTGCAGGAAACAAGAAAAACTAGCTTAGAAGAGTTACACAAAGTCAAATTCAGAAACACTATGCCTGGCAAACAGCAGCAGCAAATATAAAAAATATAAAAAATATAAAACTTATATCTATACATGACAAAGCTCAAGCAGAAAAAATATTACAGTAAAAACAACAATGCAGACAAGGGAAATGTCTATTCACATCTTAATGTCTATGTAATTAAAGTGGTGCACCACAACAACTTATTGTAAAAAAAAATTACCATGTACTTGAAAAGAATATTATGTGTGCAGTTACTGTTACTAGTCCCTTCTTATTATTCTTTCCTTGCCAAGTGCTTCTTTTTTGAAGAATGTGGATTACAAAATTATCATTAAATAGATCTGTTGACAGAAAGTGTTCACATTAGCAAATGCATCTAAGTTTATTTTATAAAACTAATGCTGTAAGACAGCTGGAAACCAGATATTAAAGAAATAAGCAATTACGCAAACCAATGCATAAAAATATCATTCAATAGTCATGTGACATTTCATAAGTTAGTAGAAATTCTCTCAACTCTCCTAGAACGACGCTTGTCATAATCAGGTGTGCAGATGTAAAAATATTTCTCGTCATTTCATTAGGCATTTCAGTAATTAGCACAAAGTACGAGTAATCATATGTTTTCAGGTAATGAGCATGTAATATTTGCGATGCTTTCTGCAAAGGAATGTCAATAGCAAGGTTAATGGAAGTAATGAGGGTGTCGCATTTGCAATATTTTCTCTAAAGGAATGTCAATGGCGAGGAAAAGGCCTGCCTTTTTTTCCTTTTTTTTTTTCTACCTGTGCTTCCGGAAAGGCACTCACTAATGACTTGTTCTCCCGGTGTCTGACACAGCGGTGTGCCGACGACGCACGTGCAGGTGGTCACTTAACTTTCTTACGGAAATATTTACGACAGCAATTTTCGCTACAGTGACAGTCTCACATAAAAACATTTCACAGGTCAAGAATTTGCGTTACAAATCTGTAGAAACAAAATGCTATTGATATAACAGTGTCCAAAAAATTTTCGTCTGCATTGTAATACATTCACGCATATACATACACATTTCATAACTCTTAAAGTACGATTCTTGGTTTCCAACAACCTTTTCCACAAATCAGAGTCCCTAAACACTACTCATTATTCCTTACCTCATTATACATATACATATTCGTCGACACTTCTTCAATATTTCATCATGAGAAATACGTAGCATAATAAACATTCCTCAACAACATAATACACATCGTCGTCGTAATAATAACATCATAACACTTCAGTCACATCTCAAAATCGTCGTAACTTCCTCCAATAATTTCTAAGCCTAAAAAAAATTCTCTGCTCATGTCAAAAGTGTCAGCTGCCTCAAATGTACTTTAAAAATCATGATCTCGTACCAAATACATCATTCAAAGCTCTCATAGTATCACAATGGTTCCGAAAAAATATGAACAGTTTACAAAGTACAGACAAAATACAGTTTCATAAGTGTGAAGTTACCCAACTGTGTATTGCGTAAACATGTGTCACTGATGTAGTAAAAAAATGTTTATCTCTCAGTTAAATGATCACATAGCAGTGTAATTTGTGTGTTAGAGAAATATGGTACCGATGTGTAAAGTTGTATAAGCAAATACCATATTAGCTAGGGTTCCTTGTGGTTGCCACACACATGGTACACAAAGTAAGCGTGTACCCCCCTGAGGATTAATGTAATTATACCCTCAGGTGTTACAGATTACAGCAATGGAATGAAATGTATCACGGAAAACTTTCTTTGTAATTCAAAAATCTTTAAAAATAAGCGTTTTAAGTATAAGATTAATCACTCAAATGCGTGTCCTGTAGCGCTAAATGCGCGTCTTGCTGTAAGATAATCTCTGTGGAAGTGTCGTAGTTATCGTCCTCTGTAAGCAAAGTTCTGCTAAAGTCAATGTACTTACCTCATGATAAACAAAAGTGAAATGCTTTGCGTATAGATATCTTAGTTATTACGCTTATTGCCGTGATGAGGAAAGTACTGTACAGTAACGTATTGTTGTGCTACGAAAAAGGCTGTCTCATTGTTGCTATACCACAAAAGTTACTACTAAAACATGTTTTTCTTCCTAGAAGAATTCAGAAAACTGTGCAGATATAAAACAGATACACTGCAAAAGCAACATTGTAAATTGTCACTCATTAGTAGCGTCGTGATAACATCGTGTAGCTGTCACATAAACTAACCACTGTGTCGTCTGGTATCTCACAGAAAGTACTTTAAACCCAGAATGTATTTTCAAGTAAACCGAAATGTTGCATTAAAATCTCATTAGCAGTACTGGTAAATGTTCTAAGTATGTGAGCCTTATAGTCGTTATGTAATCGTGCAACTAACAAGGAAGAATGTACAAATACAACACTGTGTCGTCTGTTCACTATAACAATGCATTCGTAATTTCTGTTTAAAAATGTTCCCTAGGTTCTAGACTGGATATTTAACTTCAAACATAGTTGTATGTTAACAGTTTCTTAAGTCTGACAAAGCATACAAGAAATGTGAAGTGAAAAGTTTTATGGCAAAGACAAAGTTAAAAAGCAGATTATCTTTCAATAAACGGTTTTACATGTGAAATGTGGTGTAAACCTTTACTCTTCCTAGTACGCAGAGTTTCAACTTCAACGCATTTATCATGTGGTATACGTCTGTAAAGAATACTGGAATTTTTCTCAAGGTTAGCGTCTATGTTATTTTTCTCTGAGCCAGCCGGCGCACGCGGCTGCCTGCGGTGCGAGTCATTGTCTGTTCCTTTGTTGGCGCGCGTCGTTATTGGGAATAGGAGACCTAACTTCTACAAATTCACCGTGACGAGAGGGCCCTGCTCTGTTTGAATCCCGCCATTTCTGATGCAATTCAGGTCTGTCGTTACGATCACATCGTCTGTCGTCATGTCGGTAGTTCCTGTAGTTTCTTTCTTGTCGGTTAAGTGGTGGAGAGTTTCTCCCTGAATCGTAACTGCGCGCTGGACCGTTGCGTCTAAAGTTATTCTGTCTCCCGTAATAATAATTATTTTCGTTCCCATATTGTCTGTTTCTCTGATTGTCTCTGTGATAGTCACTACGGCGGAGAGGTGATCCTTCCCTGTAATTATTACTACTCTGCCAACGGTTGTCATACGGGTGGTGTCTATTTTGGTCACGATTTGCGTTGTAAGAATAGACCAGTCGTGTCCGGTTATTGTTTCTGTCGTCACGGAATTGTGACGGAAGTGACCTGTAGTGATTGTTTTCCTGTTTTCGCATCCCGCGACTGTGTGTGTCAATTTCCAGTTCTTGTAACAGTCCCTGAAAAGCCTCAATGTCTTCTTTACAACGTCCTGCTAAAATAATATGTCGTAAATGTTCAGACAATTTGAGTAAGCAAATGCGGATGAGTTCTGAGGGGCTGTATGGGTTTGAAAGATACTGATTCTTATGCAACATGTCTTCAAAATATTTCACAAGACTGGAAAATTCAGATTGTTCGAAATGTTTCATCATTATGATGCCATGTTTTACTCGGTCTTGTGTGGCTTGAGACCAATATGCTGAGAGGAAGGCATGGTAAAACTCTCCTTCACTGTGGCAATCGTGAATTACCGATCGCATTCTTACAGCTGGTTCATTCTCCAAGTAGCCACACATAAATTCTAATCTGTGTTCTAACGACCAGTTGGGAGGAAAACAATGAGAGAATTGATGGAGCCATGCTTGTGGATGAATGTCGTTGCTAGAATTCTTAAATGTTTTGAATTTACGTGTAGTAATGAACAGCTTATAGTCAAAATCGTCATGTCGGCGAGTCGTATGTCGGTCATTGTTACTTCGTTTCGGCGGTTCCATCTCAAAATCCAATGCGCCTTGCCAATTTCTTTCATAATTTCCGAAGTGTCCTGTGTTATTATTTTGTGGGTGTTCCGTATTTCTATGTCCCTCTTCCCGTATTGGAGCGCGAGTGTCCTCTGAAATACGTAATTCTTGTATTACCTGCGTCAACTGATCATGTACTTCCCGGATTTCTCTTTTGTACTGTGTATTGATTTGATTTTGATTTTGTTTGAATTTTCTTATTTGTTCATACTCTTCTGTGTCAGTGAAGGCTACAGGTCTTGTGTCATTCAGATCATCATCTACCTTTGTAGATAAGTTAGTGTCCTGATCCGAAAGTTCGGCTACTTTCTCCGATAGTGTACTTATTTCCTCCATGTGTCTTTCTGAACCAGTTTTCCTGAGTTCTTGCAAGTTGCGTAACCGAATCGGTAGATGCAACTGAGTCAATTTTAGCTTGCAAGGTCTCATGATTTTCATGAACAATAGTTTGCAGTTCTTTTATGGCTGCTTCGTGATTCTGTAATACATTTTCATGACGCGAAAAAATAGGTTGGAAATGCTCACAAATTTGTGTTTTTACATCATTACAGACCTTTTGACATTTCGATTCGATGTTATGTAACTCAGTGGTTAAATCTTCACGTGTTTGTTCAAGTGTAGTGTCTAACTTTTGAAGATTTTGTTCCATTGTGTCTAACTTTTTGAGATTTTGTTCCACTGTGTCTAACTTTTTGAGATTTTGTTCCACTGTGTCTAACTTTTTGAGATTTTGTTCCACTGTGTCTAACTTTTTAAGATTTTGTCCCATTTTTCTCTGATTTTGTTCCATTTGTTGCATTAATTGCAATAATAATGTATTAGTATCTGGAATCTGTTTCTCTACGCTTTTCGGCAGTGCATTTGCACCGGCAACATTCACATTTTGACAAGCAGAAAATGCGTCTTGACTTATTTGAGAAAACGGTGATAACCCAAAACCTGAATCTACAGTATTTGCGAAATTGTGTCCTGTCATTTCGGATTCCTGAGGCGAGCTGTTGCCGACCAATCGATCGATAATGCTTCACTGTTCACTACCTGTTTCACTGTCTACACCATTGTTTGCAGCCCGCTCCATTTCCCTATGCACAATTACCAAATTACTACTTTGAACATTAGTTAATTCATTACTCTGCGGCGCTAACACACTGCTTTCGTCTTCACTGTCATTTCTCAGTTTACTTTGGAGCCTAGTATTACGTTTTTCACACGCCATTATTGTCACAATATTTCACACGACAACACAGAAAAGCACAATTTGAAGAGCAAAAATAAGAGAACACATTAACATAGCACTGAAAATAATATCTAGTTAATTGCAGCTGCGAAATACTTGGTGCAAATCTACATGCATGCCACAACTGTTTTACTGTACAACAATGAAAGACTGTAACTACAAAGGAGATTTTCTCTACAATTATGAGCTAGCAATAAACAAAAGCTACACTAATTACACAAACTACAACAAAAAATCAGAAGATTCCAGTGAGGTATCCTCGGCTAAGGGTCGACATATGAAACTTCCCCTTTGAACAATTTATACAAGACTGTGCTTAAACCGACACACAATATTTTGTTAGCGCAACGCAATCTGACTTTCAAAATTCCCTACAAAAGAATGGCCCTGACTAACATTAAACTATATCTTTCACAAATCACTTACCTCACAAAAATCTTCGCTGCTCAAGCTACTGCAATACAGCGAGCGCCACTACTACCAGCTAAATAAAAGATTCAAACTATGGAAGGCACTAACTACTGATAGGGATAGTTAGCAAATGAAAGATATTAATAGAGAACAAACAATGTATTTACCTTAATATCATCACAAGTCATAATATATATATCACTTCATGACAAATTGCAAACCTCCGCCATCTCTCTCCCCACATCCACCACTGCTGGCGGCTCACCTCCAACTGCCCAACGCTACGCGCTGTTCACAGCCAGCTGCCTAACACTACAATGGCGAGTATTACAACAATGCAAAGCAGCCACAGACTGCACACATCACAGCCAGTGATTTTCATATTGAGCGCTATGTAACGTTGCCAATAAGAAAACATAAACAGCCTACTTACATAGAGAAAACATAAACAGCCTACTTACATAGAGAAAACATAAACAGCCTACTTACAAATTCAATATTTCTGCTGTTACCCAAGGGTTTCTACTAGCCCTCGTCTTTTTACCTATTTGATCCTCTGCTGCCTTCACTATTTCATCCCTCAAAGCTACCCATTCTTCTTCTACTGTATTTCTTTCCCCCATTACTATCAATTGTTCCCTTATGCTCTCCCTGAAGCTCTGTACAACCTCTGGTTCTTTCAGTTTATCCAGGTCCCATCTCCTTAAATCCCACCTTTTTGCAGTTTCTTCAGTTTTAATTTGCAGTTCATAACAAATAGATTGTGGTCAGAGTTTATATCTGCCTCCGGAAATGTCTTACAAATTAAAACCTGGTTCCTAAATCTCTGTCTTTCCATTATATAATCTATCTGATACCTTCTAGTATCACCAGGATTCTTCCATGTATACTACCTGCTTTCATGATTCTTGAACCAAGTGTTAGCTATGATTAAGTTGTACTCTGTGCAAAACTCTACCAGGCGGCTTCCTCTTTCATTTCTTATCCCCAATCCATATTCACCTACTATGTTTCCTTCTCTCCTTTTTCCTACTCTCGAATACCAGTCACCCATGACTATTAAATTTTCGTCTCCCTTAACTATCTGAATAATTTCTTTTATCTCATCTTACATTTCATCAATTTCTTCGTCATCTGCAGAGCTAGTTGGCATATAAACTTGTGCTACTGTAGCAATCGTGGGCTTCATGTCTATCTTGGCCACAATAATGCGTTCACTATGTTGTTTGTAGAAGCTTACTCGCACTCCTATTTTTTTATTCATTATTAAACCTACTCCAGCATTACCCCTATTTGATTTTGTGTTTACGACACTGTATTCACCTGACCAAAAGTCTTGTACCTCCTGCCACCGAACTTCACTAATTCTCACTATATCTAATTTTAACCAATTCATTTCCGTTTTTAAATTTTCTAACCTATCTGCCCGATTAAGGGATCTGACATTCCACGCTCCGATCCATAGAACGCCAGTTTTTTTTTCTCCTGATAACGACGTCCTCTTGAGTAGTCCCCGCCCGGAGGTCTGAACGGGGGACTATTTTACCTCCGGAATATTTTACCCAAGAGGACGCCATCATCATTTATCCATACAGTAAAGCTCCATGCCCTCGGGAAAAATTACGGCTGTAGTTTCCCTTTGCTTTCAGCCGTTCGCAGTACCAGAACAGCAAGGCCATTTTGGCTAGTGTTACAAGGCCAGATCAGTCAATTATCCAGACTGTTGCCCCTGCAACTACTGAAAAGGCTGCTGCCCCTCTTCGGGAACCACACGTTTGTCTGGCCTCTCAACAGATACCCCTCCGTTGTGGTTGCACCTACGGTACGGCTATCTGTATCGTTGAGGCACACAAGCCTCCCCACCAACGGCAAAGTCCATGGTTCATGGAGAGTGAGGTGTATAAAAATAAAAAATTTAGAAGGGTATAATTTAATTATGTAGTTTTCCTATGTTTCACAGGATATACACTTTCTAACATACATAGAATACATGTGTAAGGTAATAGGAACAATAAGGCAGCACATGTATGTGCCACTAATGTGTCGGCTAACACAGTGTGCATGGACAAACGAAAACCAAAATTTCGAAAACGAATTTTCACTCAGCAGTGGTGTAAACGCTGATTTCAAACCTCCTGGGAGACTCAAATTGTGTACTGGACTGGTATTTAAATTCGGTACCTTTCCCTTTTACAGGTAACCGCTCTACTGACTGAGCTTCTCATACAAAACAATGCGTCACAGCACACTGTGAAAGACAGAGATAATTGCGGAGGTAAAGCTGTGAAGGCGAGTATTAAGTTCTACCTAGACAGCTTACTTGACTGAGCATCTGGCCGTGAAAGACAAAGTTTCCAGTTTTGAATCCCAGTCCGGAAGACATTTAGTTTGCAAGGAAATGTTGACAGAGTATTTATTTCCCGTATTAAGGAGGCTGCAGAAAAGCTATGACACAATGTGGAACTTGTTTTAGGTGTGTAACAACAAAACTGGGCCTCAAAACGCTTAAAGACAATCCTAGCATAGACATCTCCACACAGTCAGTATGCAAGCCACCTGGAGTATTTATTCAGGTCAGACCCATCTGTGGCTTAAAAAGCAAGAATGAGACATAATCAGAAGCTGTAATAGCGACTGCAAACGATCTGGTCATAAGTATGAAGAAGTACACCACTGTGCAAGACAAAAATTAGTTTCGCATGATATATCATTGCCAAGTCACTTTGCTCGATGAAATCTGTACCGTTCCTGGAAATATGCAGGGAGAGCAACAGGAATGAAACATTTATTCAAAGGCAATAATTACACTTAGGTCACGTACTATGTGAGTGCATTACGTGTTTCCACCTCTCGCCGTATTACAGTATGTTCAACATCACCAAGTTTCGATAGACCGAAAGCGTTCATAATGCTCCAGAGTGAAGAAGGCCATACACATCCACATGCGAAGAGAAGGTGGTGGAGGTGGAAGACATGATGCTGCAAAGTCCAAAGAAATCGGTTAGACGACCACCTCAGCAGGCCCGCGTGTCTGTGGGTTCCGCTCACAAGATTCTCCGGACGTAACTGTCCACGTATCCGTAGAAAATGTCGGCCGTGCATGAACTGAGAGACACCGATCGTACGGCGCCTGTGAATTTTTGCAACTGGTTTCTGTCCTTCCTGCGGGAAAATGGTAAGGGGATGCTTGACAAAACGTTTTTCACGGATGAGGCATGGATTCACCTCTCTGGTTACGTGAGTAGCCAGAATAGTCGTTTGTGGATCACAGAGAATGTGCATGAATTTGAAGTGTCCCCCTTGCGTGGTGAAAAGTTTGGTGTTTGGTGCGCCGTGATTCGTAAACGCATCACTGTACCGATCTTCTTTCAGGACACCGTAAATGCAGAACAGTCCTGCACCTTGCGAGCTAACATCCCAAAGATGTTCGGACTCACATGCCGTTCCTCTTCGTTGAAATGTTTTGGCTCAAACTAATGTAGGGGTCGAACCGCAAGTGTCGCATTACACGCCCTAAATTAGACACTTGTGACCCTTTGGTTAAATTGACTGGTTGATGGCAACTTTGCGCAATACAAAGTTAATATAACGTAAAACAACAGTAATAATAATATCGGGAACTAAGTTAACAACGCGAAATTTTCTAAGTCGTTTCACTTCCTAGCTACCTAAAGACCGACCGTCCGCTTTCGCGTTTCCACCAGCACTGTTCCATTTGGTATCTCGACGAGAACTGCCCTCTGCCCATCTGCGACCGCGTTTTCCGCGCGCCGAACATTTTCGCTCAACTGACTAGCGCAGTTCCCATTCTTAAAGCCGTTCATCTGATTGGCTACAGCTTATTCCACATCATTTTAGATTTTAACGTATTTAAATAATCAAAGCTTGACCACGTTCACGTTCTAAATACAGTAACAATAATGTCTATTACATAATAAACGTTTAATTGTTTTACATAAAACCAATACACTTGCCTCCTTAATTATGAACGTCACGGCGAGTAGCCTTGCGCCAATGTGCTTTCTGATAAATAAATAAAGAACAAAAGTAGCTACTATGCACTAAACTTTACAACAAATATCCTGTTACCTAATGAGTCAATAAGGCGTCATTCTGTCATCGTTCGTGTTTTGTGTGCAGGAAATGGGAATCTGATGCTTAACTGAAAATACTGATAATTTAACTTTACTATATTTTTTAAACAAAGAAAGTTACAGAGCTGATGTTTAAAACGTTTGTTATTTTAATGATGCGCTTCTGTATGAAATGTCCAACGTTAAGATCGGCCAAAGCGTTCAGATTTTAGCATTCACGTCTTTGTTACAATACTTGTTAATTTCAGTTTAACAGTAAATCCTAAGCTATTATAGATATGATCAATATTCAAGTTTTATTGTGATCACCATGATAGTTTATGGAGGATGCCAAATTAAAATTACTGTGGCTTGATTCCCTGCATTACTACAGAATTTAATAGTTTTCATAGAAGTTTTTCTTTATGGCCGATCTTATGTCCGCTATATTTAACACTGCTGCGACAGACCCCTATTAGTGACCTCAATTTGCATTAGGATTTTGGCCCATATACTGCACTCGAAGATTATGAATCACCTTCAAGAAAATAACTTATTGATACATAACCTACACGGATTCAGAAAATATCGTTCGTGTGCAACACAGCTAGCTCTTTGTTCCCATGAAGTAATGAGTGCTGTCGACGAGGGATCTCAGACCGATTGCATATTCCTAGATTTCCATAAGGCTTTTGATACCCTTCCTCAGAAGCGACTATTAATAAAATTGCGTGCATATGGAGTAGCGTCTCAGTTGTGTGACTGCATTCGTGATTTCGTGATTTCCTCTAAGAGAGGGCACAGTTCGTAGGGATGGACGGTAAATCATCGACTAGAACAGAAATGATATCTGGCGTTCCGCAAGGTAGTGTCATAACCCTCTGCTGTTCTTGATTTATATAAATGATCTAGGTGATAGTCTGAGCAGCCCCCTTAGATTGTTTACAGATGACGCTGCAATTTACCGTCTAGTAAAATCATCAGATGATCAATTCCAATTGCAAAATGTTCTAGAGAGAATTTCTGGATGGTGAGAAAAGTGGCAATTGCCACTAAACAAAGAAAAGTGCGAGGTCATCCACCTGGGTACTAAAAGAAATCCGATAAATTTTGGGTATGCGATAAAGTGCACAGATCTAAGGGCTGTCAAGTCGACTAAATACCTAGGAATTACAATTACATAGGTAATATTGTGGGGAAGGTGAAACAAAAACTGCGCTTTGATGGCAGAACACTTTGGAGATGCGGCAAACCCACTAAAGAGCATACATTACACTTGTCCGTCCTCTGCTGGAATATTTTGCGCGGTATGGGATCCTTAAAAGGTAGGATTGACGGAGGACATCGAAAAAGTGCAAAGAAGGGCAGACGTTTCGTGTTATCGCGTAATAGGTGTGAGAATGTCACTGATATGATACGCGAGTTGGGGTGGCAGTCACTGAAACAAAGGCGGTTTTCTTTGCGGCGAGAAATTTCAATCACCAACTTTCTCTTCCGAATGCGTAAATATTTTGTTGACACCCATCTACGTAGGGAGAAAAAACCATCATAATAATATAAGAGAAATCAGAGCTCGAACAAAAAGATTTAGTTGTTCCTTTTTCCCGCACCCCATTCGAGAATGGAATGGTAGGGGAGTAGTATGAAAATGGTTCGAAGAACCCTCTGCCTGGCAATTAAGTGTGAATTGCAGAGTAACCGTGTATATGAAGATGTAGATGTACGTCTCCTCGGCCACAAACGGGTTCTACTGGGTTTCCATATGACGCAGACACCGGTGAATTTCACCATCTCAGGGTGACTCTGAGCCTTTTGTGGCACACGGTCCTCGACAACAGGGTTCGTTTCACAATTCCTGTAGGCTGAATCTTTCGGCCATATATTAAAACGAGAGCGCAATGCTCGTTCACTCACAACGTGTATTCTGGAGCTCTTCCTATGTGATCTGAATGAGAACGAAATTGAGAATGCCTGATTCCAAAAGGGTGGAGTGACTGCACTTACCGCTCACAAGGCGATGACGTTTTTAAAGGATGTCTTCCGTGACCGCATCACCTGTCGAGGACTCTGGCCTCTGCGTTCACCCGACTTGGCTCCACCGGACTACTTTCTATGGGGTTCTTCGAAGGGAAAGGCCTGTGAAGGAAATTTGTACACTATACAAGAACTCCAAGCTGCACTGACGCGTCGCATTCGGAACATCACTCCCGATTTTCTGCACAACGTCTTCAAGAACATGCAGAAACGTGAGCAATTGTATCTTCAAGTTCAAGGTGATCACTTCCAGCGTAGCTTACAACTTCCATGACTTTAATACGGCAAGTTATGAACTGCGAAGTTACTTATTGAACACCCTGTATGTATGGTCCAAGTTTCATCGAGCTATTTTACTTGGTATTGGCAAATCACTCAAAAGTTACTTCCGTCCCCTGCACACCAGTGTACAAAAGGTAAAAAAAGATAACAGCTCAAGACGACATAGTCGATTTTTTGGTCTAAAAACTAAAGCCACAGTTCACATAACATGTGGATATTATCTTTTGACGAAGAATAAATATCACAAAAGGAACAATAAAGTGTGCTCATAGCTTCACTGGCAAACATGCGAGCACTGATGTTGTGCCAGATCCCTACAACAAATGGTACAATCACAAATATCATGTCGTTACGAAGGGTAACATAACACCTACACGATCAACAAATACATACCGACAGAACGATAGCATCTGACAAGCTGACATCATTCGATGTCTCAATCCTGAGTGATGGGAACACGAACGGTACGGTGCTTCAGAAGAAACTGAAATATTAATGTACGAGCATTAAGGACAGTTGAATTTAAGGACGGTTGAGTGTAAAACCTGCTGTCATCCCCGTCATCACTGGTGCACAGGAATCAACACTACAACTTCAGGAGTTCTCGGGCTAGAATCCCAGAGTTACAGGCCAATCCCTCAGAATCGTGGAAGGAATGTGTAAGTAGACTTGACCACACCCACCATTTAATCTCTTCTGAAAATTACAGATAAATATTACAATAATGAAATGTTAATGCCACATTGGAGATTTATACGATAGATTTTTTGGGCAATGAATGGCACTATCTTTCATTAGTGTAACTTAGTTATCCGTACGGAGTTGCATTACGACGCACTTAATGGCTGGTTCAAATGGCTCTGAGCACTATGGGACTTAACTTCTAAGGTCATCAGTCCCCTAGAACTTAGAACTATTTAAACCTAACTAACTTAAGGACATCACACACATCCATGCCCGAGGCAGGATTCGAACCTGCGACCGTAGCAGCCGCGCGGTTCCAGACTGTAGCGCCTTTAACCGCTTGGCCACCACGGCCGGCCGACGCACTTAATGTTTAATAAACTGACGGTAGTGGTTGAACCATAATATGTAATTGCATCGCAAACACGCTGTCTTACTCTGCATCTGCTATTCATGCCAACAACAGAATGAAACATGATATCACACCCGTATCATTCACGGCACTCCACAGAATGGTCACAGCCACCAAAAAACACTTATTTTTAGTTTTTTTATTTATTTATTTAGTTATTTATTGCTCCGTGGGACAAAATTAAGGAGAAGTCTCCATGGTCATGGAACGAGTCAATACATGAAATTATAACACGATATTAGAAACAGATAAAATGAAATATAAAAAAAACATATTCAGGTGACAAGTCGTAAGTTTAAATGAAGACAATCAACAATCTAACACTGCCATTTGCTTAATTTTTTAGCTCTTCCAGGAGCTCCTCGACAGAATAGAAGGAGTGAGCCATGAGGAAACTCTTCAGTTCAGACTTAAAAGAGTTTGGGCTACTGCTAAGATTTTTGAGTTCTTGTGGTAGCTTATTGAAAATGGATGCAGCAGAATACTGCACTCCTTTCTGCACAAGAGCCAAGGAAGTGCATTCTACATGCAGATTTGATTTCTGCCTAGTATTAACTGAGTGAAAGCTGCTAACTCTTGGGAATAGGCTAATATTGCTAACAACAAACGACATTAAAGAAAATATATACTGTGAGGGCAATGTCAGAATTCCCATATTTTTTAATAGAGGTCGACAAGAGGTTCTCGAACTTACACCACATATAGCTCGAACAGCCCGTTTTTGAGCCAAAAATACTCTTTTTGAATCAGAAGAATTACCCCAAAAAATAATACCATACGACATAAGCATATGAAAATATGCGAAGTAGACTACTTTTCGTGTTGAAGTGTCACTTATTTCAGATACTGTTCTAATGGTAAATAAAGCAGCATTTAGCTTCTGAACAAGATCCTGGACATGGGCTTTCCACAACAGCTTACTATCTATCCGAACGCCTAGGAATTTGAACTGTTCCGTCTCGTTTATAATATGCCCATTCTGTCTGATCAAAATATCGGTTCTTGTTGAATTGTGAGTTAGAAACTGTAAAAACTGAGTCTTACTGTGATTTAGCATCAAATTATTTTCCACAAGCCACAAACTTATTTCATGAACTACATTATTTGTTACTGTTTCAATATTACACACAAGATCCTTCACTATCAAGCTGGTGTCATCAGCAAACAGAAATATTTTTGAATCACCTGTAATACTAGAAGGCATATCATTTATATAAATAAGAAACAGCAGTGGCCCCAGCACCGACCCTTGGGGAACGCCCCACTTAACAGTGCCCCATTGGGACTGAACATCACTACCACTCTCAATATTGCGGAGAATTACCCTCTGCTTTCTGTTCTTAAAGTAAGAGGCGAACCAATTGTAAGCTACTCCCCTTACTCCATAATGGTCCAACTGAAACGTCCCCTTTGAACAATTCTGCACGAGACTGTCCTTAACCTGACACACAATATTTTTAGCGCAACGCAATCTGACTTTCAGAATTCTCTACAAAAGAATGGCCCTGACTAACATTAAACTATACCTTTCACAAATCACTTACCTCACAAAAATCTTCGCTGCTCAAGCTACTGCAATACAGCAAGCGCCACTACTGCCAGCTAAATAAAAGATTCAAACTACTAAAGGCACTAACTACTGATAGGGATAGTTAGCAAATGAAAGATATTAATAGAGAACAAACAATGTATTTACCTTAATATCATCACAAGTCATAATATATATATCACTTCATGACAAATTGCAAACCTCCGCCATTTCTCTCCCCACATCCACCACTGCTGGCGGCTCACCTCCAACTGCCCAACGCTACGCGCTGTTCACAGCCAGCTGCCTAACACTACAATGGCGAGTATTACAACAATGCAAAGCAGCCACAGACTGCACACATCACAGCCAGTGATTTTCATATTGAGCGCTACGTAACGTTGCCAATAAGAAAACATAAACAGCCTACTTACATAGAGAAAACATAAACAGCCTACTTCCATATTCTGCAGTAATATTTTGTGGTCAACACAGTCAAAAGCTTTCGTTAAATCAAAGAAAACACCTAGCATTCGCAACCTTTTATTTAATCCGTCCAAAACCTCACAGAGAAAAGAGAATATAGCATTTTCAGTTGTAACAGATACATATAAAACTCTCTACCGATCTGGATTTCACTGCTATTCATGCCAACAAGCATGAACGTGATATCACACCCTTATCATTCACGGCACTCCTCAGAATGGCCACAGCCACCAACAAACACTTAGATAACAGATACATATGAAACTCTCTACTGCTCTGGATTTCACGTACTTGCTTATCTCTGCCGTCATCAAGGACACGTAAGTGATGTCATCTACATCAGAAACATCCTCCCTAGAGCAAGGTCAGTCAGTGCTTGTGTACAGTTCACAAGAGAGGTTCAGCACACTATAAGGGCGATCTTCAGCTGCAATGACGAGTAAGTACCAACCCCCATTACACAAAGTTTCCTAATTAAGAATGGTAGTGTGGGCAGTTGTTTGGAAAGTGGAATAAACTGCTTCACAGTTGCATGCCATACAAATAAACACTTAAGGCATCAGCAGTTGTGTAAGTAGGCTGTTTAGGTTTTTTTTATTGGTAACGCCACCTCTGTATAAAAATCACTGGCTGTGCTGTGTGCAGTCTGTGTCTAGTTTGCATTGTTGTCTGCCATTGTAGTGTTGGGCAGCGGCAGCTAGATGTGACCAGCGCGTAGCGTTGCGCAGTTGGAGGTGAGCCGCCAGCAGTGGTGGATTTGGGGAGAGAGATGGCAGAGTTTTGTAATTTGTCATGAACTGCTATATATATTATGACTATCAAGGTAAATACATTGTTTGTTCTCTATTAATATCTTTCATTTGCTAACTATCCCTATCAGTAGTTAGTGCCTTCCATAGTTTGAATCTTTTATTCAGCTGGCAGTAGTGGCGCTCGCTGTATTGCAGTAGTTCGAGTAATGAAGATTTTTGTGAGGTAAGTGATTTCTGAAAGGTATAGTTTAATGTTACTCAGGGCCATTCTTTTGCAGGGATTTTTGAAAGTCAGATTGCGTTGCGCTAAAAATATTGTATGTCAGTTTAAGGACAGTCATGTATAATTCTTCAAAGGGGACGTTTCAGTTGTAACAACATGCCTTTCATAAATCAGTCTGGGTATCAACTGGTAAGCCACTATAATTTTATATTTTTGTCGTGAACCATGGACCTTGCCGTCGAGGCAGTGGCTTGCGTGCCTTAGCGACCCAGATAGCCGTACGGTGGGTACAACCACAACGGAGGGGTGTATGCTGAGAGATCAGACAGATAAGTGGTTCCTGTAGGTCCGTGGGCAACAGCCTGGGTGATTGATCCGGGTATGTGGCATCAACCAAACCGGCCTTGCTGCGAATGGCTGACAGCGAGGGGAAACTATAGCCATAACTTTTCCCTAGGACATGCGTATCTACTGTATTGTTAAATGATGATGGCGTATGCTTGGGTAAAATGTTCTGGAGGTAAAATAGTCTCCCATTCGGATCTCCGGGCAGGGACTACTCAGGAGGTTGTCGTCATCGGGAGAAACAAAACTGAAATTCTACGGAACGAAGAGTGGAATGTTAGATCCTTTAATCGGGCAAGTAGGTTAGAAAATTTAAAAACGGAAATGGATATTATGAAGTTAGATACGGCGAGAATTAGTGAATTTCGATGGCAGGAGGAACAGGACATCTGGTTAAGTGAATACAGGTTATGAATATAAAGTCAAATAGAGGTAATCCGGGAGTAGGTTTTATAAAGAATAAGAAAATAGGAAAAGCATAGTGAACGCATTGTTGTAGCTAAAACAGACACGAAGTCCACGTCTACAACAGTAGTACAAGTTTACGTGCCATCTAGCTCTGCAGATGAAGAAGAGATTGAAGAAATGTACGATGAAATAAAAGAAATTATTCAGATAGTTAAAGGAGACGAAAAATTAATTGTGTTGCAGGACTGGAATTCATGATAGGAAAAGGAAGGGCAGGAAATAAAGCAGCTAAATATGGACTGGGGAAAATAAATGGAAGAGAAAGACGCCTGGCAGAATTTCGCACACAGCATAATTTAGTCGTCGCTGACACTTCGTTTCAGCATCATAAAAGAAGGATGTATATAAGGAAGAGACCTGCAGACACAAGAAGGTTTCAGACAGTTTATATAATTGTTAGAAAGAGATTTAGATTTTTAAATTACAAGATAAAGAGAGGCAGATGTGACCTCTGACCACAATTTATTGGTTATCAACTGTAAATTAAAACGGAGGAAATTGGAGAAAGGTAGAAAATTAAGAAGATGGGCTCTGGTAAGCTGACATAACCAGAGGTTTAAAGAGCTTCGGGCGGAGCATTAATCAACGGCTGACTAAAAAAGGGGAAAGGAATGTCAGAAGACGAATGAAATACTAAAGGCAGCCGAAAATAAAATAGGTAAAAGACAAGGTCTAGGTGGAATCCTTGGATAACACAAGAGATATTGAATTTAACTGATGAAAGGAGAAAACTTAAGAACGCAGCAAATGAAGCAGGGAAAACGGAACACAAACATTTAAAAAGTGAGTTTGACCGGAAGTTCATAATTACTATTTATTTAGAAGCATCTTTGACAAGGGGAAAGACAGATAGCGCCTACAGCAAAGCTGAAGAGCCCTTTGGGGAAGAGAAGCAGCTGTATTAATACTAAGAGTTCAGATTATAAACCAGTCCTGAGGAAAGAAGAGAAAGATGAAAGAAAAAAGAAGTATATACAGGGTCTATACAAGGGAAACTAACTTGAAAGCAATATTACAGAAATAGAAGTAGGCTTAGATGAAGATGAGATGGGAGATATGATAATGCGAAAAGAAATTGACAAAGTTGTGAATGACCTTATTCGAAAGAAAGCCCCTGGAGTAGACGATGTTCCGTCAGAACTAGTGACAGCCTTGGGAGTGTCAGCCATGAGAAGACCTAAAAATGCAGCAAATTAAGCAAACTGATAGCCATCTGGTGCGCAAGGTGTCTGAGACAAGAGAAATACCCTCACCCTTCAAGAAGAATCTAGTAATTACGATTTCAAATAAAGCAGTATCTGGACTGTCACTTTAATAAGTCATGACTGGTAAATTTTAACATGAATGCTTCTCACAAGGATGGAAAAGCTCTTAGAAGCAGACGTCGGGAAAGTTCAGTTAGGATTCTGGATAAATGTCGGATCAAGCGAGGCAATACTGACCTTATGATCTATAAAAGAAGTCAGGCTAAGGAAAGACAAACCTACGTTTATAGCATTTTTACACTTACAGAAGTCTTTTCAAAATTTTCACTGGAATACTTTGAAATTCTCGGAATTCTGAAGGTATCAGGGGCAAAATACACGGAAGAATAGGCTATTTATCATTTGTACAGAAACCATTCGACAGTTTCAAGAGTTGAGTGGCATAAAAGGGAGGCAATGCTTGAAAGGGGAGTGAAAGAAGCTTGTAGCCTATCTTCGATATTATTCAGTACGTAAGCTGAACAAGCAGTAAAGGAAGCCAAAGAGAAATTTGGAGTGCGAATTGATGTTCGGGGGGAGGAAATAAAAACTTTTAGATTGGCCGACGACTTAAAATTCTGTCAGAGACAGCAGACTACATGGAATACCAGTTGAACGGAATGGTCAATGTCTTAAAAGGAGGATATAAGATGAACATTAATAAAAGCAAAACAAGGATAATGGAATGTAGTCGAATTAATTCTGGTGATGCTACGGGAATCAGATTGGGGCCCGAGACGCTTAAGATAGCAGATATGTTTTATTATTTGGCAGCGAAAATAGAGAGGATATAAAATGTACACTGCCAATGGCAAGAAAAACATTTATGGAGATATCTGTGTACATTGAATAAAGATTTAAATTTTACGAAGTCTTTTCTGTTGTCTGGTGTGTTGCCGTGCCTTTTTTCTTTCTTTTCTTTTATTTGAGTCATCATTCTTCTAACTGACTTCATGCTACCCCGCACGAATTCCTTTCCTGTGCTAAGTTCTTCATCTCAGAGTAGCACTTGCAACCTACGTTGTCAGTTATGTTCTAGATGTGTTCCAATAACTGTCTTCATCTATAGTTTTTACCCTCTACAGCTTCCTCTAGTACCATGGAAGCTATTCCCTGATGTCTTAACAGAAGTCCTATCATACTGTCCCTTCTCCTTGTCAATGATTTTCACATATTCCTTTTATCTCCGATTCTGCATAGATCCTTCTCATTCCTTACGTTACCAGTCCACCTAAGTCTCAAAATTCGTCTGTAACACCACATCTCAAAGGCTACAATTGTCTTCTGTTCCGGTTTTCCCATTGTCCCTGTTTCACTACCATGGATTGCTGTACTCCAAACGTACATTCTCAGACATTTCTTCCTCAAATTAAGACATATGTTTGGTATTATTTCATCTGTTTTTCCAACCGGAACGAAAACCACCGGCGACGCATGTGTGCGGAGAAAGAGACACTTCACTAGTTAATCCCAGTGTTTCAACGATTACGTGTTGCAATCACATGTTCCGGTCTCTATCATCCATTCATCCATCTCTTTCGTGGTCTACCTAGTTCTCTCTTCCCAGTTGGCAAATAATTCATTATCTCTTTTGGAATCTGTTTTCTATCGCTCTACCAACGGCATCCTTATAGCTTTCTGTCGTTAATACCTGCTTGCTCCCTGAGCTATTGATGATCATGTAGCAGCTTCACTTTTTTCCAAACATCTCGTTAATTTTCCTGTACGTAACATCAAAGTTCACCGTAGTCATATACGCTTCTACAGAATTTCACTTGTCCTCTAGTCATATATAACTAGTAATTTTTTTACTTTCTGTCAGTTTCAGTCTTTAGACATCTGTATCTCCTTTCGTCTGTTTCATTTACCACATTTTAATATTTTCTGCTTTTTTCTGTTGAATTCAACAGCTGCTGTGTTAAACAAGAAATTCCACTAGACCGTTTTACCTATTTGACTGTGTGTTGCCTTCTATGTGGTTTCTAGAGATATCCGTTCGTCCTCGATCCCCAGGATTCGGACAATCGTTGGCTAATGCCACCTCTGAACAACAGCTGTTTCCTCTAATTTATCAGCCGCCTCTTTAAATTCTAACATTTTGCAATTACTTCAGTTTTAATCCTCAGTTTATAACAAACAAACTTTCGTGACAGTCTACATATGGACCTGGAAGCGTCTTAACAGTTTAAAATCAAGTTCCGAAATCTCTGTTTTACCATTATATAATCAATCTGAAACGTTTCAGTGTCTCCAGGTCTCACCCGAGTATGCAACCTTCTTTCAGGATTCTTAAACCAAGTACTAGCAATGTTTAAATTACGAGGAATACAAGGGAAATATGCAAACTACCACATCAAATCCGCCTGATGCGCTCGATTCGGATATCACTGGAATGGAAATGGAAATGAGCGTATGGCACCGTCGGCCTGCAGGCCCCATTCGGGGAAGTTCGGCCGCCACGTGCAAGTCTTATTTCATTCGACGCCACATTGGGAGACTTTCGCGCCGATGGTGAGGGTGAAATGATGATGATGACAACACAACACCCAGGCCCCGAGCGGAGAAAATCTCCAACCCGGCCGGGAATCGAACCCGGGCCCGCTTGCTTGGGGGGCGATCACTGGAATATCTATCGTAGAAAATACACGCTGTGCGCCTAAGATAGGTATAAGTACCTGAAACTTTGTTCTGTGATACTGTGAAAAGATCTCGTACTTAAATTCTATGTTATAAATAATGACGTGGAATTGCAAATAATCTATAATCTATGCATTTGTTATTGGTATGTTCGCAAATTAGTCACTGCGGTTTTGTAAGTATTTGATTTACAAAATTACCTCAATTTTAGTCCTCTTCAAAACACTATGGACTATGTATGAAAGCTTGTTGATATTGTCTGATTTCAGAATGCTTATTAAGGGCAGTTGTTTTGCTGTTGCTACCGGTGCTAGACGTTTCTGCTTCGAAGATACTGGTGGTGGTTCCAACGCCATCTCACAGTCACCAGACGCAGTTTCGCATATTAACGAATGCTTTGCTTCAAAGGGGTCACGAGGTCACTTTCTTTACTGCAAGACCCCTCAAGGTAAGTTTCTATGAGTCGCTACTAGGAATAAAGTACGAAATGTGCACCAAGATGGTCCAGAGAATTTTGACAGTTTTTCCTTGGTCTCTCATTTAACAAGTTCTTAAAAAGAATTAGTTAAACTCACAAAACAAAAGAAGAATGCTGGTGGAAATCATTGAACATTGACTGGTTGTTATAATAAGCACACCAACACTTCGAGAGAAGAAAAGAAGAAAAAAAAAAAAAAGGAAAACACTGAGTAAAGTTCTTATCTCTGGAATTTGAGGGATATTATGTGACGCACTACGCATAGACCTACAGGAGTAAAGTGGCGAAGATGCAAACAGATACGTAAAGTGGCAGTCCACATATAGCTAGGGTGGTACTGAAATGAAATGGAAACAAGATGAGGATATCTGGTCACCCGAATATAGGATAATACCAACAGTGACGGAAAATCAGGCAACGGTCCTGAATGGCAAGTGAGTTACTAGATCATTTTAATGATGCAATTATTCTTATCACAATCGACAGCAAACCAACGCCATAACGGTAGGTCAGGTATACACACTGGCGTCACAAGCAGAAGTTGAAGAGGCAGAGAAAATGCACTAGGATAGTGAACATTGCGGGATTTCAAATATGTGGATGATGTGGCCCTCAACTACGTACCCTCAGACTCAGAGTTGAAATATTAAAAGTTTTGGCTGGTTTCGTTGTCTAGGGGCTGGGATAGTAGCAGCCGCATTACAAGCCAAGTATTGCTGAGTTCACAGTATACAATTAAAGATTGCAATTAAATAAAATCTGCGGGTACTATTTTTAATGACTTTAAATGATGAGTACGGTAGCAATAGTACCTTTAAGAGTACCGTTTATTACTCTAAAACACTTATTGCTGTCGATGCTCCAGCAGTGCCCAATACTTGCGTTTCCTCATATGGGGTCCTACTTAAAACTCGATCAGTTTCGCTTCCCACAGAACATACTAACGGTTGTCGGTGTTTTCTGGGACAGCCTGCATATTAATGGCTGTAAAATGCAGTTTGGGGCTTATTTATTAAACGACCCTCGCATGTACGTACACATCTCCAGTTCCCTGACAAGTACATATCACTGAGCGAGGTGCCATAGAGAAAAGGCATTGCACTCCTATTAGGGAGGACGATAGTTTAAATCCTTGCCCGGCGATCCTGGTTTATGTTTTCAAAGAGTTCTGTGCATCACGAATGCCTGAATGGTTCCTTTGAAACTTGTTCGTCTTCAATTAACTCGTCGCCAACAGGGCGTTAAATCCTGATGTTGGTTCCTTCCATTTCATCCTTTGTCATCAGCAAGAGGAACTTCTACGCTGAATTAAAGAAGCATTTGATACATTGTGACGGCATTCCCCCTACCAACGGCCAGTTTATTTATAGGCTTAGTAGTAATAATGCAGCGAATTCTGCAACTTGAGAAAAGATTCATCTGACCATCTATTCGCCGAGAGTACATGTTCTTAAAACCTGTAGACATTCCAGTGACTCACTGCAAGATTTTTGCCGTCATATAAAAATTATTTGATGGCTTTCCCAGTTCCGCAGCTCCTTGCACCCCCGTTAGCTGTTTCCACTGTTTCATAAAGAGGGCACTAACACTGACCCTAGTAAATAATCATTCAAAGTGATTTCCAAAATCTTAATGTTTCAGCGAACATCAAAATATCATAGAGCGAAACTGAGCACGATATCAGTCCTAAGAAATGATGACATATGCGACCACATGTAAGGCTTATCACACTCGGGTGGTTATGGCTTTTTCTTAACGTTTCAAATGGCATGCTAATATCGTTGTCTCTTATGTTGTTATTTTCATCTGTGCGTAGTTGCTAAACCTAATGTCATCAACAATCCGTTCAACATTATCATCTGTGAATGTCCGAAAAAATTTTGTCTCTACTATTATTACGTACAATTCTTTCAGAGACTTCCCAGGAAACTCTAACAGAGATTCACATATCTCAAATTAGCAAACTGGGAAACGACTTCGTGGATTAGGATTAGTATGCTTTTAGGTTGGTTAGTACCTGGAGCAAGCCATTAACCCTTATTTTCCCCTGGTCAGCAGGTCACTTGTTGAAGTGGATCTCAAGTTATCATTTCAACTGGTTTGACGATACTGTTTTCTCTGTTTTGTGTTAATATTTTCGTCCCTGCATACCCGCTACACCTAACGTTATCGGTAGCCTGTTGGTCACTATAATCTGTGTGTGTCTTTTTAAATCGTCTCTCAACTATTGTTTCATTAAAATTTTCTTTCGCAGACTTCCCAAGAAAATCTAACAGAGATTGACATATCTCGAACTACGAAACTGAAAAAGGACTTTGTGCGTTTGGCTGACAAGTCACCCCTGGAAACTCTTCCAAATATCCGAGACGGGGGACACTCGAACTGAACGAGCCAGCTGTGCGGGATTTCATCAGGTGAGAATCTCTCTAAGTGAAAGAACGATAATTTTCATATAACATGACCATGTTTTGTGTATGGAAAATGTTATAACAATTGGCGAAGAGTTCTCGGGCTTCCAGCCGGGTGGCGATGTCTTCAAATTGCGACGTTTCGACGAGTGACTTCGCCAGAAGATGATGAGTATGTCACTCGTCGAAACGTCGGAGTTTGAAGACATCGCCACCCGGCTGGAAGCCCGAGAACTCTTCGCCAGCTGTATACGCCGGGAAAGCATACATTCACAGTTATAACAATTGTTTATGTCGAAAAAGCTGGAATAGTCGTAATGACATATTTGTTTTTTTTTTCTATATTTCTCCGATCGTGACTCCATGAATTAGTTATATATTTATGTTGTTACTTAAACACTTTTGAATTCTCTGGGGCTTCAAGCGTAGCAGTTCTTCAAGTGTCACTACTGTAATTGACCTCCAGAAGTCCCACTCTATTCTTCAGAAGACATTTCAGAAATTATCTTGAGCTCTTAGAAAATAAAATGGCGTAGGCAACTTTATGTCTCCTGACTGCTAATACAGGGGAGGAAATCAGTGATCAAAAGTCTTTCAGTGACCATGTGACAATATTAAGATGGGTAGGAAAGTATTTCTGCTTAGAAAGAAACAGGCTGGAGACTTTCGGAGCAGTTAACGTCAAAGATGGAATGACGCTGTGTCAATGGGTGAAAATCAAGCTATTTATCGATACGTTTTAGACATTTATATACTGAACAAGATAGTGTGGAAAAGGAAGAACCTGTATGGTTCAATGGCCATATTAGAATGTTCCTGCGAAAGTCATTGTCTCAGATTTAAATAAAACAAAGTATTGTTGAGAAAAAAGAAAACTGGAGCCAAAACGAGCGCAAGAAGAACAATACGAAGGTTCCGTCCGTTCGTTCATTTATTCATCGTGTTCCGTAGAACCCCATATGGGGACTGCCCAAATATGTGAGTGGCTCGAACACTTCTTAAGTAATAGAACCCGATACATTGTCCTCGATGGTGAGTGTTCATCGGAGGTGAGAGTATCATCTGGAGTGACCCAGGGAAGTGTGGTAGGTCCGCTGTTGTTTTCTATCTAAATAAATGATCTTTCGGATAGGGTGGGTAGCAATGTTCGGCTGTTTGCTGATGATGTTGTGGTGTACGGGGTGGTGTCGTCGTTGAGTGATTGTAGGAGTATACAAGATGACTTGGACAGGATTTGTGATTTGTGTAAAGAATGGCAGCTAACCCTAAATATAGATAAATGTAAATCAATGCAGATGAATAGGAAAAAGAATCCCGTAATGTTTGAATACTCCATTAGTAGTGTAGCCCTTGAAGCAGTCACGTCGATTAAATATTTGGGCGTAACATTGCAGAGCGATATGAAGTGGGACAAGCATGTAATGGCAGTTGTGGGGAAGGCGGATAGTCGTCTTCGGTTCATTGGTATAATTTTGGGATGATGTGGTTCATTTAAAGGAGAGCGCTTATAAAATACTAATACGACCTATTCTTGAGTACTGCTCTAGCGTTTGGGATCCCTGTCAGGTCGAATTGAGGGAGGACGTAGCGCAATTCAGAGGCGGGCTGCTAGATTTGTTACTGGTAGGTTTGATCATCACGCGAATGTTACGGAAATGCTTGAGGCACTCGGGTGGGAGTCTCTGGAGGAAAGGAGGCGTTCTTTTCGTGAATCGCTACTGAGGAAATTTAGAGAACCAGCATTTGAGACTGACTGCAGTACAATTTTACTGCCGCCAACTTATATTTGAAGAAAAGGTTCCTGAAGAGGGGCAGCAGCCTTTTCAGTAGTTGCAGGGGCAACAGTCTGGATAATTGACTGATCTGGCTTTGTAACATTAACCAAAGCGTCCTTGCTGTGCTGGTACTGCGAACGGCTGAAAGCAAGGGGAAACCAGCCGTAATTTTTCCCGAGGACATGCAGCTTTACTGTATGATTAAATGATGATGGCGTCCTCTTGGGTAAAATATTCCGGAGGTAAAATAGTCCCCCATTCGGATCTCCGGGCGGGGACTACTCAAGAGGACATCGTTATCAGGAGAAAGAAAATTGGCATTCTACGGATCGGAGCGTGGAATGTCAGATCCCTTAATCGGGCAGGTAGGTTAGAAAATTTAAAAAGGGAAATGGATAGGTTAAAGTTAGATATAGTGGGAATTAGTGAAGTTCGGTGGCAGGAGGAACAAGACTTTTGGTCAGGTGATTACAGGGTTATAAATACAAAATCAAATAGGGGTAATGCAGGAGTAGGTATAATAACGAATAAAAAAATAGGAGTGCGGGTAAGCTACTACAAACAGCATAGTGAACGCATTATTGTGGCCAAGATAGACACAAAGCCCATGCCTACTACAGTAGTACAAGTTTATATGCCAACTAGCTCTGCAGATAATGAAGAAATTGATGAAATGTAAGACGAGATAAAAGAAATTATTCAGGTACTGAAGGGAGACGAAAATTTAATAGTCATGGGTGACTGGAATTCGCCAGTAGGAAAAGGGAGAGAAGGAAACATAGTAGGTGAATATGGATTGGGGGGAAGAAATGAAAGAGGAAGCCGCCTTGTAGAATTTTGCACAGAGCATAACTTAATCATAGCTAGCACTTGGTTCAAGAATCATGAATGAAGGTTGTATACCTGGAAGAATCCTGGAGATACTAAAAGGTATCAGATAGATTACATAATGGTAAGACAGAGATTTAGGAACCAGGTTTTAAATTGTAAGACATTTCCAGGGGCAGATGTGGATTCTGACCACAATCTATTGGTTATGAACTGGAGATTGAAACTGAAGAAACTGCAAAAAGGCGGGAATTTAAGGCGATGGGACCTGGATAAACTAAAAGAACCAGAGGTTGTACAGAGATTGACAGGAATGGGGGAAATAAATACAGTAGAAGAAGAATGGGTAGCTTTGAGGGATGAAGTAGTGAAGGCAGCAGAGGATCAAGTAGGTAAAAAGACGAGGGCTAATAGAAATCCTTGGGTAACAGAAGAAATATTGAATTTAATTGACGAAAGGAGAAAATATAAAAATGCAGTAAATGAAGCAGGCAAAAAGGAATACAAACGTCTCAAAAATGAGATCGACAGGAAGTGCAAAATGGCTAAGCAGGGATGGCTAGAGGACAAATGTAAGGATGTAGAGGCTTATCTCACTAGGGGTAAGATAGATACTGCCTACAGGAAAATTAAAGAGACCTTTGCCGATAAGAGAACCACTTGTATGTATATCAAGAGCTCAGATGGCAAACCAGTTCTAAGCAAAGAAGGGAAGGCAGAAAGGTGGAAGGAGTATATAGAGGGTTTATACAAGGGCGATGTACTTGAGGACAATATTATGGAAATGGAAGAGGATGTGGATGAAGAAGAAATGGGAGATAAGATACTGCGTGAAGAGTTTGACAGAGCACTGAAAGACCTGAGTCGAAACAAGGCCCCGGGAGTAGACAACATTCCATTAGAACTACTGATGGCCTTGGGAGAGCCAGTCATGACAAAACTCTACCATCTGGTGAGCAAGATGTATGAGACAGGCGAAGTACCCTCAGACTTTGAGAAGAATATAATAGTTCCAATCCCAAAGAAAGCAGGTGTTGACAGATGTGAAAATTACTGAACTATCAGTTTAATAAGTCACAGCTGCAAAGTACTAACGCGAATTCTTTACAGACGAATGGAAAAACTGGTAGAAGCGGACCTCGGGGAAGATCAGTTTGGATTCCGTAGAAATGTTGGAACACTTGAGGCAATACTGACCTTACGACTTATCTTAGAAGAAAGATTAAGAAAAGGCAAACCTACGTTTCTAGCATTTGTAGACTTAGAGAAAGCTTTTGACAACGTTAACTGGAATACTCTCTTTCAAATTCTGAAGGTGACAGGGGTAAAAGACAGGGAGCGAAAGGCTATGTACAATTTGTACAGAAACCAGATGGCAGTTATAAGAGTCGAGGGGCATGAAAGGGAGGCAGTGGTTGGGAAAGGAGTGAGACAGGGTTGTAGCCTCTCCCCGATGTTATTCAATCTGTATATTGAGCAAGCAGTAAGGGAAACAAAAGAAAAATTCGGAGTAGGTATTAAAATTCATGGAGAAGAAGTAAAAACTTTGAGGTTCGCCGATGACATTGTAATTCTGTCAGAGACAGCAAAAGGACTTGGAAGAGCAGTTGAACGGAATGGACAGTGTCTTGAAAGGAGGATATAAAATGAACATCAACAAAAGCAAAACGAGGATAATGGAATGTAGTCAAATTAAATCGGGTGATGCTGAGGAGATTAGATTAGGAAATGAGACACTTAAAGTAGTAAAGGAGTTTTGCTATTTAGGGAGTAAAATAACTGATGATGGTCGAAGTAGAGAGGATATAAAATGTAGACTGGCAATGGCAAGGAAATCGTTTCTGAAGAAGAGAAATTTGTTAACGTCGAGTATAGATTTAAAGGTCAGGAAGTCGCTTCTAAAAGTATTTGTATGGAGTGTAGCCATGTATGGAAGTGAAACATGGACGATAACCAGTTTGGACAAGAAGAGAATAGAAGCTTTCGAAACGTGGTGCTACAGAAGAATGCTGAAGATAAGGTGGGTAGATCACGTAACTAATGAGGAGGTATTGAATAGGATTGGGGAGAAGAGAAGTTTGTGCCACAACGTGACTAGAAGAAGGAATCGGTTGGTAGGACATGTTTTGAGTCATCAAAGGATCACAAATTTAGCATTGGAGGGCAGCGTGGAGGGTAAAAATCGTAGAGGGAGACCAAGAGATCAATACACTAAGCAGATTCAGAAGGATGTAGGTTGCAGTAGGTACTGGGAGATGAAGATGCTTGCACAGGATAGAGTAGCATGGAGAGCTGCATCAAACCAGTCTCAGAACTGAAGACCACAACAACAACAACAACAACAACTTATATTTCGCGGAAAGACCACAAAGATAAGATAAGAGAGATTGGGACTCGTACAGAGGCATATAGGCAGTCATTTTTCCCTCGTTCTGTTTGGGAGTTGAACAGGGAGCGAAGATGATTGTTGTGGTACGAGGTACCCACCGCCACGCATCATATGGCGGATTGCGAAGTATGTATGTAGATGTATGTAGATGTAGACATGATAGGGTCCCTGTGTGTCTAATTACAGGTGATTTGCTTATCTCCAGTACTTAGGGTGGGCGCTACTACAGTGTAAATGAGTCAAAAATAAAATTGATCTATTTATGTGAAGGGAAATCCTAAGACGATTTTAAAATTAGTAAAAAAAGTTCTTGATCGCAAGGTCATTTATTACAACGATAATTTAAAAAAAAATATATTTATAATAAAGTACTGTGCGCTCGAGACTTACTTCACTAGAAGATTGCTGTTCCCAGTCATATTTTCTAAAATTACTAAGATGATTTTGTCTTTCGTAAATTCAGTGAACACTGACGCGGGAACGGAATCTGACTCACAGACCAGCGAATTACCGTCTTCCGACAAAGTTTCTCTGAGGAAGATCGTCCTTGAATAATTGCACAACTACCGAAATGACGAAAGTTGATACAAGTGGTCGTAAAGCAGAACACTAGTTAAAATCGTGAAGCAGAGGTTATGAGAGTGGATTTTAGGCGACAAGGGTACGTTACTTTACAGGTTATGCATCGGAAGTCTATCCACAGCTAGCAACAGTTCATCATACACTACCGGCCATTAAAATTGCTACACCACGAATATGACGTGCTACAGACGCGAAATTTAACCGACAGGAAGAAGATGCTATGATATGCAAATGATTAGCTTTTCAGAGCATTCACACAAGGGTGGCGCCAGTGGCGACACCTACAACGTGCTGC
The DNA here is from genome assembly GCF_023864345.2 of Schistocerca serialis cubense. Lineage (NCBI taxonomy): Eukaryota > Metazoa > Arthropoda > Insecta > Orthoptera > Acrididae > Schistocerca > Schistocerca serialis. Next base: position 1,150,797,662 of record NC_064639.1, read on the forward strand.
CATGAGTAACGTTTCCAACCGATTTCTCATACACAAACAGCAGTTGACCGGCGTTGCCTGGTGAAACGTTGTTGTGCTACCTCGTGTAAGGAGGGGAAATGCGTACCATCCCGTTTCCGACTTTGATAAAGGTCGGATTGTAGCCTATCGGACTGCAGTTTACCGTATCGCGACATTGCTGCTCGCGTTGGTCGAGATCCAATGACTGTTTGCAGAATATGGAATCGATGGGTTCACGAGGGTAATATGGAACGCCGTGCTGGATCCGAACGGCATCGTATCACTAACAGACGAAATGACAGGCATCTTATCCACATGTGTTACGACCCGTGGCTCTACCCTTCATTCGATCCCTGCGAAACCCTACATTTCAGCAGGATAATGTTGAAAATTAGGTGGACTGATAAAGTAAGCAATGAGGAGGTTCTACGCAGATCGGAGAGGAAAGGAATATGTGGAAAACACTGATTAAGGAGAAGGGACAGGATGATAGGACATCTGCTAAGACATGAGGGAATGACTTCCATGGTACTAGAGGGAGCTGTAGAGGGCAAAAACTGTGGAGGAAGACAGAGATTGGAATACGTCAAGCAAACAATTGAGGACGTAGGTTGCAAGTGCCACTCTGAGATGAAGAGGTTAGCACAGGAAAGGAATTCGTGGCGGGCCGCATCAAACCAGTCAGTAGACTGATGACCAAAAAAAAAAAAAAATGTACGACCGCATGTTGCAGGTCCTGTACGGGCCTTTCTGGATACAGAAAATGTACGACTGCTGCCCTGGCCAGCACGTTCTCCAGATCTCTCACCAATTGAAAACGTCTAGTCAATGGTGACCGAGCAACTGGCTCGTCACAATACGCCAGTCACTACTCTTGATGAACTATGGTGTCGTGTTGAAGCTGCATGGGCAGCTGTACCTGTACACGCCATCCAAGCGCTGTTTGACTCAATGCCCAGGCGTACCAAGGCCGTTATTACGGCCAGAGGTGGTTGTTCTGGGTACTGATTTGTGAGGATCTATGCACTCAAATTGCGTGAAAATGTAATCACATGTCAGTTCCAGTATAATATATTTGTCCAGTGAATACCCGTTTATCATCTCCATTTTTTCTTGGTGTAGCAATTTTAATGGCCAGTAGTGTACTTACTCTGAGCAGTTATTAAGATAGAGATGCAGAGAGAAGGAAGTGGATGGGTTTACGATTTAGAATACGGAATTTGGAAGACTGCTTCATCACCAGAATGTAGAAAGAAAGTAGTATGTACAGGTGACGCGGTACAATTAAAAATCAGCTGCCTTTGACGTGCGATCTGGTACAGTTCTCTGACCTCAGTGTTTTGTCGCGATAAGCAGTGGTGATTTGTTGACGATGCTCCGTCCGTCAGACGGGAACAGTAACGTTGTCGGTCTCCAGTATTCCATCATCTAATACTTCATTTCTAATCTCCATTACACAAGTATTCAAGTGATCAAGCCACACAGGGAGGAAGACAGATCCAGGTCCAACTATTCATATGTCACACTAGCATCCATAGAACTTGGTGCGAACAAATGATTAGGTTACCAAATTATAGAGAATTTCTGTGCTGATTTCTGAAACTTATGTACAAATCAACAATTCAGTACGATTGATCTACCATAACTTTGCAGAAATGGTCTTGACTCACTTTCGGTAACTTCTCGATCTTCGTTGATGCTTGGAGGCCAGTAATCTCTACGACATTCGGTAGCTGCGGTCGAGGGTACTCCAGAGAGAAATGGTTGCCGACTATGAGTAAACTGTAGTTGCGCTCAGTTTCGTAAATTGAAGGTGGTTCAGTTCCGAAGACTTCTCTCATGGGAGACTCCTGTTTCGGGAGTACTCCGTAGAACCACATGTGGTATAACCTCAGGTAGTAGTAGGTGTTGTACACGCGCTCCCAGAAGGTCGTGTGATTAGAGAGACTAACTAGGACATTAGGCATATAGGCTGGGTTCATGAAATTGCCCAGGGTATAGTATGTGGAAGCAACCGCAGAAAATGTGACGAAGCCGACGAGAGGAGGCGATCCGACCGTGTGGAACAGGCCGTAGTAAGCTTGGTAGGGCATCGACTCGCAGATCACCAGGTCGAACGTGCGGTTTCTCCTGCAGAAATGGTACAAAACTTTGTTAAGCTGGATGACGTAAATAACAAGTGAAATATGTCAACATTATACTCAAGGGGAAAATTTTCCGGAAAACAGTCGAGGACAACTTGATGATGCGTCGGGTACTGCACGTTCTCGACCTTCTAATAGTAAACCTCTCCGCAATTATCAACTTTTTTTTTAAGTGAAATGCCGCTGTCTGCTGTCTTCTCATGGACTAACCAAAAACAAAGAAAATAAAAAAAATGTTTACATTGCTCTACATATGTGTCTATCTGTAAGGGTACCATCTTTTACGGGAAGGACCTGGCCGTTTGTCCATTCACTTGCAACTGATCGTTGCTGCAGTGAATTACACTGCTGGCCATTAAAATTGATACACCAAGAAAAAATGCAGATGATAAACAGGTATTCATTGGACAAATACATTATACTAGAACTGACTTGTGATTACATTTTCATGCAAATTCGGTGCATAGATACTGAGAAATCAGTACCCAAATGGCTCTGAGCAATATGGGACTTAACATCTGAGGTCATCAGTCTCCTAGTTTTATAACTACCTAAACCAAACTTACCTAAGGACACCACACGCGCGACAGTAGCGATCGCGCAGTTCCAGACTGAAGCGCATAGAACCGTTCGGCCACATCGTCCGCCCTTTCAAAGGAAGCATCCCGGCATTTGCCTGGAGCGATTTAGGGAAATCACGGAAAACCTAAATCAGGATGGCCGGACGCGGGATTGAACCGTCGCCCTTCCCGAATGCGAGTGCAGTGTGCCAACCACTGCGCACGTAAACCTACTCGCCACGTTAATGTGGTAGTCCGTCAGGCAAAAGCTTTCTCTTAACATACAAAAGCTATAAATGTATGTTTTGTAATGTCAGAAAAATCTGCTTGGCTGGACCGACTGATAGATTTCTCCCTACGGGCTTCATCATCATCATCATCATCATCATTTAAGACTGATTATGCCTTTCAGCGTTCAGTCTGGAGCATAGCCCCCCTTATAAAATTCCTCCATGATCCCCTATTCAGTGCTAACATTGGTGCCTCTTCTGATGTTAAACCTATTACTTCAAAATCATTCTTAACCGAATCCAGGTACCTTCTCCTCGGTCCGCCCCGACTCCTCCTACCCTCTACTGCTGAATCCATGAGTCTCTTGGGTAACCTTGCTTCTCCCATGCGTGTAACATGACCCCACCATCTAAGCCTGTTCGCCCTGACTGCTACATCTATAGAGTTCATTCCCAGTTTTTCTTTGATTTCCTCATTGTGGACACCCTCCTGCCATTGTTCCCATCTACTAGTACCTGCAATCATCCTAGCTACTCTCATATCCGTAACCTCAACCTTGTTGATAAGGTAACCTGAATCCACCCAGCTTTCGCTCCCGTACAACAAAGTTGGTCGAAATATTGAACGGTGCACAGATAACTTAGTCTTGGTACTGACTTCCTTCTTGTAGAAGAGAGTAGATCGTAGCTGAGCGCTCACTGCATTAGCTTTGCCACACCTCGCTTCCAGTTATTTCACTAGGTTGCCATCCTGTGGGAATATGCATCCTAAGTACTTGAAACCGTCCACCTGTTCTAACTTTGTTCTTCCTATTTGGCACTCAATCCGTTTATATTTCTTTCCCACAGACATTACTTTCGTTTTGGAGATGCTAATCTTCATACCATAGTCCTTACATTTCTGATCTAGCTCTGAAATATTACTTTGCAAACTTTCAATCGAATCTGCCATCACAACTAAGTCATCCGCATATGCAAGACTGCTTATTTTGTGTTCACACATCTTAATCTCACCCAGCCAGTCTATTGTTTTCAACATATGATCCATAAATAATATGAACAACAGTGGAGACAGGTTGCAGCCTTGTCTTACCCCTGAAACTACTCTGAATCATGAACTCAATTTACCATCAACTCTAACTGCTGCCTGACTATCCATGTAAAGACCTTTAATTGCTTGCAAAAGTTTACCTCCTATTCCATAATCTTGTAGAACAGACAATAACTTCCTTCTAGGAACCCGGTCATATGCCTTTTCTAGATCTATAAAGCATAGATACAATTCCCTGTTCCACTCTTAACACTTCTCCATTATTTGCCGTAAGCTAAAGATCTGGTCCTGACAACCTCTAAGAGGCCTAAAACCACACTGATTTTCATCCAATTGGTCCTCAACTAATACTCGCACTTTCCTTTCAACAATACCTGAGAAGATTTTACAACGCTGATTAAAGAGATACCTCTATAGTTGTTACAATCTTTTCTGTTTCCATGTTTAAAGATTGGTGTGATTACTGCTTTTATCCAGTCTGATGGAACCTGTCCCGACTCCCAGGCCATTTCAATTATCCTGTGTAGCCATTTAAGACCTGACATTCCACTGTATTTGATGACTTCCGACTTAATTTCATCCACCCCAGCCGCTTTATTGCACTGCAATCTATTGACCATTTTTTGCACTTCCTCAAATGTGATCCTATTTCCATCATCATTCCTATCCCATTCTACCTCGAAATCTGAAACATTGCTGATCGCATTTTCACCTACATTGAGCAACTCTTCAAAATATTCCCTCCATCTGCCCAAGGCATCCACAGGATTCACCAGCAGTTTTCCTGACCTGTACAAAATACTTGTCATTTCCTTCTTACCTCCCTTTCGAAGACTGCTAATTACACACCAGAATGGTTTTCCAGCAGTTTGACCCATAGTCTCCAACCTGTTTCCAAAGTCTTCCCACGATTTCTTCTTGGATGCAGCAATTATCTGTTTGGCTTTGTTTCTTTCTTCAACATAATTTTCTCTGTCTACCTGGGTTCTGGTTTGTAGCCATTTTTGATACGCCTTCTTTTTCCTTTTACAGGCTGCCTTGACTGTATCATTCCACCAAGCTGTTTGCTTCATCCTACTTTTACACACTACTGTTCCAAGACATTCTTTAGCCACTTCTAGTACTGTGTCACTGTACCTTGTCCATTCCTTTTCCAATGACTGTAATTGACTACATTCAACTAACTGGTACCTTTCTGAGATCGCTGTTATGTACTTGTGCCTGATTTCCTTATCCTGAAGTTTCTCCACTCTTATCCTCCTACATATGGACCTGACCTCCTGCACTTTCGGCCTCACAATCCCAATTTCACTGCAGATTAAATAATGATCAGTGTCATCAAAGAATCCCCTGAATACACGTGTGTCCCTCACAGCCTTCCTGAATTCCTGATCTGTTATTATATAGTCAATGACAGATCTGGTTCCCCTGCCGTCCCAAGTATACCGGTGAATGTTCTTATGTTTAAAAAAGGAGTTTGTGATTACTAAGCCCATACTGGCACAGAAATCCAAAAGTTGTTTCCCGTTCCTGTTGGCCTCCATATCCTCTCCAAATTTACCCATAACCTTTTCATACCCTTCTGTTTGATTTCCAATCCTGGCGTTAAAATCACCCATGAGCAGAACACTGTCCTTGTCCTTTAACAACTACATCACTGAGTGCCTCATAAAAACTATCCATCTTATCTTGATCTGTCCCTTCACAATGCGAATATACTGACACAATCCTAATTTTCTTGCTAGACACTGTCAAATCTATCCACATCAGTCGTTCGTTTACATACCTTATTGCAACTACGCTGGGTTCCATTTCTTTCCTGATGTAAAGCCCCACATCCCATTGTGCTATTCCTGCTTTGACTCCTGACAGGTAGACCTTGTATTCTCCCACTTCCTCTTTTTTCTCACCCCTTACCCGAATGTCACTAACAGCTAAAACGTCCAGCCCCATCTTACTTGCAGCCTCTGCCAGCTCTACCTTCTTCCCAGAGTAGCCCCCATTGATATTAACAGCTCCCCATCTCATTACCATTTGTTTGCCAAGTCGTATCTTTGGAGTCCCTGGTTTGTCAGTTAGAGGTGGGACTCCGTCACCTCCAAAGCTCCGAGGCATTTTGCTCTGATTGTTGCCAGCATCATATTTAAAGTACCAGGGAAGCAGGTTGCTAGCCTTACTTGCCCCGAGTCCCATTGGGTTTTACCCCTAACGGCTGAGGGACTAACAGGTGGATTTGGTAGTCTTTGCCGTATGAGCACAAAGGTGAACACGACTCAGAATATGTCCGAGATGCCCAGCCTTATTCCAAAGTAACTGGTATCCCGACTGTCGGGACCACTTACTTGGCCACTCATACGTTGCCCGTGGTTCATGAACTAGGACATGACTACAGGAACCCACAGCATGAACCACCCCTATGGGCTTGTATTCCTTAAAAAACTGTTCGTTGTGAGTTAACTATAGAAAAGGGATGACCCTAGCAAGTGTTAGACATGGGTGCTGCATCGACCAGTAGATAACAGAAAGGGGTACATCCAACTATGAAATGAAATAACGGTCCAAAATTAATCCTAGCTTATTATGAACATCTTTGTTAACCCATACATGAACGAGATTCAATCACAGGATCTTACTCTCTCTCTCTTCTCAGCGATCACAGGCCCTGTAGACCACTCGCTGCATCAACGATCTGCTTCCACCGCCTTCTATCTCTCACAGCCTCTCTCCACCATCAGCAAATTCCTAATGCTGCGATGACCTTCTCTTTCCACCTTGTACGGAGTCCGCCCAATGGTCTTGTTGCCTGGAGAGTTCTTTCAAATGCTTTCTTGGTGATTCTGTTGTTTTCCATTCTAGCCACATGTCTAGCCCATTGCAGTCTCCTACTTTTTAATTTCTGTATCATAGTGGGTTGCTTCGTCAACTGTTAAATTTCACTGCTCTTTCGAATTCTCCATACACCATTCTCCAACACAGGTCCCCAGATTTTTCTCGTTACTTTTCTTTCGAAAAAATTCAGTTTTTTTCTTTCATTCTTTGTGAGTGTCGAGCCTTCTGAACCGTACAGTACTACGGGGAAGATGATAGCATTGTATATCTTTATCTTTGTGGTGATTGAGAAAGCTTTACTTTTTAGTGGAATGCTTAGTGGGTACAGACATCTTGACCCTGAGGCTATTCTTTCATTTATATCCATTGTTATGATATTTTTACTGTTGAAATGTGATCCAAGGTATTTAAACTGGAGAACTTTTCTGAATTTAGAATGCTGGTCAATTTCAAAGTAAGGATCTGGGCTTGTGACTCGACCTATTTCCATATATTCGGTTTTCTCTTGGTTAATCAAAAGCCCCATTTTGCTGGCACTGTGTCTCAGAGATGTGTACATGACTTTCAGTTCTTCTTCAGTTTCACTCAGCAACACTATATCATCGGCATAAGCCAGGAGTTTTACTTCACTGTGTTCGAATCGGAGACCATTGTATAGATGTAAATTACTCTGCCGAAACACTTTCTCTATTGCAAGGTTGAAGAGGACACATGAAAGAGCGTCTACCTGTCGTAAGCCTGTTTTAATTGGAAAGGTGGGATCTTACTTCGATTAAAAAATACAGAGAAGACGAAAATTAACAATTATTAATGCGAAATAGTTCTAATCTAATAGATGAATGATCTGACAAGGACTGGATGGGTTAGGTGAATGGGAAAGACCAGCACCTTATAAATCTGTTATCCATTACGGAAATAGAAATTCTTGGTTTTCACTCGATGATTGTATCAGAAGAAAGCAAAAAGTAATATATACAAAGAAAAAGCATCGCTGGTTGACGTTTCATGATTCAGTCGTTCATGAAAGCTATAAGATTAGTGGAAACTATTTGACCCGTACAAGGCGCCTACATACGACCGACAAGTCTCATGTCACACTGAACTAACTCTTCATATTCTGCATAATGTAGAGCAGAAAGCTGCGAGCGTCATACTCTGCTGATTGCAGCAACGTCCCTTGTCTACGTCTGTGGGCGTAGTGATGTTCTCAGACTCTGAGGATCAAGTGTCTCCCGCAAGGTCTCCACACAAAGTGTTTTATTCAGAATCTACGGATTCACACAGAATCCCAAGAAAAAGTTTTTCACACCGAAACATTCTTCTCTCTACATAAACCTGCTCAATTTCTGTGCGCCAATGAAAAGACTCTGCAATGTATGGACAATGATATTGTTGTTAACGAAAGCACTAACTACCAACCAGGCAAAAGTTTTACTAGCTCCCACATGCACAGTTATTAAAACATTCTGTGTTACACTGCCACTCATTAATAAAGTTTTTCACATCAGTCAATATTCATGTTACCACGTCTGAATTTCTCGGAAGCTGGCATCCTGACTTCCTCTCCTCTGCAATTTTTTTTTTCAGTATTGGTCAATGAGGTGCTTTCTCACAATATTTTAGTGGCTCTGAGCACTATGGGACTCAACTGCTGTGGTTATCAGTCCCCTAGAACTTAGAACTACTTAAACCTAACTAACCTAAGGACATCACACATATCCATGCCCGAGGCAGGATTCGAACCTGCGACCGTAGCAGTCGCACGGTTCCGGACTGCGCGCCTAGAACCGCGAGACCACCGCGGCCGGCACAATATTTTAGTCAGTAGGATGTTTACCTCTTGTGGAGAGGCAAAAAGAGAAAGGAATTCCAGTACAAAGTGCAGCTCTGTTGTTTCTTATGAGACACAGCGATCTGTATCTTGCTCATGTTGGCCACCACTGCCGACAATGTTCATGATTAACAATAAGTACCTCTGCTGTATTATTACACATTTATTGTGTTACGACTGGTTTCCCTCGTTGAACATATTATGCCTGCTGAGTTGTACTAAAGTCATGTTTGATATAAATGGTCTGATCGTCATAGGTGATGTCAAAGACCAAATCCAGAAACACATTCTGCCAACGACCTAGGAGAAGGCTGGCTAGCAGACAGGACATACAGCAACAGCACGCTGCGTCAGTCGCCAACCCTTCGCCAGGCGGTAGGCAGAACGTTTGTGAACAGTGACTTCAGATTCTGGCTCTAACATTACCTAAGACAACCAGACCATTTATGTCACGACTTTAGTACTACTCGACAACCTGAAGATGTTCAATGAACGAAACAGGCCGTAACACAATAAATTTGTAATAATACAGTGAAAGTGGTTTTTACTAATAATCAAGATCTGTATCTATGGCTGACTTTCCGTTCTACCGCGTACTAGGAAGGTGAACCACCGATGGAAAATGTTTGACTGGATGACACAGCTTGTAAAAGCCAAGATTCTGCACAAGCTCACGCGCTTGTCCTGACATGTTATTTGACTTCTTTACATAGAGGCCAGGATCCCATATTGCGCACAGCGCATTGTGAGAAAAATTGTGAGAAGTCGGTGTCCGAGCTAAACAATGCCCAGTTGCCCAGGTTAAACAATGTTTGGACCATAGCGTTGTACCTTCCTCGAGTGGATACTTTTCCCCAACCCATCGCTTTCACCGAAACTCCAGGCTACTTGAGTGGACTCCGCATCACTATCCTGTGACTCTCCATCTTCTTGGCTCATCATGGCCCCAGTTAACTACCGGAAGTATAATACGCAAAACTGGCACAAGAAAGGTGAAGGAATGCCTTAGTCCTGGCAGTCACTGAGGTTACTTATTACCAGCATTCAATATTTATTAACTGACGGTGTTAGAACTCAGATAGTGGTGGATCTAAAATAGCTGTAAATGAAATATATGGTATGCCAGTCCAACAATAGACTGATACGTATCAGCTTGCCTTTTTGTAACTGATCTTCTAAGATAAGTTGCAATGTCAGTATTGCCTCGCATGTTTATAGATTTCCCTGGAACCCAAATTCATAGTTTTGTAAATAATTCGTTTTAATATTTGGCATCCATGACGTAATAAACTTACACTTCAGTGTATTCACATCTGTCAGAACCCCCCTTCTTTGGAATTGGAATTATTACATTATTCTTGAAGTCTGAGAGTATTTCACTTGTCTGCGTAGGTAGAATAGTTCTGTCATGCATTGTTCACCCAAGATATTTAATAATTTTCAGGGAATATCGTCTACTGCAGGGGCTCTTTTTGGTTTCAGGTCAGTCAGTCGTCCAGCAAACTCTTCTCGCCGCATCACATCACCCATCTCATCCATTTCCTTTTCTATTTCTATAACACCGACTTCTAATTCAGTCCCCATGAGCAGCCCTTCGTCATTCAGTACAAGCTTGGGATCTGAAGTATTGGTATTTGATTACCTGTCACAAAACGTCAATGTGCTCTCTAACGGACGAACGACAAGTATCCAGAGGATGGCCATACGTGTCCCATAAAATTGTGAACATATTCAAAGCTACCGCACGGGCTGATGTTCCACTGAGCTATAGATAGTCATCCTAAGTTTTAAGGACTGGTGTGAGATGGAGTGTTCAACAAATGTCCACAAAAATAAAGAAAAACATGAGATCAGGCAACATTGGAGGCCAGTCGTAAAATGTGAGATCAGTATGTCTATCCTAAGTTGAGGAGCTCATTCATAAAATAAGCCATGGTAAGCAGATGTCAGTGTATTGGTACCCAGCCCTGTTCAAAAATGAAATTTCTTATAATTTCTCGCACTTGGCGAAGAAGCCACATCCTTAGCATATCCAGGTAAGACATGAGTCTTATTAAGTGCGTGCTTTTCGAAAAGCTTGCTGCTAAATAAAAAAAAAAACGGGGAAATAATTTCTGATTATGGTTTCATTCTCAGCCTTGTCGTTTTAATCCCGCATGAAGCCTTAACTATAGGGAGTAATAGTAAGGTGGTTCCCCCTGCCTCGCAATACAGTAACTAAGGTTAAAGGTGTGATGAGGATTTAACAATTTACAGATGGTGCAATTTAGATGAATAGAATATCCGTGACATGGAGGCAGCCCCCAGCGAGGATAAATAATTTTACTAAAAAGCACTCCATGTGGTGCGTCACAGGAAGATGCCCTAATTTATATAACAATTTACCTAATAGAAATCCACCTTCTTGCAGTTTATTGTCAGATGTGCACTGTGTTGGGACATTGAAATGATGTAATTTTCCGGAAAGAAAAACCGACCAAACCCGAATAGTTTTAATTTAAAAAAATTACAGCCGAGAAATGATCGGAGTAAATAACTCAGACTGGCGGCGGGGTGGGGGTGGGGGTGGGGGGGGGGGGGGGTCCGGACACTTTCAAAAGTGATTAACAATGCACACTAATTTATGTCCGACAACCTCGCCTACGTTATGCTGTAAAACGTGGAAATCGCAACATAAATGTTTAAGAGATATGACAGTGGTTTGAACCAATGACGGAGCCGACATAACAGATAGATTTAAGTAATATTTATAGATTAAATATACCGACAATTGCGAAAGTTACATCTGCTCAGTTTGTGCTCCAAACGACAGAAGGCGATAACACAGGAAGAAGATAAAAGAGCAGCGCTTCTCCATTTGGAAGCAGTTGGAAGCTTTGCTGTGCTAGATGCAGTTTTCTCCCTATTCCCGTATTAAACATCATTGCATTACCAATTATGTGAATAAGAATTAGGGCAAAAATGTAAGTGGCAGTAAGAAACGTTTTAATAACAGCATAATAACTTTTTCTGTTTCGCCGACAGTGCAATTATTTAGTTCCTGGATTAATATTACCGAACATACTTAGTAAACTTAAGAGTGAATGCGTGCCTTAAAATGACCGACAGCAGAATTATATACAATTAGCTGGAGAAATTTCCGAAGCCTTATCACATTTACGCGTGCAGTGGTGTGATTTATAAACGTTGCAGAATATCCAAGATTTATTAGACGGAGCGGATCATGGCGTCGTCTACTGCAACCTTGGTTCCAACGTCAGAAGCGTAGACCTCCCACTGGAGAAGATTCAGACACTCGTGGAGGCATTCAGAGAGCTGCCGCAGCGCGTCATCTGGAAGTGGGAGAACGACTCTCTGCCTTCACAGACAGACAGCGTCATGGTCCGCAAGTGGCTGACGCAACAGTCCATACTGGGTGAGCTGTCGTTTAATCTAACGTAGGTGTACGTTGCTTCTGTGAATTTCTTACACTGTAAATTCTGCAATGTTGAATTTCAGGCTAACAGGCAAGTGGTGATCCTTATCTAAGTTTCTGACACTCGACGACAGTACCAACTCTGAGGATGGTATTTGCTTCAGTTTACTTGCAATAGCCCCATGACACTCTTGCGATGAGTCAACCAATTGAATAACCAGTACAAAACCTAAACCATATACTCTAGACTTGACAATTCGCTGTGATGTGGACTGGACATGATTGTTGTTGTGTGTGACATTCACCCGCATCTTCTGCCGCCTTGGCTATTTAAGAAATTTATAAAATTTTAATGCACAAATGTTTTATCTGCTTACTGTAGTATTGTCGAAATTTGTTTATTTTCCTTATTTTTTGGTCGTCAGACTTAAGACTGGTTTGATACAACCTGGCATTACTTCCTTTTGGTCTAATAATGGTACTTATAACCGACGTCCCCATTTATTTGTGGGATATTGAAGGACGGCAAGTCCCTTGGGATCGCCTTTCTTTTACTATAATTATCCACACGATGCAAACATATGCATCTAGGTTACTTGTAGCGTCGGGAAGGCACTGTGACTAATGTAATGCATATTAAACAGGGTTGACAGTAGGTTGATGCTGAATGCATTGGTATCTAATTGCACGAATAATCTGGTGTTACGAGTCTGGGTCTGCGCTTGGTAGATGTTTGTTGGACAGTTACGGTTGTAGCTGGCCGAAGCAAAGTTCGTCAGCTGGCGATAGCGAAAAGTCGGCTTTACTGGTGTCAGTTCAGTGAATAACGAAGGGGCACACTCACAGTCCTGGGAGACACAGTCGCTGCTTTTACGCAGATAGTGGCAAAGTGGGGGACATGGCCAGAACAACAGAGGATCCCCCAGTCACATGCAGTGGAATGCTCTTAATAGGCCACACTGCATTATCCCAGAGGCTTGCGGCAGAACTTTTTTTACAACCTATGTAGCCGAGTCCGCACGGACGGCACCCTAATAATTGTTCCCTGTCGAGGAAAGTGCATTCCTCGGATTCCACAGGAGTCCACGCTATGTTTTTCCGTGGAGCTTCCTGCGAAATTGTTATCTGTAACGATCATGTAAATATTTCACCTCGATGGGTGAAATGGGCAGGAAATCTGACTCACTATTATCAGCATATCTACTGCATTTTTCAGACACAATGTTGGCACCCGTGACAAGTGCTTTCCCGCGTGAGTAGGGAAAGAGTGCCTTGATTGAGAGCCCAACAGTGATGTCAGAAGACAGACAGGACGGCATCTTTCCTATGTCGCAGAAACCTACAGGAATGGGAGATAGGAGTTTCCCTGTTTTCTGGAAGGAGGCTGTACTGAAAGAAGAGTTACGTGACTGGCGTTAAGGAAGCGTTGCCGCATTTCGATCGGTTGTTTAGCTTTTCGGAAGTACTCCACGTAGAGTGTTCCTGGGAATGATAGTGAAGAGATGGAGAAAAAGAAATCAGACTTTGGCCGTGAGGTGAGATGGATCATATATTCGGACGAAGGTCTGGATTTGCATTACACCGTGGCCTTGAGTTTGGTCTGCAGACGCAGTCGCAGGTACTAGGACTAGAGGACGAGACTGAACTCCACCGTTTGAGTCGACTTGGAGGCACGCCGGTGGCAGAACTGCAGACTCCTGCAGATGTGTGGGGGGCGTTCTGCATTTCTGACACGGTAGGATCCTGTAGAGTGTACTCTCACTGTCTTTGGAGTGCTGTAGCCGCGCGGGATTAGCTGAGCGGTCTAAGGCGCTGCAATCATGGACAGTGCGGCTGGTCCCGGCTGGGGCATGGGTGTGTGTGTTTGTCCTTAGGATAATTTAGGTTAAGTAGTGTGTAAGTTTAGGGACTGATGACCTTAGCAGTTAAGTCCCATACGATTTCACGCAGATTTGAACATTTTTTGGAGTGCTGTATCGAACAACAACAACACTCGCTTTTCTGTGTTTGTGTATCATGCTAGCTTCCAGTTTTGTAGTTCAGTCACTGTCAACTGAAGCAGATATACTCAGATCGCAATACCTATATTTAAAGTGGGAGATGTAGTAAATAATTCCCCAGTATGTACTTCGTTTCATTAAATAGGTGCTTGATTTAATTAATGTTTGTTTATTTCTGTTTATGTATTATATCACTCTTGATTTTTGTTTAATAAATCTGTCGTTATCTTGAATGACATCTCGCATTCCAGAAGGCACCAATCCATGATCATTCATTAATTTTGTTCATTTATGGCGCTGATAATAGGCCTTGTTTTGGAGTGTCATGTGTTACGTCAACGTCATTCTCACAGCAAAGGCCCAAACCAGTTATTTGCGTTTAAATCCTCCGTTGCGTTTAGTTTCACTGTGGTGTAGCTGAAGAATGGCTATGTGCCGTATAACATCCCGGCGGGGAAGATCATTATAGGTAACCCCACATTACCTTCTCTCCAAACACTATATACATGTTCCAAACTCTGTTTTCCTCTACATCTTTTCCTCTCCAAGGACCTTTGATCTCTCAGACAATTCCCTTTTTTCTTTTCCTCTCTTCCCGTCTTCCCGTCTTTTCCCCTCATAGGCCCGGGTCTCCCCCCCCCCCTCCCCCATCTAACACCGTGTCAGCTGTATAGTCCCATTATAAGTGAGTGTTGAGTGTTGTGTGTCCCCAGTCAGTGTTGCAAACAGCAACCATACTGTCGGTAGCAGTTTTTTTTTTTTTTAATCTCATGCAAACAGAAACCAGACTGTCGCCGTGTTTTTTAATTGTGCCTGTCTACTTCTTGTGTGTCTTCATCGACACGACTGTGTTTTTATACTTTAAATTCCACAACTTTCCGCCATTTTACAGTTTTTTACTATGTCATCGTTTTATCGCCTGTTTTTCCTGTTTGCTTCTATTCTCGTTACGTTTTTCAGCTTTTCCGTAGGCTGTAGAGCAGCATATTACGCTGCTGCAAGCCTGCCCCCCTCCTCCTCTGGACGGGGGGGGGGGGGGGGGGGGAGGGGGGGCGTTGAAATCCAATAAAGAACAAAAATCGACAAAGATTTGTATTTCATACTGATCTGATGTCTTGACGTATAAATATACTTTCGTACATGGAAAGAACCTAAGATCGAAATCTCGATCGTATAAAAACAAAATGAAAATTATTACCGTCAAATGGAGATAGTATCATTCGGAAAATTTACCGTGACTGTGCCTCCAGCAAAACAAAAAGTATGAAAAATGAATGACTGTCGGAAGGTCTGACTCAGCACATAGAAAAGTCGAAACAGCCTTCGGTGAAATTAAAAGCAAGGGTGGTAAGATGACGACTGCAATAGGAATATCACTGTTAAATGCAGAGGAGAGAGCGCATAGGTGGAAAGAGTACATTTCAGGGCTCGGTGAATGGCAGACTTGCCTGATGACGTCATAGAAGAAGAAAAACTTGTCGACATACAAGGGATAGCGGATTCAGTATTAGAAAGAGAATTTAAAAGAGCTTTGGAAGACTTAAAATCAAATAAAGAAGAAGGGGTTGATAACATTGCATCGTGATTTATAAAAATCATTGGGGAAAGTGGCACACGAAGGTACTATTCACTACTGTGCGTAGAATGAATGAGTCTATCGATATACCACCTGACTTTCGCAAAAATGTGATCCGCACAAATCCGAAGATTACAAGAGCCGACAAGTGCGAGAATCGTCGCATAATCAGCCTAACAGTTGATGCATCGACGTTGCTGACAAGCACGAAGTACAGAATAATAGAAAAGAAAACTGAGGGTGTGTTGGATGATGATCCGTTTGGCTTTCGGAAAGGTACAGGCACCAGACGAGCAGTTCTCACGTTTCTGTTGATAACGGAAGCAAGAATGAGGAAAAAATCAAGACCCGTTCATAGGATTTGTCTACCTGGGAAACGCTTTCGACAATACCAAATGGTGCTAGACGGGTAATATACAATATCTACAATAAGAACTAAAGACCAAGAACGAAGTACTCGTACTGAAAAGGGACTAAGACAGGGATGTAGTGTTTCATCCCTACTGTTCAATTTGAGCTTCGAAGAAGAAATGACAGAAAGAAAAGAAAGGCTCAAGCGCGAAATTAAAATCGGCATGTAAAGATATCAAATGATAAGATTCGCTGACAACATTGCTATCTTGAGTGAAAGTGAAGAAGATTTACTGGATCTACTGAATGGAATGAACAGAATGTTGACTGAAAGAAAGTCGAAGAAAGACGAAAGTAGTAGAAGTAAGACGAAAGTAGCAGAAATATCAGCGAGAAACTTATCATAAGGATTGGTGGTCACGAAGTAGATGAAATTTAGGAATTGTGCTGCCTAGGCAGCCATATAACCCATAACGGACAGAGAAAGGAGGACATAAAAACCAAACCAGCAATGGCAAAAAGGGCGTTCTAGGCCAAGATAAATATACTAATATCGAACACAGGTCTTAATTTGAGGGAGAAATTTCTAAGAACGGATGTCTGGAGGACAATGGACGGTGAGACAATCGGGAAATAGGAGAATTGAAGCATTTAAGACCTGGAGCTACAGAAGAATGCTGATAATTAGGTGAACTGGTAAGGTAAGGATTGAGGAGCATGTTCAGAGAATCAGCGAGGAAAGGAATATGTGGATAATACTAACAGGAAGAAGGGACAGGATGATAAGACATCTGTTGAGACACCAGGGAATAACGGGAATAACTTGTATGGTACTAGAGGCAGCTGTAGGGGGTGAAAACTGTAGAATAAGACAGAGATTATAATACATCCAGCTAATAACTGACGACGTAGCTTGCAGGAGCTACTCCGAGAAGAAAAGATTGGCACAGGACAGCAATTTGTGGCGGTCCACATCAAACCATTCAGGAGACTGACGACTCAAAAAAAAAAAAAAAAAGCTTAAGAAGCAGGTTTCCGATGAATCGCCATGGCTATGCAAGGTGCAACGGCAGATCTTGTTTGAGTCTCGGTATTGCGGAACCAAGTAGTGCCGGCTTCAGCGCGTTCTTATCATCATGCCGCTTCTTCCTGTCAGTGTTATCCCATATTCCTTTCCTCGCCTTCTCTGCCTCGTGATGACTGGGTGTTGTGTGATGTCCTTAGGTTAGTTAGGTTTAGGTAGTTTTAAGTTCTAGGGGACTGATGACCATAGATGTTGAGTCCCATAGTGCTCGAGCCATTTGAACTTTCCTCGCTGATTCTCTGACGAACCTCCTCAGTCCATACCGTACCAGTTCACCCAATTATCATCATTCCTTCTGTAGCTCCACGTCTTAAATGCTTTAGTTCTCATCTTTCCCGGTTGTCTCACCGTCCACTGTGCTCCAGACATCCGTTCTCAGAAACGTCTCCCCCTAATTAATACCTGTGTTTGATACTAGTATCTTTCTCTTGGTCAAGAATGCCCTTTTTGCCATTAATAGTTTGGTTTTTATGTCCTCCTGTCTCTGTCCGTCATGGGTTATATGGCTGCCTAGATAGCAGAATTTTATCTATTTCGTGATTTAATGAAATTTCATTAAAAAGAAAAAGAAAAAATAAATCATAATCATAATCATCAGTTACCTTTTCTTTAAATATTTGTTTTTTTTTTTTTTAGTTAATTTGCCTTTCTTTCCTTCTGTACGTACGAACTTTGTTGTAGAACCTCTTATTTACGTGTGGTAATAAAAATTCATTTACACAGTATTAAAAGTACATTTAAAATTACGTGAATTCATATTAACTGATTAAGAATATTTAGTTGAGAATTAAATCCTTTACATAATTCGGCCTTGGCACACATTTTCTAAATGCAGTGGTTTTTTTTAAAAAATATTTACTGATTTCTTTCCCGGCGTTAGCTATGGAACACAAGACTGTCTCTATTAGCAGAAAATGGTTAAATATTGCCAAGCCGACGTTTAATTATCACTGATAAAACACACTTCACTATACATATAAGTTATTTGAAAGAACCAAAATTGTTAAATTCCAATGTTAACTATCCGCCTATGAATGCACAAATGTGAAACTAGTAATAAATTCCGTCAGTCTCAGGATCGCTGTAAAAGAAAAACATTTTCTTAATTCACTGCTAATTTTTATCTGCTCCCGATTTACGGGTTTGGTTAATTTTTATTAGCAGAACAATTTTTTAAATGTGCCGCCGCTGCAAATCGTTCGGTGACGGCACAGCTCAGCAACACCGCTGAAAATGCTGAAAATTCTTTAAAGAAATATTATAGATGACATGGGCAATCTAATTTACATTAATAATACACACTTTTGATAAATTATAATGTATTTAGACCACAACAATAATTCAACTTACATTAGTTTGTAATTTCTCCTCTAATGGCGGCTAAATCTAGATACAGACAAAAGAAGTCTACCCATTCATAAAATGCTTTCGTCACAGCTTGCGCTCACTTTCAGCTCTACAGGGAGACGACAAGGAATACACACTACGTGGTGGTTTTTATACTACTGCTGACCATTAACATCTCTTTGTAATCTTACAACATTATTTTCCTCTGTGGCTGAATTTTACATTTTTGCTGTCGCAGATATTGACACATTTCGCAATTACATTATGAGTATAGAAATATTACCATCCTAAATACATCGAGAATATAACTACAGAAAATATTACAATAATAACGAATATCCTTTACACAAAATTAAATAATAATTTTTTGTTAAATAATTACAGTATATACAAATTGCTTCATAGCGGTACAATTAAATTTTAGTTTATTAATAGTGTGAGTTTGCCAGGGAACGATACAGTGACCTCCGATCCTGATGATAAGTTTCTCGGTGAGATTTTTGATACCGTCGTGTTTCTTCGACTAGTTTCGTCTTTCTTCGACTTGCTTTCAGTCCATACTCTCTATTCATTAGACTGTTCGTTCCACTCAGCAGAATGTCTTACGGCCCCTGCCACCATCAGCAGAGGCGGCAGCAGTGGTGGAACATCGGAGTTATTTCTGCCAGCATGTTGGAACTAGAGAGCGTCTGCCTGGAGATGGAGCTAGAAGCGTGGCACAGCCGCAAGGCAATTGCGTTGGTGTAGGCTGGGTGTGGCTTGCTGCCAACGCAAAGCACTGTTCCGTCTGGAGAAGCGAGCAGTGCGTGCCTTCATATGTCCAGGGGCACGGAACAGATGGGGATGAGGAAGTGTTATCTAAACCAAACGAGTATTCAGGTTGATGAGAAGGGCCTGTGAGCCTGGCGACGTCCAATCATACTTACAGAAAAACGTAACCCATATAATTCCGACGACAGGGATGGCAGATGTTGCGATACTATCACACTGCCAGCTTAACAAATCATGCATCCAAGCTGATGACAAGAATAATATACAGAAGAATGGAAAAGATAATTGAGGATCTGTAAGAACTGTGGCAGGGGAGGCGAATGGTCGACTTCGGTTTGTAGTGAGAATTTTAGGAAACGGTGGTTCACCTGTAAAGGAGACCGCAGATAAGACGCTGGTGCGACCTATTCTTGTGTAATGATAGAGCGTTTGGGATCCGTATCAGGTCGATCTGGAAAAAAAAAATACAGAACATGGAAGCGATTCATAGGCGGGCTGCCAGATTTGTTACCAGTAGGTTCGAACAACGCGTGTTATGGGGATGCTTTGGGGACTCAAATGGAAATCTCTGGAAGAAAGGCGACATTCTTTTTGGGAAAAACTATTGAGAAAATTTAGAGAACCGGCACTTGAAGCTGACACCGAACTAATTTACTGCTGCCAGCATACATTGTACATAAGGATCACGAAGATAAGATACGAGAAATAAGGGATCATACGGAGGCATATAGGCAGCCGTTTTTCTCTCGCTCTGTTTGCGAGTGGAACAGGAAAGAAAATCACAAGTTGTGGTACAGGTACCCTCCACCCCGCGCCGTACGGTGGCTTGCGGAGTACCTATGTAGATGTAGACGTAAATGTAGAAAATAACCCATGACGGACGAAACAAGAAGGACAGAAAAAGGAGACTAACAAGGGCGAACAGGACGTTTCTGGACAGGAGAACTCGACTGATATGAAATATAGGGCTCAAAAATATGAGGAAGAAATTTCTGAGAACTTGTATTTGCAGCACATCATTGTATGATAGTGAGACATCGACTGTGGGAAAACCGAGACAGAAGAGAAGGTTCTGAGATGTGCTGCTACGGAAGAATGTTGAAAATCAGGTGAACTGATCAGGTAAAAGAGGTTCTCTACAGAATCGGCGAAGATTGGAACATATCAGAAACACTGACAATAAGTAGGGTCGGGATGATGAGACATCTACTGACACGTCAAGGAATAACTTCCATGGTAATAGAGGGAAATATAGACGCTAAAAACTGTAAGGGAAGATACATATTGAAATATATCCAGCAAATAACTGAGGACGTAGGATACATGTAGTCGGTGGAGGAGAGAAATTTGCGGCCGGCCGCGTCAACCAGTCGGAACACTGAAGACTAAAAATAAATCCTCTAGTATTTAACGTGATTTCTTACATTAAAATTTTATAATTTCGTCTTATCGTCTGATCGTTAGACGCTAGAAGAGTAACAGATATATTTTGCAATCTTTTATTATCTTTGTGGTGAAACCCATCAACTAAAACCATTTAGTGATTTGTAAACTGGATTAAATTGATAGTTTCAACATATTTTCGACATACATAGGGTGTCTCAGCAGGAACTGTCAATATCCGGGAATATGACACGAATGATCATTCGAGGCAAAAAATTCAATAAATACGGTAGCGTAGATTAACAGCTCTCTCTCTCTCTCTTTCTCTCTCTCTCTCTTTCTGTCTATCTCTCCTAAAAATAAATTCTTTGGCTTAATTTCTTTTGTATTTGGATGAATCTGGTTTGGAAGATAATTTAACTTCTGATTAGAACCTCCTTTCACATTAAAGTTGTGTACCGGACCGAAAGTCTCGTTTCGCAAGAAAGCTTTGTACCGTCTGAACGATCGAACCACTAGTCACTACTCGCGCTGACATTTCCACTTCCTCCTCTATCTCTTCGCCTGATTTCTAAACCTCACAGAAAGCAGAAGAATGTAGAACAAGAGGTGCCTCGGAAGAAAAGTTGTCGAGGAAAACAAATGACTTGTGCCTGGATAGCTCAGTTAGGAGAGCTCTTGAACGAGAAAGGCAAATTTCCCAGGATCGAGTCTCGGTCCAGTAAACAGATCTAATCTGCAGGGAAGTTCCAAATCGGCGTACGCTCCGTTGCAGACTGGAAATTCGTAATCGAATCATTTGTTTATCTGATCGGACACATAGAAGACAACATTTCATTTTCACTTCTTTCAGTTTACAAGAGAATTGTTTTACTTGCTGTAGCTTGTCAAGCAGCCATCGCCATAGATAGTTGCCATTGAATACCCACGTTCAAAAAACCTCTACGTCTGTACTGTACCCCGATTGTCGTAAGCGATCTCCATGTAGTGCTTTGTTTACAGATCACCCGAAAGTCAGCCTCTTCATATCGCAGGGAGGTCTTCGTAGTATGACTGAAGCGACGTACCACGCTGTTCAGCTGCTGATCATTCCGTTCTTTGGGGACCAGACGCACACCGCGGCCAAGGTTCAACAAGCGGAGATCGGCGTGAGGCTGCTGTTTTCAAGGACCTCACAAAGGACTCACTGCTTAACTCCATACGGACCGTGTTGGGCGACACAAAGTAAGTCTCTCGCATTGGTACAATAGTCCCGTGCAGAAGTTCGTTTTTCTTTAATTCCTCATTGTGGGTCATATTTTATTAGCAACTATCCTCAGCCTAAGAATTTACTATTTTCACAACTTCTGGTCCACTTTTTGCTGCCTTACTTTACACACTTCAGAGCATTAACAGTTTAATTAACGGCGAAAGAAAAGAATACGGTCTTACAGTAACGACTCCTGACCTATTTTATTAATTTTATTTCTGAACATGCTCTCTGAACTTGCTTTAAAAAAGTGATAATAAGTGTTTATCAGAAAGTTTTTTTCGGATGGCGAAGAATATTTTCTTCCGACTTTTTCCTTCGTTTAATTAAGTTTACCTTTTATAGTGTTTCGACGAGTTTTAAATTTCTGTTGACTGTTGTGTTACGTAACTGCGTTACGACGTTACCCAGCGACACGTTCATACTGATTCGGGTCCAAACAACGAGCAACTAAACATGATGCCGACATTTGGGGAAAATATCTAGTGAATTTCTTGAAATGTTTTTTGGAGCGAAATGCTGTAAATGCAAAAACATAAGAATCAGCTTTCTTCTTCTTTATCATCGACATAAGATTTCTGCACCTTGAGTACTTACAATTTGAAATTCTGTCACTTATCATCCACAGATCATATTTTGGAGAGTGTATTCAGCACCCCTATTCTTAAGAACATCGACGTCTTCAGAACCAAATGAAGAGAAATCAGTTATTTCGTACAGTATTTCAAACGCCGGTATCCTCAATGTCTTCATACTTATTTCTCTCCTATTTTCCTACTCACTACATTTTCTACTGGCACATTACACATGTTTCTTTCTACTAAATGTTAATCTCGCCCCGTCAAGTTTATCGTTATCACCATCATAATCACTTATTCCACCTTCTCAAACGTACTACGCTTTCATCTTACCCTGTTCCTTATCCCCTTAAATCTCTTAGATTTGTTAGTGTATGACAGTGACCATGGCCAATATCAAAAGTTTTCCGCAGACATTATTGATTTCCCAATATGCCAGAGCTCTTTTCTTCTCACAGTTAATTTTAGACACGGTATTTGGGTTACATGTAGAAATAATTCTACTGTATTCTTCGCTGTTTTTCCCTTACCTATGTATTTGTCTAATAAATAGCCATATTCCTAACCTACATTTTACTTAAATCGGTTTTTACGAGATGGTAATTAATAGTCGTTATTCACATTTTACGGGACTACTCAATAATCTTCAGTCTGAACATGTTGATATTATGGTCAGTTTTCATGTAATGTTACTCTTCACTGGTGTGTGAATGGCGAGACGCATAGGCAGTTGTATTAACAGCTATAAAAGGAAGATGGCTGCAGAGTTGCAGTGCCTACACAAGATGTTCAAAGCTAACACATAATCAAAACAGCTGGTTGAACTTGTAATACCGATAGCCGCAGCAATCAGGACAAAAAATCAGGCAGTGGAGAGATTCAAACTCGTTTGAGTAACAGCCATAAGCTGCAAGATTTGCAGGTAAGTGAAGAAGGCTTAGGTCGAATGTATATTGCATCCTCCCTGGCAACGTGGGCGAAGTTAATAGCGGTCTTCTCTGAAGAATGCCTGAAATTTCTCGTATTTCTTGCAAATGTAGCACGTGCATCGGACACATGAATGGGACTATTTAAACTCAAGGTACAGAATAATTTAAACTCAAGGTACAGAATACTGAAGGCAAATGCAGGTAATGTTGCCAACTGAATCAGTTGCTGCTGCAAAGTTAGATATATGGTGAGAATCACATCGGGACTCTGTAAGGTGTCAGGCAAATCCAACACCTTCCATGAAAACCCTGACATGATAAGCAAATCTAGTAGTATGCCACATAGCTCCGAATAAATCGTGACATTAAATTAACCAAAGTAATACGAGCAACGAGTGAGCAAATGGAATACCACAGACTAACACAAGAATGCCTAAATGCATGTCATACCTTCCCACCGTGAGACAGACGCAGTTCCGAGGGGGGAAACGAGAACAGAAGCCGAGAGCAGAACCGTGTTAAGCGAGAATGCCCTACGATAAGGGACGGACACCCACGTCACCAGCTAACCGCTACGACCACACCACTCGCAAGTTTTTAGCGTGAGACTTTTTCGCGTCTCTGTAACATCAGGACCACCCCCCAGCCCATGTTAAAAGATAGAGCCCTCCAGAAGAACAGTATAGATCTTACGATAACGCTAAAAGGACCACACCAGCTGCAAGTTTTAGCGTGAGACTTTTTCGCGTCTCTGTTACGTTGCAAACTTTAAAAACATTGCCCCACCACGAAAAGTATAACGTTTCTCATTGGATGGACAGAATTTTTATAGGCGGAGCTTAAGGTTAACATTGAGACCCTGATTGGTCAGATGAAAACACAGCCAGATAGTTTTTTTAAACCAACTTCGGTAAATTGTAGTAAGGAGAAGTTAGGAGTTGCTTCCGAGAGGGCGAGCTGGATGGAGCTGCGCCGGCCGCCGCCCCCTGACGAACAGGTTAAAACTAGTCAATTCCCTAAAAAACACGCTCAGCGCGTCGTTGCGCGAAAGTGGTAGGGAGACACGATATAGAACAAATAGACACTACGCAGAATGTTAGAAAATGGCGACCCCGCCGGGATGGTAAAATACCATGATTGAAGGTCGACCACATGCTTAACTAGCTCAGGAAAATACGCTGTTGAAAAATTTTCGTAATAAAAAAAAATTATTTTTAACGTTATAAATAGTCGAAAACAGTAGCTGCAGCGATATAGTAAGAAAGTATTCAATAGATAGACATTCTAGCAGAGAAAATAGCATAATTAAGTTATGAATTTTAAAAATTGCTACAGTTAAGTTATCTCTCCAATGCAAGCGCACAGGTGGCGGATACATCGTTGACAAGTTGGTTCTGACCCAACAAGTAAGTGAATGGATTGTCAGTCTTGGTAGTGTCAAGTCGTGTGAACAAAAAGTTTATGAAACGCGTGAGATCGTATGAGCGCATGGTGACTCGAAGTAGGGCGCGTGAATTGCTTTTAAAACAGAAAATAAGGTATTCGGAAAGATTAGCAATGGCAGATCGAGACCTTGACCGAATTGAGGTAGATACCCAACATGAAGACGGACAGAGAATAGAGGACAGTACAACAGACGATGCAGTATCGCGAGAAATAGGACATATAACGCACCATAACGAGGATAATGTACGTCAAGGCATAGAAAACGTAAGTCAGCATACGACAGAGGAGCAGGAAAGTAGAGAGACAGTCGATGAGGATTCTAACTTGCGTCTTGAATACGTAGAACCCATAGTACAAGTAATCAGAGCTCCCTCACCATAGAGTACATGGAATGCGAGCAGAAACGTGTCACAGCACAGTTGAATGCAATCGGTTGCGAACGAACACTTGGGCGAAAACACAGGGCGCAGGACGTCGGAAAAAAACGCAATAGGACCCACCAATCTGGCAGAATTATTACAACAAATTACGGAAACCATGACAAGGCAAAATAAAGACTTAGCGAACCAAATTCAAATTCAAATTGTAGAAACCACGAGACAAATGCGTGAGATTAAAGAGCAAAACAAAAAAATTCAGTTACACCTAAGTCATATTGAAGACGAGGCAAAAGAATCTCGTGAAGTGATAGGAAACTTCATAACAGGTCACAATCAATTGAGAACAGACATTGACAAGGTACAAGCGGACGTACAAACATTGCGTAATGACATTCAGGACGAGATCAAAACATTACGTAACAACACCCAGGGAGAAGTCAAGAAACTAGAGAAACAGATAAACGTAATTACTAGACAAGCAGCAGATACAGCGCGTAAAATTGTTGAAAACAGTGTGTTACACAAACGTATCACAAAAGCAGCGCTGAAAAGATATGATAACCGCATAGTCAAAATAGAAGCGCAAACGAAGCGACAATTTCAGAAATTGCGAACAGAGTTGTTGCAAACCATTGAAGAGCGTAGTGAACGGGATCGAACAAGCACAGAGTCTGCAACCACATCCGTATCTGTAACAGCACCGGAAAAACAAGCAATTAACGAAGATATTACACATTTGCGATTCCAATCACAGGCGGAAAGTAATATACGTGAAATCAGACAGCCTGCACAGCAACGAACACGTTTCGAAATTCTTGATGAACAAACGTCATCACAAACACATGCGGAATCACAAATGTATGTTTCAAGACAGTTTGGATCGTGCAATGAAGCGGCAAGGTTAGCCAGACAAGATACCTAACCAATACGTGACAATGGAAAGCCAGGTCGCGAAGAGTACAGTGCAATGCATTCAGCTACATTCACAACCGATGGAAGAAAATTATTGCGTACCACTCCAACAATACTACGCAAGGGTAGGCGAAAGTTACAGTGGACAATATCCAATGGATCTACCACAACCGGAAAGAACGACGGGAGAAATGATCAGAAACAAAAGTGGCGAAGAATCGCGAATTTCATATGGACCTATGACGAAGTACGACAACGATCATTTCCTCACACTCAGAAAATTTCAACACTTTCGAGAAGGAAACTCATTACATCCACGAACTTATTGATCAATTCCGAGTAGGAATACCAGAACACTGGACGCTAGCACACAAATTAGACTTTATATGCTCACACATGTCAGGAACAGTCGCAGAAACCATGCAGAATGTTGCAGCGACATGCCGATCGTACGAAGATTTCAGAGAGGAGTTTCTCTCACGATATTGGTCCAGCGAAGCACAGAACAGAGTGAAGTACGAATTATTACAGAACCCATATATTTTGAAAATTCAGGAGAGAAGAGTCCCGTGAAATTTTTCGAATTAATGGCAAAGGAAAATCAATGCTTAGATGTACCATACAGTGACGGAGAGTTGATTAAATTATGCGCGATGAAGCTACCATTGAAATACCAGCAATGATTAGTAGGTCGCGGAGGCAATGACGTCGAAGCATTTAAACGTATTCTAAGGGAACTAGAGTTCGTATTTTCGGAAGATGACGCAAGAAAAAGACGAAGCGCATGTGAAAACGAAAGCAAAAAGCAGTGGAATCCACAAGACACAGTACGAAGAAACAATAATTACTAGCTATGTGATAACTTCGCGCCAAGAAACGACAATAGATTTCAACAAAGAATCGGTTATGGATTTAGAAGAGAATATGGTAGTAACTATAATTCACCCAGGAACGGCAACAACTATTACAGAGGGAATAACGACAACCGGAACGGGTACTGGAGAACCAATAGACCGACAAATTATGCACAAAGAAACCACTATCAACAAGCTGAACACGAAAAGAGAATAAAGATAGAGGAGGTGGAGGTAAGACCACCAAACCCCGATAAACGTTCGAATTGACAGCTAAGCGCCCATGCCAAAGAGAATGACTCACCGACCCAGGACAATTGAAGCATCTTGAACAGAGAAGTAAAAATCTTATCACGAGAAGAGAAGAAAGAAGAAACAAACCCGCAGGGACCAGAAGAAAACGAAGACAAGAAAATAACAATATCGTGTTGGGACGAAATTAATTGGGAGAATACTGACGAGGAAGATGAATTACCAGAGGCATGCACAACGAATGTAGGAGGAAAGAACGAAGTAGTGAGTATTGCAGAGCTATTTGAGATGGAAACCAGGGAAAGCGAATTCAATGAGGATAATGTGCTGTCGACAGAAGTTGAAAATAAGTTACTAGTGGGCACACAAGCCAACGTATATAATGAAGGAAGTTATGAAGCGATAATTAGAACATTTAGATGCGATTATGTGGAAGTAGCGACGAAGAAGGAGAAGATAGACGAGGATGAGAAAAAAGTAGAGGATGTTGAAGAAAGCATAAATGAAGGAAGAAATAGAGAAGAGGAAATAAAAGAGAAAGAAGTAGCAGTCTAAGCTTATCCTACAGAAAGTTCGAATTCACAAGGGAAATTCCTAAAAAGACTCATGTATAATTCAGTGGAGGATTCGTTGATGCAAGAAGAAGAAGAACGGGACCAACCCTTTCAAATTCAACCAATTGTGAAGGTCATGGTAAAGCAGATCCCAGTCGATATTGTAATTGATAGCGGAAGTAAACTGACTGCGATCTCAGAAAATTTATTCATGCAGTGTAACGCCTATGAGGAATTGCCAGTTCTGAAAACACGTAAGATTAAAGTAAGAGGTCCTATTAGAAACAATGCTGCGGAAGTTAAGGGACAAACAAGGCTAACTCTTTCGTGTCAACATCAAAAGATCGAAGCCAACTTCTTGATTATACCTAAACTAACTGTAGATTTGATTATAGGTGCAGATTTTTTAGACGAGAGACGAGCGATAATAGATATGGGGAACTGTAGTGTAACAATTGGGAATGTCTCACTTCTGTTTGAGCAAAAGCTAAAATTAGAAGAAATACCAGTTATAAACAAACAATTAAGAATGATGCGAGATAAAGAGGATGAAGCACTAGAATGGTATGCACAAAAGGGGGAATACCCTCAACTCATGTTAGAAGTCCATAAAGAAATCGACGAAAAATTGCAAGAAGTTCCAGGTATTTCGGAACACAGTAAAAGAGAATTAGAGGGTATTTTACGAGATAAAGCAGAGGTATTTTTACCTAAGACTGGCAGTATTAAGCACTTTCAGTACAAGTTAGAAGTAAAACAGCACAAACCATTTAGAGTGCCACCCTATACAATCCCATTAAGCTACAGGAATAAAGTATTCTAGGAGACATCTAAAATGTTAGATGACGATATTATTGAACCAGCTACCTCCACATATAACAGCCCGCTCCATATTGTACAAAAACGAGATGGGAGCATCAGGTTAGTGCTTGATTCCCGACAGATCAACACAATCATAATCACTGAGACAGATCGTCCAGAAAAATTATAGGAATTGATGCAAAACTTCCACGGTGCTAAGATATTTTCATCAATTGATTTACGGAGTAGTTTCTGGCAAATAGAATTGGCCCCAGAATGTAGAAAATTTACAGCAATTATCGTATTCGGTAGATGTTACCAGTTTAAACGATTGCCATTTGGTTTAAACATATCATCAACAGCGTTTGTTAAGGGGTTAAATACTATACTGTCCTGAAATTTTACAAAAAATTACTTGTTATGTTGATGATGTGATTATAGCAGAACCCTCTTGGGAACATAACAACGACACATTAAATCAGTTTTTACAGATCATGAAAGAGCATGGGGTCACAGTAAATATAACAAAATCCAAATCTGCAAGGCGAGAGGTCAAATTTCTAGGACACATAATTTCCGAGAAAGGGGTAATGCCCGACCCAGAAAAACTAACGGCGATCAAAGAATTCTGTACTCCATATAATAAGAAAACTCTCAGAGGATTTCTAGGTCTCACCGGATTCTATAAAAAATTTATTTGGATCGACTCTCTCGCAACACCACGTTCTTATGTGCATTGACTGGAAAAAACACGCCATGAGTATGAGATCAATAAGCCAATGAAGAATTTTTAAAAATCAATAACGCACTAACAACAGCATCGATTTTAGCACATCCTGATCTAACACAAATTTTTTGTATGGCCACTGATAGCGCGAAAACAGGTTTAGGAGTTGCTTTATTCCAAGAATACGAACAGACAGGGCTAAGATCATATAGAACAATTGCATTTGCCAGTCGGGTACTCACAAAAAGCGAAAAAAACTATTCAGTCACGGAGCTGGAAGCATTGGCCATTGTATGGGACTTCTGACGTTTTCGATACTTCCTATTCGGAAGAAAAACAAAAGTATACACTGACCACAAAGCATTAGAATTTCTGTTATCCGCCAAACTAACTCATGGGAGGTTAGTCAGATGGATGTTAATACTACAAGAATTTGACTTCACTATTACACACATACCAGGACCAGCGAATGTATTAACAGATGATTTATCATGATGTCCACAGGGTGCATCCAATAACATAGGTTTGGAAGCAGAAGAAGACCAGTTTACAATATACTATATGAAACAAGTACCTTTCGAAAACTACATTACGACAGCATTGAAAAACATAGGCAAAGAACATGAAACGTCCCCTTAGAACAATTTATACAGGACTGTGCTTAAACTGACATACAATATTTTTAGCGCAACGCAATCTGACTTTCAAAAATCCCTGCAAAAGAATGGCCCTGAGTAACATTAAACTATACCTTTCAGAAATCACTTACCTCACAAAAATCTTCATTACTCGAACTACTGCAGTACAGCGAGCGCCACTACTGCCTGCTAAATAAAATATTCAAACTACGGAAGGCACTAACTACTGATAGGGATAGTTAGCAAATTAAAGATATTAATAGAGAACAAACAATGTATTTACCTTGATAGTCATAATATATATAGCAGTTCATGACAAATTACAAAACTCCGCCATCTCTCTCCCCACATCCACCACTGCTGGCGGCTCACCTCCAACTGCGCAACGCTACGCGCTGTTCACATCCAGCTGCCGCTGCCCGACACTACAATGGCAGACAACATTGCAAACCAGCCACAGACTGCACACAGCACAGCCAGTGATTCTCACACAGAGCGCTACGTAACGTTGCCAATAAAAAAAACATTAACAGCCTACTTACAAACAGGACAAGGATCCCGAAATTCTAGGAATCAAACACAAGTGGAGAAGTAAGGATTTTTTCAGACATTCGACAGCACTATCTCGTAAAAAACAATGTTTTATTTTTTAATGTTTGCCCACTTTGCACCAAAGAAATGCTTTTTAAAAATAAAACAAACAAGCCATTTTCCTAATATGGAAAGACGAATTAGAACAGTATTAATCAAATGCAAAAAATGTATGAGCGCTAAACACGTCACTTTACAAACCAAACCACCTATGTTTCCAATAATACCTAAAAGATTGAAAGAAATAGCTGCAACAGATTTGATGGGGCCCCTCTCACGCGCAAAAAATGGATATATTTTCATATTTGTCGTTTTGGAACTTACTTCTAAATATGATACCTTGACGCCATTAAAACGGGCAACAGGTCTTACTATAAGTAAAGCATTTAGACAAGATTTTGTCAGACAAGTAGGTCGAGTGGAATGAATAATTTCGGATAATGGCCCACAATACAAATCAGTGCAATGGCAAAACACGTTAAAACAACACAAAACAAAACCCATCTACATATCTAAGTACAAACCTAGCGTAAATCCAGCAGAACGATCTATGAAGGACATAGGCACTTTATGTCGATTATATGCAGGCAAAAGACACAACACTTGGGATATATACCATAAAGATTTTCAAGAAGTAATAAATGAAATGCCACATAGCACTACACTACTACCTCCAGTTACTGTACTTAAAAACACTGAACCCCCAAACATAACCAGAGAAGATGTTAGATTTCCTATTGTACCACGTAGACAGCACAAACAAGTCATAGCAACAGCACTCTCCAACATCAGAAAGGCAGATATTAAAAGAAAAGAAAGAAGAGATAGCACAGCAATTAAAAGAACATCCTCAGTAGGCCAGAAAGTATTTGTAAAAACACACCATCTCTCTAGCAAACAGAAACACAAAATACATAAGTTTTATGCTGCATACAAAGGACCTGTCATAATTAGCCAAATTGCTCATGATAATGCTGTGGAACTAATGAACCCAAAAACAGGCAAAACCTTAGGACTTCACCATGTGAGCCATATCAAAAAGTTTGAAGATTAATTTTATTACTGGTCCATAATCAGCACAATATTTCAAGTTATGTTGCAGATAAGTTTGTCAGGAGAAAGAAGAATGAAGAGAGAGGAAGGTGGGAAAAAGAAAGTAGTTTCAATAAAAACAAAAACAAAAATAACACCAATAGTACCATAGATTAAGGTGAAGGGATAAGGTGTAGATAGTCTAACAGCATGAAATACTAAAATGTTATACACCACGACATTACACAAAAATAAAAAACGAATTTGAGGTTTCTTGTATAAGTTAAGACTCAAAATATCTTAGAATTGTAACATGGAAAGGGCGCCAAAATTTGTAAAGCTCTTTAAGAAGGCGTAAAACAATGTAGGTACTAGACATATGTTAGATGATTATAAGTAAAACTTTTTGTAAGAACCATTGTAAAAACTCTAGCAAAGACCAGATGCAATGACCCACTAGTTGCAACGCGAGAAGTATCAAGATAGAAAAGGACGTAATTAGCAAGATATGATTCCTACAAGGCAGAAGCATTGAGAGAAGGGAAAGGACAGCGAGACCAACAGAAGGCCCTTGGAACTGAAGTGGGCGATAAATCTAACCGCTAGGCGGAACCCTGCTGGAACGAACATGGAGCCGCACAGTGACGGAGCCCTGCAGAGACGGGACTCCGAACGCTGGAAGGGTCTCCAAGATACTCAGTAACACAAGGTTAACTTCCCCAGATAGCTCACGGCTTTTAACCCGCATTTATTGTCTTCAGTATCAGCACCGCTTTCAGAACAACTTAATGCATCAACATTACAACACTGTTCCAGATTGTATTCCTTTGTCTTTTTTTTTAGGTACAAAGAAAACATGAAGAGACTTTCTGCTGTATACTGCGAGCACGGGGCGGACTCCCTGGAGTGTGCCGTGTGGTGGGTGGAGTACGTGATCCACCACAGGGGGGCCCCACACCTGCGCAGCACCGCACTCGACCTGCACTGGTGGCAGCTGATGTTGCTCGACGTCGTCGCCTTCGAGTTGGCGGTCGCAGCCTTCGCACTCTGCCTCGTCTACTTCGTCACGTGGCGGGTAGTATCCAGCTTCAAAAGCAGCAAACAGAAACAGAAGCAGAAGAAACAGTGATGCACTCATAATGAATTCTAGATTGTTCTCTGCCAACACTAACTTCACCAACATTTCCAAATCAGAACTTGTCCTGCAAATATGAAATGTCACTAATCATATCAAATCACGCAGAAGGTGAACCTGAACAAAATTCTGGAGATCTTTCAAGGATATGTTCACAGTGGTTCTTTACAGAGTGGGTTCGTTTCTTCTGATACATGAGCCACATTTAACATTGTATATGTACTGCACAAAAAAATTTGCTCATCAATACAAATGTCGACAGTATGCGCTATATGTGTTGTTTGACAATAAATTAGGTTCACTTCTCCTGCTGTTGACGTAGCAGGTCCCTCATTACTCTCTGCCCTCAAGAAGAATATAATAATTCCAATCCCAAAGAAAGCAGGTGTTGACAGATGTGAAAATTACCGAACTATCAGTTTAATAAGTCACAGCTGCAAAATACTAACGCGAATTCTTTACAGACGAATGGAAAAACTGGTAGAAGCGGACCTCAGGGAGGATCAGTTTGGATTCCGTAGAAATGTTGGAACACGTGAGGCAATAATAACCTTACAACTTATCTTAGAAGAAAGATTAAGAAAAGGCAAACCTACATTTCTAGCATTTGTAGACTTAGAGAAAGCTTTTGACAACGTTAACTGGAATACTCTCTTTCAAATTCTGAAGGTGGTAGGGGTAAAATACAGGGAGCGAAAGGCTATTTACAATTTGTACAGAAACCAGATGGCAGTTATAAGAGTCGAGGGGCATGAAAGGGAAGCAGTGGTTGGGAAAGGAGTGAGACAGGGTTGTAGCCTCTCCCCTATGTTATTCAATCTGTATATTGAGCAAGCAGTAAAGGAAACAAAAGAAAAATTCGGAGTAGGTATTAAAATTCATGGAGAAGAAGTAAAAACTTTTAGGTTTGCCGATGACATTGTAATTCTGTCAGAGACAGCAAAGGACTTGGAAGAGCAGTTGAACGGAATGGATGGTGTCTTGAAAGGAGGATATAAGATGAACATCAACAAAAGCAAAACGAGGATAATGGAATGTAGTCAGATTAAATCGGGTGATGCTGAGAGGATTAGATTAGGAAATGAGACACTTAAAGTAGTAAAGGAGTTTTGCTATTTAGGGAGTAAAATAACTGATGAGGGTCGAAGTAGAGAGGATAGAAAATGTAGACTGGCAATGGAAAGGAAATCGTTTCTGAAGAAGAGAAATTTGTTAACATGGAGTATAGATTTAAGTGTCAGGAAGTCGTTTCTGAAAGTATTTGTATGGAGTGTAGCCATGTATGGAAGTGAAACATGGACAATAACCAGTTTGGACAAGAAGAGAATAGAAGCTTTCGAAATGTGGTGCTACAGAAGAATGCTGAAGATAAGGTGGGTAGATCACGTGACTAATGAGGAGGTATTGAATAGGATTGGGGAGAAGAGACGTTTGTGGCATCAAACCAGTCTCAGAACTGAAGACCACAACAACAACAACAACTCAAGTTTTCAGTCAGTACTGCTTGGTTCGGTTTCGGCTTTATTTTCCTGACAATGTTATTCCTATGTTTTGATGCACAGCACTGTGAATACGTTTACTGATGATAAGTTGGCCGATATTTATGTCCTGAATTGTCCTCTGAATGCGATGGAACATTACCTCGATGACTCTATGCTGAGGTGTTCCCGTACCAACATCATAGTACTTTGACATTTTTACGTGCAACCCTTTCAGAAACAGAGTAGATCTGTGTTAAAATTGAAAGATATGACAGGATTTTCACTAGTGTGACATTGTCTTCACAGAAGGAAAGGTAATTTGGATAACAAAGAGCATATATCATAATTAAATTCTTCCTGTTAGGAGCCATCGAAGACTACACTTCCTTTATGCAATAATCCTCAGATCATATCCCTAAACAGCCTATGAAATTTAGTCGACAGAGTTCGGATTCATCCTGCAAATCTTATTTCATGTAATTGGCAAAATAATATCACATTAATATTGGTGCAATCTGTAAGCGTTGATTACATTCCACCTGGACTGACACATGACACAGGAGGACTAAGAAAACTCTTGATTTATAGAACAAACAGTTATATATATACACTTACCGATTGTGCTGTTATAAATTATTTTTCATTCTCAATTGTACACGATAGAACACCAGTCACAGTGCTGAAACGGCAACATTGTGTTCCAACAGGACTCATGATCAATATGATTGACTCGATCCTGGTGGGGAGGCAACACTATGTCAAGTGCAGCAAACATGTAAGCACGATGAAGGATATCGTGGCAGGAGTTCCATAGGGCTCAGTTTTGGGCCCCATATTATGTTTACTATACACTAACGACATTCCAAAGTTCACTGGAAGTGAGATTGTTGTGTATGCCGGTGACACAGCTGTTTACGAAAGTAGCCTCAACCTCAACCTCAACTTCACATCACGAAAGCTATAGGAGCACCTTGGCAAAATTGTGAAATGGTGCCAAATATGGAAAATCAGCATAAATGCAGAGAAGCCCTTAGCTATCATGTTCATGTGAAAGTTGGCACACCACAAATAAACTAATTTCTGTTGCCAACAAGGAAATAGAATGGAGCAACTGAGCTACTTGTTTCAGCCTCCTGCTCGATAAATGCTTAACCTTTGTGAAGCAGATAGACAAATCCAGGAGTAGAGGTTGCACTGCTTTATCCAACTATATCCGCTCCTAAAGGGTGGAGAGCTCTGTATACAGACGGAACTAAGAATATACAGTTCTGTGATCCTCCCAACTCTTTTATACAAATCGGAGTGTGTGTGTGTTTGAGGTTAACGGGCGCTAAACAGCGTGGTCCTCAGCGCCCAAACGCATAAAAACGGGAACACATGCAGTGAAGGGACTAAGACGAACAGCGAACAAGGAGAACGGCTAAAAGACGCAGACCTGACGCAGTTCCAAATCCTCATGTACAGAGGCAAAACAAGAGGAGAGGAAACGCACTAAAAAAGGAAAGGAAACACAAGGAAAGGAGGACAGAAACCGAAGGGAAACAAGGAGGTATTGGTGACTGGCGGACCTCTTGCGTAAAACCTGGGTGAGCCAGTCACCCAGCAGCACATTAAAACCCCCTCCCTAAAATCCGAGGCAACAAATTCGACAGGACACAAAACCACTGTCGTTGCGTCGTCTTGCAAAATAGAGGGCAAATCCGGTGGCAAAGAAACCACCGCCCTCTGGTCAGAGAATAAAAGACAGTCAAGTAATATGTGGCGGACAGTAATCTGGACGCCACAAGCACTGCAGATTGGGGGGTCCTCCCGCCGGAGTAAAAAACCGTGCGTTAAGGGACTGTGCCCGATGCGGAGGCGAGTGAGGAGAACCTCATCCCGCCTGCAGGACTGGTAGGACGTACGCCACGGCCGCGTGGTGGCCGTGACCAGACGCAGCTTATTTTCACCGACTGCCAGCCACTCCTCTTCCCATTGACGCAGGAGGGAGGTAACGGCATGGAGGAGGACAGCACATTCAACAACGTGAGGGAGGGAACATGCATCTTTGGCAGCCACATCCGCCAGTTCGTTTCCCCTAATATCCACGTGCCCCGGCACCCAGCGGAAAGAAACCTCTTTACCTCTTTCCCCTACTGTTGCAGGTGGAGTAGGGCATCAAGGATGTTCTGGACGACCGTATCCGCTGGGTACAAGTGTTGCATGGTCTGAAGGGCACTCAGGGAGTCAGAACAGATGAGGAACTTAAGACTGGGAACACATTTCATCTGCTCCAATGCCCGCAAGATCGCAAACAATTCGGCATCAAAGATGGTAACGCCGCAGGAAGCCGTAACTTGACGACTCGATCAGCGAAAACAACAGCACAACCAACAGAGTCCCCCTGTTTAGAGCCATCCGTAAATACTGGTACATGGTCGGGATGCTGGTGTAAAATATCGGAAAATAAGGAGGTAAAAACAAACGCAGGAGTGCAGCTCCTCCGGTAGATCTACATCTACATCCATACTCCGCAAGCCACCTGACGGTGTGTGGCGGAGGGTACCCTGAGTACCTCTATCTGTTCTCCCTTCTATTCCAGTCTCGTATTGTTCGTGGAAAGATAGATTGTCGGTATGCTTCTGTGTGGGCTCTAATCTCTCTGATTTTATCCTCACGGTCTCTTCGCGAGATATACGTAGGAGGGAGCAATATACTGCTTGACTCTTCGGTGAAGGTATGTTCTCGAAACTTTAACAAAAGCCCGTACCGAGCTACTGAGCGTCTCTCCTGCAGAGTCTTCCACTGGAGTTTATCTATCATCTCCGTAACGCTTTCGCGATTACTAAATGATCCTGTAACGAAGCGCGCTGCTCTCCGTTGGATCTTCTCTATCTCTTCTATCAACCCTATCTGGTACGGATCCCACACTGCTGAGCAGTATTCAAGCAGTGGGCGAACAAGCGTACTGTAACCTACTTCCTTTGTTTTCGGATTGCATTTCCTTAGGATTCTTCCAATGAATCTCAGTCTGGCATCTGCTTTACGGACGATCAACTTTATATGATCATTCCATTTTAAATCACTCCAAATGCGTACTCCTAGATAATTTATGGAATTAACTGCTTCCAGTTGCTGACCTGCTATTTTGTAGCTAAATGATAAGGGATCTATCTTTCTATGTATTCGCGGCACATTACACTTGTCTACGTTGAGATTCAATTGCCATTCCCTGCACCATGCGTCAATTCGCTGCAGATCCTCCTGCATTTCAGTACAATTTTCCATTGTTACAACCTCTCGATACACCACAGCATCGTCTGCAAAAAGCCTCAGTGAACTTCCGATGTCATCCAGCAGGTCATTTATGTATATTGTGAATAGCAACGGTCCTATGACACCCCCCTGCGGCACATCTGAAATCACTCTTACTTCGGAAGACTTCTCTCCATTGAGAATGACATGTTGCGTTCTGTTATCTAGGAACTCCTCAATCCAATCACACAATTGGTCTGATAGTCCATATGCTCTTACTTTGTTCATTAAACGACTGTGGGGAACTGTATCGAACGCCTTGCGGAAGTCAACCCGCGTCTATGGCCCTCTGAGTCTCGTGGACGAATAGCGCGAGCTGGGTTTCACACGACCGTCTTTCTCGAAACCCATGCTGATTCCTACAGAGTATATTTCTAGTCTCCAGAAAAGTCATTATACATGAACATAATACATGTTCCAAAATTCTACAACTGATCAACGTTAGAGATGTAGGTCTACAGTTCTGAACATCTGTTCGACGTCCCTTCTTGAAAACGGGGATGACCTGTGTCCTTTTCCAATCCTTTGGAACGCAACGCTCTTCTAGAGACCTACGGTACACCGCTGCAAGAAGGAGGGCAAGTTCCTTCGCGTACTCTGTGTAAAATCGAAATGGTATCCCATCAGGTCCAGCGGCCTTTCCTCTTTTGAGCGATTTCAATTGTTTCTCTATCCCTCTGTCGTCTATTTCGATATCTACCATTTTGTCATCTGTGCGACAATCTAGAGAAGGAACTACAGTGCAGTCTTCCTCTGTGAAACAGCTTTGGAAAAAGACATTTAGTATTTCGGCCTTTAGTCTTTCATCCTCTGTTTCAGTACCATTTTGGTCACAGAGTGTCTGGACATATTGTTTTGATCTACCTACCGCTTTGACATAAGACCAAAATTTCTTAGAATTTTCTGCCAAGTCAGTACATAGAAATTTACTTTCGCATTCATTGAACGCCTCTCGCATAGCCCTCCTCACACTACATTTCGCTTCGCGTAATTTTTGTTTGTCTGCAAGGCTTTGGCTATGTTTATGTTTGCTGTGAAGCTCCCTTTGCTTCCGCAGCAGTTTTCTAGCTCGGTTGTTGTACCACGGTGGCTCTTTTCCATCTCTTACGATCTTGCTTGGCACATACTCATCTAACGCATATTGTACGATGGTTTTGAACTTTGTCCACCGATCCTCAACACTATCTGTACTTGAGACAAAACTTTTGTGTTGAGTCGTCAGGTATTCTGTAATCTGCTTTTTGTCACTTTTGCTAAACAGAAAAATCTTCCTACCTTTTTTAATATTTCTATTTACTGCTGAAATCATCGATGCCGTAACCGCTTTATGATCGCCGATTCCCTGTTCTGAGTTAACTGTTTCAAATAGTTTGGGTCTGTTTGTCACCAGAAGGTCTAATATGTTATCGCCACGAGTCGGTTCTCTGTTTAACTGCTCAAGATAGTTTTCAGATAAAGCACTTAAAAATTTCACTGGATTCTTTGTCCCTGCCACGCTTTATGAACGTTTGA
This sequence comes from Schistocerca serialis cubense, assembly GCF_023864345.2. Lineage (NCBI taxonomy): Eukaryota > Metazoa > Arthropoda > Insecta > Orthoptera > Acrididae > Schistocerca > Schistocerca serialis. The sequence goes on from NC_064639.1 coordinate 1,150,836,599, forward strand.
GTCTCCCAGTCTATATCCGGCAAATTAAAATCTCCACCCAGAACTATAACATGGTGGGGAAGTCTACTCAAAATATTTTCCAAATTATCCTTCAGGTGCTCAGCCACAACAGCTGCTGAGCCATGGGGCCTATAGAGACATCCAATTACGATGTCTGAGCCTGCTTTAACCGTGACCTTCACCCAAATCATTTCACATTTCGGATCTCTGTCAATTTCCTTCGATACTATTGCACTTCTTATCGCGATAAACACGCCTCCCCCTTCACTGTCCAGACTGTCTCTGCAGTATACATTCCAATCTGAGTTTAGGATTTCATTACTGTTTACGTCTGGTTTCAGCCAACTTTCTGTCCCTAGTACTACATGGGCGTTGTGACCGTTTATTAATGAGAGCAGTTCTGGGACCTTTCTATAGACGCTCCTGCAGTTTACTATTAGCACATTAATATTGTTATCCCCTGTTGCATTTTTCCTACTCCTACCTTGCCGCGTCTCAGGAGGCGTCTTGTCGGGCCTAGGGAGGGAATTCTCTAACCTAAAAAACCCCCATGTGCACTCCAAGGAAGTACCGAATGAAGATGGGGAGACGGCCACGAAAGCCCCACTCATGGAGTTGATAGAGGATAAGGCGGCGCCAAGTCTAAAAGGACGCTGGGCATCAGGAGCAACCAGGAAGGCAGGTGGGTAAACTCTTCTCGTTGGGTTGCCCAACGCTCCACACCAAGGGACTCAAGCAAATGCTTGGCACGAATCCCAAATGGTCTCGTTGCCCTGGGACGACTGGGAAAGAGACGTTTCATAGGCGGTCGGGCAACGGTAGGGTACGCAGGGGAGGTAGGACAGGCAAGGAATTGACACACCCGTCGCACCATGAGGAGTTTCCGCAGGACGGCGAGCGGCGGTTCTCCCGCCTCAGCACACAGGCTGGGTATGGGACTGGTACGGAAGGCACCAGTGGCCAGCCTGATACCTTCGTGGTGTACTGCGTCAAGAATCTTCAGATACGAAGGCCTTGCTGACCCATACACGGTGCAACCATAGTCAAGACGCGATCGGACGAAAGCCCTATAAAACTGCAGCAGACGCGCCCGATCTGCTCCCCAGGACTGATGGCTCAGACACTTCAAAATATTCAGTGCCTTCAGGGCCCGCACCTTCAGGTCTTTAAGGTGAGGCAACCACAACATCTTGGAATCAAAAGTGAGGCCCAGGAACCTCACAGTGTCTCTAAAAGGAAGAACGGTGTCCCTCAGACGCAATGCAGGGGAGATAAAAAGACGTCGAGAACGATTAAAATGAACACACACACATTTGTCTGCAGAAAAGGTAAAACCCGTCTTCGCAGTCCATGCCTCTAAGCGCTTTATCGTAAGCTGCAACTGCCGACTAGCCGTGACAAGACTGGAGGAAGAACAGAAAACAGCAAAATCGTCCACATACAAGGAGCACTGGGCAGGACTCCGGATAGTGGACGTGATACTGTTAATGGCGACGGCAAAGAGGGTGACACTTAAAACGCTTCCCTGAGGAACACCATTCTCCTGCACGTGCAAATCAGATAGCACATTACCACCCCGATATCGAAAGAGGCGGTGGGAAAGAAAGGACCGAATGAAGATGGGGAGACGGCCACGAAAGCCCCACTCATGCAGTTGATTGAGGATAAGGCGGCGCCAAGTAGTGTCATACGCCTTATTAATGTCAAAGAATACACCTAGACAATGCTGGTTACGTAGGAAGGCCTGCTGGATGGCCGCCTCAAGCAGGGTCAAGTTGTCTATAGTTGAACGACACCTCCGAAACCCACACTGAGAGTGGCTAAGGAGCTGCCTGGTCTCGAGCAGCCAAACCAGGCGACGGTTGACCATGCGTTCCAACGTCTTCCCGACACAGCTCGTCAAAGCAATACTTCGATAACTACTGGGATGCGTTCGGTCCTTCCCCGGTTTGAGGAGGGGAATCGAAATCGCCTCCCTCCACGAGTCAGGGTACGTGCCGGATGACCATATTTATATTAAAACAATTCAGGAGAACTTCCTTGGATGGCAGCAACAAGTGCTGCAGCATGCTGTACCGGATTTGATCATGACCAGGCGCAGTATCATGAGCCACAGACAGCGCCGAATCCAGTTCCCACATTGTGAAGGGGCGGTTGTAGGGTTCAGAATTTGGAGACCGGAAGTTCAAGTGACCGCTCTCGATGGCAGTGCGGTAGCGGCAGAAATCTGGATCACAGTTAATAGTGGCGGTAGATTCCGCAAAATGCATTGCCAGTGTCTGGGCAATGTCTCTCGGCGCCGTGAGGAGACATCCTTGATGCAGGAATGCCGTGACAGGTAGTTGGCTGAGTTTCCCGGAAATCCTCCTGATGGCTTCCCATACTTTCGTAGAACTAGTGGAGCGGGAGATGGAGTTCAAGAACGATAGCCATGACCGTCGTTTGCTCTCTTTAATCACTCGCCGCGCTTTGGCCCTTGCCACCTGAAAGGCCGAAAGATTGTCAGCTGAGGGACGGCACTCGAAGCGGCGCAAAGCTGCACAGCGGGCTCGGATGGCTGAGCGGCACTCAGTGGTCCACCAAGGGACAGGACGCCTCTTGGGAAGACCGGATGACCGTGGGATTGACAATTCAGCAGCATGGGAGATCACGGCTGTAACATGGTCTACCCGTTCGTGGACGCTGGCACGGTGTTCCAGAACAGCCAGTCGGCTGAAAAGTGTCCAGTCAGTTCTGCAGAGGTGCCACTGGGGCGGCACTGGTAATGCCACAGCCTCATCCAGGAGGCGAATCCAAAGGGGAAGTGGTCACTAGAATGGAGGTCAGCAGTAACCTCCCACAGAGCAGAATCCGCGAGTGCTGGAGAGCAAAAGGAAAGGTCAATAGCTGATGACGACCCGGAAGCAGTACAGAAATGAGTGGGAGCACCAGAGTTGAGGATGCACAGTTCTTCAGACATCATGAGGCTTTCCATAATGCGACCCCTGGGGCAAGTAGTCGGAGAGCCCGATATGACATTATGAGCATTGAAGTCCCCCAGAAGAAGAAATGGGCGGGGGAGTTGGCTAATAATGTCTGTGAGAGCCGCAGAGTCGATAGCATCCTGAGGTGGTAAGTAAACTGAACAGACTGTGAGCCTCCGACCCACAAGAAGGTCAACTGCAACTGCTTGCAAGTCTGTAACGAGAGGGAGCTTAGATGAGGGGTGCATGTCACGGACAAAAACCACAACACCACCCTTTGCTCTTTCCCCCGTCAGATCATCTTTTCGATATACGGTATAGCCCCGTAAAGAAGTAGCATCAGTGGCCCGAAAATGTGTCTCTTGGAGACATAAGCACAAAGGGCACTCTCGTACAAGGAGTTGTAACTCGGCCGCATGCGTCCTGAACCCATTCAGGTTCCACTGTAATATGGGAGCCACTGATCAGGGTGGCTGAACTTTCACCCTGCCTCAGTGCTTTGGAGGAGAGCCCGTACTGGCCGGAGATTTATTCCTGGGGCGAGAAGATCGCCCCCGGTCGACATCAATGTCCATCAGCTCCGATGACGACCCACGGGAGATGTCAAACAGTACGATGGCCTCGTCATCGGACCGACCCTGACTAGTCTCCTGAGGTGGCAAAACCTTCACCTTCGGCGTCTTTGTCTTGGGGGGCTTTGAATGCAGAGCCTTGTCAACAGCTGGAGCTGTACTCACCTGGGCAGAAGGCGCCATATGGGGAGAGGCAGGGAGTACCCCAATGTCAGCAACCACCGCCTTGTCCGACGTTGCGGGAAGAGCTGCAGGTTGCATAACAACCGCAGCAGCACAAGTGCACTGGCAAACGCAGGTATTAGTGCTAACACTAGCAACCTCCGTTTGCGTAGCAACAGTGGTCATTTGTACCGGTTTTTTCAGAGCGGAAGCGAAAGATGTTGAAAACACAGGAGGTTGCATGGCCTTAAAGAGCTTCTTGGCTTCACCATAGGGGATGCGCTTAGGTGTTTTAATCTCCTGTATCTTCCGTTCTTCGAGATAGATGGGGCAGACCCGGCTCCAGACAGGGTTACTCCCAGAGCACTTCACAGGCGATGAACAATCGGCTCCTTCATGGGCAGGCTGACCACATTTACCACAAGTGGCTATCCCATTGCACCCCAACGTAGTATGCCCAAAGCGCTGACATTTAAAGCAGCGCATTGGGTTAGGGAAATATGGCCGTACTGGCAAACGTAAGAACCTCGCTTTAACATGCTGTGGGAGTCTCGGGCAACTGAACGTGAGAATAAACGAGTCGGCTTTGACGAGGTCCCCATCGACCCGTTTCATAATATGCTGCACGTCGACAATACCTTCGTCAGCCCATTTAGATTTTAACTCGTCTGTGGGGATATCCACCAAGTCCCTACATGTCACAACACCCTCAGTATAATTCAAAGTGGAGTGGAGCTCGGTCTCGATAGCGTACTCTCCGAGACAGGTTGCTTTCCGAAGAGAAGCGACTTGACGGGAACTAGAAGTCTCAGCTAACAGAGTCCCATTGCGCAGTCGCTTCACAGATTTCAGTGTTCCTGCAATTCCCTCAAGACCCTTGTGGATGTAAAAAGGAGAAACCCTCTCAAAGCTACCCTCCTTCCGTTTAATAATCAAAAACACATTCTGATTATCAGCATGTGCACTGTTACGACGGTCTGATAAATCTCTAGCAACACCAGGCGCTGGTGGACTCGTAGCACGAAGTCGCTTTTTCGATGGGGTGTGTTTTCCTACCAGTGGCCCACCAAATCCACTGGTAGGGGGAAATGTAGAGGTCGAAGGGTCCATTGCGGTCCCACGAGCAGCTAGGGAACTATAGGTCCGCTCAGACAGAGCCCCGCGTGCCTGAGTAAGCCTTATACAACTGGGTTGCGGCAGGTGCCCCAGAGGTTGCCCGCTTGCGACTGTTCCACCCCAACAGCCATGCATCTTACAGGCGGGGAGCACACCGTAAGATTGAGGGGTTTTTATAGAGGTTGGCCTTCCTCACAATCCAGGCGATCAATCCAAGGTTACCATTCCCCGCAGCACACAACATTCTACCGCCGCGCCATACGGTGGTCGCTGAAGCATGTCCGGGGTTTACGGTGACAGGAGACTGGCGGCACCGACCAGTCCCCAGCTCAAGACCCCGGGGTCACCAAACCCGTACTCGGCAAATGAATGCTGAGCCCCTGGGGGCTACAAACCGGAAATGTGGCTATGGGTTGGCGTCAGCCGAAACTTCAGAGACTCCAAAATAGAAATCTAAGCATCATCGCTGACACAGACCGTTACACGCCACACACGCACACATTAAGGACATCTCAGAAGAACCATAGATCTACACTTACATTAAAAAGATGTCAGAAAAACTTTATGAGAAGACTCGTACATCGACCCACCACGTAATTCAACTGCTAGGTACACAATACACCAATGCTTCAGATGAGAGACTAATCTCCACACTAACCAGACAATTTAGGACATAACAGCTAAGGACAAACATCATTCATAGACACATCATTTAGATAAAATGCAAAATGTATATCTCAAAATATTATTCATCCATACTAGGAACCAGATGGGCAGATTCCTGTGGTGCTTCAGTGGAACATGAATGTAGATAGGCAAAGTCAGGGGGAGAGGGGGGGGGTTAGGATGCAACAGTTTGATGCACAGCACAGCACTGCATTTAATGGAGGGTACAGCGGATCATGATCAGCCTTGAGGAGCTCCATTTCAGGAACAGGAACGCACACTTTCAGAGACCCTACATGTCGCGGTACCCTCCTACTGGGTTCTTGAACGTAGTGAATGAGATTCGCTCCCAAAAGGTGTCTATAATCATCGAGTATCCTAACTGTGGTACTGTGTTACTAATCTGATATACTTCACAAAGGACTGGAAGGGAACTGTCGCTAGTACCACTATTACTACAACTACAGTTAGCTGAGGACGATGCTGCTGTTGCTCGCTGCGTTGATGATGACGGCTGTATGGAGAGGGAGGGAGGTGTACGGACATCGTGGTTTGGGCGAGAACACGGTGAAGGACATTGTGTGTTGCCCTAGTGTGAGCAGCCAGGCTGTGGGTGCGACTGCAGAGGTGGTTGTTGCCACAACCCTCAGCCAGTTGCTGGAGAAAGAGTTGCCCATGGACGCCAGAGCGGAGCTGGTGCGAGCCCACCAGCAGCAGGGGTGGCTGCAGCAGCAGGGGTGAGATACCCGCTAGAAAAAGAACAACGAAAAAGAAAACTGAGTGCAACAGTCTACAGATCGCTCGCTGTTGCTCCTGTAAGGAAAGAAAGAATAATGATTATATGTAAGAAGAGTGAGTGTATGTAAAAAATATCTCTATCACTCTGGCTCCTTGACATATCCCTCAGGTCATTGGGAATCACCTCCAGTATCTCCTCACATTGACACAGCACCTTCTCCATCTCCCCCACCCATTGTAGCAGGTCATCATACTCGACTAAATCACAGTGGATCCCTTGAGTCAACTCCCGTACACCACCTACAACAGCAATATGGTGATTTAATAAAAAAAATAGTATACATATATAAAATTAAGAATTTTTTTAAGAAGGTACACTTCACGATAGCTGTGATGGGGAACCTTCTATTCTCCATGCTGATCTTCCTCAAGGTCATCTGCAACAGAGGATATGTGTCACACAACATATTATTAGATTTAAACAGCGCTACAATGAAAGTTTAGAAAGAATTCTTTTTAATGGAAAGAATGTATCTCAGCAACATATTACATATACACACAGCACTACATAGAAAACAATATGTAGTTAAAATGCTCATGCTGCTGCTGACACTACTTCCTCTCAGCTTCCAGCTGATCCAGTACTTCATGGATATACACTGAAACAGTAAGAAGAGGAGATGTATTCAATATTATGAAATCCTTAGTGAAAGAATTGTGAGAAGAAGTCTTACAGTTATCGATTGGAATATGTGTTTAGCTGGTAATTCTCCTTGCCTTTGACACTGCTGCTGTTGCTGGCTGAGTGTTTAATCTTGTAATGTGAACAAGTCGCATGTAAGGAAACAAACGAAGACTGGGAACACCGATAAGCAGACAAGGGAAGACGCAGACAGACTAATGCAGCAATGGATGATCACACAACGAGGTCGAAAGCGGAGGGAAGAGGCTTTCTATAGGTTCAATATTCAGCATTAACGAGTAAGAATGCAGAAATGGCGATTAACGCGTTGAGGCAAGTCAGCAGCTGAATGCTATACTACAAATGCTGTCTTTGTCCTATGGGTAGGAATCTAATGAGTTGCAGCTGTACGCATTGTCTTTGGCAACAGAGACATGTCGACTTCTGCTGTGTGATCTGATTCTTGGAAGGAACTAGTAGATCGCTAGCGAGATAAGTTGCCATGTTTGAGACAAAACAGCGAGTTTCCGCACAGAGGAGGAGGCAACTGCATACTTTCGCTGGACGGTTCCCTTCTGAGAGGAACAATGGCACAGCCCTTGTTAGAAGGAACCTGTAGATCACTATCACCTCTGGAAGTGATATATTTTTCTCCGTTTCCGACAAAGCTACTAGGTATTATTAGGGAGCGGAGAGCTGCTGTCACACAAAGGATGTAACAAAATACGTTTCCTAGCTGGTAAGGGCCCCTTGTGAAGAAACGTTCCCCCTTCTTGGAAAGGAGTAGACGAAAAGTGCTCCTCTGCAGTAAACATGTACCTGACCAGGCAAAAATATGAGTTGCAAACAGATATCGTGATGGACACCTGGCAGTCCTGATCGGAAATGGGGTAGCAGGCAGGCAAGTCACAGCAGGTATCGGGATGCCACCTGGCTGTCGCACTAGACAGTAGGGTGGTGGTCAGGTGTACAGACGTGGCTAGCAGCCTGTGTACACCCCAGACTGTTAGGTCAGACACTGGCCACCAGACTTGCCGGAGGTGGCGGCTCTGGTGGCCAAGACAAGGTGGCAGTTGCGAGCAGGCCGCAGAGCCAGCTACATGTGTTCATACACTTCACCACTGGCAGCTTCCAGATGGGACTTTGGGCGTTATTTTTTTTTTAAATATATGATCACGTTTATGGGCGCTTGTGTATATTACATTAGCTGACTACAACAAATTGTATATTGGTCATACTGACAAACGTGACTAGACTGACCAAACATGAACACAGCTGGAAATTACATACGTCTGACTCTACCTTTTATTAACATGTGCTAAAGGAAGGACGCAAACAGCAAGTCCACACAGAAGTACAGCAAAGGGCAAACAAAGGAAGAAAACTAAGCATATAGAAACACCTGAGGTAAACAGAGATTTAGCTCAAACCCCCAGCTCGTTCTAAGTGATCAATTACAGGTGAGCACATCCCCACTTTTGATCTTCTTATGATACAATCAACCAGCCACATACCCACAAACCACCACCATGACACATACTGCTACACAAAATTAAAACAAAACAAAATTTCCTATTCCTTACCTTGATCATCCCACACACTTCAACGATACAACATGCAATACTTATCATGTATTCTAACCATACATTATGTTTAGTATTGCCCATTGCATAAAATGTAATTTTCAATGTAAAACATTCTCAACCAATGTCACGACTTCACAAACTATGGCGTCATAGCCATACAGCGTGTAATACCGTATGACTCTGTGTTTTAATTATTGTGTGCAATACTCTCCATTGCCTAGAATTTAGTTTACTGTTAAAAAAAACATGTTCGTTGTACAACATAAATGAAGAGTGCTCAGTTTAATGGTTTCTCAGTCAATGTCAAGACCTCACGAAATTTAGCATTATACCCATTTAACCTATAATATTCTGTAGTTCAATAATTTGTTGTGCTTCATAATGTCCATTTTGTAAAGTGTAATTTCAACATTAAGAAACAAGTTTGATGCACAACACTCTATGCAAGTGAATTGTGTCATTGCTTAACAATGTTTGGTAACTTAAGAATTAGTGCCCCTTTCAGACGCTAGTCACTTGTTTCTTGAAGATGGCCCAATAAGCCGAAGACTAGTTTGAAATTAGAAAAAAACAGCGTTCTTGTTATTCAACCTTAAATGCGGGCCTGTTCTACGGAGAAGCAGCGGAAAAATCCATGAATAAATGTAACTTGCCCTTTCAGTTTCGTAACGATTTTCACTTTAACTGAAGTTACTCAAGTTTGACTTCAGAATTATTAAACAGTACTAACATGCGTTCACTTCAATGAAGACCAATCTATCAATCTTAAAATTACGAACGTAATAAAAAAAAATCTTCATGTACTCTGAAAACGTCATATCCAAGGCAGTAGAGCACCGTTAAAATCCCCAACTGCTTCAATTTAGATTTTAATATATTCCATATCAAGCAATACTCATGTTCTAGCAGATTAGATATTCAGGAATACAATCTAATGAATAAATGTACAATATGTGACTTCTTCATGGCTTTCATTCAGTGGTTCTTTGACGACCAGTTTTGTCTCCCAGCTGTCGTAGCTCATGCAGTTGGGTGCCGGTTAGTTCATCCTCTCCAGACCCTCCGAATTATTGCTCGTCCCTTTATGAAAGATCGCTTAAGTAACATATTTTTCAGAAACATTAGTACAGATACAGTACATCCACCCCACTCTTAGCTCTCTTGGCCGTTCAGCAGTATTGGCCACTAAAAATCTTCTTTCTTGACGATAAACTCGAGGGCTAAATCAAACACTGAAGGTCGTACTAGGCACACAGTCACAGGACTGAATTTCTAGCTGGTAAATCGCGTGTAGTTAATATGTTAGTGGTGTTGCAGAGCTCATGAAGCATTGTATTCTGGACGGGTCGCTCGGGGATGAGAGATGGAATTTAGAACTTGAGCCATAGTTTTCCATACATCATAACCAGAAATACGGCTATAGTGACTTTAACACGGATTTGTCGTTGTAAATAGCTCATGCTGGAGTTCTCTTTCTGAACTTTTTACTTATTTTTAATAATTTAGTGGCAGCACGTAACAGCCCTTTAGGATAGTGTATCACGTGAAGGAAGAGTAACTAAGACAAAGAAGATGAGAGGTACTTTGAGAAGGCTAAGTATACTGTCAAGAAGGATATTACGTGGGATTTGATATGCACGATGGTTTGTAAACATAGCGGGAATGCTGTTGTACAATGCCATCTGTATTCCCCGACCTCTATTCATACGAAATGGGTTGGCACAGGGAAGCGTCCTGGGACCTCTGCTGTTCCTGATCTATATAAATGACGTGGGTGACAATCTGAGCAGTTCTCTTAGGTTGTTCGCAGATGATGCTGTAATTTACCTTCTAGTAAGGTCATCCGAAGACCAGTATCAGTTGCAAAGCGATTTAGAAAAGATTGCTGTATGGTGTGGCAGGTGGAAGTTGACGCTAAATAACGAAAAGTGGGAGGTGATCCACATGAGTTCCAAAAGAAATCCGTTGGAATTCGATTACTCGATAAATAGTACAGTTCTCAGGGATGTCAATTCAACTAAGTACCTGGGTGTAAAAATTACGAACAACTTCAGTTGGAAAGACCACATAGACAATATTGTGGGGAAGGCGAGCCAAAGGTTGCGTTTCATTGGCAGGACACTTAGAAGATGCAATAAGTCCACTAAAGAGACAGCTTACACTACACTCGTTCGTCCTCTGTTGGAATATTGCTGCGCGGTGTGGGATCCTTACCAGGTGGGATTGACGGAGGACATCGAAAGGATGCAAAATAGGGCAGCTCGTTTTGAATTTTCACGTAATAGGGGAGAGAGTGTGGCAGATATGATACACGAATTGGGATGGAAGTCATTAAAGCAAAGACGTTTTTCGTCGCGGCGAGATCTATTTACGAAATTTCAGTCACCAACTTTCTCTTCCGAATGCGAAAATATTTTGTTGAGCCCAACCTACATAGGTAGGAATGATCATCAAAATAAAATAAGACAAATCAGAGCTCGAACAGAAAGGTTTAGGTGTTCGTTTTTCCCGCGCGCTGTTCGGGAGTGGAGTGGTAGAGAGATAGTATGATTGTGGTTCGATGAACCCTCTGCCAAGCACTTAAATGTGAATTGCAGAGTAGTCATGTAGATGAGATGTAGAATCAAAGAGGGTTATGGACTTCTCTGTGAGGTGGCATGCGAGTGTTGTGCATTTGTGTGTAACTAGGAAAAAACATCTCTGGAATGTGTTCTCAGGGAAAGTAGAAATTAAATTTCCTTTAGTTCGCGTCTTGTCACAAATTTATTGTCGTCACACTACTAGTTTCGGTCTATAATGACCATCTTCATATCTGTTTTATAAAAACATGTTCTAATATACTGGAGCCGTATATGGGATATGTTTTTATAAAACATATCTGAAGATGGTCATTGTAGAACTATATCGGTAGTCTGATGACAAAAAACTTGTGACCATAGACGTGAATTAAATTTGTTCTATATTCTACGTGGCTGGTCCCACGGGCGTTCGAGTCCTCCCTCGGGCATGGGTGTATGTGTGTTTGTCCTTAGGATAATTTAGGTTAAGTAGTGTGTAAGCTTAGGCACTGATGACCCCAGCAGCTAAGTCCCATAAGATTTCACACACATTTGATTTTATTCTATATTCGGTTCGCTGTGGAATTAATGAGCATGTCGCAGTTTGTGAAGATAAAGCAAATTTTCAGAGACATCCAAAGACTGGAACTATATAACAAAGTGATTTCATAAGTACCTGGGTGTCTGTCTTAGCTGTCAAAGCGAGTAAGACGAACTCTTATAGACGTTGGAGCCAAAGAAAAACCAGATACGTCGTCGATGAACAGTAAAGAATTAAACAGTTCCAGGTTCAAAAACAATTCAGAGAGCCAAGTTCTTCTAAGAGGGAGAGAGTGCAAAGACGAGAGCCTAGGGAGTTGTCGGAGTGGGCCACCTGCAGTTGCGCACTGACTCAGCATAGACGCAGCGCCTGGCACGTGGAGCGGCTCGGCGTCCAGCAATTAGTGAGCTGTGGTCAGCTAGTCGAGTCATCCCTGTCACGGCCGGGAGCTCTGAATGCGCGAAGGTCACGCCAGCCCCGGGCTGCGCTGAAGCCGCCGGCACACGGATCGGGCAGGCGAACTTTGAGTGTGTTGCCGGCACAGTGGCTCAGCGTGTTCGGTCAGAGGATTATCTAGCCTCTGTAATAAAAAAAATAAAAAAAAAAAACTGAGTCAACGGATCACCAAAGAACTTGAACGGGTGTCATCGGACGTCCGCCACGAACAAATTCAACGAACAATATAGAACAAAGTCAGATGAAGAAAAGAAAACTGTTCCCAGTTCGTGACGTCATAGCGCGGAAAAAGCATGCTAGGCAGTCTTCGAGAACCTGTGGATCACTATCTACGTAGTATGTCTGACATTATGAACGTGTGTTCGCTCGTTAGACCAATGGGATGGAACAGCGCCACTTACGCCACATACTCTCTATCTTACTTCGGTACACAGTCGCAAGATGCCACATTGGGTTTCAGTTGAAGCCCATATGCCGTCTCCAAACATGAGGATCCCTCGATAATCCGCCGTTAACTGCATCATTGGTACCAAGAAACTGACGAGAATAGTCACATTGACGGCTACAGAATTACTGCAACTTGCATATTATGAGAGGCAACGCACACTGAGCATCCACAAAAAACGCATATTTCTTCGTACAGTTTCTTATAATTAAATGTCAGTAAATAAAATAACTTTGAATAAAGCTCTTAAGAGATGGTAAGACGAAAAGTATGGTCACACATCGATTATCGTCGGTGCAGTGTAATGAGTAGTGTTGCAAAATTGTAAGGTGTTGTAAGTAGGCTGCTTAGGTTTTTATGTTGGTAACGCCACATAGCGCTCTGTATGAAAATCACTGACTGTGCTGTGTGCTGTCTGTGGCTGGCTGGCATTGTTGGAATATTTGCTATTATAGTGTTGCGCAGTTGGATGTGAACAACTCATAGCGTTGCGCAGTTGGAGGTAAGCAGTGGTGGATGTGGGGGGAGAGATGGCAGAGTTTTGAGAGCAGACGATCTGGGCGTGTGTCAGTCAGAGAAAGGAAATTTGTAAGACTGGATGTCTTGAACTGATATATATATATATATGTGAATACACTATTTGTTCTCTGTCAGAATCTTTCATTTGCTAACTATGTCTATCAGTAGTTAGTGCCTTCAGTAGTTAGAATCTTTTATTTAGCTGGCAGTATTGGCACTCGCTGTATTGCAGTAATTCGAATAACAAAGATTTTTGTGAGGTAAGTGATTCATGAAAGGTATAGGTTATTGTTAGTCAGGGCCATTCTTTTGTATGTTGTTGTTGTTGTTGTGGTCTTCAGTCCTGAGACTGGTTTGATGCAGCTCTCCATGCTACTCTATCCTGTGCAAGCTTCTTCATCTTCCAGTACCTACTGCAACCTACATCCTTCTGAATCTGCTTGGTGTATTCATCTCTTGGTGTCCCTCTACGATTTTTACCCTCCACGCTGCCCTCCAATACTAAAATGGTGATCGCTTGATGCCTCAGAACATGTCCTACCAACCGATCCCTTCTTCTAGTCAAGTTGTGCCACAAACTTCTCTTCTACCCAATCCTATTCAACACCTCCTCATTAGTTATGTGATCCCCACCTAATCTTCAGCATTCTTCTGTAGCACCACATTTCGAAAGCTTCTATTCTCTTCTTGTCCAAGCTATTTATCGTCCATGTTTCACTTCCATACATGGCTACACTCCATACAAATACTTTCAGAAACTACTTCCTGACACTTAAACCTATACTCGATGTTACCAAATATCTCTCCTTCAGAAATGCTTTCCTTGCCATTGCCAGTCTACATTTTATATCCTCTCTACTTCGACTATCATCAGTTATTTTGCTCCCCAAGTAGCAAAACTCCTTTACTACTTTAAGTGTCTCATTTCCTAATCTAATTCCCTCAGCATCACCCGACTTAATTCGACTACAATCCATTATCTTCGTTTTGCTTTTGTTGTTGTTCATCTTATATCCTCCTTTCAAGACACTATCCATTCCGTTCAACTCCACTTCCAAGTCCTTTGCTGTCTCTGACAGAATTACAATGTCATCGGCAAACCTCAAAGTTTTTATTTCTTCTCCGTGGAATTTAATACCTACTCCGAATTTTTCTTTTGTTTCCTTTACTGCTTACTCAATATACAGATTGAATAACATCGGGGAGAGGCTACAAGCCTGTCTCACTCCCTTCCCAACCACTGCTTCCCTTTCATGTCCCTCGACTCTTATAACTGCCATCTGGTTTCTGTACAAATTGTAAATAGCTTTTCGCTCCCTGTATTTTACCCCTGCCACCTTCAGAATTTGAAAGAGAGTATTCCAGTCAACATTGTCAAAAGCTTTCTCTAAGTCTACAAATGCTAGAAACGTAGGTTTGCCTTTCCTTAATCTGGCTTCTAAGATAAGTCGTAGTGTCAGTATTGCCTCACGTGTTCCAATATTTCTACGGAATCCAAACTGATCTTCCCCGATGTCGGCTTCTACCAGTTTTTCCATTCGTCTGTAAAGAATTCGTGTTAGTATTTTGCAGCCATGAATTATTAATCTGATAGTTCGGTAATTTTCACATCTGTCAACACCTGCTTACTTTAGGATTGGAATTATTATATTCTTCTTGAAGTCTGAGGGTATTTCGCCTGTCTCATACATCTTGCTCACCAGATGGTAGAGTTTTGTCAGGACTGGCTCTCCCAAGGCTGTCAGTAGTTCCAATGGAATGTTGTCTACTCCCGGAGCTTTGTTTCGACTCAGGTCTTTCAGTGCTCTTTCAAACTCTTCACGCAGTATCATATCTCCCATTTCATCTTTATCTACATCCTCTTCCATCTCCATAATATTGTCCTCAAGTACATCGCCCATGTATAGGCCCTCTATATACTCTTTCCACCTTTCTGCTTTCCCTTCTTTGCTTATAACTGGGTTTCCATCTGAGGTCTTGATATTCTTACAAGTGGTTCTCCTTTCTCCAAAGGTCTCTTTAATTTTCCTGTAGGCAGTATCTATCTTACCTCTAGTGAGATAGGCCTCTACATCCTTACATTTGTCCTCTAGCCATCCCTGCTTAGCCATTTTGCACTTTCTGTTGACCTTTTGTAGGGATTATTGAAAGTCAGATTGCGTTGCGCTAAAAAAAATATTGTGTGTCAGCTTAGTGATGATCAGAATAACTAAAGAGAGAAATTTCTGAGTACGTTCAGTTTTGCTCACCTGTTTGAAAACCAAATAACGTAAGAGGTTTACCAGCACAGTAATTTTATAATTTTTCTACGGGGACGTTACAGTGTCAGGCTCGTGTCTCACTGAATCCATATTTTTTTTCGATCCTCTGCGTTTTGTAATAAGTTCTGATACTTCATTGTTAGTTTAATAAAAGCGTATTCAGTAATGCTCGAAGTTAAGTAAATATAAGTGTACTTTTTCCGCGGAATGAGTTTGTTCGATTGGACTAATTTACAAGATGGCTTCGACTAACTGCAGTAAGACATATTTCTTTTCACGTCTTAAGTTTTGTATTTCATACGTGGTAGAGTCTGCTACTCAATGGAAACGGTGATCAAATACAACTTACCTTAAAATTTCATTAAAAAATGAGAATAATGAAATAATGTTATTTATGTGGAGAAATATTTTAAATTAGTATCGTAGTACTTTCCTCATTGGCTCATAACACGGTCATGAATTTCATACTTTTTATTTATTTGTTGTATAGCACAGACAGAACAACACGACTAGCATGTGGACAAGGGAGGAAATGTACGTTTTGACAGAACTAACATAGGAAATTTACACCCATTCGTTTTTTTTAGCAGTGTGATTTGCGATCCAGATACAGCAGGCAATCCCCGCTGGAGCGCAGTATGATAGCGTATACCACGTTGAGGCACACATACTACACGTACGAGCGTTCAGATGCACGTTGAACTCGGCACGCCCAACGTTGACGGGAGTAAGCGCTGTCCTTGTGCCGACGGCTGAATCGTAGAAGCGGCAGGAGTCCTACTGCAAAGCATTGTTGCCCTGGTCCATGGGCCGATGCCCGTTTCCCAGCACCGTCTGATGTGCACCTAAGCTGTACTAGGAACCACTGGGTCTAATTGGGGGATTGTAGAACTTCCCAGCGGCTTCTCACTCAAACCGTCACACCGACCTCCACTGGGGCATGCGCACGCGCCTCACCATTACTAACGTCGCCCTAAGTTTGAGGAAAACATTTCTCAGATACTATGTTTGGAGCAGAGCAATGTATGCAAGTTAGTCATGGACTGTGGGGAGTCCAAAAATGAGGATTAAGTGTTTGATATACGGTGCTACAGAATGATGTTCATAATTTCGTGGAGTGAGAAGAAATGAGAAGGTTCTCGGGAGACTCAGCGAGGAAAGAAATATGTGGAAACGCTGACAAGAAGAAAGAGAAGCATGATGCGACCTGTCGAAAAGCAAGGATTAACTACCTTGATGTTTGAGGGAGCTGCAGAGGATAAAGACAGTTATGGGAATACGTAGCAAAAATAATCCAGGTCGTCTGGAGCGATGGGGGCTGTATCAAACAGTGCTGAAGAGAAAAAGTATTGCTGTAATTCTCCAGACTTGTCTCGTTCTTATCTGCTGGTGCAGCGAACGATACAGTATATATATATATATATATATATATATATATATATATATATATATATATATATATATACACACACACATATATATATATATATATATATATATATATATATATATATATATAATATCATGATTCCCCCCACCCCCCCACACACATGAATCATGGACCGTGCCGTTGGTGGGGAGGCTTGCGTGCCTCAACGATACAGATAGCCGTACCGTAGGTGCAACCACAACGGAGGGGTATCTGCTGAGAGGCCAGACAAACGTGTGGTTCCTGAAGAGGGGCAGCAGCCTTTTCAGTAGTTGCAGGGGCAACAGTCTGGGAGATTGACTGACCTGGCCCTGTAACACTAACCAACATAGCCTTGCTGTTTTGGTACTGCGAACGGCTGAAAGCAAGGGGAAGCTACAGCCGTAATTTTCCCCGAGGGCATGCAGCTTTACTCTATGATTAAATGATGATGGCGTCCTCTTGGGTAAAATATTCCGGAGGTAAAATAGTCCCCCATTCGGATCTCCGGGCGGGGACTACTCAAGAGGACATCGTTATCAGCAGAAAGAAAACTGGCATTTTACGGATCGGAGCGTGGAATGTTAGGTTCCTTAATCGGGAAGGTAGGTTAGAAAATTTAAAAAGGGAAATGGATAGGTTAAAATTAGATATAGTGGGAATTAGTGAAGTTCGGTGGCAGGAGGACCAAGACTTTTGGTCAGGTGAATACAGGGTTATAAATACAAAATCAAATATGGGTAATGCAGGAGTAGGCTTAATAATGAATAAAAAATAGGAATGCGGGTAAGCTACTACAAACAGCATAGTAAACACATTTTTGTGGCCAAGATAGACACGAAGCCCACGCCTAATACAGTAGTACAAGTTTATATGCCAACTAGCTCTGCAGATGATGAAGAAGTTGATGAAATGTATGGTGAGATAAAAGAAATTATTCAGGTAGTGAAGGGAGATGAAAATTTAACAGTCATTGGTGACTGGAATTCGACAGTAGGAAAAGGAAGAGAAGGAAACATAGTAGGTGAATATGGATTGGGGCTAAGAAATGAAGGAGGAAGCCGTCTGGTAGAATTTTGCACAGAGCATAACGTAATCATAGATAACACTTGGTTCAAGAATCATGAAGGAAGGTTGTATACATGGGAGAACCCTGGAGATACTAAAAGGTTTCAGATAGATTATATAATGATAAGACAGGGATTTAGGAACCAGATTTTAAATTGTAAGACATTTCCAGGGGCAGATGTGGACTCTGACCACAATCTATTGGTTATGAACTGTAGATTAAAACTGAAGAAACTGCAAAAAAATGGGAATTTAAGGAGATGGGACCTGGATAAACTGAAAGAACCAGAGGTTGTACAGAGTTTCAGGGAGAGCATAAGGGAGCAATTGACAGGAATGGGGGAAAGAAATACAGTAGAAGAAAAATGGGTAGCTTTGAAGAACGAAATAGTGAAGGTAGCAGAGGATCAAGTAGGTAAAAAGACGAGGGCTAGTAGAAATCCTTGAGTAACAGAAGAGGTACTGAATTTATTTAATGAAAGGAGAAAATACAAAAAAGCAGCAAGTGAAGCAGGCAAAAAGGAATAAAAATTTCTCAAAAATGAGATCGACAGGAAGTGCAAAATGGCTAAGCAAGGATGGCTAGAGGACAAATGTAACGATGTAGAGGCTTATCTCATGATGGGTAAGATAGATACTGCCTACAGGAAAATTAAAGAGACCTTTCGAGAAAAGAGAACCGCTTGCATGAATATCAAGAGCTCAGATGAAAACCCAGTTCTAAGCAAAGAAGGGGAAGCAGAAAGGAGTATATAGAGGATCTGTACAGGGGCGATGTTCTTGAGGACAATATTATGGAAATGGAAGAGAATGTGGATGAAGATGAAATGGGAGATACGATACTGCGTGAAGAGTTTGACAGAGCACTGAAAGATCTGTCGAAACACGACCCCAGGAGTAGACAACATTCCATTGGAACTACTGACGGCTTTGGGAGAGCCAGTCCTGGCAAAACTCCACCCTCTGGTGAGCAAAGAGGTATGAAACTGGTGAAATTCCCTCAGACCTCAAGAAGAATTTAATAATTCCAATCCCAAAGAAAGCAGGTGTTTACAGATGTGAAAATTACCGAACTATCAGTTTAATAAGTCACTGCTGCAAAATACTAACCCGAATTCTTTACAGACGAATGGAAAAACTGGTAGAAGCCGACCTCGGGGAAGATCAGTTTGGATTCCGTAGAAATGTTGGAACACGTGAGGAAATACTGACCCAACGACTTATCTTAGAAGAAAGATAAAGGAAAGGCAAACCTACGTTCCTAACATTTGTAGACTTAGAGAAAGCTTTTGACAATGTTGACTGGAATACCCTCTTTCAAATTCTAAAGGTGAAAGGTGTAAAATACAGGAAGTGAAAGGCTATTTACAATTTGTACGGAAAGCAGATGGCAGTTACAAGAGTTGAAGGACATGAAAGGGAAGCAGTGGTTGGGAAGGGAGTCAGACAGGGTTGTAGCCTCTCCCCGATGTTATTCAATATGTATATTGAGCAAGCAGTAAAGGAAACGAAAGAAATGTTCGGAGTAGGTATTAACTTTGAGGTTCGTCGATGACATTGTAATTCTGTCAGACACAGCAAAGGACTTGGAAGACCAGTTGAACGGAATGGACAGTGTCGTGAAAGGAGGGTATAAGATGAACATCAACAAAAGCAAAACGAGGGTAATGGAATGTAGTCTAATTAAGTCGGGTGATGCTGCGGGAATTAGATTAGGACATGTGACACTTACAGTGGTAAACGAGTTTTGCTATTTGGGGAGCAAAATAACTGATGATGGTCGAAGTATAGAGGATATAAAATGTAGCCTGGCAATGGCAAGGAAAGCGTTTCTGAAGAAGAGAAATTTGTTAACATCGAGTATTGATTTAAGTGTCAGGAAGTCGTTTCTGAAAGTATTTGTATGGAGTGTAGCAATGTATGGATGTGAAACATGGACGATAAATAGTTTGCACAAGAAGAGAATAGAAGCTTTCGTAATGTGGTGCTACAGAAGAATGCTGAAGATTAGATGGGTAGATCACATAACTAATGAGGAGGTATTGAATAGAATTGGGGAGAAGAGGAGTTTGTGGCACAACTTGACAAGAAGTAGGGACCGTTTGGTAAGACATGTTCTGAGTCATCAAGGGATCACAAATAGCATTGGAGGGCAGCGTGGAGGGTAAAAATCGTAGAGGGAGCCCAAGAGATGAATAAACTAAGCAGATTCAGAAGGATGTAGGCTGCAGTAAGTACTGGGAGATGAAGAAGCTTGCACAGGATAGAGAAGCCTGGAGGGCTGCATTAAACCAGTCTCAGAACTGAAGACCACAACAACAACATCATGATTACATAGAAAGTAATAATCTCAAAGGAAATGCCGCTCTGTTTGCCGCGTGAAAAACACGAGAACATAAAGCGTGAAAGTCCGTTCGCTCTTTTTCTCAATCGAGCTACTCTTCCGTTGCCTCACGAAGCACTAGCATTATTCATTTACAGGCCACTTGCGGGGAGAAAAATTCGTGGAAATTAAAACGATAGGTGTCAGCAGAAGAAGTGAAAAACTAATTCCTGTGTTCAAATCAAAGGAAAGAGCTGGTAGATGGGCAGTCTAGACCGATGGCCTCAACGAAGTATGAAGGATCGTCTGTTGAGACAGAAGTCAGGAATGTCGGTTTGGAAGACAGGGGACCCGGTATTACAGGAACTTTGGAAGACTACTTTAGGTCTAACTAGACAGAAGACATATGTTACGTTTCCTTCAGAAAATCTACAATCATTGTGGTAAGTGTCAAATAAAGGACTGCTCACGTTAGTCTATTGAATTTAGCAGACTTTCATCCACACAGTCACGAAGATATTAACAGCAGACAAGAATGATAGTTGTCTCCCAATCAGCTCTTCCATCGAATTTTCTGGCACGAATGACAAACAAGAACCGAAAAGAAAAATGTAGATCGGCTACATGCTCTGTATGAATTTAGGAAAGTAAAATCGCCAGAGGCAATACTGAAGTTTGTTCTCATAATCGCGACAAGTTTAGGAAAAATTCGTAAGATATGTCGAATTAGAAAAAGCGTTTGGCAAAGTAAAATGGCGCGAGATGCTCTAAATTTTCAGGAAAAGTGGTTTAAATTTTCGGGAGAGACGGGTAAAGTAGATCACGTATAAGAGCCAACAAAGGGCGGTAAGGATGGTAGCCAAATGAGAAGAGCTCGGATGAGACAGGATGAAGGGCCAGCGCAGTCTTTTCGCTCCGGTTAACCTGTGCGTCCGGAAATCCGTAATGAAGATGAAAGATTCAGGAGTGGGTTTAAGATTCTGGGCGAAAGAATATCACCGATGAATTTCAGGGAATTATATTAGAGTCCACGGAAAAGAGTCGATGGTTCGAAAATGGCTCTGAGCACTATGGGACTGTGCTGTGTTCATCAGTCCCCTAGAACTTAGAAGTACTTAAATCTAACTAACCTAAGGACATCACACACAGCCATGCCCGAGGCAGGATTCGAACCTGCGACCGTAGCGGTCCTGCGGTTCCAGATTGTAGCGCCTAGAGCCGCTCGGCCACCCCGGCCTGCCACAGTTAACAAGTACTACGAATGCAGAAATTCTTCTTTAGTTTTCTTTGTAGATGCACACAATTTAGTAAACAGCTCGAGCTCGTTACAACAGGTAACTATCGACATGCCTCAGAAATACGTTATCTACATTAATCAATTTTCACTGACTATAAAGTACAATTCGTAAATCAGAAGAATTACATCTGTATTTTATATCCTTAGATTCTATGATTTTGGGACAATGACAGCCACAAGCCCACACACATTGACAGAACTGGACTCAAGTAGTACCGGGCAAAAGTTTCAGGAATAACACATTTATGTACATAGCAACGGGCAACCAGGATACCGAGTCAAAATAGCCGCCATGCGACATCAAGTGACGTACACACTAATCGGATGCTTAGCGTGATTTCTCGTAAAATTCAGGGCCCATTGACAAACACTTGCTTAGAGAGCGCCGAGAGAAGTATGTAATGAAGATTATTCGTAGTCGGAAGGCCATGGGTATCATCCAGCAGACGCCACAGCATCCGGTACTTGCAAAGCTCAGATCGGACTCTAGCCCGGCACCACACTGGACACAAACTGCTTGCAACTTCAATAGCAGAGGACTCGCCGAATACTGTGCGCCCTGCCGAGGTAGCTTTTAACGAGCATGTTCACGGCTGTGACCAACACCCGGCCCCGTCAAATCCGCAGTGAGCAAAGGCACCACTCTTGCCAACGGGCCCCGGCAGGCGCTCGGCCACAGCAACACACCGCCTCATTTGCGCTCCTCTTTGCCGCCCGCGTCACGCTCTACTCTCCCCCAGCTCGCCGCCGCCCTTAACTGTCTGCTCCTCCGACCTGCCCTCTACCGGCGACAGCAACGCTCCATGAGCTCTTGCGGCCAGAGGGATTCCAAATCCTCGGTAATCACGAAAAATTAAACGCGGGTGCACGGCACAGTGGCAACCGGTTTGAAATTATAATGAACAAGAGATCCGTTCTGCCACCTCACACAGTAGAGTTTCGAAAGGTTATCTATAGCAGTGATGCTAAGCTACCTTTTATCACCAACGTAGATTACGAACAGTGAACAGGAAAGTAATACGTCAAGATCACTTACATACTAACAACGAGATGAGTTCGCTATTTCTAGAGAATCTAAAATATATTATACTCTTATGAATGGAAGTACATCGTGTGGGATGTCTATCCAGTTTTCCGACTTCTCTGAGTACTGTGATTCGCAGAATGAAGATCGTTCGAACATACAGAGCGTAATCAAAAGACACGCAAGTAATTTCGACAGTTCACAGGAGAGTGTGACAGGTTTGTGGTGTGTTGAACAAAAAACCGCGTGGCCAAAAGTCATGGGAAACCACGGTGTCGCAAGGCGGTCGTCGGCTGTTGAAGGCTGTGCGGTACGTACTTCTACATATGGCCTAGTTGGAAACGGATCATGACTCTCGGCATTCAGAACGGCGGCTATGTGACAGACAGTAATCCGACTATGGCCACGCGTGAATGCCGAGGCGACGTCACACATGTTCGTCAAACTCTTCTGGTCTTCCTTTGTGGCAGTTTACACCTCTGAAAACGTTGTAACTGGGATATCAAAAATGCACAATAGAAACTGTTGACTTCTGAAAGACGATTTCTTATATAGTTTCTGATGTGGCACGAAACATGCGTTTTTCATTCCATCTTCAGAGTTCTTTAATTCGCCATGTTTACTGCACGTCTTCCTGTCACAGACTGCTCCGTCATCATGTCTCTCACTTCACATATGCGTCACACGTCACTCGAATTTCGACTTCTTGTGTCACACTGAGGTGACAAAAGTCATGGGATACCTCCTAGTGTCCCATGGGATCTCCTTTTTCTGAGCTGTCCCCGGGTTACCTGTCTGGAAGAGTGAACAGCGAGTAAATGTTGTGTTGTTACTGCAACTTAAAAGTAGAGACTGTGCTGTTACACTGAAAGCAATATCCATTAGATTTACACATTCCACAGCAACGATATTTATAGGGTTGAGAAATGTTTCCGATAACACTCTCTGACTGAGTTTTTGGGCAAGCCTTCTTTACGTATGAGTGCGTTCCGCCCTGACCAACCAAATATGCATCCAACCTACTTACGAGGTGCATTCAAGTTCTAAGGCCCCCAATTTTTTTTCTAATTAACTACTCACCCGAAATCGATGAAACTGTCGTTACTTCTCGACGTAATCGCCCTGCAGACGTACACATTTTTCACAACGCTGATGCCATGATTCCATGGCAGCGGCGAAGGCTTCTTTAGGAGTCTGTTTTGACCACTGGAAAATCGCTGAGGCAATAGCAGCACAGCTGGTGAATGTGCGGCCACGGAGAGTGTCTTTCATTGTTGGAAAAAGCCAAAAGCCACTAGGAGCTAGGTCAGGTGAGTAGGGAGCATGAGGAATCACTTCAAAATTGTTATTACGAAGAAACTGTTGCTTAACGTTAGCTCGATGTGCGGGTGCATTGTCTTGGTAAAACAGCACACGCGCAGCCCTTCCCGGACTTTTTTGTTGCAGTGCAGGAAGGAATTTGTTCTTGAAAACATTTTCGTAGGATGCACCTGTTACCGTAGTGCCCCTTGGAACGCAATGGATAAGGATTACGCCCTAGCTGTCCTAGAACATGGACACCATAATTTTTTCAGCACTGGCAGTTACCCGAAATTTTTTTGGTGGCGGTAAATCTGTGTGCTTCCATTGAGCTGACTGGCGCTTAGTTTCTGGATTGAAAAATGGCATCCACGTCTCATCCATTGTCACAACCGACGAAAAGAAAGTCCCATTCGTGCTGTCGTTGCGCGTCGACATTGCTTGGCAACATGCCACATGGGCAGCCGTGTGGTCGTCCGTCAGCATTCGTGGCACCCACCTGGATGACACTTTTCACATTTTCAGGTCGTCATGCAGGATTGTGTGCACAGAACCCACAGAAATGCCAACTCTGGAGGCGATCTGTTCAACAGTCATTCGGCGATCCCCCAAAACAATTGTCTCCACTTTCTCGATCATGTCGTCAGACCGGCCTGTGCGAGCCCGAGGTTGTTTCGGTTTGTTGTCACACGATGTTCTACGTTCATTAAACTGTCGCACCCACGAACGCACTTTCGACACATCCATAACTCCATCACCATATGTGTCCTTCAACTGTCGATGAATTTCAATTGGTTTCACACCACGCAAATTCAGAAAACGAATGATTGCACGCTGTTCAAGTAAGGAAAACGTCGCCATTTTAAGTATTTAAAACAGTTCTCATTCTCGCCGCTGGCGGTAAAATTCCATCTGCCGTACGGCGCTGCTATCTCTGGGACGTATTGACAATGAACGCGGTCTCATTTTAAAACAATGCACATGTTTCTATCTCTTTCCAGTCCGGAGAAGAAACCTCGGAGGCCTTAGAACTTGAATGCACCTCGTATAAGCACTGCAGTATAACCCGCTCAAGAAGTTTCCAGGAAATTCCCGTCTCACACGAACTGCCGTTTTCTGGTAAGTATACCCTATCAGTGTATGGAACTCTCTCATTTTATTCATTCGGGGAATGAGTCTTTACTGAAACGCACCACACCATAGTATACTGAGGGGACAGAAGTCATGGGATAGCGATACGCACACATACAGATGGTGGTAGCAGCGCGTACACAGGGTATAAGAGCGTAGTCCGTTGATGGAGCTGTCATTTGTACTCTGGTTTCCGATGTCGTTGTGGCCGTAGGCCGTAGGGCGGGAATTAACAGAATTTGGAAGCGGAGTGGTAGTTGGAGGTAGACGTATGGAACATTCCATTTCGGAACTCGTTAGGGATTCAATATTCCGAAATTCACAGTGTCAATAGTGTGCCGAGAACACAACATTTCAGGCATTACCTCTCACAGCGGACAACGCAGTGGACGACGACCTTCACTTAGCGATCGAGAGGACCGGTGTTTGCACAGAGTTGACATTTCTAACAGATAAGATACACTGGAACACGTGAGGCAATACTGACCTTACGACTTATCTTAGAAGAAAGATTAAGGAAAGGCAAACCTACGTTTCTAGCATTTGTAGACTTAGAGAAAGCTTTTGACAACGTTAACTGGAATACTCTCTTTCAAATTCTGAAGGTGAAAGGGGTAAAATACAGGGAGCGAAAGGCTATTTACAATTTGTACAGAAACCAGATGGCAGTTAGAAGAGTCGAGGGACATGAAAGGGAAGCAGTGGTTGGGAAGGGAGTAAGACAGGGTTGTAGCCTCTCCCCGATATTGAGCAAGTAGTAAAGGAAACAAAAGAATAATTCGGAGTAGATATTAAAATCCATGGAGAAGAAATAAAGACGTTGATGTTCCCCGATGACATTGTAATTCTGTCAGAGACAGCAAAGGACTTAGAAGAGCAGTTGAACGGAATGGATGGTGTCTTGAAGGGAGGATATAAGATGAACATCAACAAAAGCAAAACGAGGATAATGGAATGTAGTCGAATTAAGTCGGGTGATGTTGAGGGTATTAGGAAATGAGACACTTAAAGTAGTAAAGGAGTTTTGCTAGTTGGGGAGCAAAATAACTGATGATGGTCGAAGTAGAGAGGATAGAAAATGTAGACTGGCAATGGCAAGGAAAGCGTTTCTGAGGAAGAGAAATTTTTTAACATCGAGTATAGATTTAAGTGTCAGGAAGTCGTCTCTGAAAGTATGTGTATGGAGTGTAGCCATGTATGGAAGTGAAACATGGACGATAAATAGTTTAGACAAGAAGAGAATAGAAGCTTTCGAAATGTGGTGCTACAGAAGAATGCTGAAGATTAGATGGGTAGATCACATAACTAATGAGGAAGTATTGAATAGGATTGGGGAGAAGTTTGTGGCACAACTTGACCAGAAGAAGGGATCGGTTAGTAGGACATGTTCTGAGGCATCAATGGATCACCAATTTAGTACTGGGGGGCAGCGTGGAGGGTAAAAATCGTAGGGGGAGACCAAGAGATGAATACACTAAGCAGATTCAGAGGGATGGAGGTTGCAGTAGGTACTGGGAGATGAAGAAGCTTGCACAGGATAGAGTAGCATGGAGAGCTGCATCAAACCAGTCTCAGGACTGAAGACCACAACAACAACAACAAGATACACTGCTCGAAATATCCACAGATATCAATGTGGGACGTACGACGAACGTAATCATTAGCTCAGTGAGGAGAAATGTGGCGTTATCGGGCTGTGGCAGCAGAGGCCCGACGCGAGTACCTTTGACAGCAGCACGACATCGCCTACAGCTCCTCTTCTGGGCTCGTGACCATATCGCTTGCAGTCTAGACGACTGGAAAACCGTGAGCTGGTCAGACGAGTCCCGATTTCAGTTGGTAAGAGCTTACGGGGCTACTGTTATTGACCATTGAGACACTATCGGATTCTCACATCTTCAGGCACAACCTACACATACAGTGGCTTGTGAACGAGTCATACTTAGGGCATGCACTGTGCTGGAATAGAGAACTCGTCCACTGTACGTGCTACTTCAGAGCAGGATAGTGCGGTGGCTATGAATCGGACTAATATTCTACAGCAACAGGATTAAAAATCTCTCTTGCATTCTTACAGTCGTCTAGCCGCGAGCAGAAGATGCCACTTTATGCAAAATGGAACCCTTAACTCGACTGAACCAAGGACAGAGGCCAGTTACTGTATTCTGATATGAATTAATGTATATGAAAACTATAACGTTCCTGTATGCAAGCGAGCCTGTGAGCCTATGGTGTCGACAAACTTTCAGTCCTTGCTTTATTTCCTTTGTTTTTGTTTTGTATGGTTCTTGCTAGTGTAAGTAGGCTGTCTAGGTTTTTATGTCGTTAACGCCATGTGGCACTCTGTATGAAAATCACTGACTGTGCTGTGTGGAGTCTGTGGCTGGTCGGCAGTGTTGAAATAGTCGTTATTGTAGCGTTGGGCAGTTGGCTGTTAACAGCGCATAGTTTTGCGCAGTTGGAGGTGAGCCGCCAGCAGCGGTGGATGTGGGGAGAGAGATGGCGGAATTTTGAGAGCGGACGATCTGGACGTGTGTCCATCAAAAGAGTAAATTTGTATTACTGGATATCATGAACTGATATATATATGATGACTTTTGAACATTATTAAGGTAAATACATTGTTTGGTCTCTATCAAAATCTTTCATTTGCTAACTATGCCTATCAGTAGTTAGTACCTTCAGTAGTTAGAATCTTTTATTTAGCTGGCAGTACTGGCGCTCTCTGCATTGCAGTAGTTCGAGTAACGAAGATTTTTGTGAGGTAAGTGATTCATGAAAGGTATAGGTTATTGTTAGTCAGGACCATTCTTTTGTAGGGATTGTTGAAAGTCAGATTGCGTTCCGCAAAAAATATTGTGTGTCAGTTTAGTGTTGATCAGAATAAGTAAAGAGAGAAATGCCTGAGTACGTTCTGTTCTGCTCAGCTGTTTGAAAATCGATAACGTAAGAGGTTTATCAGCACAGTAATTCATTAATTTTTCTAAGGGGATGTTGCACTAGAAAACTGAAATTTTTACTGGCGAATAGGAATGTTTGGTAATACGCAAAGGCTTCAAGGAAGAAAATATTTTCCTGATATAAAAAGAAAGATTCAAATGGCTCTGAGCACTATGGGACTTAACGTATGAGGTTATCAGTCCACTAGAACTTAGAACTACTTAAACCTAACTAGCCTAACGATATCACACACATCATGCCTGAGGCAGGATTCGAACCTGCAACCGTAGCAGCAGCGCGGTTCCAGACTGAAGCGTCTAGAACCGATCGTCCACAGCGGCCGGCCCTGATATCAAAGGTATATCTTAGTTGTATCACAATTACAAGATTTCATTCGTGTGATTGAGGAAAGGTACAAGTAGTTGCCTGTTTTTTGTGGTAACACGGTCGATAAAGACTCACACAGCACAGGAATAATGCGCTTTTCATTAGAGTTTAACAATACGCCCTCTCGACGAAACTGAGATAACTTGGATGAGACATATCTGATGAAGAATACTGCTTATAATACACGCGTTGCACACGGCTGGCGCAATACCTTGTGTACTGTTGTGTGTTTTTTTATTTAGTTTTGGTGACATCTGTAATTTTATCCACGGTTTAAGAGTTGGACTAACATTCAGGGTGAAAGGATATCAGTAACAAGATTCGGGGATGATAACATTGCTGTCCCCAGTGAAAGTGAAATGCAATTATTGGATACGTTAAATGATGTGAACAGGTTAATGAGAACAAAAAGAAAGAAAGATGAATGTAATGAGGAGTTGCGGCAATGAAAATATCGATAAATTTATCATCACAATTAAAGAGTCCAATGAAACCAGTCGAGAGACTGACGATAAAAAAAAAGAAATTTATCAGCCTTAATTTGTACAGAAACCAGACGGCAGTTATGTGAGTCGAGGAGCATGAACGAGAAGCAGTGGTTCACAAGTGAAAGAGTCAACTATCATATATTCACAAGCGACAACATCGGCACAGCCTCTGCATATCAGCAGCGTTATATGCCAGCTGCTATTAAAGCCGACGATCAGGCTACAGCAGGGAAACCGCCAAACTCGCACACTGACGCACAAACAAACAGCCAACATTACCCTACACTGTGAATCTGATATATGACCTATCGGACACAAAAGGATGATGAACTTGTGATAGGTATGCTGACGCTGACCGAGAAATCAGCAGGGGCATCCAGTGACAGTAGCCAAGTAACGCCACCGCACAACGATAAAGGTATCGACCTGCATGATACCCACTACTAACGAAGCCCACCTTTGCGTGATCTGTTGAAGGCAGGAAGAAATCATGCTACTCCTCTTACAGGCCCAATCCCAACCCTTGGCTCTTGCCTTGGCACCTCACTTCCCCCCCTCCCCCCCTCCCCCCCAACCCCCTTACCCATCAAACCGCTACGATTCGTTCCACTTTAGACCCAGTCTATCTCCAGATGAGCGCGCTTTTTGGCTAACCTTAACCAGAAGTACGCAAACATCGCGGTACCCACGTCCTGCGACACCTCACTTTAGTGAAAAACCAACCTTTATGCAGAGATGACAGTAGACCTTGTGTGTTGGCCCTCATGTCGGTGTGGGGTAGAGGGGCTCCACCTCTATAAAATCAATCTGTATATTGAGTAAGCAGTAGAGAAACAAACAAAAAAAAAAAAAAAATTGGTGTTGGAAATAAACTTCAGGGAGAAGAAATAAAAACTCTGAGGTTTTCCGATGTTTGTCAGAGACAGCAAAGGAGTTGGCACAGCAGTTTAACGGAATGGACAGTGTGTTGATAGGAGGATGCAAGATGAACATCAGCGAAAACAAAACAAGGACAATGGAATACCGTTGAATTAGATCAGATGATACTGAGGGAATTACATTAGGAAAAGAGGCACTTAAGGTAGCAGATGAGTTTTGTTATTTGGGCAGCAAAATAAATGATGATTGCCGAAGCAGAGAGGATATAAAATGAGGGCTGGAAATGACAAGAAAGGCATTTCTAAAGAAGAGAAGTTTGTTAACAACGAATACAGGTTTGAGTAAGTCCTTTGCGAAAATATTTGTCACAATGTATCCACGTATGGAAGTGAAATATGGAACATAAACAGTCAGACTAGAAGAGAATATAAGCTTCTGAGATGTGCTGCAACAGGATACTACTGGGGAAACAAGAAATTTGTGGCACAACCTGACAAGAAGAAGGGATCGTTTGGTAGGACACATTTTCAGACAACAATGTATCACCAATTAGTATTAGAGGGAAGTATCGGGGGAAAAAATCACAGAGGGAGACTAGAAGAGCCATACAGTACGCTGATTCACTAGGATGTAGGTTTCTGTAGTTACTCGGTGATGAAGAGGCTTCCTCAGAATAAAGTAGCATGGAAAGCTGCATCAAACCAGTCTCTGGACTGAAGGCCACTACAACAACAACAATAATTTGGCTATACACTTTTTCTGTGTAACATGACACACGTATTCTCGAACACAAAGAATACATGAAATAATAATAATATGGTAGCACATGAATAAGATGCTGAAGTCTCGGATATTACAGTGTACAATGGCAAATGGAAACCAGAACTTCTAGAATAAATTTTCAAACAGCAACGATGTGTACGTTGATTTGAAACTTCCTGGCAGACTCAAGCTGTGTACCGGTCTGGGACTAGAACCCGCAGTCTTTGCCCTTTACAGGTAAATGATCTCCAACTGAGCTATTCTTGTTCCCCGATTTTTTTTTTTCTGGCGCCGCTCCGGTCTCCTTTCCTGTATAGATTTGGGCTTTCAGTACACATAAAGATTTTCTGTCACAAGAGTCCACATCCTGATCCCATTTTCTCCTGGATTACACAATTCAGGAAGGACTGGAAGGATTTTTCTCCCAGATAACAGCCGCGAGTTTATCAGTACGGCCGGCGTCTCTTCCCCCTTGTGAGTTTATTGATTTTCTCATCAAATCGCAATACACGCGAATTTTCACAGAATGTTTCAAGGAACATGTGTGCCTGAACTAAGTTCCTCCCAGTATCCTTATTCCGTAAAGTTCTTTTAGATTCCCCATATGATAGACATACCCCCGCAAGGAGTAAGTGTGTAAGTAGGCTGTTTAGGTTTTTATGTTGGTAACTCCACATAGCGCTCTATATGAAAATCACTGACTGTGCTGTGTGTGCAGTCTGTGGCTGGTTTGAATTGTTGGAATTTGCTATTGTAGTGTTGGGCAGTTGGTTGTTAATAGCGCGCAGGGTTGTGATATGTACGAGAATTCTCGTACGCATACGACAAATTCGTCATTTGTACGATGTACGAGGCAATAGTGAATACGAGAATTTTGCCTAACACTATTTTGTTGTTTTGTTTTTCAGCTTTTAATCCGATCGACACCTGGAGTCGTTACAGACGACTTACTCTACCCTATCCTATCCTCACTTAGTCTACAGACATCACAGAAACATACATGCCCACGGGGCAACTCGAACCTTAGTAGTTGCGGGCTCGTGGTTCGTGACACCTCACCAAGTCGTGTGTGCCGGCCGGAGTGACCAAGCGGTTCTAGGCGCTACAGTCCGAAACCGCGCGACAGCTACGGTCGCAGGTTCGAATCCTGCCTCGGGCATGGATATGTGTGAAGTCCTTAGGTTAGTTAGGTTTAATTAGTTCTAAGTTCTAGCGGACTTATGACCTCAGCAGTTGAGTCCCATAGTGCTCAGAGCCATTTGAACCATGGCTATGGAGGTGGGTCCAAATTTTTTACCAAATATACATTATACACATTTGTTTGGAAAATAATCAATTCATCTGTTATATTTTTAAAATGATTAGAAACTGTTACGAATCCATGCAGTCTCTGTCAATCAACAAATTTCAGGCTGGAGAGAGAGCGTCAAACTATCGACGTGACAAAACGATTAAAGTCTAGAATGAGGCTTAGTTCAAAGCCTGGCCCTGGGAAATAAATTAAATAAGCTTTCTGACCGAGTTATAAGTGATGAACAAGTTTTTAACTGTTTACACGAATCCTTTGCAAAAATGTATTATATGTTCTTAGAGTGGATTCTACCAAAATTTACTACTTTCAACGATTATTTCCGGTCTACAACAGTAGTAATTGTTGACCTTCATGACAAGATTAGAGCTCTCTATACAGAAATATTTCTGTATTTCATGAAACGCACTTATGTCATGGGAAAAAATCTCAATGATGTTGACCCAAAAAATGCAGCGCATCATCTGGAAGATTCACAACTTCTGAAGAACGTTGGCACACCAGAGATAAAGAATCACCCACATCTTATCAAGGATTTTCATCATCGATGCAGGAACTTTCTTGTGGTGAGTACACCTCGTTTGCCTGAAATCATATATAATTTGTGTTTTACTGTTTTCTATACATTTGTGTGTTTGTGTGTGGCATACCTAATGAGAGCTATTAATTCTCAAATATTACAGACAGCTTCGTGCCAGATCAAATTACGGTATGATATGGAAGATAAAGTGCTGTCCAAACTAGCGGCACTCAAACCTACAAATGCCCTGTCACAATGTTTCCGAGATACAACACCTTCACTCATGCCTTTAATGGAACTGTTGCCACGTATAATTTCTCCCTCAGATCTCGATTTAGCACAAACTGCAGATGACCAGTGGAGGCGTCTCCCTCTGGTTTTCGCCTTTCTCCCAAACTGACTACAAAAGGAACAATCACCAGACAAAATGTGGAATATATTAAATAACGAATCTGAAGAATTTAAGGGATTGAGCGTTTTTCGCTCTCTCAATTTTGAGTTTACCTCATTGAAATGCAGACTGCGAAAGAGTTTTTTCTAAGGTATGTAAAGCAATGAAGCTAATAACTAGTTAATAATATGATTTCATACTTGTCAGGTTATTGAAGTTTCATGTTCAACTTCAGGTAAACCTCATGAAAACCAAAATTAGGAACAGATTCCAAACCAGTACACTGAATGAAGCACTTCTTGCCTCTGAATGCATTAAAGAACGACCAGGAAACAACGGAACATGTGTAACTTTTGAGCCAACACACGAAATGTACGAGAAAATGACGTCGGACACTCTTTATAAAACGAAACAGGAAGAAGAAGATGTAGACATCGAATTTGTTTCATAATTACAAATTCTTGTACATAGTTTTATTCATCTGTACATAAGGTTTTGTATATATATATATATACTACGAATAAAAAATTTTCAGAACGTACGAGAATTTTTACTAAAATACGAGAATTTCATGAGGTTGGTACGAGAATCGCGCTGTCTGGATATCACAACCCTGACAGCGCGTAGCGTTGCGCAGCTGGAGGTGAGCCGCTAGCAGTGGTGGATGTGGGGAGAGAGAAGGCGGAGTTTTGAGAGCGGATGATCTGGACGTGTGTCCATCAGAGACAGTAAATTTGTAAGACTGGATGTCATGAACTGATATATATATATATATATATATATATATATATATATATATAAAATGACTTTTTAACACTATTAAGGCAAATACATTGGTTGTTCTCTATCAAAATCTTTCATTTGCTAACTATGCCTATCAGTAGTTAGTGCCTTCAGTAGTTAGAATCTTTTATTTAGCAGTCAGTAGTGGCGCTCGCTGTATTACAGTAGTTCGAGTAACGAAGATTTTTGTGAGGTAAGTGATTCATGAAAGGTATAGGTTATTGTTAGTCAGGGCCATTCTTTTGTAGGGATTATTGAAAGTCAGATTGCGTTGCGCTAAAAATATTGTGTGTCAGTTTAGTGTTGATCAGAATAAGTAAAGAGAGAAATGTCTGAGTACGTTCAGTTCAGCTCAGCTGTTTGAAGATCAGATAATGTAAGAGGTTTATCAGCACAGTAATTCATAAATTTTTCTAAGGGGACGTTTCAAGTGTTCTAAGTAAGCTTGAAAAATATAATCATCAGTATTTGTCCATTGTTAACCATAAACCCGTCGTCACTCAATATTTGACATCTCTGTTATTTCACTCCGAAGCGCTGCACCAAATACTTCTTCAGATGAAGTTTTTACATCACTCATTCTGCTGCCTGTATACCTGGTAACTCCCGGGGCACTCTTGATAACGTTCGAAGCATGTTGTTGACATGTTGGATGTTGAGAGTAAGTATGACTAATGAGTGTCATTACTGCTAAAATATATAACAGGCAGTCAGAAAGTATTTGACATTAGAGTAATTTTATTAATGTCGCGTCACTATGACCCGAACGTTACTTACTTAACTACCAAAGTTTATGACCAAGTGACGTAAAATACTTAAAAACTTTTTTAAACACGCACTGTCCTTGCATTTTTAGACAAAGTCATCAAATTTTGTTAAGTTGTATTGATATTTAAATAAAAAGTAACGAATTTTTATATATATATATATATATATATATATATATATATATTTTCCTTTATTGAATTTCAATTCCCCCCGAAGGAGGTGGGCTGGCAGCAGCTTAGTATGCCGCTCTTCAGCCTACAGACTTTGTTACAAAGATGAAGAGAATAAATAGTAAAAACAGGCGATAAAATCGGAGACTTAAAGAGTAACATGGCGAAAAGAAATCGTGGAACTTAAAGAACAGAGGGATGATGACGCTAAGAAAATACGAGGGCAGTTCAATAAGTAATGCAACACATTTTTTTTTTGAAACAGAGGTTGTTTTATTCAGCATTGAAATACACCAGGTTATTCCCCAATCTTTTAGCTACACAACACTATTTTTCAACGTAATCTCCATTCAATGCTACGGCCTTACGCCACCTTGAAATGAGGGCCTGTATGCCTGCACGGTACCATTCCACTGGTCGATGTCGGAGCCAACGTCGTACTGCATCAATAACTTCTTCATCATCCGCGTAGTGCCTCCCACGGATTGCGTCCTTCATTGGGCCAAACATATGGAAATCCGACGGTGCGAGATCGGGCTGTAGGGTGCATGAGGAAGAACAGTCCACTGAAGTTTTGTGAGCTCCTCTCGGGTGCGAAGACTTGTGTGAGGTCTTGCGTTGTCATGAAGAATGAGAAGTTCGTTCAGATTTTTGTGCCTACGAACACGCTGAAGTCGTTTCTTCAATTTCTGAAGAGTAGCACAATACACTTCAGAGTTGATCGCTTGACCATGGGGAAGGACATCGAACAGAATAACCCCTTCAGCGTCCCAGAAGACTGTAACCATGACTTTACCGGCTGAGGGTACGGCTTTAAACTTTTTCTTGGTAGGGGAGTGGGTGTGGCGCCACTCCATTGATTGCCGTTTTGTTTCAGGTTCGAAGTGATGAACCCATGTTTGATCGCCTGTAACAATCTTTGACAAGAATTGTCACCCTCAGCCACAAGACGAGCAAGCAATTCCGCACAGATGGTTCTCCTTTGCTCTTTATGGTGTTCGGTTAGACAACGAGGGACCCAGCGGGAACAAACCTTTGAATATCCCAACTGGTGAACAATTGTGACAGCACTACCAACAGAGATGTCAAGTTGTTTGATGGTGATCCGTCGATCACCTCGAACGAGTGTGTTCGCACGCTCCGCCATTGCAGGAGTCACAGCTGTGCACGGCCGGCCCGCACGCGGGAGATCAGACATTCTGCAAGCGCCTATGAATATCTGAGATGGCCTGGTTTTCCGCCAAAAGAAACTCGATCACTGCCCGTTGTTTGCAACGCACATCCGTTACAGACGCCATTTTAACAGCTCCGTACAGCGCTGCCACCTGTCGGAAGTGAATGAAACTATACGAGACGAAGCGGGAATGTTTGAAAATATTCCACAAGAAATTTCCGGTTTTTTCAACCAAAATTGGCCGAGAAAAAAAATGTGTTGCATTACTTATTGAACTGCCCTGGTACATACAAAGCAGACAGGTAAAACAACAGACAGACAATTAAAAAAACACGGCTACAGTCTGGTTTCTGTTCGCAAAAGAAATGAAATTCACACCCAGTGACAGCATGGTTTCTGTTCGCAACATGAGAAAGATGAACAACACTGAACAGTCACTGGAACACTGCAGTAAAAAGTTGGCAAATGTGACGTACCACAGCCGAGAGCAGGTGGGGGGAAACTGGACAGATGATGGGAAAATAAAAAAGGGGGGGAGCCAGGAAAGGAGCTGATGGAGGAGGAGGACCCATAAGAGGGATGGGGGGTGCTGGGCAGACGCGACAGGGGTAGGCAGAGGAGGGGAATACAAATGGACTTGGGGGGGGGGGGGGGAGAAAGGAGGTAGGGAGAGGTTTAGTGGGGAGAAAACAGGACGGAAGGGGGGAAGAGGCAGCCCAGGGAAAGGACAGAGGAAAGGAGGGGGAGGGAGGATCAGAGTTGATAGGAGGGATAAATGGAGGGAGAGAGGGCATCATCTGGGAGGGGGAGTTGATAGAAGCCACCTTGGGAAAGGAGATGTAGGGTGTAGAGATGGACGAATTTATAAGCATTTCGGGTAATATATACCCGAGCAGAACAGCAGGGTGAATGGTTCTAGGCGCTCAGTCCGGAACCGCGAGACTACTACAGTCGCAGGTTCGAATCCTGCCTCGGGCATGGATGTGTGTAACGTCCTTAGGTTAGTTAGGTTTAAGTAGTTCTAAGTTCTAGGGGAGTGATGACCACAGATGTTAAGTCCCATAGTGCTCAGAGCCATTTGAACTACTTTTGAACCAGCAGGATGAAGACTATACTACACAGTCCCCAGCCAGCGAAGCAGAGGGCGCTAAGCTAGTACCTAATAACAGTGCAATGAAGTTGTCTCACTGTTTTGCTGTCACGCGCTCAACAGAATGAAATGAAATATCACCGAGTTTATCAGTCACGTTACGTTGCGGGATAGTGGCAGTCGCATCAGACACGTAGATAACGGAGACGTATAAAATCCTCTGCCTCTCTGTACCTGGCGCAGTCGCTTGCCTCTGTCGTCACCAAGGACGTGTACGTGACGTCATCTGCAGTAGAAATAGCGTAGCAGGAGTTAGAGTGAGTCAGTATTGCCGTGCAGCTTACCAGAGAGGTTCAGCGCGCTGTAACGGCGATCTTCACAGCTACGATGACCGGTAAGTACCACGTTACGGCACTGCAATGTTTTCCATGTGAGAACAGGACATCGCTGTAGTGTAGCTTTATGTTAAGTAGAACGGAGTGTTTCACAGTTGCATAGCCTACAAACAACCACGTAGTTAATGAGAAACAGGAACAAAATTCCTTTATGAAATCAGTCTCTCTAATAATTATCTCTATAATTCTAATTTGTGTCCAAAAAGCGGACCATATTTAGGAAGAATGGTCATCGTCGTTCAGGTAATTTCATCAAGCAAAGGTTCTATTATTAGCTTGATTGCATCATATTTCAGTGGGATAAAAGATGTGTTTGTTTATGTGAAGTGCACCGCAAAAGATTGGTGCGACCATTGACCATATAGCCGTGAAATATTTATTGCTTTCCTCCAAAGGGTATCTAAAAACAGGAGTCGTTTCTTTAGAATTGACAACTTTTAGTGGTAATACTGCACTTGTACAACATAATACGAAGGCCGTCTGTGTACTGGTAACAAATATTTTCATATTGTCGTCACTGTTAAATGTGGCTGCAAAAGCAAAGGCTAACGTTGCGTGTAAATTGTATTCAGTGATTGGGTTCAATGCAAAAGAGTGTAATATGGTGAAAATGCACAGTAAAATGTATGGAATCGTTAATGAATGAATAACTGCTACTATCTTCACTGAAAAGTGAAAGGTGATCGTATTACTAAGAACCATTTTCTCGTGGCCTATTGGTGTACCCCTGTGATTCGACCTCGGATGTGTAGCGTCACAGGTTACAACGTAGTCAATCAACATAGTAAAACAGCACAAACATATGACTGCGGGTTTGCTCCTGCGCCAATAGGAGTTGTGTGTGAAAGCTGACACGAGGGGAGGAATGAGACATGCCGTAAATGCTGTAAATATCTTCACTTCGTATATTCAATTATGGCGAAGTTGGGATCACATAAATGCTCACACGTCTGCGTTATTTTCTCCCACTAGTAAATAAGTTTCTGCATTTCGAATGCTGTAAATCTATTCAAGAATTCTCTTATATTTAGCTTCGTATGGGGAGATAGCAGAGTTAAGGCGAATAGTTTGTTTACAGTAAGCGATTATAGAAACGGTGTTCTGAAAAATAAAGAAATTTTCGCTTGAATGTTATTTTATGGTTTTTGTAAAGACATAAATCGTTTCATTCAACTTTTGGTAACCACCTTCAGAACATTTTTTAAACTCGTTTACGTTCGACAACGACAAACATAGTGAAGCTAAAAACATCGATGTCGCGCGAAATACGATTGAAGAGTATCGGCATGAAATTTTTCCGACGTATTCTGCCAATTTTGAGCGAAGGCAGGAAATGGGCTGGTGTTGAGTGCTGTAAGCAAATGTAGAAACGTTGATACTACCTGAATATATTCATACGAGTGTTTCTTTATTCTGAGATTAACCGACACCAGCAACGGCATTTTGTCCATGAAGCACCGCAAGGAAAACGACGCTTATTTATTTTGTTACGCCGGACACAGAGGGACAAATGTATTATAGTATCGAAGAGCAGTTAATGCCGAATTGTGCACAGCATTTCTCAGAATCAGTTTTCGCTCTGGAACGCGCTGTGGAACTTTCCTGAACTTTACTTTTTAACTTTTATAGTTCTTTTGTACGTGTGTGTACGGGAGGACGAGAAGGAGGGAAGGTCTCTTACCTTCCACTTAGCCCGTCCTTACTCATGCCGATGGTGCCTTCTTGTAGTTGCATTCTTTGTCACTTTACATGTTACGAACGAAGACATGAAAGATGATATATTTAATTCAGAACCAACAGTTCTTCAAAAGTAAGATTCGTTTTGTAACTAAAGTCAGTTCAGTTACCTGAGTTTTGAAAATACGTGGGAACCAAACCGACCTTTGATCGCAGATTCCGGTTATTCAGTTCAGTAAGCGATATCGGTCGCAGTTATCATCATCAGATCGACTTGTCTCATTGTGGTTGTTGTTGTGGTCTTCAGTCCTGAGACTGGTTTGATGCAGCTCTCCATGCTACTCTTATCCTGTGCAAGCTTCATCTCCCAGTACCTACTGCAGCTTACATCCTTCTGAATCTGCTTAGTGTATTCATCTCTTGGTCTCCCTCTACGATTTTTACCCTCCATGCTGCCCTGCAGTACCAAATTGGTGATCCCTCGATGTCTCAGAACATGTCCTACCAATCGATACCTTCTTCTAGTCAAGTTGTGCCACAAACTCCACTTCTCCCCAATTCTATTCAATACCTCCTCATTAGTTATGTGATCTACCCATCTAAACTTCAGGTATTGAATAGGATTGGGAAGAAGAGGAGTTTGTGGCACAACTTGACTAGAAGAAGGAATCCATTGGTAGGACATGTTCTGAGACATCGAGGGAGCACCAATTTGGTACTGGAGGGCAGCGTGGAGGGTAAAAATCGTAGAGGGAGACCCAGAGATGAATACACTAAGCACATTCAGAAGCATGTAGGTTGCAGTAGGTACTGGGAAATGAAGAAGCTTGAGCAGGATAGAGTAGCATGGAGAGCTGTATCAAACCAGTCTCAGGACTGAAGACCACAACAACAACAACAACAACAACAACAACAACCTCCTCATTAGTTATGCGATCTGCCCATCTAATCTTCAGCATTCTTCTGTAGCACCACATTTCGAAAGCTTCTATTCTTTTCTTGTCCAAACTATTTATCGTCCACGTTTCACTTCCATTCATAGCTACAGTCCAAACAAATACTTTTAGAAACGACTTCCTGACATTTAAATCTATACTCGATGTTAACAAATTTTTCTTCTTCAGAAACGCTTTCCTTGCCACTGTAAGTCTACAATTTATATCCACACTACTGCGACCATCATCAGTTATTTTGCTCCCTAAATAGCAAAACTCATTTACTACTTTAAGTGTCTCATTTCCTATTCTAACTCCCTCAGCATCACCCGACTTAATTCGACTACATTCCATTATCCTCGTTTTGCTTTTGTTGATGTTCATCTTATACCCTCCTTTCACGACACTGTACATTCCGTTCAACTGGTCTTCCAAGTCCTTTGCTGTGTCTGACAGAATTACAATGTCATCGGCGAACCTCAAAGTTTTTATTTCTTCTCCATAGATTTTAATACCTACTCCAAACTTTTCTTTTGTTTCCTTCATAGCTTCCTCAATATACAGATTGAATAACATCGGGGATAGGCTACAACCCTGTGTCACTCCCTTCCCAACCACAGTTTCCCTTTCATGCCCCTCGACTCTTATAAACTGCCATCTGGTTTCTGTACAAATTGAAAATAGCCTTTCACTCCCTGTATTTTACCCCTGCCACCTTCAGAATTTGAAAGAGAGTATTCCAATCAACATTGTCAAAATCTTTCTCTAAGTCTACAAATGCTAGAAACGTAGGTTTGTCTTCCTTAATCTTTCTTCTAAGATACGTCGTAGGGTCAGTATTGCCTCACATGTTCTAACATTTCTACGGAATGCAAACTGATCTGAGGTCGGCTTCTACCAGTTTTTCCATTCGTCGGTAAAGAATTCACGTTAGTATTTTGCAGCTGTGACTTATCAAACTAATAGTTCGGTAATTTTCACATCTGTCAACACCTACTTTCTTTGGGATTGGAATTATTATATTCTTCTTTGAGTCTAAGCATATTTCGCCTGTCTCATACATCTTGCTCACCAGATGGTAGAGTTTTGTCATGACTGGCTCTCCAAAGGCTATCAGTAGTTCTAATGGAATGTTGTCTACTCCGGGGGCCTTGTTTCGACTCAGGTCTTCCAGTGATCTGTCAAACTCTTCACGCAGTATCATATCTCCCATTTCATCTTCATCTACATCCTCTTCCATTTCTATAATACTGTGCTCAAGTACATAGCCCTTGTATAGACCCTCTATATACTTCTTCCACCTTTCTGCTTTCCCTTCTTTGCTTAGAACTGGGTTTCCATCAAAACTCTTGATATTAATGCAAGTTCTCCTTTCTCCAAAGGTCTCTTTAATTTTCCTGTAGGCAGTATCTATTTTATCCCTAGTGAGATAAGCCTCTACATCCTTACATTTGTCCTCTAGCCATCCCTGCTTAGCAATTTTGCACTTCCTGTCGATCCCATTTTTGAGACGTTTGTATTCCTTTTTGCCTGCTTCATTTATTGCATTTTTATATTTTCTCCTTTCATCAATTAAATTCAATATTTCTTCTGTTACCCAAGGATTTCTACTAGCCCTCGTCTTTTTAGCTATTTGATCCTCTGCTGCCTTCACTATTTCATCCCTCAAAGCTACCCATTCTTCTTCTACTGTATTTCCTTCCCCAATTCCTGTCAATTGTTCCCTTATGCTCTCCCTGAAACTCTGTACAACCTCTGGTTCTTTCAGTTTATCCAGGTCCCATCTCCTTAAATTCCCACCTTTTTTCAGTTTCTTCAGTTTTAATCTACAAGTTATGGGTAGCAATGCAAAATTATGGTTTAGTGCAGGAAGTAAAGCACTTATGTGACGGTTTCAAAATTAAAAATATCTCTACATTTAAAGTTTCGGTGTCACTCTTACAACAATTGGAAGAAGCGTAAAAAGACATGACAGTGTCCAGACGAGTCCAGTCGTTTCCGCCGTACGGTGTTTCGACAGCGAACTTTTCCGTCATCTTCAGGTGATAACTGTAGTATAAATTCTACAGGTATCATAGGAAGATGACAAGGTATGCTGTCGAAACATCGTGTTACGAAAACGACGGTACCTAGCTGCACACCCAACAGTACAGACCGTTGATTTAGCAACAAGGCCTTAGATACACAGTAATTTTCCTGCCTAACACTCTGCTATATAGTGACAACTTCACAGAGAAGACACAGGTATTGTTGTGCAAGTCGGAGTATGTCACCGTGTGTGCAGCTAAAACATGAGAGATAATCAAAAAGGAGAGAAATGAACTGACGCCCCTTCGACTGGATTTTTAGCGAAGAAGTGGCATCTCCAGACTAGAAAACATCAGAAAAAAACGGAAATTTGTAGGAAAAAAGGCGCTACCGTCTATGCCATAGATAGAGAAACAAGGACTTAGTGTGGCCGCTTCCAACGAATGGATGATAACCGGATTATATTCATCATAAAAACTTTAAAATATGCATGCAAATATGCATGAGAAATCCTTAAAAATGCATGAAAAGTGTCTAAATGTGCAAGATCAAATAATAGATAAAACATGGCAGTTAATGTGTGCATTATATCTCAAAGTCGAACCTGTGCATATCAGTTACGAGGAAGAACGCCGGCCACGTGAAAAATCGGTTCATTTAGAACGCTGATATCATTTTCTGAATACCTCTGGTAGAGGTTAGGAGGCGGGCCTTTCTGGAATTATTTTCTAAACATTTGCAAAATGGGGACGCATACCGTGTTTCAAGAATTGTTCGTTCTTTGCTATTGTTGTCGGTAACAAGAGGGTGCGATGCGAGTGAGTCAAACAACCGTTATGTACGGGACCAACTTGAAGATATATCGCACGCAGAGAGGCACGCTAAGAACACCGTAATATTTTATTTAAAAAACATACAATCATGAATTTTTTTGAACAGCATTACATTTAATTAATACTTTTGGACCAAAGCGTCATATACAATTTATTTTACATTTTTCTGCTATTGTAAACGTAAACGACCAAGTACTGTTCCAATTGTTTGGTAGTAAGATTGTGTTTTCCATCACTTAAAACATTTTTATAAGAGAAAAATTACCGTTCTACATCAGCTGAGGTAACCGGGCTGTACGGTATTTGAATTTGGGTGCTATGATGGCACTTATTGTTTATGGTAAAAGTTCACCCGTCCCTTTATTAAAACTATCAATTTGGCACAAGAGTTCAAAGCCTGGGATATTGTTTAAAATGTTTCCAAACTTTTCTCTGTTTTCCTGGGAATACCTCCGGCAATGAGCAGTTCATTAGAATAATTTTATTCACTTGCTGAATATATTCATCCAACGCCAAACCTTGAGTTTCAGGAATATGGAAAAAATGACTGCCCATCACAGCGAAGTCTTTTTTAATGCAAAAATCCTTAAAAGCCTCTGCGCTATGGAAGTCGTTTACTGCCCCTCTAATGGCCTCGAAATGTTCATTCTAGACAACACAGCTTCGACCTAAGTACTCCAACGAGCTACCATTGGTTCTGGAGGTAAACGCACATTGGATAGTTTTCCTTTGTTCATCTTGATGCGAGCAAGAGCCTTCAGATACATTTTCTTTGTCGATGAAATCAGTTTATTTACATACACAAACGTGGAACACACTTCTTCAGCAAGGCGATGTCCTCCATGAGCAAAGCACAGCACATGAATCAAATTGGGGCAGCATCTGAACTAAACACCAACACCCTTTTATCTTCAGAAGATTCTGGAAATATTATTCTAATCCCTTGGTCACAAATCTGGCGATCGTAGAATGATTTACTTTTTCAAATTCTTTACAGCCCGCTAAATAACGAGGAGGCTCATCTTTTAAAACAAAAACAATTAAATTTGCAATGTAACGGCCACAAGTGTCTTTAGTTTAGTCCACTGAAATCCAGATAATGTTGTCCTTCATTGTGTATTTCTTCCAGAACGTTTACGTAAATTGTCGGTATGTTACTTTTACGCAGTGTTAAATCATATGGTATATTATAACTTAAGCGATATTTGCGCAGGAAGAATTTGAGGATAGGGTTATGTAAGTCTTATGAAGAGGGGTATTGCTTGCAATGAGTGCTTCACATAGATCCATATTAAACGGGCTTCTTTGTTTACAAATCCCTGTTTTCAGAAGGTGTTCAAATGGCTCTGAGCACTGTGGCACTTAACTTCTGAGGTCATCAACCTAGAAATTACAATTACTTAAACCTAACTAACCTAAGGACATCACACACATCGATGCCCGATGCAGGACTCGAACCTGCGACCGTAGCGGTCGCGCGGTTCCAGACTGTAGCGCCTAGAACCGCTCGGCCAACCCGGCCGGCTCAGAAGTTGTTGTCGTGGTCCTTTCTTCTGCAGTCCTGCGGTATGAAGACTTGTCTTGATGTGACGGTCTATTTGAATCTTTTTTTTTTTTTTTTTTTTTTTTTTGCACGAAACGTTTTTCTCGGAAACTGGCCAATATACGAACTCCGTCATATGTAGATATTCCAGGATGGTCAGCTATCCAGGAAACGACGTTTGTTTTCAGGCGGCAGGGCGCACAACACGTTACTCACTACGCCTGGTGAACACGTTCAACCGTGTGCAATTAAATGTAAAGCTAAACTGAAACAATGGGCGTGCGACTAAAAGCTTGCGTAGTTTAATTTAATTTTTGCCGACACACACGGTATGACAGCGGAGGGGATTAACCGAGGGCGCGGGCGCAAGAGCATTGACTCTGTCTGCCTGTTCCTGTTCCTCTTCTGTAACGATTTCGCTGCGAAGTGGCCTCTCGGTTAGCGATTGCACGAAGTTCTAGGTTGCGGTCAATCTGTCAGACATCAGAACTTGATCGAGCTAGAGACCGCCTGCCTAAACTATTAAAATATTGTAAGCATAGAGCGAAAATATGCATCGTTACAAGTTTTTAGTTAAAATATGCAATAACTCTTGAAAGGGAGCCAAATATGCAAATGCAACATGCAAAAGCGTATAATCCGGTCTCTAATGATAACTGATGGCCAAAAGGAATCTATAAATGGACACCAAATGAGGGAAGAAAACATGGGACACAATCCAGAGGACGGATGTAAGACGTTAAAGACGCTATGAATTAAAGGGCCCTTCAGGAAGAAGATTGGGCAGATAGGTAACTAAGGTAGTAAGGGGAGAAGGAAGACAGCCATAAAAAAGCCGGGTATATACAGTTTAAGGGTATTTCAGGGTAAGTTGTGCTGGTAAATAATTCTTAAGAAAACAATCCGATACGTTATGCTGTCTCCGATTTAATCCTATCATCAAAGTTAGCCAATTAGGTTGTTGTGCCCGCAAAAACAAGCAGCATGGCAGAGGCGGTGTTGCCAAAC
This sequence comes from Schistocerca serialis cubense, assembly GCF_023864345.2. Lineage (NCBI taxonomy): Eukaryota > Metazoa > Arthropoda > Insecta > Orthoptera > Acrididae > Schistocerca > Schistocerca serialis. Next base: position 1,150,881,494 of record NC_064639.1, read on the forward strand.
GTTTTCTTCGTTTGGTTAGCTGAAACCGAAAAGGAAGAAATGGGAAACCAACGGACGTTTACAAGATCGAGTCTTGCTACCGCCCATTGTCAGATTGTTTCGCTCTCTTGTTCGGTTTGAGGAAAGCAAACAAACAAAACGTTGGGCAATACCATAGCTGCCAGGCTGCTTGAATCTGCGCGCACAATGATGCGATTGGCTAGTTATAATGCTAATTATATATTGGAAAGGGTGCAACGTACCGAATATCTTTCTTAACAGTTATTCCCCTGCACAACCTACCCAACAACCACCTAACAAGCTTCGCAGACTTTTCTGATCACCATGCAAATAATAGGAGCTTAACTGTTTATCGTTATTGTTACACTCTGAGTACTTTTGCACACCTTTTTAAGAGCATAGGTCGCCATTAAATAATCCGAAAAGCAATGAGCCGCGCGTGTAGGCCTGTACGCTTGGATCGTAAATCACTAACGGCTGAAGCGACGCCAGTCCATCCTAACGTTCTACGTCGAAATATTTGTTATGCAACCATTTATCTCGTCGAACTTCTAGTACTGTACGGTACTAGAATGGGGCTTGTTGTTTGATGCTTACTTCCACTGAATATTGTATATTACGTACACGCGCTGCCATGAGTTCTGATTCGGCATAAGAAATATCAACGACAACAATTTCACAACTTCATAATATAAATTGATCTCCGGCTGTTTGTTTCATTCTCTTACACATTTTCACTTCTTCTAGCTTTATATGTAAAGTGCAGATAAAACAATCATATTGTAGACCCAATACATCGCCGTCCCCTAAACTTATCGCGTCATGTAACCAAATACCTACATCAGCTATTTCCTCAGTGTTTCAAATGGAAAAGAAAATTTCAAAGTTATTTTTCGCACTGGCTGCTTAAAGTCAGAACCAGCAAATATATACAGTCTTCTGCTTATCTTAATCACCAGTGATGTTGACAGCAAGCAGGGTGAGTATTGCTGGAAATTCCTGGCAGATGACAACTGTGTGTCGGACCGGGACGCAAATATGGTAGGGGAGACCGGGGCTAGCTGTTATAAATTTTTTTGGAATCTCGCATACCTCGACACAATACACGTATGTCGATTGGACAGATGCCAAAAGTTAGCCCATTATTTAGTCTTCAGAATGAAGTTTTTGTCATAAACGTAAGCTCAGATTGTTAAGCTCTATATTAACTTTTTTGCTAACTTGTATGATGTAACAACCTACCCCACTGTGGGCATCTTGTTACACTATATGGGGTTGGTTGTTACATAATAATTAAGAAAAAATATATTTTGGTTCCATAACACATTTATTTAATCATTAGTTTTAATGCAAGAGGTGGTAACAAATCATGAAACTTGAAACACAGTACTAATATTGACATACGATCATCATTAATCTGATGAAGAAATATCAAGTTCATTATCAGAGCTACAGTTTTTACAAATGAAGAAACTGTCATGCTTGGCACACCTATCATGTGACCACCTTTTACATTTTGTGCACTGTAGCTATGTGGTTGGTAGTCTTGACAGAGAGTGTGGTTCCATACACTCGATACACAGCCGGCCGGGGTGGCCGAGCGGTTTTAGGCGTTACAGTTTGGAACCGCGCGATCGCTACGGTCGCAGGTTCGAATCCTGCCTCGGGCATGGATGTGTGTGATGTTCTTAGGTTTGTTAGGTTTAAGTAGTTCTAAGTTATAGGGGACGGATGACTTTAGAAGTTAAGTCCCATAGTGCTCAGAGCCATTGAACTCCATTGAACTCGATACACACGCAGTCGTCTTCCTCATCAGATGATTCTACGATCTCACATTTTCGTTTCCCCGTTTTTGCTGTCTTGTTTTTACTTTTCGGCGCCAACACCAGTCGTTGTCTTGCAGGTTTCTTTTGCCTATTTGCCTCAACTGTCAGGATAGCACTCACTCGTTTATTCCTTCTTACTGTTTTCTTGCGGGCAGGAGCTTTCGGGAAAGGCCTCAGTTCTTCAGGTGGCACATGTGTGTGTATGGAGTTTGCAGAACCAACTGTTGAGGTGCAAGCCGTCGGACTTGATTCCACACTTTTTGATGTGCTGGGAACGCCATCCCCTACTGAGTTCGTAATAGACGCAGAAAGCGGAGTTTCAACTTCCCTGTATGGGCGTTTCGTCACGGCAGAGGGCAAAAACTCATCGTCTGTAAAAATGTCTCTGTTAAATGGCCATATTCTAGTGACTTGAAATGCAGCCTTGATGTTGCTTGGCGTAGCAGTGCTAAGCAAAGATTGTTTAACTATAAATGTAACGTCAAATATCGTCACAGTGTTTCCAGCATTGTTTCATCCACGCATCTGATGCAGAGTTAATATATTTTTTAAATGGGCCAAACACAGCTCTGTCTAAAGGTTGCAATTTATGAGACGTATGTGGCGGAAAAGAGAGAAGGACAACCGCGTTTTCTTTGGCTACGTCCAAGACTGAAATATCAAGGTGCGATTGATGGTTGTCCAAAAGGAGGAGAACCGGTTGCTCTCTCGTAGCCCTGGAATGATGAATGAAATGAAGCATGAACGAGCGAAAATCTTGCCCTGTCATCCACCCTGACTTGTTTGCAGACCCTGCGCTACCTTCTGGCCCATTTCGAAGGAAATAATCCCCGAAGTTCTTTCTTGGAAACACAAAGAAAGGCGGGATTGAGTTTCCAGACGCATTTACTGCCAAGGCAACGGTAACCAGAGTTCCTCTTTTAGCAGACGTTATAACACCGACTTGTTTAATTCCATTCCTTACTACAATTTTGGCAGGCGTTTGTACCGTGGTGACGGCAGTCTCGTCCACATTATACACTTCTTGACATTGAAATTTGTATCGATCATAAACTTTACTTAGATTTGTAAAAAAACTACCTACACTGTGTTTATTGAAACTTTTAGCACTGCTTAGGCTGGTAGCTTCTGGTGTGCGGATGGAAAGCGTTTTCTTTCGTTTGAGGAATCCTCCAAACCAGTCAGTGGAAGCTGTTCTACATCGCTCCAACCAACGGGAAACTTGACGTTATTGTTCACGGCATATTGAAATGCTAGACTCCTCACTTCCTTCGCAGAAAGTCCATGGTAGAGCTTATCAGCTTTCTGAGCGTATTCTTCCAGCTCTGCTTCTTGTTCGTCTGAGAAAACCTGCCGAAATCGCTTATAACCAACGTTTGGGACAAGTATCTCTCCCGATTCTGAGAGTAAGCAGACAAGAAAAATTGTAATAGGCTGTTACAGGATACGTTTTCCTGAGCGTATCTGTTATGTCCGAAGAGGTTAATTTGATAGATATATTTATGTATTTCCACGTTATATAACACCAATAATCTACAACGCCACAGTTGGCGACGCTGACAATGAAAAATAAGCTGCCTACCTCCCTTTGTTTATTCCATTCGCTTACAAAACCTCTGCAGCGTCATAAAATTTATATTGTACTTTTGGGCAGCTTTCCGCAGTGAAGAAAAGCCACTTAGAACTTCATTTGCCGCTTCAGCATATATTTCATTGGGAATAGTGCCTCTGTCAGTCTTCTTATTATTACGCATTATACCTGTAGATAGACATAATCGCTTACATTAAAGGAAACAAAAACTCTTTGGGGCGAGTTGTTACACCGTAACAACTTGCCCCTGCGCCTTTGTAACAACTGACCCAATGCTACGCCATTTTCTCTTATTGTCGAAATCAACAATATAAACTTTTTGTTTGGAAGTTTAACGTATACTACTAGGTACCTGAATGTTGGACGCTGATATGTTGCAAAATTTAAAATGAAATCAGCAATTTCCTGTGAACTATGAAAAAATTCACACAGAGTAAAAAAATTACTCCAGCACAGGAAAAACACGATTTCTGTCACTAGCGCCTCATTACCAACTGACGGCTGATATAGGTAGAATGGGAGGAGGGAGTCTTAGTGCTACCATATGGCGGAGCAACGAGTAAACTGCTCTAGCGCGGAAATTTTTATTGTCAAGTAACAACTTGCCCCCGTGTAACAACTAGCCCCAGTCTCCCCTACACAGCTTTCACAAACAGTGCTCCAGCTACCCAGACATGACACGCGACCTTCCCTCACAGCTGTTATTCCACCAGTACGTTAACTTATACGTTCCGAATTTAACAGAAGTTCTCCTTCAAATGTTACTGTCACTCCTGGAAACAAGGCTCGTACAAAGAAATGGCTGAGCCTCAGCGTAGGGAATTTTTACAGAATGAATTTTCACTCTGCAGAGGAATCTATGCTGATCTGAATCTTCCTGGCAGATGAAAAGTGTAAATCGGAACGGGGGACTAACCCTAAGAATTTCTGTGCAATGTGGAAGGTGGGAGGAAACGTACTAGTGGAAGGTAAGTTCTGAGGGCGAGCCGTGAATCGTGCACGCTTTAGCTCAGTCGGTAAAGTACTTGCCCACGGAGGCGGTAGCACAGTTTCATGGTTTCAACTGCCTGAATGTTTCAAGTCAGCAAAACTGTTTTCCACAGGTCGTCGACGAAATCATGGAAAGCTTGTGGAAACATTGTCATTTTGCGTCACGATAATACCAGATGTGAAACAATACGTTGAACAGCTGATTATTTTAAGGACAGATGCATAGAGTTTATGTGAACTTATCACCAAAAGATTGCTTTTTTTCCAGTACCTCAGGCAATAAATTCTCGGACAGGTGATTTTCATCACCGCAAAAGGTTGTTGAACCGTTATTAAACGATATTGTTGAGCTATCAACATCAGAGTGGAAAAAATTTTTCAAGAAATCTTTAAAATGCATGGAAAAGTATACGCATTTTAAAGAAGCGTAATTCGAGAAGGGAAGTTTTTTCATTGTTATTTTAGCAGGTTGGAAGGTAGTCTTTGTAATATGTAGGGTGCACCATTAATAATAGTGAAAAGTGATAGGGATGAAAATACACAATAATCGAAACTAAAAGGTTCCACTAGACACGGTTCTATGACGATTCCTTATCGAGATAGGTGTGAATTTGTGGTTATGAGCCGCCTCTGACTTCAGCGTGAAATATTTTCCTACTTGGTAGAAATGTTCTTCGAATGTAAACCTTTTAAGTCCTTGTTTGATGCTCTCACATCTTACCCATGACCCACAGTCTGTAAATGTAGAGACTCATAATTCCCTTAAAATAATTCATTTATTTTTTACTCTCAGCTGAACATTTTTCATTACATGACACGCTTCGAACACTCCGAATCATCTTCAGATCTAACCAGTTTCTACTGAGAATTTGAGTACTCTGATGATCCGGTGTGATCGAAACATATCTTGTCTAACAGAGACTGAAGAATAAATGAGAATTATTTTGAACCAGTTTGGCGGTCGCTGCTTCACCCTCTAGACTATATGGTCTGCACAGACATTTTTGTTTTTCTGTAATCGACTTTTTATGTTCTCAAATTGCAGCACCGTCTATATTTTTATGATAATTAAGGTCGTAGAAGAGTGGTGTTTTTCGAATGTACTTCTGACCTAAAAGCCATTCTGTTACCTGCAGTACAAGGTTTTTGTTAATCATGCAGGTTACCTTCCATTATAGAGCGTAGCAATCAGTAGCCTTTTTTTTTTTTTTTGCACGTTTTATTTGGCAAATCCTGATTTCGGTTAGTGCCTAGCCATTATCAATGCACTATTTTCTGTTCTCGATGCATGTCAGAACTCTGTTGTTTTGGCGTCAGTCACAGTTCTTTTTGGCTCTGAGCACTATGGGAATTGACATATGAGGTCATCAGGCCCCTAGAACTTAGAACTACTTAAACCTAAGTAACCTAAGGACATCACACACATCCATGACCGACGCAGGATTCGAACCTGCGACTATAGCGATCGCGCGGTTCCAGACTGAAGCGCCTAGAACCGCTCGGCCACTCTGGGTGGCCACAGTTCCTTGAATACTACCCCCGTAGTGTGACTGACGTTATAAATTATATAGGTATCAATATAGTTGCTGATTCTCTTGAGACATATGCCGGCTATCCATAATTTTCAATTGATATGCGGCATCTACTGCACCAGTATGGTCCTAGACGGATAGATCGAGCAGGGCGTCCCAGATCGCCGGACGTCAGTCCTCTGCATTTCGCAGTCTGGGATAGTCTCAAGCCGCTGGTACGGCTGAAGCACTGGAGCAACTAACTATCGAGATTTACTAGATGATCCTCAGCTGTTTCATAGAATCCGTAGCCCACTGCAATGACAAGTAGAGATTTGCATCCAAATGCGCGGAAGACACATAGATGATACTCCTGGTCTCGTACCGGTATCTACAGGTAACTACAGGAACTTACAGCCCGATCATGTCTACCTGCTTTTCTTTCCTACAGCATCTTGCAGGAGACTTGCAGCCAGAAAGTCAATGCATCAACTCAATGCATACAATGCATACATTGACGAGTTCACCACAGACGTGAATGCAGTGTATGCTGTCCATCGTAATTATCGTGAATCAAAGACTATTTCATTTATTGCTAGAAGTCAGTAGGAGCGGCGTCTACATACTTTCTTGAAGGGTTAGCATGTACGAAATGTCTGTCGTACAATAAAAGTCGATTACCTCTAACATCAAAATAAATTTTCAAACTTCATTGTTTGAGACTTCACAAATATCACACTGAACATTGTGGGACACAGGTTATCGCTCCAGTTCGATGCACTGGAGGAGCCATATCGGACCATTTTCAGAGAGGACAAAGGTCTTAGCTAGACATGAATACCTGAACTGGCACCTACCACGTAGATGGACTCGTAGAGTGCCACCGGGAAATCGTATTTCCGACTCACAAAAATTTTCAATGTGAGTTATTTTTCTATGTAATGTTGTATGATGTATATTTATGATGTATATTTTGTATATTTTTAATTCTGGCGGAACTGGAAAGGTACATTATTGGAGACTTGGGAATTACCCAATCAAACTCGCTTGATGTGCTAGGCGTGAACGAAATCACCACCTGGATATCAGCCATACAACATAAATGCCATTAGTCTAAGGTCGCCGCAAACTTAGAAAATTCATGATGTAGCGAAAAAGTATCTGTGAATCCTGTATTATAAAAATGTTATGAAACCGTTAATAATCTGTAATCTACATATTTGTCAATCCTGCGTTCACAGATTAGCCAGTGCTATGTGAATACAAAATTTTCTCACAACGGAGCTATGGGACCTGATAACATAAGATTTTGCTGAGCCTTGGGTATGTTGTAGAGGGAGCTGTCATGTGTACCTGGCTACGGGCTTTTCATGCGACGGCCCCTACTTTCCGAGAAAACCTGTATTGAAGTTTTATACGTCTCTCGTAAACCTGTAACGTTAGTGATGTTGCGACCTAACTAGCGTAGCGCAGAAGCGAAGATTCGTGTCTTATCACGTCCACCCCCGGTAGCTGAGTGGTCAGCGCGACAATGTCGATCCTAAGGGCCCGGGTTCGATTCCCGGCTGGGCCGGAGATTTCCTCCGCTCAGGGACTGGGTGTTGTGTTGTCCTAATCACCATCATTTCATCCCCATCGACGCGCAAGTCGCCGAAGTGGCGTCAAATCGAAAGACTTGTACCAGGCGAATGGTCTACCCGACGGGTGGCCCTAGTCACTCGACATTATTATTATTATTATGTCTTATCACGCTGTCGATACCGGATCAAACGCTACCTATATATGCTTCCTTTTTTTTTTAGTTTCACATCTTCGAGAGTACATTCTTTAATTCTGCATCACTTCAGTGCACCTACATTCACAGGGGTGATCAAATGCGCGTGGTTCGTTCACAGGAGTGAACAGATACACATGGTTCACCTCTAAGTTGACGGAAGAAAGGACAAGCCCTTTTGAATTTGAAAAAACTGTTTTTGCCGGTATCGATTCTAAAAATCCGGGTATCTGCAAGACAGAAGCTTGCACTAAATTTGCCTTTCGTTTTCTTCTGCAACAAACAGCATCCGCAATACTGTTCTAGAATAGCAAGCGATAACAAGTAGAATAAGTCTGTAATTTATTCTGTAACAAATGGAATACACTTTTGAAGAAATTATTACTACGAAAATAAGTACTACGAAAATAAGTACTACGAAAATAAATATGTCCCGTTTCCCAAATATGCGTGGCTACAGCTGACTTTTCGAAATTATTAAGCCGGAATGCATCGCTATGTTCTTTGTAACGTACTTTAAAGGACGTACCAGTTTGGCCTACATAGCTTGCTTTGCACGTGTTACACTGAATTTTATAGACCCCAGCCAGCTCTCTCATATTTATCGCTTTCCTGCTGTAAATTATTTCGTAGTTTAAACCGCAGCGTATTATTGGTCTGAAAAGCGGTTTGAACTTTAAAATGTTTGAAAATGTTACCAACTTTTTGCGAAATACCACCGAAGTATGGTATTGTGTCTCTCATAATATTATTTGCGGTATTCTTCCTTACATTTGCGCACTGTTTCTGTCGTATTAATTTATTGACAACATTTTGGTGATACCCGTTAGCTCTGGCTAGTTGTTTAACGATGTTCAGCTCACTCATTCTTTCATTCATAGGGACTCTAAACGCTCTGTCTATCACAGATTTAAAAGCAGAAAGTTTCTGGCTATTAGGATGGCAGGAATTATTTTGTATCAACACATCAGTTGTGGTTGGTTTCCTAAATATTTTAAAAACATGCCTACCATTTTGTTTCATAATACTTAGGTCGAGAAATTGCAGTTCAACCATTTTTCTCTTCTTCCACAGTGAATTCAATTTTACCGTGTAACTCGTTAAATTTATTTACTATTTCTGCAACTTCTTTTTCTTGTCCATCAATAAGAAGCAGCGTATCATCTACATAGCGTTTGTAATACACAACTTTATCCACGGGATGTTGCGGGTTAACGAGGAGTCTTTTCCAAATGATTTATAGAGATGTCTGCTATGGTTCAAGATATACTGGAACCCATAGCCAGTCCATCTTTTTGCACATAAAATGTATTGTTAAAAGAAAAATATTTCAGAACGAATTCTAACAGTTCGATGAATTAGACTATTTGTTGCTGAGACAGTGTTTTGTACTTAAGCAAATTTTCTTTGATGACATTATCGGCCTTACTTACCGCCACATTCGCATAAAGGTTTTTAACGTCTAGAGATACTAGGCGGGCCGTGTCAGCGATAGGCTTATCCTTAATTTCAAAGCTGAATTATTAGTGATTGAAAACTTATCCTCGAACACGAAAGATTCTTTTAAAATTTTATCGAGTATTTTAGTAATTTTGCATAAAGGACTGTTTCTAGAATTCACTATTACTCTAGCAGGACAATTTTCCTTATGTACCTTAAACTGGGATCTAAGTAGTGGAGCTTTCGGATTCATGACCTAACAGCGTATTTTTTCTTTTTCTGTGAAGAGCTGTAGCCACGCATATTTGGGAAACGGGACACCCCATGTTGGGAGTAGATCAGGATCTCGTTATTTTACACAGACAGGACAAAGGCAAAAGCTGTATCTACTAGAACAGCTGGAAATTACGATACATAGCGTGGATAAACAGAACACACTGAATGAACAGCTAACTGGTGATACAAATAACTTTTTCAGACATTTCACCGCTTCCTTTTAGTAACTACATTTTTAGCAATTGGCAGGATACCATCATTTCATGAGGTCCTTGGAACATGTACACGTTATCTCTTTGTATAGACATCTCTGTGACTTCATTGTTTACTTGCGCGTGAGCTCACTCGCGTTTCAGTGTCGTGTTTGGCTACGTGGTGTGTGGTATCAACGAAGACGCACGGCGGTTTACGACGATAGAGGAGAGAGCCATGTGGTTAGATGTTGAACGCCATAGGTGACACCATTTTAGAGTTTTTCACATTTTGACGACTATGTGGAGATGCACTTGGAAGACACGGCTGCAACAAGGGAAGTAGCCCCGATGTTTTAATTTTATTATCAATTTTATTGTGCCAGGTGCATGTTCCATTTTAGCGAGTTTTAACAGGTTCTTTTACTTTTTATTATTCTGATAACGGAAGCTTGACTTCCGAAACGCGTCAATCTTAGTGTTTTACACTGTAAACAAGTGGTTGGGCCGATATATTTTTTAACATTGACATTCACAACCACGACCTCTCATCCAGCGTAGATAAAACCAAAGTTCAGCCGCTTCTTTTTATTTTTTAATTAACGTTTCCTGTTGCGCAAGTTGAAAAACAAACTAAAATATCTTCCATTTCCTTAATATCGGATTTTCTTGTACATGAAAAATTCCATGTACTGCTTTTGTTAAAATAATGAAAAACAAGCAAAACAGAGATTTGAACCTATAGTAACTCAATTTGGCTTCGTCGGCATGCGACACAACTGTCAGTGTATGCCAAAGCACTGAACGAAACCCTTCGGTTCTTTATAACTTCAAGCAACATGTTGATATTAATGGGTAAATAAATGAAAATAAAATTTTTAAAAGTAAGAGTGACTGGTAAACGTAAGTCTACACAAAGGCTCTCTTCCGAAGGTTCGTATATTTTATTCGATAATCTTCTGTCTGTTGAAGCCGATGACGTTCTGATGTCAAGTTTATCAAAAATCCTTATTTAATTTTTATTCTCTTATCAGTCCTAAAAAAACTAGCGCTTTGGGTTTTGGAGGTACGCATAAAATTTCAGCATCGGTTTTTTTCGAAAACTGGGAGCCATCACACGAAAAGTCATAGTCAGATATTCACGACACGTCCCTCTACAGCCAGCCGTTGCGACCGAGCTGTTCTAGGCGCTTCAGTCTGGAACCACGCGAAAGCTACGGTCGCAGGTTCGAATCCTGCCTCGGGCATGGATGTGTGTGATGTCCTTAGGTTACTTAGGTTTAAGTGGTTCTACGTTGTAGGGTTCTGATGACCTCAGATGTTAAGTCTCACAATGCTTAGAGCCATATTTTATCCGTCCCTCCACAACATACCTAAGACTCATCAAAATCCGTGGTTAATAGGTCTGTTGGTCCCCTTGTCAGCTTTAATCCATTGCTTTGTGTGTCTTCAAAACACTATCGAATAAGTCTGAAACCATGTTCATTTTCTCTCGTTTCAGGAAGCTTCCTCCGAGTAGCTACACTGATGTTGGTGTTGGTACTAGAAACCTTTGCCTCGAAGATACTGGTGGTGGTTCCAACCCCATCTCACAGTCATCAGACGCAGTTCCGCATATTAACGAATGCTTTACTTGCAAAGGGCCATGAGGTCACTTTATTTACTGCAAGACCTCTCAAGGTAAGTTTATAAACGGATTGCTTCAAGTTATAAAGTACGAAACGTGCGGCAAGGCTGTAGACGGAATCCTCGTAATGTTACCGAAATCTCTAACTTGATATGAATCTTCAGCTGAACTGACGAACGAAAATGAGAGAGCTGGTCGAAGTTATTGAACATAGCAGTGATTATGGAGCTCTGAAGTTGGTCTGGGGCAGTTCCTATTGAACGGTCACATCGTGTTGACTTGAGTACGCTGCAGCCAGTGCTAATGCTAGTCCTCCCGTCTCGTTTGTGTATTACGCAGCCCCATTAAGCGGAAAATTATAGATCTTACCCATTCCTAAATGGTGGAAAAAGTATAAACAGCAATGGAAACCTGCTTGCCCCCCCCCCTCCCCCCCCCCCCCCCGCCCGACATGTACTGTGAAATGTGACAAGGACAACGAGCGACCAATAGCTCCAGAAATTAAAAAACGGGTAGTTACCTACATGAAACTAACGTGAGATGAAGTACACAGTACGCCACTTAACAATGACAAGCTCTTCTACTATTCCTTAATTTGCTCCAACTTAGTGTATGAGCGAATAATGTGTGAGTTTCTTGGCAACTGTAAGTTAACATTAGCAACATGCTCAGTCTCTAAGTTTGCCGTTAATCCAATCGAAGTCAACTTGACAAATGTGAGAGTCTCTAACGTACTATGAAAGTTCCACACAAAGTAATAAAACTCAATTTGCTGACTTATGTCAACGTTTGTGCAGTCCTGAACGAGGTATGGGCAAACGTTTATCTGTTTCCCACCCAAAACGGAACAAGACCTCGTCCAGAATGAATACTGATGGCTGTCAAGCACATATTTCACAAATGGAGCAATTACCAGCTTGCTTCATACGAAATGAAACAGATCGCGTTAAACACGACTACTTCGGTTGAAAATTCCATCTTGAGCACCACCTAACTGCACAATAACCTTTAATTTCGGAGTTCCTTGCAGGAATAAATGCCGAATTGGTAGCAAACGGTGCCATATAATTTGAAAGTAATTCATTTGGTATGAATGACGCCGAACGTGTAAAGAGTGAGCCTGAACATAACAGCGATATTACAAATGTTTGAAACGGACGTGCGTTTCTTCTTTGGGAGTAAGTACAAAAAGTCAGAATGACTTAGGAACGCCAAATACTTATCCATCACCTCACAGTGAAGCCTAGGCTACGACTAAAGTTGCTGATTATAGATCAGCTGGCATTAATGAAAAAAGATAACAAACGGAAAACACCCAGACCTGCAAAGAACATTGCAGTTGTGGTCGAACTGTTTTCAAAAAAAATCTCAGAAACATCAGCGATAGGGGTCACTGAGGGGGGCGCGATTGACGGTGCCCTGGAACTCCAGCTGAACAACTGCTGATTCACTATTAGAATCACGAGGAGACTCACAGATGGACAAAATTGGCTGTGCTGGTATAGAAATGCAAAATTTTGAATAGTCTAAGAAGAAAATTTGTGTCGAATAGTAAAGAAGAGGGGCAAAACAATATAAACAAAGAGCTCTCAAGAACTTCCAATATTGACCTATGGGAAAGCGAGATAGAATGTATAAGTGCCTCACTCGGAAGCTGATTCAGTTGTCTGCGGAAAATCGTATGGGAGGAAAGGTAGTGAAGAATCTGGGGATTGTAGGGTCAAATACAACGAAGCGGGAATATAAAGAGAAGCGAATTATTCTCAGTCCGAATTCTGGACACATTAAAAGATCAGGAACATGGGAATATCTTACATGCTCCTTTCACGACACTGTCATCCGTTCAGTTGCCCTTTAACTCATTTCTGTCTCAGCACTATGGCGTAATCGGATAATCTCAAAGCTTTATTTATTCTCCCTGTCTTTAATTCATAATACAAATTTTTGTTTGGTTTCCTTTATCGCTAGTTCAATGTACAAAATAAATAACATCGGGGATAGGGTACAAACCTGTCTAATTCCCTTCACAACTATTGCTTCCCTTTCATGCCCCTAGAGTTAGAACTACCATCTGGTTTCTGTACAAGTTGCAAATGTCCTTTTACTCCCTGTATTTTGTCTCCTCTTTCAGAATTTCAAAGAGAGAATTCCAGTCAGCATTGTTAAAATCATTTTTCAAGGCTAAAAATTCTATAAAAATAGGTCTGCCTTTCCTTAACCTGTCTTCTAAGATAAGTCAGAGTAATTACTGCCTCGTGTGTTGCTACATTTCGCTGCAATCCAAACTGATCTTTTCCTAGGCCGGATACTACCAGTTTTCCCATAATTCAGTAAAAAATTCGACTTTGTCTTCTGCAGCCGTGAGTTATTAAAGTGATACTTCGGTAATTTTCACACTTGTCAGCAACTGCTTTCTTTGGAATTTGAATTATTTACATTCTTCTTAAAGTCTTGGTGGTATTGCGCCTGCCTCATATATCTTGTACGCCGGATGGAAGAGTTTTCTCATGGTTGGCTCTTCAAAGGCTATAAATAGTTCTGAAGGAATGACGTCTACGCCCAAGACCTTGTTTCGACATAACTCATTTAGTGCTGTGTCGAATTGTTCTCATAGTATATCTCTCATCTTCATCTACGTCCTCTTCAATTTCTGTAATACTGGCTAAGTTCATCTCCCTTACATAGACCCTCTATAGACTCCTTCCACCTTTCAGCTTTCCCTTCTTTTCTTTGCAGTGATTTTCCACATGAGCACTTGATATTCATACAGTTGTTTGTCTTTTGTCCCATGGCGTCTTTAATTTTCCGCAGGCTGTATCCATCTTTCCCCTACTGTTGTTGTTGTTGTTGTTGTTGTTGTTGTTGTTGTTGTCTTCAGTCCTGAGACTGGTTTGGTGCAACCCCAGTGATATATGCTCCAAAATCCTTATACTTGTCCTCTAGCCATTCCTAATTAGCCGTTTCGCACTTCCTGTCAGTCTCATTCTTCAGACGTTTGTATTAACTTTCCCTTGCTTCATTTTTCTGGATTTTTGTCATTTTCTCCTTTCATCGGTTAAATCGAATATCTCCGTGTTATCCAAGGATTTCTACTTGGCCTTGTCTCTTAATCTATTTTATTCTCTGCTGTCTTCACTATTTCAGGTCTCCAAGGTTCCCATTCGTAATTCCAGCACGCTCGAATAGGTCAGCAATTTCTTTTAATCAGTACAACGAAAAACCAACCAAAGTTGCAAAATTCACTTTTTATTCATTCGGCGAGTAGTTGCTGGCCAGGGCTCATTTTAAAATCGTAGTAACATAGTCAAAAATGGTATTTTCGAAAATGCAAAACCGATGTCAGAAATGTTCCTACGAACAGTTACATGTCTTACAGATTTTCTGTAACGTTCCTTTGCACATTTTTGACATGGTTTCTGCATTTTACGAAATATCATTTTTGACTATGTAACGACGATTTGGGAATGGGTCCCGGCCCGAAACTACTTAGACTGTACTCTTTCCCCTTTCTCTAATGAACCGTTGCCTAGTGCTCGCTCTGAAGCTCTCAACAGTCTCCGGTTCTTTCAGCTTAAGAGGTCTATTTTCTTAATTTCCTTCCTTCTTGCAATGTCTCCAGTTTGTCAACGTTTCATAGCCGATAAATTGTGGCCTTGGTCCACTTCTGCCCCTGGAAATGCTTTAAAATTAGAAATCTGGTTCCGAAATCTCCTTCTTAGCATTATACAAGAATCTGAAACCTCCCAGTGTCTTCATATCTCTTCCAGGAATACAACCAGGAATACAACACATTATTATTGTTGTTGTTCTTGTGGTCTTCAGTCCTGAGACTGGTTTGATGCAGCTCTCCATGCTACTCTTTCCTGTGCAAGCTTCTTCATCTCCCAGTACCTACTGCAACCTACATCCTTCTGAATCTGCTTAGTTTATTCATCTCTTGGTCTCCCTCTACGATTTTTACCCTCCACGCTGCCCTCCATTGCGAAATTTGTGATTCCTTGATGCCTCAAAACATGTCCTCCCAACCGATCCCTTCTTCTAGTCAAGTTGTGCCACAAACTTCTCTTCTCCCCAATCCTATTCAATACCTCCTCATTAGTTACATGATCTACCCACCTTATCTTCAGCATTCTTCTGTAGCACCACATTTCGAAAGCTTCTATTCTCTTCTTGTCCAAACTAGTTAACGTCCATGTTTCACTTCCATACATGGCTACACTCCATACAAATACTTTCAGAAACGACTTCCTGACACTTAAATCTATACTCGATGTTAACAAATTTATCTTCTTCAGAAACGCTTTCCTTGCCATTGCCAGTCTACATTTTATATCCTCTCTACTTCGACCATCATCAGTTACTTTACTCCCTAAATAGCAAAACTCCTTTACTACTTTAAGTGTCTCATTTCCTAATCTAATTCTCTCAGCATCACCCGATTTAATTTGACAACATTCCATAATCCTCGTTTTGCTTTTGTTGATGTTCATCTTATATCCTCCTTTCAAGACACTGTCCATTCCGTTCAACTGCTCTTCCAAGTCCTTTGCTGTCTCTGACAGAATTACAATGTCATCGGCAAACCTCAAAGTTTTTACTTCTTCTCCATGAATTTTAATACCTACTCCGAATTTTACTTTTGTTTCCTTTACTGCTTGCTCAATATACAGATTGAATAACATCGGGGAGAGGCTATAACCCTGTCTCACTCTCCTCCCAACCACCGCTTCCCTTTCACGCCCCTCGACTCTTATAATTGTCGTCTGGTTTCTGTACAAATTGTAAATAGCCTTTCGCTCCCTGTATATTACCCCTGCCATCTTCGGAATTTGAGAGAGAGTATGACAGTTAACATTGTCAAAAGCTTTTTCTAAGTCTGCAAATGCTAGAAACGTAGGTTTGCCTTTTCTTAGTCTTTCTTCTAAGACAAGTCGTAAGGTTAGTATTGCCTCACGTGTTCCAACATTTCTACGGAATCCAAACTGATCTTCCCCGAGGTCCACTTCTAACAGTTTTTCCATTCGTGTGTAAAGAATTCGCGTTAGTATTTTGCAGCTGTGACTTATTAAACTGATAGTTCGGTAATTTTCACATCTGTCAACACCTGCTTTCTTTGGAATTGGAATTATTATATTCTTCTTGAAGTCTGAGGGTATTTCGCCTGTCTCATACATCTTGCTCACCAGATGGTAGAGTTTTGTCATGACTGGCTCTCCCAAGGCCACCAGTAGTCCTAATGGAATGTTGTCTACTCCCGGGGCCTTGTTTCGACTCAGGTCTTTCAGTGCTCTGTCAAACTCTTCACGCAGTATCTTATCTCCCATTTCGTTTTCATCTACATCCTCTTCCATTTCCATAATATTGTCCTCAAGTACATCGCCCTTGTATAAACCCTCTATATACTGCTTCCACCTTTTGTGCCTTCCCTTCTTTGCTTAGAACTGGGTTTCCATCTGAGCTCTTGATATTCATACAAGTGGTTCTCTTCTCTCCAAAGGTCTCTTTTATTTTCCTGTACGCAGCATCTATCTTACCCCTAGTGAGACAAGCCTCTACATCCTTACATTTGTCCTCTAGCCATCCCTGCTTAGCCATTTTGCACTTCCTGTCGATCTCATTTTTGAGACGTTTGTATTTTTTTTTTGCCTGCTTCATTTACTGCATTTTTATATTTTCTCCTTTCATCAATTAAATTCAATATTTCTTTTGTTACCCAAGGATTTCTATTAGCCCTAGTCTTTTTACCTACTTGATCGTCTGCTGCCTTCACTACTTCATCCCTCAGAGCTACTCATTCTTCTTCTACTGTATTTCTTTCCCCCATTCCTGTCAATTGTTCGCTAATGCTCTCCCTGAAACTCTGTACAACCTCTGGTTCTTTCAGTTTATCCAGGTCCCAACTCCTTAAACTCCCACTTTTTTTCAGTTTCTTCAGTTTCAATCTGCAGATCGTAACCAATAGATTGTGGTCAGAATCCACATCTGCCCCTGGAAATGTCTTACAATTTAAAACTTGGTTCCTAAATCTCTGTCTTACCATTATATAATCTGTCTGTTACCTTTTAGTATCTCCAGGATTCTTCCAGGTATACCTTCTTTTATGATTCTTGAACCAAGTGTTAGCTATGATTAAGTTATGCTCTGTGCAAAATTCTACAAGGCGGCTTCATCTTTCATTTCTTCCACCCAATCCATATTCACCTACTATGTTTCCTTAGCAGTGATTAAACTATACTCTCTGCAACATTCTACCAGGCGGATTCCTCTTTCATACCTTTCCCCCAAGTCCATATTCACATATAGTTTCTGCTTCTCTTCCTTCTTCTACTGTCTAATTCCAGTCCCCTATTGCAATTAAATTTTCATCTTCCGTTTCATACTTGGCTGAAATCGACATAGTATTTACAGTCTGCATCTGTTGACTGAATTGAGCCACTGTAAATAGCATGGAAAAGGCTACGTCCCGCAGTACGAGTTATTAAACTTCCTTCCCATTCCGTTCACGTTTGGAGCGCTGGAGGAATGATTGTTCGAATCCGTCTGTACGTACTATATTTAACGTAAACTTTTCCTTAGCATCCTTATAAGAGCCGTACGATGGTGGTTATTGTGTGTTCCTAGTCGCGATTTAAATACGGTCCTTGAACCTTTCTTGGTAGACTTCCTCAGGATAGTTTCCGTCTCTTGAAGAGAGTCTACCAGTTAAGTTCTTTCATCGTCTCTGTGACACCCTCCTGTGGGTCAGCAAACCTGTTAACATTCGTGCTGTCCTTTTCTGTATATGCTCATGTCACCTCCTCGTCCTATTTGATACGGGTTTCACATACTTGAGCGGTCGTACGGGTGATTTGTAAGCAATCCTTTTTTAGACTGATCCCATTTCCGTAGTATTCTACGAATAAACTGAAGTCTGCTACATGCTTTATGTACGACTGAGCCTATGTGCTCATTCCATTTCATGTCTCGAATACCTGTACACCCAGATATTCAGATGAGTTAACCGATTCCAGCTGTAACACACTGACATTACAGTTATATGAAACTACTTTTCTTCGTTTCGTGAAGTGCACCACTTAAATCGACTTGTAAGTCTCAGCGCAGAGATTTGGAAATTATCAAAGTCTGAATATTTGTGCAGCTTTGTTCAGGCTGTAGTTTATTGTAGACAACTGTGTCATCTGTAAGTCTCAGTTAACTATAATTGTAGTGTTGGCAGAAGTGCCAACACCGTGTGGCCGAAATGCACGCTTTAACTGACGCAGACTGGCGTGAGGTCTGGAACAGTTAAGAGAATTTATAGTAGCAAATAAAGTACGTAGTTGATGTAATACTTAACTTTAATCCACAATTGGTGTAAATCGCTCTTGACGGTACATTAATAATAAGCTCAATATAACTGGTCATGGCGCCTTGCTAGGTCGTAGCAAATGACGTAGCTGAAGGCTAAGCTAACTATCGTCTCGGCAAATGAGAGCGTATTTGTCAGTGTAGCATCGCTAGCAAAGTCTGCTGTACAACTGGGGCGAGTGCTAGCAAGTCTCTCTAGACCTGCCGTGTGGCGGCGCTCGGTCTGCAATCACTGACAGTGGCGACACGCGGGTCCGACGTATACTAATGGACCGCGGCCGATTTAAAGGCTACCACCTAGCAAGTGTGGTGTCTGGCGGTGACACCACAATAATGTTGTCCGCTAGGTCGTTAACATACAGCATGAACTGAAAGGGACCCAATGCATTTCTGTGGGCGACCCCCAAAGTTTAGTTTCTTCTTCATCTGCTGATGACTCTCCATCCAAGATAACATACCGCGTCGTCCCTGTCAAAAACTCCTCATTCCAGTCCCAAATTTCACTTGATAACCAATAGGATCGTCCTTTTGACAATAAGCGCATATGTGGTACTGTTTCAAGTTATTTTTGCAAATAGAGAAACATTGCATTTATATGACTGCTTTGGTCCATGATTTTCAGGGCGTTGTGTGAGGAAAGTGTTTGTTGGGTTTCACGTGATCGATCTCTTCGAAATCCTTGATGGTTGGCAGGGAGAATGTCGTTCTGTTAGAGGTACCTCATTATGTTTCAGCTCAAAAAATGTTCTAAGAGTGTACAGCAAATGGATGTCAAGGATACTGGACAGTAGTTTTGTGGATCGCTTCTGTTGCTCTTCTTGTAGACAGGTGTGACCTGCGCTTTCTTAAAACTAATGGGCACGGTTTTCTGTTCGAGCTATCTACGGCAGATTATGCGACGATGTGACTCAGCCACAAATTGGGTATCGAATACCATATGGATTCCATCGGGCACTTGGGACTCATTTAATTTTAAAAATTCCAGCTGTTTCTCAACGCCAGTGACAGTAACATCTAATTCATTTATCTTTTCGGTGGTACGAGGATTAAGTTGGGGCAGTAATCCTGGGGTTTCCATTGTACAGGAAAGCCTCTCTGGTTCTGCTTTGCTACTCTGTTTCACTTCCTATCTTGTCTGAGTGACTGGACAGTAACTTTCTTGTCAGTTCGAGTTTACATACGATCGCAATTTCTTTGGATTTAGTGAAAGATCTTTCGGCAGTAATCTCCTTTGGTAGTCGTCTAAGGCTTGCTCTCTCGGCATCCAAATTCGTTTTCTTCGTGTATTTTATATACATCCCAGTTCTTTGCTTTAAGCCAGTTAAGTAGAACTGCGTTATTGTAGGAAGTTGAAACAGTGCCGCCGAAATTGCAAGAGACGATGTAAGTCTCAACAGCTCTGAAATTGCAGGTACAGTGATGTTTGCGAAAGACGATATTCAACAGGCAAAACAGACACTTTTGAGATATAGAGGGAGATCATCGCAAATAAGTTACATACTTCGTAAACTGGCAGAAGCAGTTAACAATTCTCTCACTCACTTTGAAATACTGAACGAAGAGCTAATTAACAGATTAAATGACGCATGGAATGTCCAACAGCTCCCTCCAAGCTTTTCCACAGGGGTTGATCGTACTGCTACCAAAGAAATACCCGTCAACAAACATCGAATCCTTCAGGCCTATGAGGTTGATGAATACAAACAAGCTCGAGCCTAAATGCAGGCTTAAGGGACGTAATGAAAAACATGGAAAGAGATTCCCAACCATGCGCGGTCTCTGGTCGCAGTATAATCGACTCCCGGACTACCTTTACACAACAGCCATTAAGAGTACCGTTAAAACATCGCCTCTGTAATATCTATAGATTTTTTAAAGCTTTCGATCAGTTCGCTCACAATTTTCTACTACAAGCAACGCAGAAATTACTGTCAGTGTAATTTGGCAAGGAGCCCAGTCCAAAAATCATGATCAATGGCCAGTTAACTGGGCCATTCGATGTGCAACGGTCATTCCGTCATGGTTCCTGTCTATCGATGGACCTCTCCTCGGGGAACCTGACAGCTCGTTCCAGGCTCGATCTTACTAAGAGAGAAATTCGTAAGGTGAGTGCTTACAGATGATCTGACCACGTGTCAGCTCAAGACCAGATAACGCACGCCCTAAGGTATTTACTCAACACTTACTATGAAGCAACAGCGGCCACGATTAACTGCAACAAATCCAAGGTGATGAACTCAGGGAAAGGGTTAGAGCCAGAAGGACGATAGTTACCTGCAGGAACAAAAGTGCGAAGTCTATGGCCTTGATCTGGTGTCCGACACACAAAAAGTAAGGATTAAAACTGACTCTGTGTTGAACAAAATGAGGTCGAGGATACAACTACAGCCCAAGGCAAGCGTCAATAAGATCCAGGAAATAAAACTACTGGACCAGTTCATCTTATCTAAAGTGTTTTACACAGCTTGAAGCGAAATTCGCGCACTCGCGCTTCGCAGCGCGACTCCTCAAAAGCCAGCGATAAAAAATGTCTCTCAAAATTTCGTCCGGTGATTACATCCGGTAGAAAAAGGACGTTAAAGAGTGGCAATCTGGCAACACTGTAACCACATGTACGGTTACTGCCTCTGACAGCACGAATCAGTTGTGCTGTGCTGTTGGTGCACTGCGAAGAGTTTTTGGCTAGCACGCACGAGGTCGATGGTTCGATCTTGTATTGAGGCATATGTTCTTTATTTGGTAAATGTAGTCCAGGTGGTACAGTATCTGGCAAATGATGTCCAAACTCGGTTATTATTTGTATGTGTTATTACCACGGTCCCACAAATTACGCCTTTCAACATTGAGTCTGGTAACCGCATGCTGTTTAATACGTATCTCAATGCTTTATTATTATTACTGTGGACGCAGCTTTGCTGCGAAAGGTCCAGAGCTGTATGATACGGCGGATTGCGCAATGTAGAGCATCTGTTGTTCTGAGGACAAAGTATTCTGTTGTGAAGGTCATGCGGTCATTAATACGGACATTATTATTGTCACTGGTTGCTAATGTGCGACATCTGAGCGCTCATATTACTTGTAATATAAATGACAAGTAGATGTTACGTTATTGTACTGTGCTATCATCTTTAGCATCTCGAAATTGATATTGTTTTTGTAGTTACCCTGTCCGGTGAGAAGTCATTTGTTTCAACTGTCTATTTCATCTCTGTTTCTGCATGTTCAGCGTTACAAAATGTTGTAAATTTAGGATACATGTGACCTAAGAAATTAGTGTCTGTTACAGTATGAAATGTCAGAATGAAATTAGCAAATAAAAAAATTAAATGTGCCCAAACCCAGGATAAAACCCTCGACCTCCTGCATACAAACCCAAAACTCTACCGATGGCACTTTTTTTAATTTGTTCGGTATTGTTCGTTGCATTTGGTCTTGGCAGACGTCACATCCTTTGCTCAGTTCATTACATAGGCCGAGCAGCCTTTTGACGGAACGCGCTGAGCTACTGTGCCGGCTACCAGCAGGATAACCACAAAAACAATATCAATTTCGAGATGCTAAAGATGATAGCACAGTACAGTAACATAACATCTACTTGTCATTTATATTACAAGTAATACGAGCGCTCACATGTCTCTACAGGCCCCCTGGCTCTACAGCTGTTGTGGCTAAGCACCTGAAGGATAATCTGGAAAGTATTTCGAGTAGATTTCCCCACCATGTTATAGTTCTGGGCGGAGATTTTAATTTGCCGGATATAGACTGGGAGAGCCGGCCGAAGTGGCCGTGCGGTTAAAGGCGCTGCAGTCTGGAACCGCAAGACCGCTACGGTCGCAGGTTCGAATCCTGCCTCGGGCATGGATGTTTGTGATGTCCTTAGGTTAGATAGGTTTAACTAGTTCTAACTTCTAGGGGACTAATGACCTCAGCAGTTGAGTCCCATAGTGCTCAGAGCCATAGACTGGGAGACTCAAACGTTTATAACGGGTGGCAGGGACAAAGAATCCAGTGAAATTTTTTTAAAGTGATTTATCTGAAAACTACCTTTAGCAGTTAAACAGAGAACCGACTCGTGGCGATAACATATTAGACCTTCTGGTGACAAACAGACCCGAACTGTTTGAAACAGTTAACGCAGAACAGGGAATCAGTGATCATAAAGCGGTTACTGCAGCGATGATTTCAGCCGTAAATAGAAATATTAAAAAAAGGTAGGAAGATTTTTCTGTTTAGCAAAAGTGAAAAAAAGCAGATTTCAGAGTACCTGATGGATCAACAAAAAAGTTTTTTCTCAAGTACGGATAGTGTTGAGGATCAGTGGACAAAGTTCAAAACCATCGTACAATATGTGTTAGATGAGTATGTGCCAAGCAAGATCGTAAGAGATGGAAAAGAGCCACAGTAGTACAACAACCGAGCTAGAAAACTGCTGCGGAAGCAAGGGGAACTACACAGCAAACATAAACACAGCCAACGCCTTGCAGACAAACAAAACTTAGGCGAAGCGAAATGTAGTGTGAGGAGGGCTATGCGAGAGGCGTTCAATGAATTCGAAAGTAAAGTTCTCTGTACTGACTTGGCAGAAAATCCTAAGAATTTTGGTATTACGTCAAAGCGGTAGGTGGATCAAAACAAGATGTCCAGACACTCTGTGACCAAAATGTTACTGAAAGAGAGGATGACAGACTAAAGGCCAAAATACTAAATGTCTTTTTCCAAAGCTGTTTCACATAGGAAGACTGCACTGTAGTTCCGTCTCTAGATTGTCGCACAGATGACAAAATGGTAGATATCGAAATAGACGATAGAGGGATAAAGAAACAATTAAAATCGCTCAAAAGAGGAAAGGCCGCTGGACCTGATGGGATACCAGTTCAATTTTACACAGAGTACGCGAAGGAACTTGCCCCCCTTCTTGCAGCGGTGTACCGTAGGTCTCTAGAAGAGCGTAGCGTTCCAAAGGATTGGAAAAGGGCACAGGTCATCCCCGATTTCAAGAAGGGACGTCGAAAAGATGTGCAGAACTATAGACCTATATCTCTAACGTCGATCAGTTGTAGAATTTTGGAACACGTATTGTGTTCGAGTATAATGACTTTTCTGGAGACTAGAAATCTACTCCGTAGGAATCAGCATGGGTTTCGAAAAAGACGGTCGTGTGAAACCCAGCTCGCGCTATTCGTGCACGAGACTCAGAGGGCCATAGACACGGGTTGACTTCCGCAAGGCGTTCGATACAGTTCCCCACAGTCGTTTAATGAACAAAGTAAGAGCATATGGACTAACAGACCAATTGTCTGATTGGATTGAGGAGTTCCTAGATAACAGAACGCAGCATGTCATTCTCAATGGAGAGAAGTCTTCCGAAGTAAGAGTGATTTCAGGTGTGCCGCAGGGGAGTTCGTAGGACCGTTGCTATTCACAATATACATAAATGACCTAGTGGATGACATCGAAAGTTCACTGAGGGTTTTTGCAGATGATGCTGTGGTGTATCGAGAGGTTGCAACAATGGAAAATTGTACTGAAATGCAGGAGGATCTGCAGCGAATTGACGCATGGTGCAGGGAATGGCAATTGAATCTCAATGTAGACAAGTGTAATGTGCTGCGAATACATAGAAAGATATATCCCTTATCATTTAGTTACAATATAGCAGGTCAGCAACTGGAAGTAGCTAATTCCATAAATTATCTGGGAGTACGAATTAGGAGTGATTTAAAATTGAATTATCATATAAAGTTTATCTTTGGTAAAGCAGATGCCAGACTGAGATTCATTGGAGGAATCCTAAGGAAATGCAATCCGAAAACAAAGGAAGTAGGTTACAGTGCGCTTGTTCGGCCACTGCTTGAATACTGCTCAACAGTGTGGGGTCCGTACCAGATAGTGTTGATAGAAGAGATAGAGAAGATCCAACGGAGAGCAGCGTGCTTCGTTATAGGATCATTTAGTAATCGCGAAAGCTTTGCGGAGATGATAGATAAACTCCATGGAAGACTCTGCAAGAGAGACGCTCAGTGGCTCGGTACGGGCTTTTGTTAAAGTTTCGAGAACATACCTTCACCGAAGATTCAAGCAGTATAATGCTCCCTCCTACGTATATCTCGCGAAGAGACCATGAGGATAAAAAAAAGAGAGATTAGAGCCAACACAGAGGCATATCGACGATCCTTCTTTCCACGAACAATACGAGACTGGAATAGAAGGGAGAACCGATAGAGGTACTCAAGGTTCCCTCCGCCACACACCGTCAGGTGGCTTGCGGAGTATGTAAGACACAACTGATACATGCTGTCAGAGGTAGTTAGCCTACATGTGGTACCATAGTTGCGAGATTACCACACTTTAACGCCCTTTTCCTGCCAGTTGTAGTTGACGGACGAAATTTTCTGCCACATTTTTTCATCGCTGGCATGTGAGGTGTTGCGCTGCGAAGCCTGAGTGCGCGAATTTCGCTTCACCCTGTATAGTGGCCATTTCGCTTGCACCAACGCCATTGGCAAAAATTCAGCTCTGAGCTGTTGGGTATTTCGTATGTCGTTACAATATCGAAAGTAAGGCAGAGCACAGTAACATTACCCTTTGAACGAGGCGGAATTGGATTAACAGACAGTGACGCTGGGTGCAAAGCAGTACTAGTACATAAAGTCCTTAACAAATCAAAATTCAGCTCTACCAACCTGAGGAAACTATGAATGAAAGTAGTTCAAACGGAGAGCCAAGTACCAACCGTTAGTGTTAGGAAAAATAAATTAAAAGCTCTCCTGCCTCAGGACCACCATAGTGGAGAACAACTACAGCGTGATATCCCAGCATCTGAGATATAACGACCAGTGCGTACATTGCTCAGTACTCTCACATTTGCTATTCGTGATTAATTCTTCAAATTATTATGTTACTTGTATTTTCAAAGCAATTTACGGACTCGAAGTAGGGTAAAGCCAGTAAAAGGAAAATACAACGAAGGAGAAGAATGTTGTTTTATTAATATATTTTCTTACCAAAAGAAGAAGCAATACTTGAGATACTATGGATGTCAAAGTGATTAGATTTCGACAAAATATCAGAATTAATGCATTTGTAACCCGTGGTCTAGGGGTAGCGTCTTTGATTCATAATCAAAACGTCTTCGGTCCCGGGTTCGATCCCCGCCACTGCCCAAATTATTTATAAATAATCAGCATTGGCCGAAGACTTCCGGCATAAGAAGTCAGCCTCATTCTGCCAACGGCCTTGTCAAAGAGGGCGGAGGAGCGGATAGAGGTTCAGGGCACTCTCTTGTCCTATACGATCAAAATTACTTTCCAACCAGATCACGCGCGTCCTCGAGCCTATGAAATAAAACAGTTCATACGCGACGATCTACGTTTAGATCCGGCGACTGTCGTCGGAATACATTTTTCTATAACGGCGAGCGTGGTTTATGTTAAAATGACCAGTGCAGAGGTCTGCGCGACAGTGGTTTCTAAATATTCGAACTCTCTGATTCAAACATTCTGACGGGCATATCGGTGCCGTGACGGTGGATCATGCAGGCATGGGCCTAAGGACTGTAAGAGTTTTTGAACTCCCCTTCGAGGTCCCAGAGGAAGTTGTCAAGAACGCCTTCCGACCATATGGCAATGTTATCAGCCACGTTGCAGAAAAGTGGCAAACTTTCTCGATTTATAAGGTCTACAATGGTGTGCGCCAAATTAAACTTGAGCTCAAGAAACATGTGCCGTCCTATTTGAACATCGGTGGCTGTCGTGCAATCATCATGTACGACGGTCAACCGCGTACCTGTTCCGGATGTGGGCAGGAAGGCCATGTTCGATCGAGCTGCTTACAACGTAGAATTACGCAGATACCAGTGGGAGACTCCGTTTCCCCGACGGGGACGACAATCCTGCCACACACGTACGCTCAGACGACGATGCGCACCATAGTTGAGAACGAAACGGGCGATCAGACACATCCATCGACGCCAGAAGTACCACGGGAGGAAGAGGAAGGACCCTCGGTGCCAACCCATCTGTCGCCCCCTCCACAGCAACAACAGCAGCAACAGTCCCACGGACTCCAGACGCAACATAACATTCAGAACGCGATGGACGTGGACGCGAACATTGTCCCGACCGCGGCTTTCCTAGCGGAAGGTGATACGACGCTGGATTGCCTCCCACATTCGGATACGGATGTCCACGTTCGTAAGCAACGTTCGCCCCGACGACGCAAGCGACGTCGGCGGACCCCTTCTGACGATTGCCTCCTCCACACGGCCGGTCAAGCAGGTGACATCTCATCAGACAGCATGGATGCTGCGCCTGCTGAGGATCTAAGTGGTGTAGACGGTTCACTTGCCCATACTACGAGTGCCCAGTTACTTCTTGCACCACAAACGCGGCAGGTCGCGTCGATGGATGGCGATCCGTCTACCTCTACCAAAGACGACGTACGTGAGAGAGATTTAGGTGCCGATCAGCCACACAGCATCGTGTTGCATCCACTGTGGTCGGACGATGTTGAGGAACTTCCTGAAGAGGGCACGGGTGACAGGGGAGGGGGCGGCATTGGGGATGCCACTCCTAGCGTGAACGACTCATAATTTGTAACGGGTTTGGTGGGTCCGGCATCTCTTGCGGTTAGCTTTTATTGCCATGGCGTCTACCCTAGGTGAAGAGGCTAGGCAGCACACCTTTCGCCTTGCCACAATCAATATCAACGTGATAAGGGCACCACAGAAACTGACAATGCTACAACGCATGCTTGATGCGGCGGACATCGACGTGGCCCTCTTACAGGAAGTATGTGTCGCTAGTTTCCCTTACTTCTACGGATATACCGCCCACATCTCCCACGCCTCTTCTACCGATTGTGGTGTGGCTGTTCTGTTACGGGACGGTTTGGCGGCTACGGACGTACTGTACTTACCGAGTGCAAGAATCATGGCAGTAACTGTCAACTGTGTACGACTCATCAATGTATATGCCCCTTCAGGATCAGGGAGACGGAGAGATCGGGCCCGCTTTTTTTCGGAAGATATTACGCGTCTATTTATGGGCCACATAGACGATATGGTGATCGGAGGAGATTTTAACTGTACATTATCTCCATCTGATCAGCAGCCACATCACGTCCCGTGTGCGGAATTGGAAATGCTAGTGCGTGACCGCCACCTGATTGACACGTGGCGCCACATCCATGGCCCAGCTCCTGGTTACACCCATTATACAAGCCATTCATCAAGTCGGTTGGACAGGATTTACGTCACAAGCACCCTTTCGACGGCGACGAGAGGAGCAGAGCTCTGGCCCACTGCATTCACCGACCACACAGCCTATATTTGCACCATTGCCCTCCAACCTGCACGTGTGTGGCGCAGTAGGCCCCCCTGGAAACTGAACGTCGCCCATCTGGACGAGCCGGCATGTAAAGGTGCTGTCGAAGAGTCGTGGACCGCGTCCTTACGGCGTCGTGGTCGATACCGATCGACCCTCAGTTGGTGGATTGAATGTGCGAAGCCTGCTCTTAGACGCACCTTCATGGCTTACGGCCGGGATCAGCGGCATGGAGGAGGAGCACGGAAAACTTCTATTACACCGTCCTACGGGAATGGCTTGCTATGGAGCCCTCACCTGACAGGCATATCATAGTCAATCGCGCGAAAGCGCAGCTCGTCTCCTTAGCACGCCATCATTTACAAGGCGCTGTTATACGGTCGCGTGCTCCAGACATGATACTATCAGAAACACCATCTATGCACCACGTGCTCCTAGAACGCAGGAGGCGCCGCAGGGCACTGGTAACCGACATGATAACCGACGACGGTCGACATGTGGTTGAACAAGCAGATATAGCAGAAGCCTTCTATGGGCATTACGCTCAACTTTATTCAGCAGTGCTCCCTGATATGGCGACGGTAGACACCGTTTCAGCACATGTCCACGGTACAGTTCCACCAGACATGGTACCGAATTTACTGGGAGAAGTGACAGAAGAGGAAGTGCTCGACGCCATTGGTAAAGGTGCTCCCCATAAATCACCAGGAATCGATGGGTTACCATTAGTTCTATCGAGCCTTTACACAACTGTTGCTACCGTGTTTGATTGAAATTTGCCAGGAATTGATGTCCCCGGATATAACATTGCCTGCACCATTCTTGGAAGATCTGATTGTCCCCATCCATAAGCCGAAGGGACGGAATCATGTCCGCGACTATCGTCCCTTAACATTATTGAACAGCGACTCCAAGATCTTTTCGAGGCTGCTATCAGAACGTATTCGCGGCACACTATTGCACGTCTTGTCCGGCGATCAGACGTCCTTGGGGGGACCCAACAACATCATAACTGCGTTATGTCGTTACCGAGATCTCATCTCCCTTGCACGGGTGAGACGTTTGCCGGCAGCCCTGGCGTCTATCGACTTTAGCCAGGCTTTTGACCGTGTGGGCCACACTTTCCTCACGGCCGTTCTACGGCGCATGGAATACCCCGACCCCTTTATCACAGTGTTGACACGCCTACTACATGGTGCAACTTCTCGAGTTCTTGTCAATGGAAGACTGACGGCACCCATGCCGATCCGCCGATCAGTACGACAGGGATGTCCATTATCAACATTCTTATTTGGATTGGCCTTAGAACCCTTGTTGTGTGGTCTCCGAGACAGGCTCACTGGGATACAGTTCGGCGGCTCCATCTATCGCTGCACCGCATACGCGGATGATTTGATGATCGTCATACGAGGAGCTGACGATATGGCCGCGGCTTTGGACTGGATTGCAACCTACGGTACAGCTTCTGGTAGCCAAATCAACGTTGACAAGTCCGTCGCCTTGAGCATCGGGATTGGGCTACCGCAGGAACACATTGCCCCCCTTACGCTTCAGTGATACTGTACGCTGCTTGGGCTTAGATTTCATGAACGACATGCGACGCGCGACGACGCTCAATTATCGACGCCTTCTTAACCAAATTAGGGCCGGAATTGCAAATCAGCGCTTGCGATCCCTCAACATCGTTCAGCGGGTGTATTATGCCAGTGTATACCTTGCGTCCCGCATACCGCATGTCGCCCAAACGCTACCCATTCCGAAGCCCTTGGCTCGTAGCATTATGGCAGCGCTGGGATACTTCGTCACCGCTGGTATGTTACTGAAGATCAGATACGTATCTCTTACCCTCCCCAAGGAAAAAGGTGGTCTCGGCCTAGTTAACGTCCATGATAGGGCCATTGCCTTCTATGTTAGCTCACATTTATGTCTGCTGCGCTGTTGTCCTACGAGCCTCACGAGTCTGCTTCTGACGGCGCTACGACCTGCTTCACTAAGAGCGCCGGTCCCACTAAAGGACATCCCAGCGCCCCTCTTTTATATAGGACGTTTCTATTTAGAACAAAGTTATTGCACTGTAGCGCTCACGACACCACAAATGGCCACAGCTCGACGCCTATATCATGACATGCTGCAACGCCGCCCCCTAAATGTGGTCGAACTAAAATATCCTGACGTACGGTGGCGCGTGGTGTGGAAGACTGTACACGATGCCATGCTTGATTCCGATGTTGTTTCTCAATGGTACGTCGTCGTGAATGGGAAGCTCGTGACGCAAGAACGTCTCTACAATATCCACATGACAGAATCTCCCAATTGTGTGGGTTGTAATGCAGTAGATTCTGACGAGCACCGCCTCAGCTGTGGAGAGGCGGAACCGGTTTGGCACCTAGTGCGGCAGATGCTGGCTTATCTCTTGCGAGTTAGGCCGGAGCATATATCTGCACGCACGTTATTGTTTCCGGATGAGACATTTTACCCCAAGACTCGAACCAACTCTGTCACCTGGATACGTGGACATGCCGTCCATTACCTCTGTCGTGACGGACACAAGGATTTCCTTGACTTCTGGCTCTATTGGCAAGAAAGACATCATGCTATTTCCGGGCATACCAGATATCGACAGTGCTTCGCAAACTACCTATGGAGTGCCTTTCACAGCCCGCCGTGCAGCTGGAATGTTCCAGGCAGTGGCAGATGAGGTCAGAACGAACTGCAAACGACCATATATTGAACAATCTTATCAGTGGGCGCAGTCGCTGGGAAGCCTCACTACGACGTGGTAACTTTCTTTTCATGCTATTTATGTCTTATATCTTCGATAGCGTCTTCATTCTGTTTTAGTTTTCCAGGCTTGGTTAACTGTGACTGTTCGCACATAAAAAAAAAAAAAAACATGGGCAGGAGACCTGCTTTCAAATCCAAATAAATACACAAGAACAAAATAAGAACAAAATGAACAACAAATAAAATTTAATAAAGTATTATACCCTTTCCTTTCTTCTTTTATTTTATTTTTTTATACAAAGTTCAGAGGCATATTTAATTTTTGTTCGTTGGCGGAACCTGAAGTGGCGGCGAACGGCCGTCCTAGTTAGCTTCAGGATGAAAGTGGCGGTGGCACTAGCTTTGTTTTTGTTTTTAGGCTAGATAGGTTTTTGGGGGTAGTATGGGTGATAGGGGCCAACGCCACGCCTGAAGTGGAAGAGGTAATTTTCTAAAAAAAAAAAAAAGGGGTGGGAAATTGCCCCTAAAGGCGGAAGAATAAGGAATGATCAACGACATGAGGATGCAGAAGGCAACGGAAACCACTGCATTAAAGACACGTAACGTGTATTCACAGGACATGTGGCCTGTATTTGAAGAAGTGTCATGACGATCTCTCCATTGGCTCAAGATTCCGGAATAGTCTCCCATTCGGATCTCCGGGAGGGGACTGCCAAGGGAAAGGTTACCATGAGAAAAAGATTGAATCATCAACGAAAGGACAACGTTCTACGAGTCGGGGTGTGGAATGTCAGAAGCTTCAACGTGGTAGGGAAACAAGAAAATCTGAAAAGGGAAATGCAAAGGCTCATTCTAGATAGAGTAGGGGGTCAGTGAAGTGAAGTGGAAGGAAGACAAGGATTTCTGGTCAGATGAGTATCGGGTAATATCAACAGCAGCAGAAAATGGTATTACAGGTGTAGGATTCGTTATGAATAGGAAGGTAGGGCAGAGGGTGTGTTACTGGGAACAGTTCGGTGACCGGGTTGTTCTAATCAGAATCGACAGCAGACCAACACCGACAACGATAGTTCAGGTATACATGCCGACGTCGCAAGCTGAAGATGAACAGATGGAGAAAGTATATGAGGATATTAAAAGGGAAATGCAGTATGTAAAGGGGGACGAAAATCTAATAGTCATCGGCGACTGGAATGCAGTTGTAGGGGAAGGAGTAGAAGAAAAGGTTACAGGAGAATATGGGCTTGGGACAAGGAATGAAAGAGGAGAAAGACTAATTGAGTTCTGTAACAAATTTCAGCTAGTAATAGCGAATACCCTGTTCAAGAATCACAAGAGGAGGAGGTATACTTGGAGAAGGCCGGGAGATATGGGAAGATTTCAATTAGATTACATCATGGTCAGACAGAGATTTCGAAATCAGATACTGGATTGTAAGGCGTACCCAGGAGCAGATATAGACTCAGATCACAATATAGTAGTGATGAAAAGTAGGCTGAAGTTCAAGACATTAGTCAGGAAGAATCAATACGCAAAGAAGTGGGATACGAAAGTACTAAGGAATGACGAGATAAGTTTGAAGTTCTCTAACGCTATAGATACAGCAATAAAGAATAGCGCAGTAGGCAGTACAGTTGAAGAGGAATGGACTTCTCTAAAAAGGGCCATCACAGAAGTTAGGAAGGAAAACATAGGTACAAAGAAGGTAGCTGCGAAGAAACCGTGGGTAACAGAAGAAATACTTCAGTTGATTGATGAAACGAGGAAGTACAAACATGTTCCGGGAAAATCAGGAATACAGAAATACAAGTCGCTGAGGAATGAAATAAATAGGAAGTGCAGGGAAGCTAAGACGAAATGGCTGCAGGAAAAATGTGAAGACATCGAAAAAGATAAGATTGTCGGAAGGACAGACTCAGCATACAGGAAAATCAATATAACCTTTGGTGACATTAAAAGCAACGGTGGTAACATTAAGAGGGCAACGGGAATTCCACTGTTAAATGCAGAGGAGAGAGCAGATAGGTGGAAAGAATACATTGAAAGCCTCTATGAGGGTGAAGATTTGTCTGATGTGATAGAAGAAACAGGAGTCGATTTAGAAGAGATAGGGGATCCAGTATTAGAATCGGAATTTAAAAGAGCTTTGAAGGACTTACGGTCAAATAAGCCAGAAGGGATTGATAACATTCCATCAGAATTTCTAAAATCATTGGGGGAAGTGGCAACAAAACGACTATTCACGTTGGTGTGTAGAATATGAGTCTGGCGATATACCATCTGACTTTCGGAAAAGCATCATCCGCACAATTACGAAGACGGCAGGAGCTGACAAGTGCGAGAATTATCGCACAATCAGCTTAACAGCTCATGCATCGAGGCTGCTTACAAGAGTAATATACAGAAGAATGGAAAAGAAAATTGAGAATGCGCTAGGTGACGATCAGTTTGGCTTTAGGAAAAGTAAAAGGACGAGAGAGGCAATTCTGACGTTACGGCTAATAATGAAAGCAAGGCTAAAGAAAAATAAAGGCACTTTCATAGGATTTGTCGACCTGGAAAAAGCGTTCGACAATATAAAATGGTGCAAGCTGTTAGAGATTCTGAAAAAAGTAGGAGTAAGCTATAGGGAGAGACGGGTTATATAATATGTACAACAACCAAGAGGGAATAATAAGAGTGGACGATCAAGAACGAAGTGCTCGTATTAAGAAGGGTGTAATACAAGGCTGTAGCCATCCGCCCATACTCTTCAATCTGTACATCGAGGAAGCAATGATGGAAATAAAAGAAAGGTTCAGGAGTGGAATTAAAATACATGGTGAAAGGATATCAATGATACGATTCGCTGATGACATTGCTATCCTGAGTGAAAGTGAAGAAGAATTAAATGATCCGCTGAACGGAATGAACAGTCGAATGAGTACACAGTATGGTTTGAGAGTAAATCGGAGAAAGACGAAGGTAATGAGAAGTAGTAGAAATGAGAACAGCGAGAAACTTAACATCAGGATTGATGGTCACGAAGTCAAGGAATTCTGCTACCTAGGCAGTAAAATAACCAATGACGGACGGAGCAAGGAGGACATCAAAAGCAGACTCGCTATGGCAAAAAAGGCATTTCTGGCCAAGAGAAGTCTACTAATATCAAATACCGGTCTTAATTTGAGGAAGAAATTTCTGAGGATGTACATCTGGAGTACAGCATAGTATGGTAGTGAAACATGGACTGTGGGAAAACCGGAACAGAAGAGAATCGAAGCATTTGAGATGTGGTGCTATAGACGAATGTTGAAAATTAGGTGGGCTGATAAGGTAAGGAATGAGGAGGTTCTATGCAGAATCGGGGAGGAAAGGAATATGTGGAAAACACTGATAAGGAGAAGGGACAGGATGATAGGACATTTGCTAAGACATGAGGGAATGACTTCCATGGTACTAGAGGGAGCTGTAGAGGGCAAAAAAGGTAGAGGAAGACAGAGATTGGAATACGTCAAGCAAATAATTGAGGACGTAGGTTGCAAGTGCTACTCTGAGATGAGGAGGTTAGCACTGGAAAGGAATTCGTGGCGGGCCGCATCAAACCAGTCAGTAGACTGATGCCCCCACCCCCCCCGCCCCCCCCCCCCAAAAAAAATAAATTTAAAATTTAATAAGAAGAGAGATGTACATGAATTCAGAATAAGGAGAAATTACGTTTTAAGAGTGAATGAATATATTATGATTTACTGTATTACTACTTTTTTCTAGGCCCAAGAAATAAATTTTCTTTGATTTTTAATTTACAATTAAGAAAATGTTTAAGTTCATAAAAGTTAAATGTAAATGTCTCATCAGAAATGGTGGGTGACGTCTTTGACTAGTTATCATAACATCCTGGATCCTGGGTTCACACCAAGTTACTACTTAAATTTTAAATGAAAATGATCAACAGTGGCGGCCGAAAACTTCCAGGATAAGAAGTCAAGCTCATTCTGCCAAGAGCCATCTCAAAGAGGTTGTAGTAATTGTCAGAAGATTGAGGCACCCTGTGGCCCCCGTGATGAAGAAGTGCGCGCAGAAAACATAATAGCTAGCAATGATAAAGGGAATAAGGATTCAGGAGACCATAGAAACCACTGTATTAAAGATACCAATGAGTACCCACAGTACATGTAGTCTGTAACTAAAAAAGTGTCGTGGTTGGCCGAATATAGGGTAATATCAACAGCTGCTGAAAATGATGAAATAGGAATAAGATTCGTTACAAATAACGAGACAGGCCGAAGAGTGAGTTACTATGAACAGTTCAGTGACAGGATTAGTCTCCTCAGAATCGACAGCAAACCAGCACCAAGGACAATAGTTCTGTTATACATATCGACGTAACAAACAGAAGATGAAGAGACAGAAAAGTGTATGAGGATACTGAAAGGGATTTTCAGTGTATAAAGAGAGATTGTAACATTAGTAACGAATTGAAACTTTTCTGCGTCTGGTGTGCAAATGCAAGGATTTAAAATTTTGATGCGCCGAATTCATTGGCAAAATTAGGTGTTCCTTATCAAGTTAGATTTCTTAACACATTTCTTAATATATATCAGAATCTTGATCTTGTTGCCTGTTCTGTGAGCAGGAATTGAGAGGAAGACAAGCCATAGAGGCCATTCCTTACTGCACGTTCTTATGACATCTTACGCATCAGTGTCGCAGAGAAAGGAGAGTCTCTCTAATCCGCTAGTTAGGAGCAGTTCTAACATGACGCTGAAACTAAATTAGGAGTTGTAATTAAATGAATAATACCCCGAAATTTTAACTCGGAACAATCTTTTTTATTCTTAAGAGGTAGAAATTTCTAACAATATCAGACAACATCTTTTTTATATGTAGTATTTTTCTACAAATACTCTATCACGCTGTAATTTGTCCCTCTCTCGAGACCCATCCGAAAAAGAAAGTATGCAGTCAGAATCGCACAAATTTGTTAAAAACACAGTCGCAACACTTACGTGAACTTGAATAGAACAAAAGTTTTCGAAACAAAATAAATGAAATTTCCTCATCAATGAAATTGTCAATCACTTATGTAGTGACTGACAGTTCGGTTTTTCACAAACACAACTTTTATTTATGCACGTTTACAAGGTTGATGACTGAACAACAAAATAAAGGTAACAATAACGATGCCAGTAAAAGTCTCCTAATTGAGGCAAACAAAGTTCACTTCCAATTTTCCACAAAGGTTCGTGGTAACACACACACACACACACACACACACACACACACACACACACACACACGCACACACAAACCAGTAAAAGTCCAATTCTGAGACGAAGACGTAATACACTACAGTCGAAGTCCATGAGGTCGGCATCTGAAGTGAACTGAACTTCGGTGCTGGCTCTAGCCCCTAAATAGCTGTCTACAGTCAATCAGGTTTTGGCGTAGTGATACTTCCTTCAAACCGTGGCTTGAGCCGGTGTTTACCATTGTGCTTTTGGTACGCTTTGGACATAGACAAACCTGACCTCTGTGGTGTAATATGGGTTGCCGGCCAACAGGGGCTACCTTGGCTCCGGAATAACAACTCAGAATAACCAAATAAAACAATATTCAGAATATTCACTAGAACAGGGAGAAAGCTTTCCTCGACTCGGTTTCAATAAATAAGTCTGCTGCCAACTTCGGTTTATAGAAGGAACAAACACTTGACTAAATATTATATAGGTACTTCACTTACTGAGGTATCAAGAGTCCAACAGTAACGAAAGTTTAGAAGTCCGATAAAGATAGAAAAATTCAATACGGAGAAGAAAACAATCTTTGTTGCGAAGTTGAAATTAGTTTATTTGTTCACCAATATGAATAAATAAGCATTACTTTTAACACAGTACGTACTGATTGCTGTATCACCACGCCATGGAGAGGAAAACCTTTTATAAAACTTTAAAATATGAAACTGTCTTGTCGGTCAGCAGAATTACAGTATAAATGATACCAAGTCCCAGCTGGCACATCACCGAACGCTGATTCCTAGGGCCTTGGAAGTAGCGTGGTGTCCAGGGCGGCGGATGAGTCCTTGGCGAGGTGTAAATGAGGGTCTTACGCCGAAACTGCTGTCCAGAGCTCGTGCGCCGGACTAAATAGAAGGCTCGCGGATGGATACTCGCGAGCCTATTTTCAGCACGTGACATGTAGAATGCAACAGGTGGTGTGGTTTGGCAACGGTGTCTATTGTCGACGTGTACACCGCCTGTGACATAGCGGGAACGCTTTTGGTGGCCTCTGCTTGCCTGGCCTGAGTTCCAGAGTTGCGATCGTGTGAGCCGTAGGGCCTGAGATTGCTGCAACCCACACGACGTATGATACGCGTGGTGTCGTCAGCGCCTACTGTCTAGGACGGCACGGCGCATTGTATGGCAATATATCGGCGTTGTACGATAATAAGTATTTCTTGTTGTGTAAAGGTCTTTTCTTGTGGTCATAACGATCTTCTCACTGAATGAATTACGCTCTTATAACCTTCAAAATCTGTTGTACGTAGGCAATACTTAAATTGCCGAAATTACGAGAGTGCCAGGTCCGACATACAGGATGGATGAAGCCACGATGTCAACCCAGTCTAGCGAAATGTTCTCTGGTTCTCGGGCTTCCTGTGGGAGTACCTTGTTGTGTTAGTGCATATAACTTTTGTATTGCTGACAGGTCAAACACACAACAAAAGGTTCTTTACTCAGAGTCTTCGCACGTGCCTCTGAATTAAGATTTGTGATGAGGTGGGGTTATACAGCTGGCAAATAACTGTGAATCTTTAGCTGTTTATTTTTATACTAATAGCTGCTGGTTTCAATAGTAGACCATTATGAAGCCGGAGCCTAACGGGCAGGTAAAACCGTTAAAGTGCACAGATCACAATATGCTGACAAAATAGAGATTATGGTGTTAAATAAGGTAGAAATTACTTACAAAGCGTAACCAACATTTCAAGTAAACAGTTTCGATGAGGTAGGAAAACATAGCTTGTGGTACAATGAATAGTCTCCAAAGGACACAGATATGTAGGAGATGCACACAAGACCATCACACATTTCAAACTGAAGAAAATTGTAACGGACTTTTAGCGAAGACACTTTTTAACAGCAAAGACACAAGGGCATATAGCTGTCGATCCTGGATAAAGATTGTAAGAGAGTGTCTGTAGCAATGACATCGATAATGTATACATATCACAGGTGAGTGTGAGATCTTTAGAGCATTTTGGAGTATATAAATTTGACAACGATGATAACAGTGAAGTGGGTTAACGAAAAACGTACTTAATACAAGATATTAACAGAGCGTTATCATAAAAAAGGCTTACAGTCAAGTGACATGCGTGGTGAAAGAAATCTTTACAAAACATGCAATGTGAACTTAATTAAAAGTAAATAGGAGAACATAGAATTAATCTCCTCTGAGGTTATGTGTTCTATATAAGTGAAAATGAGGCACTAGTGAGTTCTAATCATATCAAACAAACGAGCATGTAGACAATAGGCTTTCAAACAGTGACATTATAATAAAGCTACGACCATAGATACAATGAAGGGATGTTGTATTCCATCGACCTTCTAATAATGTAAGTAGTCAAGTAGGTATTAGAAAACACATTAGGTTATTTTAACAAAATAGGAAACATTACAGGGATACCTTCTATAAACAAATGTCAAACATATTAAATAGAAAATTGTATGGTAACCGGTAAAGTCATGTCTCATGAATAAAATGTGAATGTGAAGGGGCTAGAAATGACACATGAAGGTTACAATATGAATTGGGCAAATAATTCCTGAAAAATAAATACTGCATTGAATGCAGGTATGAGAGGGGGATAGGTGCGCTCTTAAATATTTGATTGTTAGGAATATATGTTATGGAAACAAAGATGAGCTTATCAGTGAATATGAAATGTGTTAAAACATAAGGGGATTTGGTATAGTAACGGGGGGGATGTAGAGGGGAGGGGAAGAACACACATGTAAGTAACATGTAGAAGGTACCGATTAACTTGCTGTAATATAAGACCATTGCTTACTGATTTACAACCTACAGTGCCTCTAAATTAATGGCTGTGCCTTTTCGCAACCCTACCAAGAGAAAAACACCAACACTATTCCAGAGGAATGTCTTTCCCAGCAGAGGGGAGGTGCCTCGAATTATCAATGGTTGACTCCAGTGAGTGCCTTTCTGTGTCCAGCTCAAAGTGATGCACTACGGTTTTGCCAGCTGTAACGATCCGTGACAGAAAGGTATCACCATTGATCGCAATCTGTTGCGACGGCTCAAATGAAATCGCTTTACTCAGTCTTGCGGTATTTTGGGTGCATACATGGAGCTCTTGTGAAGCTCATTTTTGAACACCCAAGAGTGAATTTCATTACACAATAGCTTCCAGTGCTCACATACAGCTCGAAACACTGGATCCTTAGCCTCGACGGTGCGCCACAGGCCTGCCCACTGCTTACACCGCGCCGGCCGCTGTGGCCGAGCGGTTCTAGGCGCGTCAGTCAGGAACCGCGCTCCTGCTACGGTCGCAGGTTCGAATCCTGCCTCGGGCATGGATGTGTGTGATGTCCTTAGGTTAGTTAGGTGTAAGTACTTCTAAGTTCTAGGGGACTGATGGCCTCAGATGTTAAGCCCCATAGTGCTCAGAGCCGTTTGAACCATTTTTTGCTTACACCGTGGCTGCGCCGCTGGCCTCCGGATGATGTCTGTATCCTCCTGCCTTCATCATAAGAATACACATGCTGTAAACAGTACACCATGTATTCTTCTACGTTTGCTGGAATCTAATTGGAATTCGTTCCACGTGAAGCGAAAAGCAAGTTGTCTGGAGGACATTCAATTACGCTAATAAGGTATTGGTTAAAAACAGTCTTGGCTGCAACTCTGTTACTCGCTCCTGTGAACGGGAACGCGTTGTACAGATCTTGGTGCCTCTCGCGTCCATCTAGAAAAGATAACCTGAAGATGCCTAAATAAGGCGAAACACGTCGTTGAAAAATAAAACACTAAAATCGCAACCAAGACTATTTTTAACCAATACTGTTAAGCACTGGTTTGTTGTATGCCACATACGGATTGGAAGAATTTTCACGGTAATAAGGATACGTTCTACGCTGAGCGTTACGCGCACATAGACTGAGCGATAGTGTGGGACAACAGCTTTGCCGGTGCTTTTTCACTTGCACAGCAGTGGCCTGCCAGCTGGTCCAACTAACGTGCGCGATGTGAGCAGGCGCACTTACTGTAAAAAGACGAGCAGAGAAACGATATAGCTTCGAATTTTATTTAATTTTTAAAGAGAATGAGACAAAATCTGGCAGAACTCCAGTAATGTCACACGCTCCTTAGTGGACCAGACGGAATGCATAGCATGCTTTCGTTCTTAGCTGACATAGTATTGTAGTTAAAAACGGATGTGATGAACATTCTTAACTTAAACACAGGGTAACTTTTTTGTATTGCAGGAATTTCACTGTATTCTTGAAAATTGAAGCCACTGAATGTGTTACTTCAAGTCAGTTGTTTTGTAACCTTTGAAGTCCTTCCATAACCGAAATCGCGAAACACATACCAGTACTGGAATTAGCATCTGTTGCACATAACGAGTCGATCAACAACAGTATCCACGAAGCCATCCAAAAGCGATCTTTTCTCCTTCTTCTATGACGTGCCGTTCTGTATTCCGCCAGAGTTCGGCAGCGACGTGTCACAATGATTCGTGCATTAGTTCCAGTACGTCTGACAGGTTAAATGTCTTGTTATTTCTCGCGATAAATTCATTAACTTGCTTCCAGATCAATTCTTTTGCGTTCATATTGCAGTGGTACGATGGCTACTGTAAAAATGCAGCACTTCTATGCTGTGCTGGATGCTGTGAAAATCATTATTTTCCATATTTCCACGATGCTTATTACTCTTGCAGGTAAGAAAGCACGTCTGTGGTGTATAGCCACGGACATAGTCCAAATAAAAAGTATTTGGTTTTTCATTTGTGTCTTAAAGATATGATTGATTTGTTTGTTCCTTTAATTTTAACAACCTTTATTAAAAATCTTTTATAGAATATCAGTAATTAATAATTTGTATTTCCATTGAACACTGGACTTTTGCGTGCAATATGAAATTGTGAAAAGGTGACGTGCATTTTTCATTAAAACATTGAGTAGATGAGTGTTGATTAGCACATATTTGATGAATTTTCCATTTAAAGTATATAGGTATTCCAAGAGGATGTGGTTATCAGGAGAAAGAAAACTGGTATTCTACGGATCGGAGCGTGGAATGTCAGATCCCTTAATCGGGCAGGTAGGTTAGAAAATTTAAAAAGGGAAATGGATAGGTTAAAGTTATAGTGGGAATTAGTGAAGTTCGGTGGCAGAAGGAACAAGACTTCTGGTCAGGTGACTACAGGGTTATAAACACAAAGTCAAATAGGGGTAATGCAGGAGTAGGTTTAATAATGAATAGGAAAATAGGAATGCGGGTAAGCTTCTACAAACAGCATAGCGAACGCATTATTGTGGCCAAGATAGATACGAAGCCAACACCTACTACAGTAGTACAAGTTTATATGCCAACTAGCTCTGCAGATGACGAAGAAATTGAAGAAATGTATGATGAAATAAAAGAAATTATTCAGATAGTGAAGGAAGACGAAAATTTAATAATCATGGGTGACTGGAATTCGAGTGTAGGAAAAGGGAGAGAAGGAAACGTAGTAGGTGAATATGGATTGGGGCTAAGAAATGAAAGAGGAAGCCGCCTGGTAGAATTTTGCACAGAGCACAACTTAATCATAGCTAACACTTGGTTTAAGAATCATGATAGAAGGTTGTACACATGGAAGAACCCTGAAGATACTAAAAGGTATCAGATAGATTATCTAATGGTCAGACGGAGATTTAGGAACAAGGCTTTAAATTGTAAGACATTTCCAGGGGCAGATGTGGACTCTGAACACAATCTGTTGGTTATGACCTGTAGATTAAAACTGGAGAAACTGCAAAAAGGTGGGAATTTAAGGAGATGGGACCTGGATAAACTAAAAGAACCAGAGGTTGTACAGAGTTTCAGGGAGAGCATAAGGGAACAATTGACAGGAATGGGGGAAAGAAATACAGTAGAAGAAGGATGGGTAGCTTTGAGGGATGAAGTAGTGAAGGCTGCAGAGGATCAAGTAGGTAAAAAGACGAGGGCTAGTAGAAATCCTTGGGTAACAGAAGAAATATTGAATTTAATTGATGAAAGGAGAAAATATAAAAATGCAGGCAAAAAGGAATACAAACGTCTCAAAAATGAGATCGACAGGAAGTGCAAAATGGCTAAGCAGGCATGGCTAGAGGACAAATGTACGGATGTAGAGGCTTATCTCACTAGGGGTAAGATAGACACTGCCTACAGGAAAATTAAAGAGACCTTTGGAGAGAAGAGAACCACTTGTATGAATATCAAGAACTCAGATGCAAACCCAGTTCTAAGCAAAGAAGGGAAGGCAGAAAGGTGGAAGGAGTATATGGAGAGTTTATACAAGGGCGATGTACTTGAGGACAATATTATGGAAATGGAAGAGGATGTAGATGATGATGAAATGGGAGATACGATACTGCGTGAAGAGTTTGACAGAGCACTGGAAGACCTGAGTCGAAACAAGGCCCCCGGAGTAGACAACATTCCATTGGAACTACTGACGGCCTAGGAGAGCCATTCCTGAAAAAACTCTACCATCTGGTGAGCAAGATGTATGAAACAGGCGAAATACCCTCAGACTTCAAGAAGAATATAATAATTCCAATCCCAAAGAAAGCAGGTGTTGACAGATGTGAAAATTACCAAACAATCAGTTTAATAGGCCATAGCTGCAAAATACTAACATGAATTCTTTACAGACGAATGGAAAAACTGGTAGAATCCGACCTCGGGGAAGATCAGTTTGGATTCCGTAGAAATACTGGAACACGTGAGGCCATACTGACCTTACGACTTATCCTAGAAGAAAGATTAAGGAAAGGCAAACCTACGTTTCTAGCATTTGTAGACTTAGAGAAAGCTTTTGACAATGTTGACTGGTATACTCTCTTTCAAATTCTAAAGGTGGCAGGGGTAAAATACAGGGAGCAAAAGGCTATTTACAATTTGTACAGAAACCAGATGGCAGTTATAAGAATCGAGGGGCATGAAAGGGAAGCAGTGGTTGGGAAGGGGGTGAGACAGGGTTGCGGCCTCTCCCCGATGTTATTCAATCTGTATATTGAGCAAGCAGTAAAGGAAACAAAAGAAATTCGGAGTAGGTATTAAAATCCATGGAGAAGAAACAAAAACTTTGAGGTTCGCCGATGACATTGTAATTCAGTCAGAGACAGCAAAGGAATTGGAAGAGCAGTTGAACGGAATGGATGGTGTCTTGAAGGGAGAATATAAGATGAACATCAACAAAAGCAAAAGCAAATAATGGAATGTAGTCGAAATAAGTCGGGTGATGTTGAGGGTATTAGATTAGGAAATGAGACACTTAAAGTAGTAAAGGAGTTTTGCTATTTAGGGAGTAAAATAACTGATGATGGTCGAAGTAGAGAGGATATAAAATGTAGACTGGCAATGGCAAGGAAAGCGTTTCTGAAGAAGAGAAATTTGTTAACATCGAGTATAGATTTAAGTGTCAGGAAGTCATTTCTGAAAGTATTTGTATGGAGTGTAGCCATGTATGGAAGTGAAACATGGACAGTAAATAGTTTGGACAAGAAGAGAATAGAAGCTTTCGAAATGTGGTGCT
The DNA here is from genome assembly GCF_023864345.2 of Schistocerca serialis cubense. NCBI lineage: Eukaryota > Metazoa > Arthropoda > Insecta > Orthoptera > Acrididae > Schistocerca > Schistocerca serialis. Next base: position 1,150,924,910 of record NC_064639.1, read on the forward strand.
ACAGAAGAATGCTGAAGATTAGATGGGTAGATCACATAACTAATGAGGAAGTACTGAATAGGATTGGGGAGAAGAGAAGTTTGTGGCACAACTTGACCAGAAGAAGGGATCGGTTGGTAGGACATGTTCTGAGGCATCAAGGGATCACCAATTTAGTATTGGAGGGCAGCGTGGAGGGTAAAAATCGTAGGGGGAGACCAAGAGATGAATACACTAAGCAGATTCAGAAGGATGGAGGTTGCAGTAGGTACTGGGAGATGAAGAAGCTTGCACAGGATAGAGTAGCATGGAGAGCTGCATCAAACCAGTCTCAAGACTGAAGACCACAACAACAACAGGTATTCCAAATGAAACGCAAAGAAAAGAAAGCCCGAACCGGAATATCAATAACCAGTCAATGAATAGTTCCAGTTAATTATTCTACGAAGCTATCGAATCAGCTACTCATGCGAATTTGGTAGACTTATATATCTAGTAAATACAATTACTCGGAAATCTTCAAAGCTGATTTTTCGCTATAAACTTGTTTGAAACATTAAAAACAATCTTTTTCTCGCCACTTTTTAGCGGCGTTTCATGTGCGTGTTTGGCAACAGAACAGGAAGCAGCATCAGCTATTCTCACACTACATATTAACAGAGCGGCAGTCAAACCACCCCAGTATAGAGACTGCAACTGTACCGGAATTTTGAAATAAAAACTCCATAGCTAAAGTGTCATTAAGAAATACGATGATGGCTGTTAATATATTAGAATATCTTAGTTTCAATTACCGTAACACACTTACAAAATATCTAACAGGTAAGTGGGTCCTACTTCCGGGAACGTAACATCATCAGAGTACGAGCGCTAAGGCTGAAGAGCAGTCAAAGCTTTTGTGTTTGTTTGCATCACGTTTATTTTTGTTATAAACGAAGTACAGACAGTGCAGGTGACTCGCTCCTTCTGTGTCGTGCTGACTCAGTTCAAATGGCAATGACGCTACTGCGGCTCAAACGCCTCCAACCGCACCCTCTCGCCAAATTTCGGGCACCAGAGGAGCACTGTTGAGTCTCATCAAACGTGCGATGCGCTTCAGTCGTCTGGCGGTTCCTATACGAAAAAATAAATAAATAAAATAAAAAAGTAGGAAGGAAGTCAACGAGCCAAATCACCGTGCCGAGAGCAATGGTTGTGACAGTGAGTTATGGACGTAGCTAATCATGGGGCTCTGCTGTCCGCACTTCGTGATGCTTTAACTATCTTTAATCATTCCCGTCAGTACTCCTGTCAACCGCGTCATTACCATACCTTGCACCTGAACGTTTCTAGATGTTCATGAAGATTTCTTTTTCCACAACAAAGAATTCAAGTGGAGCACGTTCTTTGTAAATAGTGTCTTTCGTGGATGCCATCTTGATGAATCATTTCATCTCTTCCATCCGTCACAATTTTTCGAAACATCTGAAAAATCAAATTTACAGGACCTAAGAGCAAGTTTCTTATTCATCTTAAAGACTGTAAATAACCATTTCGAACATCGTGGGTTGAGAACGACTTTCGCACTTACGTTTATGTCTCAATTAGGTTGTCCATCATTTCTCTGATCACTTAAGACGAATGTTTGCATGGTTTCTTAGAAGGTTTTTCGACTATATCTCGTCATCGACAATACGTTAAATTCTAATCCACCTTTCGTTTCTTCCTCAGTTAACAGTACAAATGACATAAACATTCATACTAACAAATTATTGTCCATAACATCATAATATGATAAAAAATTTTATTGGTGACTTACGACGGTCTGCTGAACAACACTGTCAGTATTTACTTCATTTGAAAACTAATAATTATAGCTATTAGGAGAAGTACGCTTTTAGTTTTTTTAGTACCTACGAGCACAAGATTCCAAATGACTGGAAAAGAGCACAGGTAGTTCCAGTTTTCAAGAAGGGTCGTCGAGCAGATGCGCAAAACTATAGGCCTATATCTCTGACATCGATCTGTTGCAGAATTTTAGAACATGTTTTTTGCTCGCGTATCATGTCATTTCAGGAAACCCAGAATCTGCTCTGTAGGAATCAACATGGATTCCGGAAACCGCGATCGTGAGCGTCCCAACTAGCTTTATTTGTTCATGAGACCCAGAAAATATTAGATACAGGCTCCCAGGCAGATGCAATTTTCGTTGACTTCCGGAAGGCGTTCGATACAGTTCCGCACTGTCGCCTGATAAAGTAAGAGCCTACGGAATATCAGACCAGCTGTGTGGCTGGATTGCAGAGTTTTAGGCAAACAGAACACAGCATGTTGGTCTCAATGGCGTGCCTCAGGGGAGTGTTATGGGGCCATTGCTTTTCACAATACATATACAAATGACCTAGTAGATAGTGTTGGAAGATCCATGTGGCTTTTCGCGGATGATGCTGTAGTAGCCTATACAGAGAAGTGGCAGCATTAGAAAATTACAGCGAAATGCAGGAAGATCTGCAGCGTATAGGCACTTGGTGCAGGGAGTGGCAACTGATCCAACATAGACAAATGTAACGTATTGCGAATACATAGAAAGAAGGATCCTTTATTGTATGATTATATAATAGCGGAACAAACACTGGTAGTAGTTACCTCTGTAAAAATACCTGGGAGTATGCGTACGGACCGATTTAAAGTCTAATTATCATATAAAATTAATTGTTGGTATGGCAGGTGCCAGGTTGAGATTCATTGGGAGGGTCCTTAGAAAATGTATTCCATCAACAAAGGCGGTGGCTTACAAAACACTCGTTCGACCTACTTGAGTATTGCTTATCAGAGTAGCATCCGTACCAGGTCGGGTTGACAGAGGAGATAGAGAAGATCCAAAGAAGAGCGGCGCGTTTCGTCACAGGGTTATTTGGTAAGCGTGATAGCGTTACGGAGACGTTTAGCAAACTCAAGTGGCAGGCTCTGCAAGAGAGGCTCTCTGCATCGCGGTGTAGCTTGCTCGCCAGGTTTCGAGAGGGTGCGTTTCTGGATGAGGTATCGAATATATTGCTTCCCCCTACTTATACCTCCCGAGGAGATCACGAATGTAAAATTAGAGAGATTCGAGCGCGCACGGAGGCTTTCCGACAGTCGTTCTTCCCGCGAACCATACGCAACTGGAACAGGAAGAGGAGGTAATGACAGTGGCACGTAAAGTGCCCTCCACCACATACCGTTGGGTGGCTTGCGGAGTATAAATGTAGATGTAGATCTGGCTGCAGCAAGCCATTAATCCTTATTTTACCCCGGACAGCAGGTCAGGTATTTCAGTTGATCTTGATTTTTGGCACCATTTCGACTGGTTCGATGAGACTGTTTTTTCTGTCTTGTTTTAGTATTTTCGTCTCTGGATAACTGTAACGCGTAACGTTATCAGCTGCCTATTGGACATAATAATCTGTGCATGACTGTTCAGATCTCTCAACTACTTTTACATTACAATTTTCTTTCACAGACTTCCCAGGAAAACCTAACAGAGGTTGACATATCTCAAACCACCAAACTGAAAAACGACTTTGTTGGTTTGGTTGACAAGTCACCTGAGGAAACTCTTCCAGATCTCCGAGATGTGGGATACGCGAGGGCTCACTTTCAACTGAATGAGCCAGCTGTACGGGATTTCATCAAGTGAGCAGCTTTCTGAAGTGAAAGGATAGTTTTCATATAATTTTTCCATATTTTGTTCGTAGAAAGTGCTATAACAATTCTTTACATCAAATAAACTGAAATAACTTAACTAATTTTTTACTCCTGTTACTATTCAACCAGGACACCAATTGACGTTTATCTCCTCTAAATTATTTGTGCTACACATGAGCCAGTAGTGCAAGTCATCCTAAAGTAAATGACTTCCAGAAGCACGACTCCATCCTTCGAAAGACCTTCCGCAAATTACCATGAGCAATTAGAAAATCAAATTGCGAACGGAGCTTTAGGTCTGTTGGTTAGGTAAGGCAAGGAAGCAAAGCCGTCTGTTACAGATAGTGACTGCAGGAGGCACATATTCTGTCTGAAAGGAAACAGTCTGGTGACTTCCAGAGCAGTGAACGTCAAACATTCACCTATCAGAACGAAATACGCAGTATCAGGGAGTATAAGTCAAATATATTGGGCAGTTAACTTCAGAAATATGTACGCTGAGCAATATTATGGGGAATGGGAAAGTGTCCACGTCGCTGAATAGCAATATCAAAAACTTGCTACAGAAGCAATCACAGACTGCTCAATGTATAACGTGCGGTGTATTTTAGTTACATATTATTCATATGTACACTTTCTTAGCTACGGCGTTCTTTTTTGGGGAACAAACGCACAAAATTTAAACACAATTTTTCAAACTCCAGAAAAAAGGCAAAAGAACAATAACCAAAAATACTAGTTGAGCTCTTTCTAAAGATCTGTTCAAAACACTGGGGATTTTAACTGCTCCATGTGAGTACATTTACCAGTCAGTGGTACACATCAAAAATAACATTGATAATTACTGCACAAATAGCTCTCTCCATGACAGTGCTACAAGAGTTAAACTCAACTTATAGTTATCAAGAAAAAATAAACATAAAACTCAGAACAGTATTTTCTACCAAGGAATAAAACTGTCCAATAACTTACCAGAAGAGATTAAGTAAACTGCAAAAATACACTTATTTAAATAAGGCAGCTAAAAAGTACCTGTTATTAAATACATTTTATACATTGAAGGATTACTTAGAGAAAACAGAATAGGGGTTTGATGAAAAAGGTATACAAATAATTATAACACCTTCTCACTATGTTTATTCCTTCTTTTTTCTTCCTAGAAATACTTACCACCAAGCTAAGCATAGCACAATAATAACACATCTTCCTCTTTCTGACCTCAACATCTCATTCATGGGGGGGGGGGGGGGGGGGATGCTGACTCACTTTTTGAGGATAGAAGATGGGAAATTGTGGCACAGAGAAAGGCCCAGATATCACCAGGGCATTATTTAATAAGTTACTTGTAAAAAAAGTACTGTTTACCGGGAGTAAATCTAATGATTGACTCTAACTAGAAGTCTGTAAATGTATGTGTGTACGAATTAGCTGATTTTAAATTGGTCTAAACTTGTAAATACTTTGACATGTCCTATATCCTTGTAAAAAGAGATTTATGGATGGATAAAGCTACTACTACTAAATAAAATAGAATACCTCGAATGGTCAGTTTCCTTTCGCTGTTGTGACACATAACATGTAAGGTGTTATATTTTGGTGTCTGAAACTACAAGGTGCAAAGAACATACAGTAAAAGAGAAACATCAACTCGAAGAACAAAGAATATGTATCATAACACCATTATTATTTCAGAATAAATTTTAAATGATTGTAGAAATCTTTGACTTGCTGAATATACGCGTTGGAATTAATATTTCAGGTTATTCCATTCTGTGAAGTTTATATAGCTTAAACTTCATACTCGTTTATGTAATCTGGTGACATGTTGCAAGCTGCAAGTACAATATTTATGTTGCCAACAATAGCAAAATAATGCAGTATCGGCTGAGATTCAGTGATAGGGATGAAAGGGTGGAAGCGCAGAGAGAGAGAGAGAGAGAGAGAGAGAGAAAGAGAGAGAGAGAGAGAGACCAGCTGTACCACTGAAATCATTTCGTCTTACCCACCTCGGTACTCAAGCTAATAAATAACTAATTTGAATCTAAAGTAAAACCCATTTAATTAATGGACAGAAGCAGTTTAACACGGAGCAATAAACAATAGAAACTTTTAAAGTCTTTCGGAACCAATAAAATACATCTACATCTACATTTATACTCCGCAAGCCACCCAGCGGTGTGTGGTGGAGGGCACTTTACGTGCCACTGTCATTACCTCCCATTTCTGTTCCAGTCGCGTATGGTTCGCGGGTAGAACGACTGTCTGAAAGCCTCCGTGCTCGCTCGAGTCCCTCTAATTTTACATTCGTGATCTCCTCGGGAGGTATAAGTAGGGGGAAGCAATATATTCGATACCTCATCCAGAAACGCACCCTCTTGAAACCTGGCGAGCAAGCTACACCGCGATGCAGAGCGCCTCTCTAGCAGAGTCTGCCACTTGAGTTTATTAAACATCTCCGTAACGCTATCACGGTTACCAAATAACCCTGAGACGAAACGCGCCGCTTTTCTTTGGATCTTCTCTATCTCCTCCGTCAACCCGATCTGGTAAGGAAACAAACAAGCTCCAACTCAATGGAGAGTTAAGCCAGGAAAACAATGCTAGGCAGACTGGGCTGTATGTCAAATAGTTCAAATGGCTCTAAGCACTACGGGACTTAACATCTGAGGTCAACAGCCCCCTAGGCTTAGAATTACTTAAACCTAACTAACCTTAAGGACATCACGTACATCCATGCGCGAGGCAGGATTCGAACCTGAGACAGTAGCAGCAGCGCGGTTCCGGTCTGAAGCGCCAGGAACTACTCGATCACAGCGGCCGGCGCTGTATGTCAAAACTGGCTCTGTGGCAAGTGCACAGGAGGAGGCAATGTTCTGAAACGTACCCACCAAATTCAATTCTTTTTGGTTGAATACTTGTTGTCCCAAGAGGCAGTCGGTAAACCAAGCTTCCTTTGGCTCTGCCCCGCAAGTCGACAATTCCTGCACCTTATACAGGATGTTACAAAAAGTTACGGCCAAACTTTCAGGAAACATTCCTCACACACAAAGAAAGAAAATATGTTATTTGGACATGTGTCCGGAAACGCTTACTTTCCATGTTAGAGCTCATTTTATCACTTCTCTTCAAAACACATTAATCATGGAATGGAAACACACAGCAACAGAACGTACCAGCGTGACTTCAAACACTTTGTTACAAGAAATGTTCAAAATGTCCTCCGTTAGCGAGGATACATGCATCCACCCTCCGTCGCATGGAATCCCTGATGCGCTGATGCATCCCTGGAGACTGGCGTATTGTATCACAGCCGTCCACAATACGAACACGAAGAGTCTCTACATTTGGTACCGGGGTTGCGTAGACAAGGGCTTTCAAATGCCCTCATAAATGAAAGTCAAGAGGGTTGAGGTCAGGAGACCGTGGAGGCCATGGAAGTGGTCCGCCCCTCTAACAATCCATCGGTCACCGAATCTGTTGTTGAGAAGCGTACGATCACTTCGACTGAAATGTGCAGGAGCTCCATCGTGCATGAACCACATGTTGTGTCGTACTTGTAAAGGCACATGTTCTAGCAGCACAGGTAGAGTATCCCGTATGAAATCATAACGTGCTCCATTGAGCGTAGGTGGAAGAACATGGGGCCGAATCGAGACATCACCAACAATGCCTGCCCAAACATTCACAGAAAATCTGTGTTGATGACGTGATTGCACAATTGCGTGCGGATTCTCGTCAGCCCACACATGTTGATTTTGAAAGTTTACAGTGTGATCACGTTGGAATGAAGCCTCATCCGTAAAGAGAACATTTGCACTGAAATGAGGATTGACACGTTGTTCGATGAACCATTCGCAGAAGTGTATCCGTGGAGGCCAATCAGCTGCTGATAGTGCCTGCACACGCTGTACGTGGTACGGAAACAACTGGTTCTCCCGTAGCACTCTCCATACAGTGACGTGGTCAACGTTACCTTGTACAGCAGCTACTTCTGTGACGCTGACATTATGGTTATCGTCAACTACATGAAGAATTGCCTCGTGCATTGCAGGTGTCCTCGTCGTTCTAGGTCTTCCACAGTCGTGAGTCATAGGCTAGAATGATCGGTGCTCCCTTAGACGCCGATCAGTTGCTTCGAACGTCTTCCTGTCGGGAAACCTTCGTTCTGGAAATCTGTCTCGATACAAACGTACCGCGCCGCGGCTACTGCCCAGTGCTAATCCATACATCAAATGGGCATCTGCCAACTCCGCATTTGTAAACATTGCACTGACTGCAAAACCACGTTAGTGATGAACACTACCCTGTTGATGCTACGTACTGATGTGCTTGATGCTAGTACTGTAGAGCAATGAGTCGCATGTCAACACAAACACCGAAGTCAACATTACCTTCCTTCAATTGGGCCAACTGGCGGTGAATCGAGGAAGTACAGTACATACTGACCAAACTAAAATGAGCTCTAACATGGAAATTAAGCGTTTCCGGACACATGTCCACATAACAGCTTTTCTTTGTGTGCGAGGAATGTTTCCTGAAACCTTGGCCGTACCTTTCTGTAACACCCTGTATACGGCTGCCCACTTCACCTCTTGCCAGCTTGTTCGTGTAGGCCCCGCACCGACGTCAAACCCCCGCCCTCCCCCATCCCACCACCCCTCCACGGCCATGTGCAGCTCTGAAGGAGCCCACCCAGACAATCCTTTCAAAGTGGAGTCGGCGCACTTGTTGCCAGCTGGGAACTCTCTTCTTGAGCCCCAGGCAGAGACACCACGCCAGCCCGGTACAGCTGTAAATGTCTTAGAAATCGCTACACACATCTTCTTGGTCACAGTGCGTCAACCCGTCGCAGGGTAACAGTCAAAGAGCATAACCGTGTGCAATATCGATAAGAACTGACTTGGCGTAGACTCGTTTCTACTCACAAATCAGGCCCTCTTATATCACTTCTTAATATCTCTTTCAACAAGAACCCGTCGTCTAAGGCTAGCACCTTTGAGTACTAATCAAAACGTCCTGGGTCCTTACCTCGAACTTAGCCATCGTCAAAGGGTTGTGACATAAGACGTCATCCTCGTTCTGCCAATGCCGTTGTCGAAAAGGGCGGAGGAGTGGTCGAAAGTTCAGGGCACTTCCCTTGAGGTGGGGAACTGCTCTTGAAACGTGGAAGAATCAACGGTGAACAATAGCATGAAAATGCAGAAGGCAATGGAAACCACTGCATTAAACACCGGTAATGTTTTTTCACAGGACATGTGGCCTGTATTGTAAAAATGTGATCTTTCCATTGGCAAAAAATTCCGGATTAGTCCCTTGTTCTGATATCTAGGTGGGGACTGCCAAAGGAGAGATGACCGTGAGAAGATAATGATACAATCAACGGACGGACTTCCCCCTGCGGGTCCGGGGATTAGAATAGGCCCTAGGTATTCCTGCCTGTCGTAAGAGGCGACTAAAAGGAGTCCCTCCCCCTCAAGGGGGTAGTTAGCGCCTGCGTCCGGAGACGGTCGGTTCCACGACCTATATTTGCGGTCATTTTGGTTTTTCACTTCTTTTCGTTTCTTCCTTCCTTTGGTTGGTTCCTTACTTTGTTCTTCTCCATCTCACTGTGTTCCTTACTCTTTCCCTTGCCTTCTTCTCCTTGCCTTCTTCTCCTTGCCTTCTTCTCCTTGCCTTCTTCTCCTTGCCTTCTTCTCCTTGCCTTCTTCTCCTTGCCTTCTTCTCCTTGCCTTCTTCTCCTTGCCTTCTTCTCCTTGCCTTCTTCTCCTTGCCTTCTTCTCCTTGCCTTCTTCTCCTTGCCTTCTTCTCCTTGCCTTCTTCTCCTTGCCTTCTTCTCCTTGCCTTCTTCTCCTTGCCTTCTCTGGTCTCCGCCTCGGTGTTTGAGACAGTCTGTCCTCTCTCTCCCTCTATCTCTCTCTTCTTTTTTCTCTTCTTCCTTCCTCCCTGTGCGCGCCTGAAGGCCGACCCACGCGTTCGCACGCGTAGCCGGTGACGGGGTAACGCGTAATTCCCCGCCCTGGGTAGACAAGTAAGGCACGCACGTACCCCCTGGTAAAGGCCAGGCCCAGGGAGGGGTGACTGCCTGAGCTGATACCTTCTGACCATGCCGATAGCTCCCTTCGTGCCGGCCAGTGTGGCCGTGCGTTTCTAGGCGCTTCAGTCTGGAACTGCGTGACCGCTACGGTCGCAGGTTCGAATCCTGCCTCGGGCATGGATGTGTGTGATGTCCTTAGGTTAGTTAGGTTTAAGTAGTTCTAAGTTCTAGGGGACTGATGACCTCCGAAGTTAAGTCCCATAGTGCTCAGAGCCATTTGAACCATTTTTTGCTCCCTCCGTCTGTTTCTCAGGAGGTGTGACCTGAGGTGTAAACATTCACTTAAGGCGGGAGTGTCCTCTGAGAGGGTCCCTAGAAGGAAGGAGCGCGCCATCGGAGACGCTGGCAATCATGGGGGATTCCTCCGCAATGTATTTTTCTTCTTCTTCTTCTTCTCTCTCGACTTCTGCCCATAAACGGAAACTTGACCAGCCACCAGTGACAAAAGTACTTCCGCCTGCCCCACAGTTCCTCGTAGTTTCTCGATCTGAGGACGGCAAGGATTTTTCCTCTGTCAACCCATTCGTTACCCAGAAGGGCGTAGATGCCATAGCCGGATCTGTCAAGTCGTGTACCAGGTTGCGTAATGGTACCTTGTTACTAGAAACTGAGAGCGCCTTTCAGACACAAAAACTGCTTCGGGCCACACTCCTGTACACGTTCCCTGTCCGGGTGGAGGCTCACCGCACTTTGAATTCGTCTCGTGGTGTGGTATATACTCGATCACTCGACGGATTGACTGACGAGGAGATTCAGTCTTTCCTCGCTGAGCAGGGTGTGACGGCTGTCCATAGGGTCATGAAAAAGGTCAACAATGACCTTGTACCGACCCGGACACTTTTCTTGACCTTTGATAGTGTTAAGCTGCCGTCGCGTATCAAAGCAGGCTACGAGGTTATTTCTGTTCACCCCTACGTCCCGACACCTACGCCCTGCTACCAGTGTCAGCGTTTCAATCACACTCGCCAGTCTTGTTCCAATGCGGCTAAATGTGTCACTTGTGGCAGGGATGCCCATGAGGGTGACTGCCCACCTCCGTCTCCTCGTTGTGTGAACTGTCAGGGTGACCATGCAGCGTCCTCCCGCGACTGTCCCATCTACAAGGAAGAACGCTGTATCCAAGAAATTCGGGTCAAAGAGAAAGTGTCCACCTCGGCTGCTCGCAAGCTATTTGCTAGTAGGAAGCCCACGCTGCTCCCAGCGGGAAAATACAGTACTGTCCTCGCCTCTCCTCGGACTACCAGGGAGGTGGCAACCCAGACATGCGATCTGACCTTCAGCACCACGGTCGTCCGTTCGGCCCGTGCTAAGATCGCGCGGTCGACGTCTCCTCTTCCTCCCGTCACCCCTCAGACACAAGCACCTTCATCAGCTTCTGCCAAGACGAAGACCCAGAAGTCAGATGCACGGGCCTTCAAGAAGGAACCGTCCCGTGCAGACTTCCTACGTACCTCGAACTCACAGCCGTCGACCAGTACTTCTACTAAACGACCTTCCAAGAAGGCTCATAGGAAGCACAGTTCTCCTTCTCCGCCACGGCGCATTTCTTCTCCTGCGCCACCCAGCGGTTGCCGCCTCAGGCCGTCATCCGTTTCGCCTGGCCGCACCGCTGGTAGCCGAACATCTGGCCGTCCACCGGCGGAGGAAGCTCCTCCTCCCGGCCATCTTAACGAGATGGCCGATGAATCTATAGAACCAATGAACCTATAGAACCAATGGAAGTTGCTGCTCCCCTTGCACCGTCCGCTCGTCTTAGCCCTCCAGGAAACGAAGCTACTAGCTACACCCATGCGATCACATTGCCTTGGCACACTACACCTCTGTACGTTTTGACGTAGCCCCTGTGCTAGGTATTCCGGCTCATGGAGTGGTTATGTTGCTGATCCGGGATGATATTTACTACGATCCCATCACATTGCACACCGGCCTGCAGGCAGTTGCCGTCCGAATTACTCTCCCCACTTTTACATTTTCCATTTGTACCGTTTACACTCCATCGTCGTCTGCCGCTACCAGGGCAGACATGATGCAAATTGTTGCTAAGCTACCTGCACCATTTTTGTTAACTGGAGACTTCAATGCCCACCATCCCCTTTGGGGCTCTCCAGCATCCTGCCCGAGGGGCTCTCTGTTAGCAGACCTTTTCAACCAGCTCAATCTTGTCTGCCTCAATACTGGCGCCCCTACTTTTCTTTCGGACACATCTCACACCTATTCCCATTTAGACCTCTCTATATGTAGTACCCAACTTGCACGCCGGTTTGAGTGGTATGCCCTTTCTGATACATATTCGATCGACCACTTCCCGTGTGTCATCCATCTCCTGCATCATACCCCCTCTCCGTGCTCAACTAGTTGGAACATTTCCAAAGCAGACTGGGGGCTCTTCTCTTCCAGGGCGACCTTTCAGGATCAAACCTTCACAAGCTGCGATAGTCAGGTCGCACACCTCACGGAAGTCATTCTCACTGCTGCTGAATATTCCATCCCTCACACTACTTCTTCTCCACGTCGCGTACCGGTCCCCTGGTGGACCGCAGCATGTAGAGACGCTTTACGTGCTCGTCGACGTGCTTTACGCACCTTTAAACGCCACCCTACAGTGGCGAATTGTATCACTTATAAACGATTACGTGCGCAGTGCCGTCGTACTATTAAAGAAAGCAAGAAAGCCAGCTGGGCTGCTTTCACAAGCACCTTCAACAGTTTTACTCCTTCTTCTGTTGTCTGCAGTAGCCTGCGCCGGCTATCTGTCACTAAGGTCCACTCACCAGTTTCTGGCTTGACGGTCGCGAAAGACGTCCTTGTGGCCCCTGAGGATGTCTCCAATGCCTTCGGCCGCTTTTTTGCAGAGGTTTCGAGCTCCGCTCATTACCACCCTGCCTTCCTCCCCCGAAAACAGGCAGAGGAGGCTAGGCCACCTGACTTCCGCTTCTCGAATCGTGAAAGTTATAATGCCCCTTTCACCATGCGGGAACTCGAAGATGCACTTGCCCGGTCACGGTCCTCTGCTCCAGGGCCTGATTCTATTCATATTCAGATGCTGAAGAACCTTTCTCCTGCGGGTAAAGGTTTCCTTCTTCGTACTTATAATCGCATCTGGATTGAGGTACATGTTCCCGCATGCTGGCGCGAGTCTGTTGTTGTACCGATTCCTAAGCCGGGGAAGGACAAGCACTGCCTTCCAGTTATCGACCCATCTCGCTTACCAGCTGTGTCTGTAAGGTGATGGAGCGAATGGTTAACTCTCGTTTGGTTTGGCTGCTCGAATCTCGACGGCTACTTACCAATGTACAGTGTGGATTTCGCAGGCGCCGCTCTGCTGTTGACCATCTGGTTACCTTGTCGACCTTCATTATGAATAACTTCTTGCGGAAGCGCCCGACCGCGGCTGTGTTCTTTGATTTGGAGAAGGCTTACGACACCTGTTGGAGGGCGGGCATTCTCCGCACCATGCATACATGGGGCCTTCGCAGTCGCCTCCCTCTTTTTATTCGTTCCTTTTTAATGGATCGACAGTTCAGGGTGCGTGTGGGTTCAGTCCTGTCAGACACCTTTCACCAGGAGAATGGGGTGCCACAGGGCTCAGTTTTGAGCGTCGCTCTCTTCGCCATAGCGACCAATCCAATAATGGATTGTCTCCCAGCTGATGTATCAGGCTCCCTTTTCGTGGACGATTTTACAATCTATTGCAGCGCGCAGCGTACATGTTTCCTGGAGCGCTGTCTTCAGCGTTCTCTTGACCATCTTTACTCCTGGAGTGTCGCCAGTGGCTTCCATTTTTCTGCCGAGAAGACGGTCTGTATTAACTTCTGGCGCTACAAAGAGTTTCTCCCACCGTCCTTACGACTCGGTCCCATTGCTCTCCCATTCGTGGAGACAACAAAATTTTTAGGTCTTACATTTGACAGGAAACTTAGCTGGTCTCCACATGTGTCTTATTTGGCTGCCCTTTGTACCCGTTCTTTAAATGTCCTCCGTGTTCTCAGTGGTATGTCGTGGGGAGCAGATCGAACCGTCCTACTTCGCCTATATCGGTCGATCGTCCGCTCAAAGCTGGATTATGGGAGCTTTGTATACTCCTCTGCACGGCCGTCCATCTTACGCCGCCTCAACTCCATACAGCATCGGGGTTTACGTCTTGCGATCGGAGCGTTTTATACGTCCCGACGAGAGTCTTCATGCTGAAGCCGGTGAATTGCCACTGACCTACCGGCGCGATATACTGCTTTGTCGGTATGCCTGTCAGCTACTGTCAATGCCCGACCACCCGTCTTATCGTTCCTTTGTTGACGACTCTCTCGATCGTCAATACGGGTTGTATGTCTCTGCCCTGCTATCCCCTGGAGTTCGCTTTCGTCACCTCCTTCAACACCTTGATTTTTCACTCCCTGCAACCTTTAGAGTGGGCGAGAGCCAAACGCCACCTTGGCTCCAGGCTCAGGTTCGCGTTCACCTTGACCTCAGCTCGCTCCCAAAGGAGGTTACCCCCGGTTCGGTATACCACTCCCGTTTTGTCGAACTTCGTTCGAAGTTCATTAATATGACCTTCATTTATACAGATGGCTCTAAGACCAATGACGGGGTCGGGTGTTCTTTTATTGTCGGGGCACAAAGTTTCAAATACCGGCTCCACGGCCATTGTTCGGTCTTCACAGCTGAGCTCTTTGCCTTCTACCAGGCTGTTATTTATATCTGCCGCCACCGACATTCTGTTTATGTCATCTGCTCCGATTCCTTGAGCGCCATCCAGAGCCTCAGTGATCCGTATCCGGTTCACCCTTCCGTGCACCGGATCCAACGCTCTCTTTAGCAGCTGCTGGACGACGGTTCTCCGGTTAGCTTTATGTCGGTTCCTGGCCATGTCGGTATCCCTGGGAACGAAGCTGCAGATGCCGCGGCCAAGGCTACGGTCCTCCAGCCTCGGACAGCTTCTTCTTGTGTCCCTTCATCAGGTTGTAGCAGGGTCATTTGTCGGCGCATTTTATCGCTGTGGCATGCCGATTGGGCTGCACTTGCGGACGACAAGCTTCGGGCCTTGAAACCTCTTCCCGCGGCTTGGACGTCCTCCTCACGCCCTTCTCGGCGGGAGGAGGTCTTTTTGGCCTGGTTACGGATTGGACACTGCCGGTTCAGCCATCGCCATCTGCTGACGCCTGCGCCAGCGCCGTTCTGCCCATGTGGGCAGTTGCTGATGGTCCGCCACATTTTAACGTCCTGTCCGGATTTTACTACACTGCGTCTTGATCTTGACCTGCCATGTACTCTCGATGCCATTTTAGCAGATGACCCAGGAGCAACTGCTCGCGTTCTTCGTTTTATCAACTTGACAAACCTGTCTAAGGACCTTTGATTATGCTGTTTTTCATTTTGTAGTCCTATGCCTGTCAGTCTGTCTTTTATCGTGTTTTCCCTTTTAGTTGCTGTTTTAAACTTGTGCCTCGCGGTGCATTCCTAACGTAGTCTGGGCGCTAATGACCATTGAAGTTGTGCGCCCTAAAACCACAAAAAAAAAAAAAAAAAAAAAAACGGACGGACTACACTATACAAGTCAGAGCATGGAATGTCAGACGTTTGAGCGTAGCTGGGAAGTTGGAAAATCTGGAAAGAGGAATGCAAAGGCTCATTCTCGTGTGGTGGGTTGGTGAAGTGAAATGGATAGAAGACAAGGCTTTGTGTTCGGAGCAACATAGGGCAAAATCAACGGCAGGAGAAAATGATATAAATGCAGTAGGATTCGTTACGAAAAAAGGAAATTTGGGCAGAGAGTGAGCTGCTGTGAACAATTCACTGACTGTGTTGTTTTCATTAAATTAGACAGCGAAACAACCCCAACAGTGATAGTTAAAGTGTACGTGGTAACGTCGCAAGCAGCAGATGAAGAGATTAAGTATGAGTATATGACAATATTAAACAGTTAATTCGGTCTACAGTCACTGGGGGTGGGAACTCGGTTGTACGGGAAGAGATGGAAGACAGATTTAAGGCAGAATATAGGCTTGCCAGTAGGAATGGGAGAGCAGGAAGACTAATTGAGTTCTGCAATAAATTTTAGATAATAGTGAGTATATTGTTCAGGAATCACAAGGAAAGTAAGCTTACTTGAAAAAGACATAGACATGGGAAGGCCAGGTGGAGAACATCATAGCCAGACAGAGATTTGGAAATCAGGTTATGGTTTGTAAGGCTTACCCAGGTGCAGACATAGACTCGACCACAATTTAGTTATGATGAAGAGTAGAATGAAAACTAAGAGAATCGTCCGAAAGGGCCAATGTGGAAGGAAGTGCAATACTGAAGTACATAGGAATTACAAGAAGCAGTTTAATTACATTAAGGATGAAGATACTGCGATAAGAAATATCACAGAACGCAGTTCAGTTAGATAGTTCACATCTCTAAACAGGGCGATCACTTATGTTGGACAGACGAGGAAGGATAACAGATAAAATCAACTGATCGACAAAGAGGGAAAAATAAAAATGTTCAGAGGAGGACATGAATACAGCAGTGTAAATCTCTTACAAAACAATAGAAAGTGAAGGACAACCAGGTATAAATAGCTGCAGGAAAGATGTGATGAAATGGGAAAAGAAGTTATCTTCTGGAGCAATGGCTCAGCATATAGAAAAGTAAAAACAGATCCATTTCCATCTCTCCTCTGACGTCTTCATTCTTATTTCTGTCTCTGTTAGTCTTCTGCAAGGCCTATCTGAGAAACTTAATTTCACAGGATTGTAAACTAAACTTTGTCGGAACAGGCCTTGGAAGGTCGAACGGTACCGACCGGCCGCCGTGTCATCCTCAGACCACAGGCGTCACTGGATGCTGATATGGAGTGGCATGTGGTCGGCACACCCCTCTCCTGGCCGCATGTCAGTTTACGAGACCGGAGCCACTGCTTCTCAATCAAGTAGCTCCTTGGTTTGCCTCATTGAAGCTGAGTGCACCCCGCTTGCCAACAGCGCTCTGCAGACCGGATGGTCACCCATCCAAGTGCTAGCTCAGCCCGATAGTGCTTAACTTCAGTGACCGGAAGGGAACCAGTGATACCACTGTGACAAGGCCGTTGGCTCACAGACTTGTAACTTGCTGACATCTACCTTGATAATCACACGACACTTTAAGCTGTATGCCATAATCGGCACGAGATACCCTTAAATATGGACTGTTTGGCTCTCAAAGGAACTCCATTGTACCACACAAGGCTCCGCACGCTATGAATCAATTTACTCTTTGGCAGCTTCATTTTTTCATATTGTACTTCTGAGTCAGCTTCCACAGATTCAAATTTTCTCTCCATCGAGCGTCAGGTTGCCTTAGGCAGATGCTTATTATAACCATTGCCACAGTTTTCCTCTTACTGTCGGCTGGCAGTATTTAAACTTGGAGCACCATGCATCTAATCTTCCCTGTAGCTCTACATCTGTTCCTCCCCAAATAGCTACATCATTAGCAAAGACTAGGGACGCTGGAACCAGGTCCAAGAACTTGCAACCTGGCATACTATCAAAGGCTTTTCCGAAAACCAGGAACATTATCATGAGATCTTCACCTTTTTCCCAATACTTCTCCAATAACTGTGATTGTGCATATACCCAGTCTGTTGTTCTTCTGATGCTTCTGAATCCATGTTGTAACACTTCAAACTGGTTTTCTAACAATGATCCGAATCTTTTCTGAATAAACATTTCCAGTGGCTGAACACAGAGTGATAACATAATCAGAATACTTTCTCCTACTTCCTCCTTCCTTGAACAGTGATGTTATACTCCTCTTCTTCCGGTCATCCGGCACTTTAGTTTCAGAAGAGCGAATTATCATCTTCCAAAACTGTTTAACTCAGTAACATTATACTATGGTGAGCCGTTTCAACTGTCACATGATTCCTGAATTGACGGACGTTGAAATAAGTGATGCGACAACGAAAGACTAATTGAAATCACTCAGCAGAGAGTAAGAGATGGCATTTTATGCTACAAGCGTACGGTTCTGTATGGGGTACGCAACAGAACTGCATCACCATCTAGTAGCAGTTCACTTTAAGTCGCTGTAACAACAAGGAGTTGCAAGCGAGTACAGGGAAAGTGCAAGGTCACTCCTAAGAAGGAGAATCGGTTGACAGTTGCGTATAGATACAGAACAAACCAGCAGAAAAATGTTGACGCCAACCACAGTGCTTCCCCAACTGCGTCCCTTAGAACCCCTGCTCGTGCCTTGGTAAGGAGATCTTCTGTAGCCCCTTCAAAACCTCCAGTGCTACAGGTAATGGTTCAACGGAAGTCAGCGGAAGCAACCAATAAAACAGAAAACTGGAACTCAATTAATTGTATTAATATAGGGATGAATATCAGATAAAGTAGGCTAGAGTCTAAAGGAATATTTCAAACGTCACAGCGACTTTTAACGTAGCGAACACGTTCCTACGGTAGCATGCTCTGATACCTTACGACAGAGTAAACAGCAGAACGACACCATCGGAAAAAATGTTGATACTGGAGCACAAAAAGGTGAAAGTGCCCCTGTTTAACCCTGACTAAAACATATGGTACCAGCTGCCTCATTTACCAGCTGCCTCATTCAGCATTTCTCAGTACCTTTACAGTTTTTCCCCAAAATTGTGGCCAGGAAACATATTCACCTCTCATTCTTACAAGTTCAACTAATTGTAACTCTCTCACTAATTGAGCGCAATTCATCCTCATTATCTCCTTGCGTCTCTCTAACGTCAGCATTTCCCTCCTTACACAGTCTCCTTCGTTTTGTCCTACTACTATACTACTGCTACTACTACTGTCTCATCTGTCTCCCTCTTCTCCCTCTAACTGCTACTATCTCCATTCATTCATTCATTCATTCACTCTCACTGCTGTTCTCTCTTTTATCGCCATCTCTTTCTTCCCCATAGGCTCTTTTTCTCTTATCACATGCTTTCACCAGCTTGCACTTCCTCCATCTTCATTCCTGTCCCACTGGTAATGTCTCCGTCACTCTTTCCACAGCACTGTCCTGTCTCTGTCAACTATCGTCCACTACCGCTGTGTCCAACTTTTTCTCTCCCACTACCATTGTATCTTTCGTTCTTTCTACATCACAACCACTGTCGACTATCTTCCAGAATTTATAATTTTTCTCTTTTTTTTCCCACCGCCACGTATCCTTCTCTCTCAGAATAAAAAACCGCGAATATGTTCGCATGCTAAAACTTTTAAAGGTGCTGAGGAAGGTAGAATGAGGCAGTTGGTACCCGACTGTTCGTTCAGTCAGTCTTCTAGATAGGGGCCTCTTCACTTTTGTGCTCTGACGGGAGAAATTTTCTGCTGGTTCACTTCTTTTCCATCAGCAGGGCATGTAACTCGTATGAAAAGAACTTTAAGGGCAAACACAATTCTGATGGCTTACTAAGGTAGGGTTCCCGGAACCCTTCTAAGGGACACATATTGCTGCATATGTATTCGTGCAACGTCAACTTATAAACTATGTTTCCACCTCACACCGGAATGTATGCCCCGGTAGCTGAGTGGTCAGCGTGACGGAATGTAAATCTTCAGGTCCCGGGTTCGATTCCCGACTGGGTCGGAGATTTTCTCCGCTCAGTGACTGGGTGTTGTGTTGTCCTAATCATCATCATTTCATCCCCATCGACGCGCAGGTCGCCTACGTGGCGTCAGCTCGAAAGACTTGCACCAGGCGAACGGTCTACCCGACGGGAGGCCCTAGCCACACGACACTTCATTTCATTGTCACCGGAATTTATGTGCGTATTTTACGTGTACAAGTAGGTAATATTGAGCCTCTGTATCTTGGAAACGTATAAAGATATCACGAACATTTTCAAGCTTATTAGAGATTTGGGTCTTAAGAACATAACGTAAGAATTTCAGCGATTTTCCGTGCAGAGCCGTCTTGGAATCCGCGGTTTTCGAACTCAGAGACTGTTTGCTGGGTGTGTCTTGATAATCGAAAAGGTTTCTCTTAAAATGGGAAGATGTCACTTCCAGAGAAGTGCCTAGAGAAGATACCGTTGAAGTTTGACCAATTTATTGATTTTAGTTATTTAGATATGAGCTGCTGACGTTGAAAAAAAATTGGTAAAAAAACTTTTCTCAGGAACTAGATATGAACAAAACAGTGGCTTCATAAGCACTTAAAGGAGCACCGTAGATCATATCTCATGCACAAAGAATCAACCGATTGCCTCCATTTGCCTAAACAGGAGGAAGTGTGCAATATTCAAGCTTTTATCCAGTTCTCTACTATCATTACAGTAACATGATGCTTCTGTTGGTTATACAAATGGTCCATAACCCAAGGGATATCCAGAACACTTGACTCTATCTACATCGATTCTCCGCAGTCCACTTCACGGCACGTGGTGGAGGGTACCTCGTACCACTACTATCCATTTCCTTTCCTGTTCCACCTGCAAATAGGCTCCATATGAGCCCTAGTTTCCTGTACCAATTCGTGGTGCTTTCGCGCAATGTATGTTAGCGGCAACAGTTTCTCTATCACGAACAGAGCTCGAAGTATGAGCCCCGGGAAAACGCCTTAAAAAAACAGTACTCCGTTTTGGACATACGTGTGCCGCATGCTGTCTCTTAAGTACCTCTTAAGTACATACTTTATATGTTTGTTTTAAGTTCATCATGAGACAGTATATACCAGTATCAAGATCGATAATGCTGATGGAGGTATGTTTCGTCTTTGCAGCTAAAGGAAAGGCACTTTGAATTTTGTCATACGTGTTTCGCTTCTTTCACTTATGAAGCATCTTAGTGGGCGGCAATATATGTTTGTTTCTGTATATGATGGATATTCTGTTAACTCATATCCTGGTTGCCAGGTGATAGTGTAGGACTGTACTGAACGCCTACCGCATATCAGCTAACACAATGTCAATCGTCATTTTTTCGTTTTACGTCGTTCCTCGGTTGCTTCAAATTTCTTGGTGCTGTATTCCGACTTTCCAACTAAGAGACTGGATAACGTCTAAATCTGCTTGAAGCTCATCATGAAGAAAATAGCCCACTGAATCTTTGTTCAACCGATATTGCTCATCTGTCTGAAAAAAATTACAGAAATTCCGTCCACAGGTCCTGGCGTACCAATTTGTACTGACTGGCCGCAGTTTCGTCCTTTGCCAGTGGCGTCACAGGATGCGGTATAGAGGAGCGTGGGTCAGCACGCCGCTCTCCCAGCCGTTATCGGTTTTCGTGACCTGGAGCCGCTACAGCTTGGTCAAGTAGATCCTCAGCTGGCATCGCGATGGTGGCTGCACCGCCTTCCAGTTCTCCCAGTGAGGAAAAGTGCCAGGCAGTAGCGAGAATCTAACCTGGGCCCTCCGCGAGACAGTTAGCCGCTCTGACAACGCGGTATCCATTACCAGGCTGAATTAATCGAAGAGGCAGAGCATTATGTCATCCGTTACCTTAACAAAACGGAGAGTGTCACACAAAAGCTATTCAGCTACAGTCTCAGACACCACAAAATAAATTGTTATTATTGTGCGGAGGTTGTAATTAAACCGCTTGTCGCAAGTTGCGCTAAAAGTAAATGAGAACTCGTCACTGAAGGGTAAAATGCGACACACTGTGTCTTTTCGTAGTGCTGTAATTAAAGTTTAACTACGATAAACATCAGCTTAAGCACCTGTGCGCTTATTGCAACGTTCATTGACAGGATTGTACAAAGTGCAGAATATTTACTAGGGAGGATCGGGAAATTACGCACAGTAATTTTTTTCTCCCGGGGTATTGCAGCTGAATTGCTATAATTTCGCGACGATACAGTTTGAAGTTTGGGCTATAGAGGTATTTTGTTTTTATGTAAAGGTCTAGCGAAAGAAGCCAGAACTAAGAAAAAAAACGTGACACACATCTTACAGTCGTCAACTTCTGAAGAGAAGCGTAGTTAGATAGTTGCGGGCCAATGGGCATAAACCGTGTGAAAATTTCGGGGACAACACAAATGGCTTGTAGTGGAAGACAGATGGTGTGGATCCAGAATGAGATTTTCACTCTGCAGCGGAGTGTGCGCTGATATGAAACTTCCTGGCAGATTAAAACTGTGTGCCCGAGCACTGTGTGGTAGAGCACTTGCCCGCGAAAGGCAAAGGTCCCGAGTTCGAGTCTCGGTCGGGTACACAGTTTTAATCTGCCAGGAAGTTTCAGATGGTGTGGATTCTTCAAAAATGGTTCAAATGGCTCTGAGCACTTGGATCTCCACTGAGTAGCAGCGGATTGCGTTTTCAGACGACTTGACCTCAAACATCTGAGATCAGCAGTCTCCTAGACTCAGAACTACTTAAACCTAACAAACCTAAGGACATCACACACATCCATGCCTGAGGCGGGATTCGAACCTGCGACCGTAGCAGCAGCGCGGTTCCCGACTGAAGGGCCTAGAACCGCTCGGTCAGAAAGGCCAGCGCGCATTCTTCCAAGAGGGCCGTGTGAACGTTAGTATTTCGAAACGATCTGGGCAGCTCGCAACAGCTGCTACCCCTGGTAAGTGCATGCCGTGCTATTGGTGGACTTTGCCGTATACGGGACCACTGCGAGTGCTGCAGCCTACATTGAAACTTTAAGCTGCGTCGTGCCCTTCGTGACAGAGGCCGCAACAGTAATGCGAGGTTGTCAAACTTCTTCATGACAATGTTCGCCACGTGTTGCTGACCCTGTTAGTGATATAATCGCCATATGTGGGGTGGTGGGCGCTCCAGCTTCCACCGTATAGTGCTGATGCTGCACCGTCGGACTTTGGACTGAACAGTAGTGCTGCTGACACGATGATTCTTGCATACGCTGTTGTTTATATATATTTGACGGTGCTGGCGCTGATTCGGTGTTTAACATTTGACGATACCACTATGGCTCCAGTATATTACGGCATGTTTTTATAAAACAGATCCGAAGATGGTCATTATAGACCGAAACAGGTAGTCTGATGGCAAAAAAATTTGTGACCGTAGAAGGAAAGTAAAGGAAATTTATTCTTCATTCGGGTCACTGGTTTATTCGCGACCATGTCACAGCTTGTGGGACTTTCATCTGTTTTGGCCCTTTCCGACCATCGCTTTGTGACAGATGCAGAAGTGAAATTAGCAGTCCGTAGATCGGTTACATTTCAGCCAAACGGACTTCTACGAAAAGGGCACGTAGAAATTGGTGCCACGATGTGAGAAATGTTTTGAGAACGTTGGTGATTATTTAGTAAAGTAGGTAAAATACGTAAGTTCATTTGTGTATTTTTTGTTACCTATTAAACTTTTTAGTCATAAAATTACTGTGCGTTACTTTCCGATCTTCTTTCATGACTGGTAACAGAATCTGAGGCCAAGTTCTGCAGACATTGGTGGTGCGTCTCGCTGTTCTTGCTGAGGAGGCTGGCTGCGTGACCATTAGTCACAAAAAATGGCTGACTGCCCTGCTTTTTGCATGTCACCTGAATTCTTACGTTTACTCTTTTTGAGTCGCGAAGGACGATCTATGACAGTAGGTTAGAAAAGACAAACTTATTTGTCAAGGTCGATAATACGAGTGTTGTCCAGAAAGTAAGTCCCTATCGGTCTCAAAATGGACAGCACAGTGAAAATCCGATGAAGCTTTGCACAGTTGTGTTGGGTAGTGTCTCTGGTATGATAGTCGAACGCATCAAGACGCTCTTTTCGATTGTGAGCGTACTGTGAGCGAATAAAGGTGCCTAGAACAACGATGTCTCCCGCCAGGTAGGAGGAGAGGATTCACCTTAATGAATGCGGCCCACCTAACACAACTGCCACGCACTTCTTTCTTCATGGCAATTCTCAGCTGCACTCTGCAGGGGCAGTGTAGACGCCCCTTCAGCCTTTTCGATGGTAAGTGTTCGATCACCCACAACACAGCCCTAATTGGCTCGTCCTGAGTATCATCTCTGTTCACACGAAACACTGGATAAGAAGACCACACTTGGGCGCAAGCTACGCGCTATAGACCAGCGTAGAGACTGATCGGAAAGCACAGGTGGCTGCCTTCTATGACGACGGTGTTGGAAATTTGGTATAACGCTCCGACAAATGTCTAAGCCGGAGCGGCGACTATATAGAGAAGTATCTGGAAGCTGTATCTAACTCTTGCAAATAAAATGTTTCTTACTTTCACTGTGGTTTCCATTTAGCGACCGATCGGAACTTACTTTCGGGACAACCCTCGTAATAACCTTTATTTTCGAAAACCGGTTTCGGTAGTCAGTGTTAAGAATTTCAGATCTCGACAGGCAGGTTGACCTAAGAAATATTGAATAATGTCTGTCGAAATCTGCAGCTGCTATCATTTATTACCGAAACCGGTTATCGAGAATAAAGGTGACTGTTAGCGACCTTGGCCGGCCGAAGTGGCCGAGCGGTTCTAGGCTCTACAGTCTGGAACCGCACGACCGCTACGGTCGCAGGTTCGAATCCTGCCTCGGGCATGGATGTGTGTGATGTCCTTAGGTTAGTTAAGTTTAAGTCGTTTTAAGTTCTAGGGGACTGATGACCTCAGAAGTTAAGTCCCACAGTGCTCAAAGCCATTTGAAAATATTTTTTTTTTAGCGACCTTGACAAACAAGTTACTGGTCAGAGCCAACATAAGTAGTGTATGCACTTACGTTGTTCTTTAGTGTTTGCTACCACGAGGATTGTACAAGTATCAGTGTGGGAACTTACCAAAATACAATATCTCGTAAACCACACGCACTAGAATCCTGCAACAGACTCTGAAAAATGGTTCAAATGGCTCTGAGCACTATGGGACTTAACATCTATGGTCATCAGTCCCCTAGAACTTAGAACTACTTAAACCTAACTAGCCTAAGGACAGCACACAACACCCAGCCATCACGAGGCAGAGAAAATTCCTGACCCCGTCGGGAATCGAACCCGGGAACCCGGGCGTGGGAAGCGAGAACGCTACCGCACGACCACGAGATGCGGGCGCAACAGACTCTGACATTCTAATTTAACCTACTTTTAATTTATATCAATAGACAATATTCCCTTTAAGAATTGTGTGTCTGTACAATGGTACAATTTCTAAGTATTATTACAATCTGTTTATTGGCTAACAATACAGGCCTCTGACTACTAATACTTTCTGTGAAAACCGCCTTTTAATAGCACTTTGCATTTCCGCAATATTTGCTGGTTAAGTTTCATGTGATTCACCCTGTATACCCTGGCACACTACCACTTAGCCAACCTTAACTACGTACCACTACTGTGCGCCCTAACAATAAGTAGCCGTTGTGAATATAGTGTCGATCCGTGTGACTTGTGCGCAATAATTGTTAAAATTATTTACAAAAGTGAGCGAAGAGGCTATACATGGTCCTTCTAGCGACTGACCATAAACTTTGGTCCACTTTAGTGTTGCATTAATACATTACACATTTGTTTCTTTTATACGCTATAAACTGGCTGCTGTCAACAGGCAATGTGCCACGTGCAGATTATGCAAGCTTCCACTGCCGGCAACCTCCGCTCAGTAGCCAAGTAAACCTATAGGATTGAGTAGGATCAGTGGGTACATGTAAATGTTGAAACTTGTAACAACAAGACTAACACTCTCAGCAAATATCCCTGACTAACGTAGGAAAGCTGATCACCAGAGTCCTTTCTCATCCTGTAAAAAAACTTCCACCATGTAGATGTAACCTCTTCATAGCTCAGAAATGACTTTATAGACAAAATCTACGGAATTGGTAGTATTGTAAAGCACTACTTCTCGAAAATTAAATCCTTGAACTGCTGGACACGAGTAGAAATCCTGGCTCAATATGTGCTCACTTTCATTGTGGATTAGTTGTTGGGAGCTCCCTTCTCCTATGCAATGTGTGACAATTCTCTCACAGTCCTGTAAGCCATTGGAAGGTTTATTACAATACGCAATTATCCTCGACAATTTTCTGGAAACTTCCACCCGCTAGTGTTATTTTAACGTTTTTCCTCCAGTTGTTTGTGTCGTGTAACATAAAAGTTTTGTACCATTTCTGCAGGAGGAACCACACGTTCGACCTGGTGATTTTCGAGCGGATGCCCTACCAAGCCTACTACGGCCTGTTCCACAGGGTCGGATCACCTCCTCTGGTAGGCTTTGTCACATTCTCTGCTCTCGCACCCACGTACTATACCTTGGGAAATGCCATGAACCCGGCTTACCTGCCGAGGTCAGGGTTGGCCTCTCTGATCACATGACCTTCTGGGAGCGCTTGTACAACACCTACTTCTATCTGAGGTTTTATCACACGTGGTTCTACCAAGTGCTCCCGAAACAGGAGACTCTCATGAGAGAAGTCTTCGGAACTAAACCACCTTCGGTTTACGAAACTGAGCGCAACTACAGTTTACTCATAGTCGGCAACCATTTCTCTCTGGAGTACCCTCGACCGCAGCTGCCGAACGTTATAGAGATTACTGGCATCCACGTATCGACCAAGATCGAGAAGTTACCGAAGGTGAGTCAAAAATAGTTTTGTAAGTTGATCACACGAATTGCACATAATGGCATTGTTTTGTTGATTTGTACGTGAGCATCGTAAATCATTGTAATTCTCGATAATATTGGTAACCCAGTCATTTGTCAGTACAAATTTCCATGACACTAGGACTAGCTGAAAAGTAGAACGTGATCTGTCTTCCTCCACGTATGGCATGATGACTAGAATATTTAACGTAGATTGTGAATGAAGTGGAATTCTGTGACAGGACTTAGATGCTGACATAGGCTCCCACAGTCTTATCGAATACATTTCTCGAATGTAGTATGGTCAACAACACACCACTGCTTCACTCTACAAAACACTGCTATGAGGTTAGAGACTTGAAGCCGATAAAAGGCGGAAAGTCTGCTTACCGTCGGTTTTACGGCACTACTTTCAGTGTGAATTCTAGTGATGAAACAGTGCTTCAGCAGCAGTACTCGAAATCGTAAACTCATAGTCAGATTTCGAATTTTTTCTTAGAACAGTTGCTCTGGGTACATAACTTGAGTATGTAGGTTTGTGGGCTTTCCTAGGTTAATCATCAAATGCAACAGAATTTTATTTGGCCTGACTTCATGATCATTGGAAATTCAAGTGAACTGAATTGTCGCGATTCAAGAGAAACCTGTTCCAATGATGTCTTACTGAACAAGACCCATGAATCGATTCCCTGGTAAACTAGATTTTCACCAATCACGTCGTTAAAGTTTACAACAGTTGATCGTATGTAGACTACATATTTTCAGCTTCCTAGGACGTAATATGTATATTAAATTTGGGACACGCAGTCTTGGAGTTTGCAAGGCTTCATGTCCGAAAATCATTGCACCATGTAAGAATATTACATTTCGTTTTGTATAGACCCTAAAACCTCTCATTCTGTGGAAATGTGGGCAATGATGAAAACCCTTAAGACGGCTGGCTCAATCAGAAATTTATAGGTCGTCTAAATCATATTTGAGAACAGGCGACGATTGTGATCAGCTATATCATGTATCAAGACCTAACAGTAACAGCAAATAGCCAAGGAGTTCTCTCGGGTGGGGGGACAGGACAGCACCTCGTGACTGGAATTTAAATTCAAAAACCTCTACTGGGAAAGGACAGAGCCTCAGAATCGAGGGATTGTTCCTGAATCACTTCAGACTGGCTGACGATATTGTCTTACAAGTGACGGAAATAACAATCATGGGTTAAGAACTGTAACAATCAGTTGGTTTAAAGATCAGTTTCTATAAAGATACGTCATCCCACACTAATGCCATTGCGCAATAAGAGCGGCGCTTTGTCAGAAGAGAGTTTGGCTACATACAGTGTGCGGCTGAAATTCTGTGGCAACTGGAAACGTACTGCAAAATTGAATTCGGGGGACAGTACTATTCGTGTGGGTCATGTCTAAACTCCACACTATTAAGCTATGAAATTCTGGTGGTATTTGGACTAAATACAATGCTGCGTCCAGCAGTAGTGAAATGGTGCCACCGGTTTGAAAAATGTCTCCCAGGCGTGGGTGACATTGTCCGGGAAGTTCACATCTTGCACCATGCAAATTCCATCTTTTCGCCAAGCTAAAAGAACATCAGGAGGAAAGATATCACACAAAGTAGTTCTTAAAGTCTATGTGAAACAGGAGCGGATTCCTATCGTTGAGGAGTTGACTGGTAGAACGATCAAATTACTCACGGGAGTACAGCTAGATGATATGTCCGACAACCGCCGATATTTCGATAGGTATCATTTTCAAGACACATACGTGGAAAGGAAGCGGTGTGCAAGGGAGTCTAAATCTTTGATTTCCAAAGTATTTCGAGAAAGAAAACAGACAGACAGACAGACAGACAGACAGACAGAGAGAGAGAGAGAGAGAGAGAGAGAGAGAGAGAGAGAGAGACTATACACACTAGCAAGATGTGTGTATCACACATCTAAAGATGACCGACGTCAGAATTTATCGATGGTGATAATTGATAACCAACGGGTGAAGTAGCAATAGCTATGTCCTCCTGTTTCTTTGCGAAGGGAGAGGGCAAGATTTCACGCAGAATTTACACAAAAACCTCTATCTCCACTTATAAGGCAACACTCTAATTTAATTACAACTACATCCTTAACATCACTATCCTAATACCTGGAAGTGCATGCCAGAAACTCCGGGTTGTTATATTCTGTGGGATGACCAGTGTCAAAAATAGGAAACAAAAATCGGCAATAAAGATCTGCTCAGCTATTGTAAGCGTGCGTGACAATTGTATGAGGTGCATTCAAGTTCTAAGGCCTCCGATTTTTTTCTCCGGACTGGAAAGAGATAGAAACATGTGCATTGTTTTAAAATGAGGCCGCGTTCATTGTCAATACG
Organism: Schistocerca serialis cubense; assembly: GCF_023864345.2. Taxonomy (NCBI): domain Eukaryota; kingdom Metazoa; phylum Arthropoda; class Insecta; order Orthoptera; family Acrididae; genus Schistocerca; species Schistocerca serialis. The sequence goes on from NC_064639.1 coordinate 1,150,953,502, forward strand.
TCCCAGAGATGGCAGCACCGTACGGCAGATGGAATTTTACCGCCAGCGGCGAGAATGAGAACTGTTTTAAATACTTAAAATGGCGACGTTTTCCTTACTTGAACAGCGTGCAATCATTCGTTTTCTGAATTTGCGTGGTGTGAAACCAATTGAAATTCATCGACAGTTGAGGGAGACACGTGGTGATGGAGTTCTGGATGTGTCGAAAGTGCGTTCGTGGGTGCGACAGTTTAATGAAGGCAGAACATCGTGTGACAACAAACTGAAACAACCTCAGGCTCGCACAAGCTGGTCTGACGACATGATCGAGAAAGTCGAGAGAATTGTTTTGGGGGATCGCTGAATGACTGTTGAACAGATCGCCTCCAGAGTTGGCATTTCTGTGAGTTCTGTGCACACAATCCTGCATGACGACCTGAAAATGCGAAAAGTGTCATCCAGGTGGGTTCCACGAATGCTGACGGACGACCACACGGCTGCCCGTGTGGTATGTTGCCGATCAATGTTGACGCGCAACGACAGCATGAATGGGACTTTCTTTTCGTCGGTTGTGACAATGGATAAGACGTGGATGCCATTTTTCAATCCAGAAACAAAGCACCAGTCAGCTCAATGGAAGCACACAGATTCACCGCCACCAAAAAAAATTTCGGGTAACCGCCAGTTCTGAAAAAATGATGGTGTCCATGTTCTGGGACAGCGAGGGCGTAATCCTTATCCATTGCGTTCCAAAGGGCACTACGGTAACAGGTGCATCCTACGAAAATGCTTTGAAGAACAAATTCCTTCCTGCACTGCAACAAAAACGTCCGGGTAGGGCTGCGCGTGTGCTGTTTCACCAAGACAACGCACCTGCACATCGAGCTAACGTTACGCAACAGTTTCTTCGTAATAACAACTTTGAAGTGATTCCTCATGCTCCCTACTCACCTGACCTGGCTCCTAGTGACTTTCGGCTTTTTCCAACAATGAAAGACACTCTCCGTGGCCGCACATTCACCAGCTGTGCTGCTATTGCCTCAGCGATTTTCCAGTGGTCAAAACGGACTCCTAAAGAAGCCTTCGCCGCTGCAATGGAATCATGGAGTCAGCCTTGTGAAAAATGTGTACGTGTGCAGGGCGATTACGTCGAGAAGTAACGCCAGTTTCATCGATTTCGGGTGAGTAGTCAATTAGAAAAAAAAAATCGGAGGCCTTGAATGCACCTCGTGCATTCAGTACACCGGTCCTCCATGGTCCTGATGTTGTGACCAATATACGACATGCCGAAACTGCAAGGAATACGACAGGCACATGCTTTACGCAAACCAAGATGACCCTTCACGGATCCTACGATTCAGGATCTAGCTGTTGAGATAGTGTTAATAGAGGAAGCATTTGAAATTAAATTAGCGAACGACCTTGTAAACAGAGATAGAGGTTTTGGTTTAAATTCTGCGTGGAATCCTGCACTCTCCCTTGTCAAAAACGGAGGGACACAGTTATTACTACTTTATCATTGCATGACGTTGGTCCTCTTTAGCTGAGCGCTGGTTCTAAAGTGTATTATGTATTATTTTTGTGTGTGTTGACTTCCGGGATGTGCTCTACAAACCGAAGTGTTGAATATCCTTGGACAATGCTTCCTTCTTGCATTTGTGCCTTGAACATCTGCACCTGTGGAAATGACGTAGGTTGCCGGAGATGTCACTTGCCTACCTTCCCGAAAGGTATTTGGACGTTTTATACGCCTTGAGAAAGTCGGGTTTTAGGTAGGTAGGACGTTCCAACTCTTGAGAAAACTCTTTACGGTATGTGAGCGCATTGTGAATACGTAAAATTCTGCAGCGTTTTGGTCACTGTTACACGTAACCATCCGTAGAGCGTTGAGCTGGGAAAAACGTAGCTCCTTCCAACGGTATATAATAATTTACTTTCGTAATTTGACATGGCATTGAGCATAATGAGGAGGGCGTTACGCGTCCATTATTGGTGTTTGCTTTATGTATTGTCATTGGTGTAATCAGATGTCCTTCACTGATGTCTGCTTCACTTCTCGCCATTGGCGGAAAACAGGCGAATGAGAAATGGGCGTCCGCAGCTCGTGGTAGTGCGGTAGCGTTCTCGCTTCCCACGCCCGGGTTCCCGGGTTCGATTCCCGGCGGGGTCAGGGATTTTCTCTGCCTCGTGATGACTGGGTGTTGTGTGATGTCCTTAGGTTAGTTAGGTTTAAGTAGTTCTAAGTTCTAGGGGACTGATGACCATAGATGTTAAGTCCCATAGTGCTCAGAGCCATTTGAACCATTTGAGAAATGGGCGACTGTTGTAACGTTGTTTACTTGCTGCCGGCTGAGGTGTGCCTACGACGGCTGTTGTCTCCCGCACTCCTGTGTGGGTTGCTTTGCGAAGCCTCGTTGTCACACAGCGCAGTTACCGCTGGCATCCCAGAGACACGAGATGTGTACCTGTCTTCTCTGTCCATGCTGGCGGGTCGCCTATAGAGTATTCCATCTCAACGCAAATGGCTGTTTCACCAGTACGTGGGCACCTGGCAATATTACCAGCTTGTCGCACTTGTCCTGGTTGTTCCGTCACCACTTACTTCGTGTTGTCTTTGGTGAATGTATAGACAGAGGGGCGGCATAGCTGTGGGTTAACCTCTCTCGTCTTTTTCAACAAGCATCTTTATAGAGATATTTACAGAAACAGCACTCCAGTCCGCACTATTATGTATCGAATGCTTATGTTCTGAATGCTGGCTGCGGCACTTTGATGGTACATTCGTCATCTGCCTACGTGGAGAAGAAGAACTACGAAGTTTTCTTCAACGCCTTAGTCAACAACACAGCAAAATCCAATTTTCTATAATGTCGTAACAGAACTGGCTGCTGCCCTCCCTCGACGAGGAAGCTTATCGAAAGTCTGTTGGTAAACTTGGCACAAAGTATACAGGGTGGTCCATTGATACTGACCGGGCCAAATATCTCACGAAGTAAGTATCAAACGAAAAAACTACAAAGAACGAAACTCGTCTAGCTTTAAGGGGGAAACCAGATGGCGCTATGGTTCGCCCGATAGATGGCGCTGCCATAGGTCAAACGGATATCAACGGCGTTTTTTTAATAGGAACACCCATTTATTACATAATCGTGTAGTACGTAAAGAAATACGAATGTTTTAGTTGGACCACTTTTTTCGCTTTGTCATAGATGGCGCTTAATAGTCACAAACGTATAAGTACGTGGTATCACGTAACATTCCGCCAGTGCGGACGGTATTTGCTTCGTGATACATTACCCGTGTTAAAATGTACCGTTTACCAATTGCGGAAAAGGTTGACATCGTGTTGATGTATGGCTATTGTGATCAAAATGCCCAACGGGCGTGTGCTATGTATGCTGCTCGGTATCCTTGACGACATCATCCAAGTGACCGGACCGTTCGCCGGATAGTTACGTTATTTAAGGAAACAGGAAGTGTTCAGCCACATGCGAAACGTCAACCACGACCTGCAACAAATGATGATGCCCAAGTAAGTGTTTTAGCTGCTGTCGCGGCTAATCCGCACATCAGTAACAGACAAACTGCGCGAGATTCGGGTATCTAAAAAACGCCGGTGTTGACAATGCTACATAGACATCGATTGCACCCGCACCATATTTCTATGCACCAGGAATTGCATGGTGACGACTTTGAAAGTCGTGTACAGTTCTGCCACTGGGTACAAGAGAAATTACGGGACGATGACAGATATTTTGCACGCGTTGTATTTAGCGACGAAGCGTCATTCAGCCACAGCGGTAACGTAAACTGGCATACTATGCACTATTCGGCAACGGAAAATCCACCATGGCTGCGACAAGTGGAACATTAGCGACCTTGGCATGTTAATGTATGGTGCGGCATTATGGGAGGAAGGATAATTGGCCCCCATTTTATCGATGGCAGTCTAAACGGTGCAATGTATGCAGATTTCCTACGTAATCTTCTACCGATGTTACTAAAAGGTGCTTCACTCCATGACAGAATGGCGATGTACTTCCAACATGATGGATGTCCGGCACATAGCTCGCGTGCGGTTGAAGCGGTATTGAATAGCATATCTCATGACAGGTGGATTGGTCGTCGAAGCACCATAGCATGGCCCGCACGTTCACCGGATCTGGTGCCGCCGGATTTCTTTCTGTGGGAAAAGTTGAAGGATGTTTGCTGTCGTGATCCACCGACAATGCCTGACAACATGCATCAGCGCATTGCCAATGCATGTGCGAACATTACAGAAGGCGAACTACTCGGTGTCGAGAGGAATGTCGTTACACGTATTGCGAATGCATTGAGGTTGACGGACATCATTTGGGGCTTGTATTGCATTAATGTGGTATTTACAGGTAATCTTGCTGTATCATCATGCGTTCTCAGAAATGATAAGTTCACGAAGGTACATGTATCGCATTGGAACAACCGAAATAAAATGTTCAAACGTACCTACGTTCTGTATTTTAATTTAAAAAACCTACCTGTTACCAACTGTTCGTCTACAATCGTGAGCCATATGTTTGTGATTATTACAGCGCCATCTATCACAAAGTGAAGAAAGTGGTCCAACGAAAACATTCATATTTCTTTACGCACTACACGAATATGTAATAAAAAATGGGGGTTCCTATGAAAAAAAACGCATTTGATATCCATTCGACCTATGGCAGCGCCATCTAGCGGGCCAATCATAGCGCTATCTGGTTTCCCCCTTCAAGGTAGAAAAGTTTCGTTCTTTGTAGTTTTTTCGTTTGACGCTTATTTCGTGAGATATTCGGTCCGGTCACGATCAATAGACCACGCTGTATAGAAAGTCTACCAGTCTCCTACTCACAACAGCCAAGAGGATCCACAATGAAAAATATTTGTAGGCGCAACTTGAAAACTTCAGAATCCAATAAAATTCTTCAGAGTTTGAGGCCTCATTGTTGACTCTAAAATTCAGACTTTTCGGCGACTATTACAAGACGCCTTCCTCAGGGTGTACTTCTAACTGCTGAATGAGCACTAGTTTGGTTACTTATATACTGTGGGGGAGTGCTGTCATTGGATATGTGGGTGAGGAGGTGTTCTTTTATTGGTCTTTGCATTACGCGTTGTCGCTGGAGTTTCCTTTATTGCTTACCACTGGTGGAAATCGGCGAACAGAAAACTGAGCATCGACTGCAGCGTAGCGTTGTTTACGAACTGCGTAGTATCGGCTAGGGCGCGTCAGCGCTCTGTGTACCCTCCACCGCTGTGGACTATCGCGCGCCTATTCCTTTGCGAGAGTTGTCCTTTCGCAAAGCTGTCAATGCTGGCATCCAAGGCGCTGAACGTCAGTACCCGTCTTCTACAGTCATGTTGTCGGGTCGCTTGGCTATTTCTATAGCCTCTCTAATCTTTCTCCTCAAACGAAACGGCTGTTTCGCCACTATGCTGGCCTCCCGAAATTCGATATTCATCCTGCACCGTTCCTGGTGTTTTGCCACCGCTGATTTGTTGTATTGTTTGAGACGAATATATCTCTTGTGTTCAGATAACCTTGTGATTACTGAACGCCCAGTCTCACATACATACACTAGTTCACACTGGCACCTGATTTCATAAACTCTGGCGGCCAGAAACCAATAAGTTGTATCTTTCGTCGAGGCCTTTTATTTTGTCGTTGCTACGAAAAATCGGCTTAATTCCTGCCCGACGCAGAGCAAAGTTACATAAACTTTAAAAAATATATTTTTTGCGAAATATTATTTAAAATTCAAGCTAACGTCTTTCCTACGTCACTTCTTGAGGAGGACAAAGATTTGTACTCAGGGTTCACTTTCCCGTCAATGCTTCTCTTCTGGTTTCCTGTTTTCTGCCTTTGCTTTCGTAGGTCTTCAACTGACTTTCCAACAGTAGATATCTTGAGTGACAGTTTTATAAACTTAAAGCGCATTTATTTGGAGTTCGGGTTTTGCCATGAAAACACTTTTTTTAGGAACTCGGGATCGGGTAGATACTGTAAGTGGTCTGGACAAAATCCAGGAAACAATTAGGAAGCCTCTACTTGTGAATGAAGAGGCTGTTATCCTTCTGAGCCTGTAAATATTTACACCAGCTTACGTGGCACAGATGATGAATGGGATTTTCATCTGTTGACACAATGTGTAAATTTGTAGAGCACACTGCTTTTTTTATGTCTCTTACACTGGACAGGTTCCTCTTCATAATACGGTCATAATACACTTGAAGTGTGTTTACCGTCTGGTTTGTGAGTCTGTTGTGTCCACCAAAGCCCTTTCCACCTTCCTACGTTTTGCCCATCATATCACTGACAACACTCCTCAATCTAGAGCAATTTTTTTTATATGTATCCCGTGCAAGTTCGCTTCAAATTAATCTGCAGCATCGTTGTTCGCATAATTGGTATTGAAGTATTGTTTCCAAAAGCTGGTGTGGCAGAAAGGTCGCGGCACACAGGTACTTAAGTTGGATTCCCTCACTGAAATTTTGGTGGTTTTATTGTCTATCAGTTCTTCTAATAAATAAATAAAAAAATTGGAAATTAACGTTATCGGTCAATTTCATGAGTGTCCCAGCTTAACAGTACTTACAAGCTTAAAATCAACAAGAGTATTAATTTTTATAGGAAATGCTTAGTGCATCTATTTGGAATAGAAGATTAGGTCATTTAAATGAAAATGATCTTACAAAAATGAAAAATGGTGCTGTCACAGTACAATAATATTTGTTCCGCAGACAATGAATTCCACATTTCGTAATGACAAGGAATGTGCCAGTTTAACAGAAGTTTTCTTTATGCGATAATTTTTTTCTTACTACTGCAACTTCATGTCGAAAAATTCAAGTACTGAGCATGCAGAAATCCTTTTAGTTTGTTTTTAAATAGTGGTTCGGTGCCTGTCAAACTTTTAATGCTCTTTGGTATCTGACCAAACACTTTTATAGTAGTATAATTCATCCCTTTATGTGCCAACGTCAGGCATAACTGAAAATCATCCTTTCTTCTAGTGTTGTAGTTATACACTTCGAAATTATTTTTGAATTGACATGGGTTACTCATAACGAATTCCGTAAGTGAATATACATATGTATCGTGAAGGTACTGTGTATATCCCTAGTTCCTTAAATAAATGTCTGCAAGGGGATTGTTGGTGGGTTCCAGCCATTATTCTGATTACACGCTTGTGTGCAATAAATACTTTTCTCTTAGAGATGAGTTACTTCAAAATATGATGAAATACGAAAGCAGTGAATGAAAACTGACACAAAAGGCTAATTTACTGACATGTTTAACGCAAAAATAGCACAATCAGATGAAATCATACGTTTCAGCAGATCATCAATGTGTTTCTTATAATTCAGTTTCTCATCAATGCACACTCCCAGAAATTTTTAATAATCTGACTTGAAAGCGGACTTCTGTTCAAAGTGTATACCCATCAATGGTGTTCAGCCATTTACTGTGCAGAACTGCATATACTGTGTTATCTCAAAAGTTAGTGAGAGTCCATTTGCAGAGAACCACTTAATAATTTCCCAAAAACATTATTACAATTTCTTGAGCTAATTTTTGTTGTTGGACGTCATTGCTACACCTGTATCATCAGTAAAAAGATCTGGCTTTGCTACTTCCTGAATAAAGTGTGACAGGGGGCCCAACACTGAACCCTGTTGAACTTTGCTATTGACACCTTCTCAGTTACAGAACACTGATGATTGTTGCAGACTATCTGCACTGTTAATTTCAACCTTTTGCATTCTTCCAGTTAAAAATGACTTAAATCATTTGTGCACTGTCCCACTCTTACAACAATACTTGAGCTCATCTAGAAGAATTTCAGGATTCACACAATCAAGATACTTTGAGAGATCAAAAAATATCCCAATGGGTGATGTTCGGTCGTTCAGAGTATTTAATATTTGATCAATGAAGCATATCAGGCGTTTACTTTTGAAAGCCCTTTCTGAAAACCAAATTGGCATTTTGTTAGTACATAAGTTTCACAAATATGTGGAGCAACTCTTAAATGCGTTACTTTTCCAAGAATTTTGGGTAAGGCTGTCAGAAATGAGACTGGGCAGTAGTTTTTAACATCAAACACTTTTTATGCGATGGTTTAACATCAGCAAATTTCAGCCTCTCTGGAAAAATGCTCTGTTTCAGTGAGTTACTACATACACAGTGGTTCTTACTTCTGTCTGGAACAAGCTTTTAGTACCCATTTGGAAATGTCATCTCTTCCATGGGATTTTACTTTTGAGTGAATTTAGTGCTGTTCTAATTTCAGTAGGAGAGTTGAGTTGAATTTTAATTTTATCAAATTGCATAGGCATGACCTCCATATTGGTTAAATAATTTACATTGAGCTTGACAGTAATACAGTCTCCCTGTTCGCTCAGTTTTTATAATATTCCAAATTGCTTGAATATTATCAGTTATGACAATCTCAGACAAATGCACAAAGTTTTGGACTTTTTATAACTTTTCTTAATAAATGAAGTACATTTAATAATTTTTTACGGTTTTTAGATTATTACTGCTTCTGTTTGAAAGGTACTTTCATTCCTTTAGTAAACCACAGCTTTTTAGATGGTTTCTTGCAATTGTGTTTCATTGTTTTCTTAGGGAAACCATTTTCAGATATACTCACAAAGGTTTAATGACATAAGTTAGATTTTAAACTGGCATCGCCTTCCTCCTGCACGTAATTCAACTCTGCTGCAGGCTTTTCCTAAAATTTGCTAATGTTAAATAGTTAACTGAACACTATTTTGGAGGATTGTTTTGCGTTATTTTATGGAACTGTCATATACTGTAACTAACTGTGCATCATGATCAGAAACATTCTTAAGAGGAAAAGTTTTTGATTGATTAAAATTTATGTTGTTCCCTAAAAACATTATCTACCAGTGTAATGGTTTCCTGTCCTATCAAAGTAGGAAAAACTAATGTCAAATTGAAAGAATAAAGTAATACTTCAAGGTCAATCTTTCTATCAAACACTTTCAGAAACTCTACATTGAAATCTCCACAAACAATAATTTGCTTCCTCTGTCTGTCAGATAGCACAACAAAGAATTCAAGTTTTTCAGAAATAGCTGTAGCAGAGGGGACCTATACACACCTACGGTTTTGAAAGTAGTATTACTTATGTAAATAACTTATAAAAAACTGCAACCAGACACTTTTTTGAATAAATGTTTTATTCTATGAACTGGTTTCCGAACCTTTTCAGGTTCATCTTCAGATGGTTTCAGGAAGTTACATTATTATTTCTAGCATAATGTTGGGTGCTGGCTCTATGACAAAGAGATGGAACGCACTTTAATGTATCATTCAGACTACAGCATATCTGTCGATATCGATGTAAAGTCAGTTTTTTACTTATTGCGACAGTGTAGGGAGCTTTATCTGGTTAGTGTCTGTTTGCCTCCATTTTCATGTCCAGTTGTTATATCACTACACACGCTTCCACATAAACTATATTAATTTACACTTTGACACTGAGACTTTTCAAGCATCCAGCATGCACTTTATAGCTGTTTCTTGTAACAAAGATCTTGACAGAAAGATATGGCATAGTCCTCCTTTGTACACAGATGTAATTCATTCTTCTTTACATGTATTAAAGTCGATATTAGAGCAAATATTTTAATCAGACTGGTGATTACATGAGAGCACAAAATAAAGTAAATAAATAAATTACTACAAGAACAAACTTCAGGTGATCTGATACCTTATTTCTATTTGTATATTACGTATAATGCAGGTAGTTTATAGCACCTTTTTTAATTTTTTAATCATGATTAGCAGTAACATGAATACCCAGGAATCAATGATACATAGTCCGCCCCCAGTAGCTGAGTGGTCAGTGCGACAGAATGTCAATCTTAAGGGCCTGTGTTCGATTCTCGGCTGGGTCAGAGATTTTCTCCGGTCAGGGACTGGGTGTTGTGTTGTCCTAATAATCACCATTTCATCCACAAGTCGCCGAAGTGGCGTCAAATCGAAAGACTTGCACCAGGGAAGTGGCCTACCCGATGGGCGGTCCTAGTCACACGCCATTTTTTTTTAATGATACATCGTTATTGTACCTGCAGTGAGATGCAGCTGTCTGTATGACTAGGACCTTTATATTTAAATTTAAATTAATAACAAACCTTCAGATGAACTGTTGACTTATATCTGTTGTTGTGTTAACATGATCTGGGGTATTAGCAAGAGTAGATTCCATTTATTTTAGTTAAAGGTATACCTATAAAAGTTATAGTGATTGTAATGAACTAAAGCTGTTAGTATGGCTGTACACTTTATATTTAAAAATAATGAACATAAGTTCAACTATTGACTTATTTTTATTCTTACATTAAAGTGATCTGGAATACTGGTAAAGGCAGAAACTATTAATTCAAGCTAGAAGTAATATGTATAGAAGTACTGATCTATGTTCGCAGTACAAGGCTTTAACATTTAGAATTATTGTACAGCTTTTATTTTGTGGTAGGATATTACATTGACATCAGTGTAGTTAGTTTGGCGGGAGGGGGGGGATGGGGAGGTGGTGTAGGGTTTGTTGAATGGTTACTAGTTTTGAACTAGTAGATCTTCAAAGTTGTGAAGGAAAAATTTGTTTCTCAGTTCAATTTTATCATTGAGTATGTAGTCAGGTGCTGTATTTGTATAGATAAATATTTCAATTTCTTCACGGAGGTCAAGTATTGTGCCTTTGTTGGCAAAATGGAGCATTTGAAGATTCTGTTCTATGTTGTATGCTGAATCATTGTGTTGGGCAACAAGTGAGTCAAAGCTGGACTTATTCAGGTTGTTAAGACGGAGTGCATCAATGTGTTCTTTAAATCTTGTTGTGAAGCTTCTACTAGTTTGTCCAATGTAGAAACTTGGATATTAGTTGCAAATGACCTTGTACAGACCTGAATTTTGATACTGTTGTATAGCGGTTTTGATGCTGTGTATGATTTTATTTTGTATCTCGTTGTTGGTGAAGAAACTTGTTTTCATGTTGTATGTGTTGAGGAGGTTGGCAATTTGGTGAGAGATCTTCCGTAGGAAAGGCAGGCTTATAAATGTGGTCTTCTTGTTTGGGGGTGGTTGTTCATCAGTTGATTGATTTTAATTTTGCTGTATGGATTAGTTTATCTATTATTGCAGAGTTGTACCCATTGCTGAAGGCAATTGATTTAATAATTTCTGTTCTTTTTATCTTTCACTTGTGTCCATTGAAATTTTAAGCATGTATTAAACCATTGTTCTGAAGAATGCTTTTTTATGTTGGTCTGGATGGCAAGAGGATTTGTTTATGGTAACATTGGCAGTTGTTGGCATTCTGAAAATTTGAAATTTATGTTTTTGATTTTTATTTCAGATTGTTAGACCAACATAGTTAATGCCTTCTAGTGTTTCATGTTCTACTGTGAATTGAATTTTATTGTGTATTTTATAAAGTTCTTTGGCTAGATCAACATTCGTAATGTACCTAATAGATATTTGCCCATGGATGGGTACATCACATATGTAGATTGTGGATGGGTTGGGAATGTGAATCTCACAGGAAGTGTGCAAGGGGTAAGTCCCTGCAGTTGCACTATTCACCTGTGTCCTTGGTGGCTCAAATGGATAGAGCATCTGCCATATAATGAGATCCCGGGTTCGAGTCCCAGTCAGGGCACACGTTTTCAGCTGTCCCCATCGAGGTATATCAACACCACCTGTCGGCAGTTGAGGGTTTCAATTAATCATCATTTATTCTACAGAAGCTGCACTTTTCATCAATGGCATCTGTTCTTTCGAGAGCAGTTACTATTTTCGTATATATTTGTTCATGGTCTTTTTAATATAAAGTGTACAGCCATACAAACAGCTTTAGTCCATTACAATCACTATAATTTTTATATGTATTCCTTTAGCTAAAATAAATGGAATCTACTCTTGCTAATACCCCAGATCATGTTAACACAACAACAGATATAAGTCAACAGTTCATCTGAAGGTTTGTTATTAATTTAAATTTAAATGTAAAGGTCCTAGTCATACAGACAGCTGCATCTTACTGCAGGTACAATAACTACGTATCATTAAAAAAAATGACGTGTGTCTAGGACCTCCCATCGGGTAGACCATTTGCCCGGCGCAGGTCTTTCGATTTGACGCCACTTCGGCGATTTGGCCGTCGATGGGGATGAAATAATGATGATGATTAGGACACCACAACACCCAGTCCCTGAGTGGAGAAAATCTCCGACCCAGCCGGGAATCGAACCCAGGCCCTTAAGACTGACATTCTGTTGTGCTGACCACTCAGCTACTGGGGGCGGACTACGTATCATTGGTTCCTGGGTATTCATGTTACTGGTAATCATGATAAAAAAATAAAAAAAGGCTATAAACTACCTGCATTATACGTAATATACAAATAGAAATAAGGTATCAGATCACCTGAAGTTTGTTCTTGTAGTAATTTATTTATTTACTTTATTTTGTGCTCTCATGTAATCGCCAGTCTGATTAAAATATTTGCTCTAATATCGACTTTAATACATGTAAAGAAGAATGAATTACATCTGTGTACAAAGGAGGACTATGCCATATCTTTCTGTCAAGATCTTTGTTACAAGCAACAGTTGTAAAGTGCATGCTGAATGCTTGAAAAGTCTCAGTGTCAAAGTGTAAATTAATATAGTTTGTGTGGAAGCGTGTATAGTGGTATAACAACTGGACATGAAAATGGAGGCAAACAGACACTGACCGGATAATGCTACCTCCACTGTCGCAGTAAGTAAATATTAACTTCACATCCATATCGACAGATATGCTGTAGTCTCGGCGAAACATTAAAGTGTGTTCCATCTCAGTCACAGTTCTAAAATATCTGTCATGGATAAGCATAATACTATTACATAGTTTAAGCTCACATGCACATGCTTCTATATGCTAATCTACATGAATATTCTAATTTCTAAATTTTTTACACTATGATAAATTTCTAAATTTCTTACACTATGATAAATTTTAACATATATGACAACTACTCCTTTCTCTCCATAATGTGTCTACTTATATGTGTAGAAAGCTTATCTCCACCTACATTTACCTTTTCTATATCCATGATTCTATGTTCAGACAAGCATAGTATATGTGTTCTATCCTCAGTTTGTAAACCTTCTAAAAAAATAGAAACTTACCTACTTTGTTTTTAAATCCTCTGATATTTTGATGCTATATGCTAACATTAATTTTCACTGCACGTTTATGAGAATCTTGCGATCTCTTGTACATGCCTGTCAGAGGTTATCATTAGGCTTAATTTCATTCAATGTGGAATCATTGGACACTGAAAAAAGGATGTATTCCCATGAGTTTCAGTGTCTCTCTCTTCCCCCCCCCCCCCCACCAACCGCCATCAAATACGTTGTTAGTATAATGGAGAATTTCCCCTTTCCTTTCCTTTTGAGATGCGGGCCATGCCCTGTGAAGTCCCACCTTTCAGTAGTATCAACAGGAACGAAACCCATGCCCGACAAAGCAGCCACCCGAAGCAGCTGATATAACTTCATATTGACCTTTCTGACAGAGGTTTTCAGTTGGGATCAACCATGCCGCATGAAAGCAGGATCCAAGCCAACATTTGTGTGGTTCATTGCAGATGCTGTTTTTACTAAGTCACGCTTAATACTGTAGCCTTGCTCCCTATCAATACTGCTTCCTGCTGCACCCACTATCACAACATGATCCTGCTTTGCAAAAAAATTGTGCAATGCTCCTACATTCTCTATCTTTTAACTAAGACAAGCACTAGTCTTAAAAAGATGTGTAACATGGTACCCATATCCAAATTTTTCCTACAAGTTCTGGCCCAAACCTCTTCCATGCCTACTATCTCATACTTTATACTTTTTTTGAAACAGTTGATTCCCTGGTGAAAATCTGTTGAGTGTGAACATCTACATGAGACTCTTCTGTACTTAACTGAGGTATCAAGGCAAATCTATTGTTTTTATCAATGATGAAACTGTCAGAAACTGTTTTCTTTCTGTGAGCCCTGTTCCCACCTATCTTCGCCCTTCTCCCCCCCCCCCCAACCTTAACCTCATCAGTGTCTCCCTAGCAGTACCCAGTTCTGCCTTAAGGGCTCTAATCTTCCCTTCCTGTTCAGCTATCTTCGTATCCCTTGAACATACTTTGCAATATCATAGAAGAGACCAATTCACTTCCCCAATTCCATGCCACTTCATTGTTCCCATTGTATCCATTTGTCACAGCAGACGAATAACCCCAGAACTTAATTTCCCGTGGCAGCTGATACATTTCTCGCTCATGGTTGTTTACAATCGTTTCCCCAATATTTATCAGACAATAACAGTAATGTTTTATTAACTACAAATCACAAGAGCCACTAAAGCTATGTGGAACACCAACATATCTGTATACTATTAATATAGTAACATGGTGCACTTAAAATAACGATAAAACTCGACCTCTGTACCCGAAAAATTTGGAATAACGCTGCGTATGTGCGATATGGTCTTTAAGCGTTTTTAAATGAAATAGAGCAGATAACTTAAAACCTTAATTCCCTGAGCAGATACGGAAATACTAAATATTTGTCTAACGCAAACAACCTTAATTCTTCACTGAATGCTTACGGAAAAATCAAATTTTTTTGAAAATATGCGTCTAAAGTACGCAAGAAGAGGTCCTTAGGACAGGTTCCTTTCTTTTCTTTCTTTCTTTCTTTCTTTTTTTTTTTTTAGAGAAATACATTGAAACAAGCGAAACCTTCGATAGATAATATGGAATAGGCTCTAATTAATTTCTTTACTGTGTAATGTTTACTTAATTGAGAGTTGCAGCAGAATTAACTACATATTTTCAAGGTCTCAATATTCAAGCACATGTAGTCAGTGCCAGGCAGCCAACTGTTACGGAATGTTGTGGGAAGTTGTAAACATAGATGTTAGTAAACAAAGTTGAAAATCACTGAACAAAGGAGCATTTTCCACGTGAAGGCACTAGAATTACTGTACCACTGGAAGCTATACAGCAGCGAAGTTGTTATCCTAGTGGAAGACCTGAGAAAATTACTTAACAATATCACATTCACTGTTGAACATCAACCAAAGTTAGCATTAACTTCCTAGATCTTAAAATATCAGTTTGACATATTTCCTAATTCAAGAACCACAAATGGTACCATTAGTAACACATCCTGCCATTCAAATGAACATGAGGTAGCTACCGTCAGGTCAGTGCTTCACTGCTTGCATAGTATCACCCTCAGCCCCGCCGAAAAGCAGAAAGAAACGAGCATAATTAAGTCAGTTGCCACAATAATGGATATGATGCTTCAATACTAGATGAGCTCTCCCAGAGGCAAAAATTACTGAACTAAATCTCTTCAACAGAAAACATCTGGACCAACTGTGAAGGACATAAAGTCAATAAATTAAGCACTCGTACTCTATATGGGTAAAATTTTCAACCGGTTTTAAGGAACACTTGAATGCACTGCGACTGAATACCTTCAGGAACTCGGCCTTTGCCACCATTCTTTGCAGAAAATAATCATACAATAGACATTACAGAAAACAAATTTCAGATCTTAAACTTTACAGGTAAGGTTGTCAAAATGAATCTTGTAGACGAGACTTACATGCACACTTTCCCTCATCTCTTTCTGTATGAACAAAGAATCAGCCAACACTTCTTTTCTAAAGAGGTTTTTTCATCGCTTAAACCGGTGTAATATTTCCACAGTTCATGAGAGCTGTAGTACTTTAAAAGTTGTTTCATGAATATATTTCTTGTGTGAATGCAGTATGCACTACTTGTACCTTTATTGTATAATCCGCATTTAAATTACATTTCTAGCCTGGCGTGTTAAAAGATTACTATTTATAACGTAAAATGCAATTATAGGTTCGGAGTTCCAATTAGCTTTATCACTGTGACAGAAAACGTATGTGGTAGTGCTTATGTACTGTACATAGAGCTTAGTATTGATTACACATAATCTTTGTATGTGTAATTCTAAATATTCAGCTTATTAGGAACCATCGTAAACAATTTTATTTCTTTTTTCGTTGCACAACAGACATACATACTACACCCATACACTACCACAATATCGGTAACATAACATCTCTATCACTGTAATATTTTTGAAATTATTATTTATTTTTTGACCCTTCGTAAATGTTTATCGTGTTTGTTGTCATTAAACAGAGAACAGTGTTATGTAAAGTCTTACCCAGTGAAGTGAACAGAACGAACATTGGGCGCAAGTGTGTTGGTTTCAATATTCCTAAAAGAAACGGCATTTTGTCACACAAAATCAACAAGTAGGTTTTCATCACATTTCACGTTTTACTAATTTTAAAACGTTTCGTATATTATGTGATAGAGATCAAAATAAATAAATCTCTAGTAGATGCATGGTCCGGTCACATTAACGTGACGACCGCATATGTTCAATGTCAACGTGCAGTAACCACTCACAGACGGCACGTGGCAGCATTAGCAATGGAGGGTATACAAAACATGTCGTTTAGACGCGGAAAACAATGCAGTCGTTGTAATGCGGAAACTTTCAAACGAGCACGCTCATTGGGTTTCGGGACAAGGATGAAAGAATTTCCAAGACGGTTAAATTTGTAAACTCTTCACACGATGTCGTGGTTAGGATATACCGTGCGTGGCAAAATAGCGCCACGCAAAACCTGCACTGAACCGGCTGTTGTGCACTACAGATATAGACGACGGTGGTGAACGACGGCTGATGAATGTGCGCAAACGAATAATCGAGTAGATGTTGAGTAATTCAAACTTCCTGCCAGATTAAAACTGTGTGCCGGACCGAGACTCGAAATCGGGACCTTTGCCATGTCTCCGCAGTATCATTTCTTCCAGGTGTGCTAGTTGTGCAAGGTTCGCTGAAGAGCTTCTGTGAAATTTGGAAGGTAGGAGACGAGGTACTGGCAGAATTGAAACTGTGAGGACGGGTCGTGAGTCGTGTTTGGGTAGTTCAGATGGTAGAGCACTTGGGCTGGAGTCTATGTCCGGCACACAGTTTTACTCTGTCGGGAAGTACCATCGCACACTCCGCTGCAGAAAGAAAATCTCATTCTGTTGAGTACTTGACCGTCCTGATGAACCAAGGGTGTGCCAACACTGTCTCAGAGAAGGTTGCCGCGTATGTACGTCGGTAGCAGGCGCCTGATTCGTACACACATCGTTCATCGGTGATGAAGGCTGGACTTTGCAAACCAGTGCCGCAAATGGATCTCCACTGAGTTGCAGCGGATTGCCTTTTCAGACGAATCCCGTTTTGCTCACTCAAACAAATTGCAGACACCCCACAACAATCGTCAGAAGGGTCCATTTGAAACAGGAGGCTTTATAGTCTGGCGAATGTTTTCGTGGCATTCCCTGGGTGCTCTCACCATTCTGAAAGGCGCTGTGGATCAACAAACGAATGCATCTGTTCTTGGGGATCATGTACACTCCTACATGCAGTATTGTTTTCCTTGGCACAATGGCATCTACCAGCAAGACAGTAGAATGTTCAGACAGCTCGCATTGTAAGTGCGTGGTTCGAAGAGCGCCAGAATAAGTTTAGCATGCTCCCCTCTCCACAAAACTCCCCCTATTCAAACCCAGTCGAGAACCTGTGGCACCATCTGGATTGGGCTGTTCGCTCTATGGAACCTCAACTGAGAAATCTACCTCAGCTGGCCTCAGGACTGGAGTCGCCATGGGTGCACATCCCTATCGGTAACTGCCGCAGCCTAAATGGTTCTTCTTCTGCACGTCTCGCAGCAGTCCGCGCTACAAATGGTCGTTATTGAGGCTTGTGATAGGGGGTCACATGAATGTGACAGGGCAGTGTATTCACAAAGAGTGTACGAAAAAACTTTCTGGCCCTAGCACATATGGAGATGGTTAAGAAATCCGAAACCTGTCATGGTTTGATTCATACAAACCTTTTTAAACCATGCTCGTCGCTGGTTGCTACTTCAGTTATAAACCTTTGGATGAATATTTTTCCAGCATTGCGTCTGGAAAAGTAGTGCTAAAAGGGTTAATGCTTCAGACCAAGCCGCGGGGGATTAGCCGAAAGGTCTAGAGAGCTGCAGTCATGGACTGTGCGGCTGGTCCCGGCGGAGGTTAGTCCTCAAATGGTTCAAATGGCTCTGAGCACTATGGGACTCAACTTCTGAGGTCATCAGTCCCCTAGAACTTAGAACTACTTACATCTAACTAACGTAAGGACATCACACACATCCATGCCCGAGGCAGGATTCGAACCTGCGACCGTAGCGGTCGCGCGGCTCCAGTCTGTAGCGCCTAGAACCGCTCGACCACTCTGGCCGGCTTAGTCCTCCCTCGGGCATGGTTGGGTATGTGTTTGTCCTTAGGATAATCTAGGTTAGGTAGTGTGTAAGCTTAGGGACGGAAGATCTTAGTAGTTAAGTCCCATAAGATTTCACACACTTTTCTTCTTTTTTCTTTTTTCTTTTTCTTTTTTTTTTAACTTCAGACTAAATTGCATGTGGTTAGTGGCAGTGTAAGATTCCTTAGTTATGAGCTAGTCTCGAACACTGGTCGTATATAATCGGTAGGCGGATTAAACATGCTCTTTTCAAAATGCCATTCGCCTTCTGACACAGTTTATGGAAGATTCCTATGATGAAGTGAGCCTCACAGTAAGTAAGTTTCTTTAAAAACAGAATAGATAAATCGTGTAGTCAACGTTAATCGAAATTGCATCAGTGGAGAGTTAGGAAACGAGCATCTCTAATAGGCCGGCGTGAAAACGGCATATGATCTAACCTCCGGGCAGTAGCAACATGGAGTAACATACTTGAATCGTCACATTACGTACATACTGTTGACTGCGCCCGGGGCCGAACCTCAAGTTATGACCGTTGTTCCATCCAGAACGTCAGTCAGGGCAGTATGAACGGCTGGATGGAAACCGGAACACGAACAAAGGTGCCTTCTCCAGGCTTCATTTCACTATCTTACCACCCTGCATGCCCTGTGCCACATTTTAGAATATATTTCATTTTGTCTTGTGCTAAACGTTTCACCCTCTACAATTTCCTCAAGTTACTCTCTGATATCTCAGTCCGTGTCCAATCATCCTTTCCCTCCTCTTTGTAAGCGCGGGTTTTTCATATATTTCTCTCTATCCCCCACCCCTCACCCCCACACTTCTCAACCCCGAGTTTCCGGAGAACCTCTCCATTTCTTATCTCAGTCTAATTGTCAACGTCCTTTTCCAGCACGACGTTCAAACGCTTTTGTTCTCTTCTATTCCTGTTTTCACACAGTCTTTGAATCACTTTTGCACAATGCGGAGCTCAGAACGTATGTTCGCGGAATCGTTTTCCTCCATTTAAGTGAAAGGCTATGGAGGAATCAATGTCACGAAATTATGATAAGTGGTGAAACCAAATTCTACCAGTTTAGTCAAAAAGCTTGTAAGGAAATTTGCGACCACACTGGCACTAACTGGTAAACAAAATTGGCCATAAAGACGAGTGTTTTAAAACGTGCGTAGTGATGACGGTTAGCAAGCGCTTATCTTTTCGAAAGAAATAGTGCAAAAAAAAAAAAAAAACCCCGAAGCATTGGTTTCTCTTTATGGTTTCATTTTCAAACTTGTCGCTTCAATGTGGCCCGATACCTCAAAAGCAGAGAGGAATAGCGGCATAAAAACTTTTTCTGTTTCTACTGTTAGTTTATCGTTGACGATGACTGAAAGTAAGAGTGAATACTTGCCTCAAAATGACCGACGGTAGAATTATATGTAAGTAATTTGAGAAATTTGTAACGCCCTCTCAAACTTAAACATTCAGTGGTGTGATTTACAAACGTTGCAGAATACTCAAGATTTCTTGGACGGAGCGGAGCATGGCGTCGTCTACTGCAGCCTTGGTTCCAACGTCCGAAGCAAGGATCTTCCGTTGGAGAAGATTCAGGCCCTCATGGATGCATTCAGAGAGCTGCCGCAGCGCGTCATCTGGAAGTGGGAGAACGACTCCCTGCCTTCTCAGCCAGACAACGTCATGGTCGGCAAGTGGCTGCCACAACAGTCCATACTGGGTGAGCTGTCCTTTAAGATAACTTTGGCGTGCACTTTACCAGGGTGTAACTGGTACACTGCTACTGCATGTGGTTGTCTAGGTGGGGAGAGCCTACGCTCAAGTAAAGGTTGGACATCATTCATAAGTAAAATATTTATTGAACAACTTTGCTTAAAAATTCAATTCAACTACTTAAGAATATTTTATTTGTAATCTTCCAACAATTAATTAGAAACACGTTAAGAACTACAAAAGGATATAAAATTTCATAAATTTGCACATACCAGGACATGTACTGCAGTGTTTACATTTATGCACACGCTGTGCCACTGACCCACATTATACTGTTATAAACCTAGGAGGCCCAAAATGGTGTATATAGTTAAGGAAACCTTATGTTAAAAGACAACAAATGAGCTTTGCACTTAACTACCACAATTATGGAAGCAAATACTTTCAGCAACCTACATCACAGAGGGAAAGAAGTATGTTACAGTTCCTTGAGAATTAATCATTTATCAATAAGTTCCATCTACTATAATCAGTTACTATGTAGCTACTACTAGGACACAGAAAATCTTTTAGTACAACCTCATGTGACAGAAGAACGATGCAAAATTTTAATACTGTATCTGTGCCTCGCCGGCCGAGGTGGCCGAGCGGTTCCAGGCGCTACAGTCTGGAACCGCGCGAATGCTACGGTCGCAGGTTCGAGTCCTGCCTCGGGCATGGATGTGTGTGATGTCCTTAGGTTAGTTAGGTTTAAGTAGTTCTAAGTTCTAGGGGACTGATGTCCTCAGAAGTTACGTCCCATAGTGCTCAGAGCCATTTGAACCATTTTTTTTATCTGTGCCTCCAATGACAGCTACAACAACAAGAATTTGTGTCCCAAAAAATTTAACAAATCATGTTACAGTATTTTCTGACAGTCTATTTACTGCTTTGCTTTTGCTTGGTATTAGAGAATGTTCCACGACACTACTGGCCAAAGGAATGAAAACTTACGAAAACAATAACCTTAAAATTTACGTTCAGTTCCCCAAAAACGACACACACACATTTCAAAAGTACATATATTTTTTTGAAAGAAAACAAGACAGGTATAATGTTGCGTCAAGCAATCGTGTTACTGCCCGCGCCAGTGCTGTTGAGATAGCACACCCATGACTTCAGAATCCATCTAGCTGCATCCAGGTAGTTTACTCTGCGTAAATCAGATATAGACATCTCCCGGATAATTGAGACAATTCTACGCGTGGCGCTAGTAACTACCAGTAATATCAACAAAGGGGGCAGAAACCAAATACTCCGGTATTAATAGCAAAAAAACAAAACAAAAATCACTTGCTTATTACTGAACACACATCAAAATCTCAACAAGGTTGTAAGAAGATTCGCCCGCTAACCGTAGTTCAGTTTCAAAACACCCAATGGCCTAACGACAGCAAGGGGCTGCCACGCGGGATGCAAAAACAACAAATTTGAATAGAAGCAAACGGTTGGCATATGAACTTCGATTGTATTAAGCAGACAGTCCTTTAAATACAAAGTCAATAGCTCATATCCTTTTTTCCCAGAATGTACAAGTTAAATAGCTAACTTAAAGTCCACAGTACTGTCGTATATCAGGTAGAAACACAGTATATCTTAATATTATAGAAAATTACAAATTTATGCTGGTACAATAAGCAGTTGGTACAAACACGTGTAGGCCTCTTGACCTCGCACTCAACTTACCTCGACCAGGGCTTAACTCTGTGGTGCATGAATTTCACTGCTGTGGACAACTTACAATGGTCAATTTTGTGTCGCTTTCAGTCAGTGATGTGGCTGAAAATGCATGCAGGACTCAACACCAGTAGGGAGTGCCCACAGCAGTGAACTGTGTGGATTTGCAGTTTCAGGACTGATCGGAAATGCCAAAGAAGCGACAAGTAACAGCTGTCCACTGCAGTTGACACTATGCGCCACAGGGTTACGCACTCGGGAAAATTGTGCCGGTATTTTCATAGTCCTAATAGCCGAACTATCAGTTTAATAAGTCTCAGCTGCAAAATAGTAACGCGAATTCTTTACAGACGAATGGAAAAACTGGTAGAAGCCGACATCGGGGAAGATCAGTTTGGATTCCGTAGAAATGTTGGAACACGTGAGGCAATACTAACCTTACGACTTATCTTAGAAGAAAGATTAAGAAAAGGCAAACCTACGTTTCTAGCATTTGTAGACTTAGAGAAAGCTTTTGACAACGTTAACTGGAATACTCTCTTTCAAATTCTGAAGGTGGCAGGGGTAAAATACAGGGAGCGAAAGGCTATTTACAATTTGTACAGAAACCAGATGGCAGTTATAGGAGTCGAGGGGCATGAAAGGGAAGCAGTGGTTGGGAAAGGAGTGAGACAGGGTTGCAGCCTCTCCCCGATGTTATTCAATCTGTATATTGAGCAAGCAGTAAAGGAAACAAAAGAAAAATTCGGAGTAGGTATTAAAATTCATGGAGAAGAAGTAAAAACTTTGAGGTTCGCCGATGACATTGTAATTCTGTCAGAGACAGCAAAGGACTTGGAAGAGCAGTTGAACGGAATAGACAGTGTCATGAAAGGAGGATATAAGATGAACATCAACAAAAGCAAAACGAGGATAATGGAATGTAGTCAAATTAAATCGGGTGATGCTGAGGGGATTAGATTAGGAAATGAGACACTTAACGTAGTAAAGGAGTTTTGCTATTTAGGGAGTAAAATAACTGATGATTGTCGAAGTAGAGAGGATATAAAATGTAGACTGGCAATGGCAAGGAAATCGTTTCTGAAGAAGAGAAATTTGTTAACATCGAGTATTGATTTAAGTGTGAGGAAGTCGTTTCTGAAAGTATTTGTATGGAGTGTAGCCATGTATGGAAGTGAAACATGGACGATAACCAGTTTGGACAAGAAGAGAATAGAAGCTTTCGAAATGTGGTGCTACAGAAGAATGCTGAAGATAAGGTGGGTAGATCATGTAACTAATGAGGAGGTATTGAATAGGATTGGGGAGAAGAGAAGTTTGTGGCACAACTTGACTAGAAGAAGGGATCGGTTGGTAGGACATGTTTTGAGGCATCGAGGGATCACAACTTTAGCATTGGAGGGCAGCGTGGAGGGTAAAAATCGTAGAGGGAGACCAAGAGATGAATACACTAAGCAGATTCAGAAGGATGTAGGTTGCAGTAGGTACTGGGAGATGAAGAAGCTTGCACAGGATAGAGTACCATGGAGAGCTGCATCAAACCAGTCTCAGGACTGAAGAACACAACAACAATAGCCGCGAAGGCGGGTAAGGCGCATAAGCGGACGCCAACACCCTGGGACTGACAATAGAAGGGAACTTTCAGCAACTTCACACTGTCTCCAAATTCACTAATCAGACGTCAGATGCCTCAGCCTAGGTCTAAGACGACACATTTCCCTCTTCACCAAAGCGGAGCAATCACTGACTTCCACAGTACAAATCGCATCGGCCACCTCGCGACTCCTGACGCCTCCAGGATGAAAACTATTCTCGGACACGCAATCCGAAGCGGAATACCGCAGTCCAGTCGTCCGACAGAGAAGTCGCACGGCTCAGATCACAAAACGCCGCGCCGGAAGAGCCCTCCCTTCTCCGCCGTCCTCACACTCCCTCCTCACACTGTCACCTGCAAAACGGCACTCCCTCCGCTAGAGGCAAAGATGGCATGCGGAAGGCGTTCCGCGAGCTACCGACCAACTACGTCTGAGTAACGTCTGAGAATTTCTTCAAAAATATGTCTTGCGATATGTGTCTGAGTAGCTGTAAACATATCCATATCCATACTCCTGTTTCCAGTTGTGCTGTTTAAGTTACTTCAGAATTACCATATGTAAGCCCTTGAGCTGGATATTCAATTTAAAGATAATAAATGTGAAGTCTTTCTCTTTATGTACGGTTTTGACTCTCGACAATAAGAGCAGCTCCAGGGATGGTGATTGCATCACTTTATTACAGCGTTCTCATTATAGTCTTAAGATCAGCTAACCATGTGAATAATAAGTACACACCATAAAACACCTACACTAGACTTAATATGTCATTAACTTGGTTCTTAATGTTCGCGGTATTAGGACGCAACTAATGTTAAACAACCAAATTCTGTCTACTTCGTGTTTAGTGGACCTTTATCATTTTAAGATACAAATTTTTTCCTCTCAACGCTATAGTGTTGTGGAGAATTTATTTTTTGTGTATGGTCAAAACGCCTGTGGCTGGTTCGAGACGACTCACCATTTCTTCTTCATCTCAGAATAATAAAACACGCATCGTCGATTATTTGTTGAATATATATTTTTTACTCTCTAAGGTTCCTGATACATCAGTGCATCAAACTTTCTGACCGATCTGTGTGCGAGACGGACTCGAACCTGTTAACTTTGTTTCGTGGGCAAGTGCTCTGCTGATTGAGCTACTCAAGCACGCCTGACAACCCGTCCTCTTAATTTTACATCCAACAGTACATCTCCTAACTTGCAAACTCCAAAGGGTTTCTCCTGTATACTTCACGTGACTAGGACACCCGGAAGAAAGGATACTGCTGAGACTTAGCTTAGCCAAAGACTGGGGTAATGTTTTTAGAGATTCTGAATCTCATCACATATCACCTTCTCCCTTCCTGGCATATCTGAAATGTGTGCTGGAAAGACATTCGAACTTCGTATCCTTTCTTTTTCCTTTTCAAGAGTGGGAGGGGGGAGTACAATAAGAGGAGCAGACAGAAATTAAGCTGCGAAGGCGAGTCATGAGTCAAGCTTGTATATTCTCTAGACGATTCCTTGCCCGAGAATGCCAAACGTCACAGGATTGAGTCCAATTCCAGCACAATGGTTCAACATGAAAGGAATCAGGGGCATACTGCTTTGCAAGCTGTAAAGTGATTCCATCGATTCCTTACACTTCCAGAGATTTGTTATACAGATTAAAGTCTCTTCAATGTTACTATTCCTCCTTCGGTCCACTCCCTGAGCCGTGTTGTCAGAGCATCTGACCACCACGCAACGGGCCCAGGTTTGATTGCCGGCCAGGCCGAAGATTTTCTCCGTTCGGGAACGGGGTACTGTGTAGTCCTCAATATCATTTCATCATCGATACGATAGTCGCCCAGTGTGGCATCACCTGTAATGACTTGCAACGGGGCGGCTGTTCAAATGTTCAACTGTCTGTGAAATCTTATAGGACTTAACTGCTAAGGTCATCAGTCCCTAAGCTAACACACTACTTATTATCCCAAGGACAAAAACACACACTCATGCCCGAGGGAGGAGTCGAACCTCCGCCGGGACCAACCGCACAGTCCATGACTGCAGCGCCTCAGACCGCTCGGCTAATCCTGGGCGGCCTGGGTGGCTGTACTCCCAGCCACCAATGAAATGTGGTCATCTCACTTCATTTCAGTCTTCCCTTAGCTGAGATAGCCTTTTCTGCGTGTTCTATTCAGCTTCGTTTCGTTACCAGCCCGTGCAACAGGCTAGCGCCTTTGACAATCGTCTTCTTGGGTTCGGATCCAGTCGCAGTTAAAATACTGAACAAAAATCATCAGCAGCTGCATTGGCCTCATCCAGGAGATTGGTGGAGAGATGGAGCAAATTTTTGTCCTTAGGGTGGGAAACCGCCCCTAAAAACAGGAGAGGCAGGAATGACCCAAGGCATGAGGATGTGGGAGGCAATAGAAACCACGGCATTAAAGATATAGTCGTTATCCACAGGACATTCGGCCTGCAACTGAAAAAGAGTCACAATGTTCTCTCCATTGGCGAAACATTAGCCCCTTCATGTGGAAGACGTGCTTTGCTGTGCTCCACATTTTACGCAGTCTTTATAGATACATTGACGCCGCACCGCAGAATTAATTTTCTCAGGATAGTGTAAAAGGTATCATAAAGCAGTCTGAGTGCAAAGTCCGTGCGCTTTGCACATTTATTTATTTATGTTTACAGGTGTAAGCGGATTTCCGCTAACTGATTTGTGTGGGAGTAAAGTCGCCTTTTCCACATAAATCCGTCTCGAAAAGTACTCCAGAAACTTCAAGAACAAATTAAATGATCCTTTCGTGATGTTTTTATCAAAATTCGTGCGTGTGTCGTGATATATTGTGTACTTTCGTGGGTTAAGTGCCGCGAGGAACGTGCTTTGTGCTAGCATCAATTGTAATCAGTACTTGTGCTCTATTCAGTTCAAGCAGTAATATCATCACGTAAACAATTGTCACCTCAAATTTCAGTGCATTTCAACGTGAGTGAAAGTACATTTTCGAAAATCTGTGGAAGAGAGTAATGTTGTACACAACGTATAGTTAGATGTTCATTATTTTACATTTGACTCCCCTCTTTTTTTCTGTGACTAACTTCGGAATCGCGGGACTGACGATCTCGCCGCTTGGTCCCATAATCCCTCTGTCAATTAATCAACCGACGTATATTTAGGATATAGGTGGAATGGTTGTCCAAACGTAAGATTCAATATTATTACTGTCACTTGATTTACCAGGAAAAATAGATTTTAAAAACTCTGTTCTGAAGAAACTTCACAGGTCTAGAATATTAAAAAGTATTTTCTTCAAGTAATAACAATAACCAATACAAAACAGTTCAGTCTGACCCGACATGTGAAACCGAATTCAGTACTTCACAATATATGACCTACAGCCTTCTATAGTTAAGACGGCAATAACTTATTACACCAGAAAGTATTCACTTGTCTGTAATATAAACCTAAATAAAATCGCTACTACCTAGTTCTTCCATGGCTACTACTAGTTACTCACCACTGATCAAGACACCGTCAGTACTCACGTAATCACGTCTAAGCGATCAGTAAAAGTTACATATATAAATAATTCGTTCATGTAAAAGAATATAGCAATTAACA
Organism: Schistocerca serialis cubense; assembly: GCF_023864345.2. NCBI lineage: Eukaryota > Metazoa > Arthropoda > Insecta > Orthoptera > Acrididae > Schistocerca > Schistocerca serialis. The sequence continues at coordinate 1,150,980,529 of NC_064639.1, forward strand.
TTACATATGAATGAACCACCATTAAAACAAAAGAGTACGGAACACATAAACACTTGTGATAAGTTTTCAAAATACAGTTAACTTCTGCACAATCACATGCACTGCCCCTACTGATGGGAACCAGCTTGCTTTACGATACATTCTTCACTTTAGCGTCCGCAGCTCGTGGTTGTGCGGTAGCGTTCTCGCTTCCCACGCCCGGGTTCCCGGGTTTGATTCCCGGCGGGGTCAGGGATTTTCTCAGCCTCGTGATGACTGGGTGTTGTGTGCTGTCCTTAGGTTAGTTAGGTTTAAGTAGTTCTAAGTTCTAGGGGACTGATGAGCATAGATATTAAGTCCCATAGTGCTCAGAGCCATTTGAACCATTTGAACGATTTCCGAAGTGGGAGGTCCCATTTGTCTAACTACAACTACCATTCCGCTTTCAAAGTCGTCAATTCCCATTGTGCGGCTATAAAAACGTCGGAAACCTTTTCACATGAGTCACATGGCTACAAATGACAGCTCTGCTACTGAACCGCCTTTTTACACCTTGTGTACTAGATGCTACCGCCGTCTGTAAATGTGCTTATCGCTATTTCATCTCAGTGTACACAATACTGCCCGTCGTGCAATAGCCGCAGCTAGCCGTAACTTGACACTCGTAGCTTCCTATAGAAGTCAGCTATAACTCACTTCACTTAACGCACCTTTGCATTATACCAACATTACCTGAAAATCACTCTGACTGTGCTACTTGCAATCTGATGAAGCCGTTCCTTGCTTTCGTGCAATGTCGTGTATATGACCGGAGAAAGCAACATCTGCTCCAACGGCTCGTTGTTCACATTTTTGCACTGCCCATGCTGATCATGTTAGCAAAACTGCTTTTCCTGATGTCTCTCCAGCAACTTCTAGTCACTCAATGGCCTCCCTCAGATCTCTACGGCAGCATCGTTACAGTGGTAACATGTCCTGCAGCAGTCACCGTCTGGCGGCGTCAGTGCCACACATTCAAGAACGAGATTGCTGGTGCCCGAGGAAATAGCTATCCTTCGGACACGGTACAACCTCCTCCCTCCCCCCCCCCCCTCCCAGCCACCGCCCCTCCAAAAATTTTGCCTCTAGCCTGGAGAACAGACACAGTATCAAAACGAAATAACACAGCAACAGGTATGAGGCAACAGCAATGCCGCACATATACAAAGACAACTGCTGTTGTTCATAAGATAATTAATCTGGGTAACGTCTCTCCTGTATTGCTTAGCAATTGAAAGCTCTTTAGTCAACCAGCAGAGTAACCGGAATAACAAACAGCACCAGTTCTAAGGAGCTCTTACATGTGGCATGAGCTTATCCATTAACTTAGTCTCCATTCTATTCATCTTGCCAAAGTTCCTACGATATACTCGATTCCTAACCTTTGACAGATTCGAATGTGTCCGTTTGTTGTAACTGAGTCTCTGCTCCTAGGCTTCCCAGTGGATCTCTCGCCTGGAAACAGACCTATAGACCACAAATTAGCTAACGGAGAATTAGTTTTAAAGAGAAAAATTAATGCTGCTGGAGCTTTATATCTCTCATGAGCAAGGGTAAAAAAAAGAGTAAATTAGCCACCCCAGAGTTGGATCCTACGTAGCGTTATCAGAGTGATGATAAGCAATCAAAGCTGCTTTTAGGATACGATTTGCTCTCCATGCAAACGAAGGATTTGAGTAATTAGGTGTAATTCTGGAATGTCTAATTCCTAAAGCAAACAAAATCTCCGTATATACTCGAAAGAGAAAAGTCGTGGCATTGTAAGAAATCAATATCCGGAAAGGACCAAATGTACCAAAATCTTCAAAAAAAAAAAAAAAAAAAAGTTTCAAATGGATCTAAGCACTATGGGAGTAACATCTGAGGTCAGCAGTCCCCTATACTTAGAACTATTTAAACCTAACTAAGGACATCACACCTGCGACCGTAGCAGCAGCAGCGCGGTTCCGGAATGAAGCACCTAGAACCGCTCGGCCGGCACCAAAATCTTACATAACCAGTATAGAGCAGATTGTGTGGTGACGGACCCAGTAGCAAATAACCAAGAGAACCTCGAAAAGGTATCCTTCGTATTCCTGACCTTGGAAAAGGACTTACAAAATCAGTATCAATATACATTTCCCTGTGGTGACCCATCGGCTTACAATATAGAGCACCAAGCTTGGTCAGTCTTCTGAGTGGTTTGATGTGGCCCTCCACGAATTCCTCTCCTGTGTCAACCTCTTCATCTCAGAGTAGCACTTGCAACCTACGTCCTCAGTTATCTCCTGGATGTATTCCAATGACTGTCTTTCTTTACAGTTTTTGCCCTCTACAGCTCCCTCTAGTACCATAGAAGTCATTCCCTGATGTCTTCATAGATATACTATCATCCTGTCCCTTCTCCTTGTCAGTGTTTCCCACATATTCATATCCTCTCCGATTCTGTGTAGAGCCTCCTCATTCATTACCTTATCGGTCCACATAATTTTCAGCATTCGTTTGTAGCACCGCATCTCCAAGTCCCTTGTGTCCTGGTGTTCCCACATTCTATGTTTCACTACCATACAATTCTGTACTCCGAACATAAATTCTCAGAAATTTCTTCCTCGAATTAAGGCCTATGTTTGACAGTAGTAGACTTCTCTTGACCAGGAATGCCCTTTGTGCCAGTGTTTGTCTGCTTTTGATGTCCTCCTTGGTCCGTCCGTCACTGGTTGCTTTGCTGCCTAGGTAGAATAATTCCTTAACTTCATTTACTTCGTGTCCATCAGTCCTGATGTTAAGTTCCTCACTGTTCCTTTTTCTACTATTTCTCATTAATTTCGTCTTTATTCGATTTACTCTCAATCCATATTCTGTACTCATTAGACAGTCATAGAGCAGATTACACACGCTCGAACCATCGTCTGAATATCCCCGGCCACACTCTTCCATATGTGCTCTTTTCGGATTTTGACCCGAGTTTTAAATCGCCCCCTTAAAACTCCCTTCCCCCCAAACGTCCTCCCTTCCGACAACATGAGCCTTACCTTTCTGATCACCATTATCCTAGGGCTACTACGCCGGTACGTTTGCTGTTAAAGAATCCCTTCCTTATCTAACATCGGCTGAGCGTTTTCCCTTTTCATTCTTCTGTTTAATTTCCCACAATGAATCATCATTATTCTGATATTTACCAATCCCATCAAACAGCGCTATAAAATAACCCAAAATAAACTCCTGGAAATTGAAATAAGAACACCGTGAATTCATTGTCCCAGGAAGGGGAAACTTTATTGACACATTCCTGGGGTCAGATACATCACATGATCACACTGACAGAACCACAGGCACATAGACACAGGCAACAGAGCATGCACAATGTCGGCACTAGTACAGTGTATATCCACCTTTCGCAGCAATGCAGGCTGCTATTCTCCCATGGAGACGATTGTAGAGATGCTGGATGTAGTCCTGTGGAACGGCTTGCCATGCCATTTCCACCTGGCGCCTCAGTTGGACCAGCGTTCGTGCTGGACGTGCAGACCGCGTGAGACGACGCTTCATCCAGTCCCAAACATGCTCAATGGGGGACAGATCCGGAGATCTTGCTGGCCAGGGTAGTTGACGTACACCTTCTAGAGCACGTTGGGTGACACGGGATACATGCGGACGTGCATTGTCCTGTTGGAACAGCAAGTTCCCTTGCCGGTCTAGGATTGGTAGAACGATGGGTTCGATGACGGTTTGGATGTACCATGCACTATTCAGTGTCCCCTCGACGATCACCAGTGGTGTACGGCCAGTGTAGGAGATCGCTCCCCACACCATGATGCCGGGTGTTGGCCCTGTGTGCCTCGGTCGTATGCAGTCCTAATTGTGGCGCTCACCTGCACGGCGCCAAACACGCATACGACCATCATTGGCACCAAGGCAGAAGCGACTCTCATCGCTGAAGACGACACGTCTCCATTCGTCCCTCTATTCACGCCTGTCGCGACACCACTGGAGGCGGGCTGCACGATGTTGGGGCGTGAGCGGAAGACGGCCTAACGGTGTGCGGGACCGTAGCCCAGCTTCATGGAGACGGTTGCGAATGGTCCTCGCCGATACCCCAGGAGCAACAGTGTCCCTAATTTGCTGGGAAGTGGCGGTGCGGTCCTCTACGGCACTGCGTAGGATCCTACGGTCTTGGCGTGCATCCGTGCGTCGCTGCGGTCCGGTCCCAGGTCGACGGGCACGTGCACCTTCCGCCGACCACTGGCGACAACATCGATGTACTGTGGAGACCTCACGCCCCACGTGTTGAGCAATTCGGCGGTACGTCCACCCGGCCTCCCGCATGCCCACTATACGCCCTCGCTCAAAGTCCGTCAACTGCACATACGGTTCACGTCCACGCTGTCGCGGCATGCTACCAGTGTTAAAGACTGCGATGGAGCTCCGTATGCCACGGCAAACTGGCTGACACTGACGGCGGCGGTGCACAAATGCTGCGCAGCTAGCGCCATTCGACGGCCAACACCACGGTTCCTGGTGTGTCCGCTGTGCCGTGCGTGTGATCATTGCTTGTACAGCCCTCTCGCAGTGTCCGGAGCAAGTATGGTGGTCTGACACACCGGTGTCAATGTGTTCTTTTTTCCATTTCCAGGAGTGTAAAATTAATTTCCCACTCACTAACATCAATTTACTATCACGTTCTCAGCAATATTGTCAATTCCCTTCACATATCTAAATTGAAAGTGAATGCTGAAGTGCGCACGGCCTACCTGGCGATGCGCTCAGTATGTCTCCTGCGCGCCAGCTACCAGGTTGAAGCTTGCTAACAAGGAGGATCTATGTTGCAGATGAATCTTAAATTCTCCAGGGCGAACATAATCAATAACGCTTCCAGTTCATACATGGAATATTTCTTTTCCAAAGGCGTCAGCCACCTAGAAAAATACTATACTGTCACTGTTGCTTTAGGATTTTCCTGAGGTAGAACCACTGCCACGCCACCCACTGAAGGATTCATTTGTACAACGAACTGCTTATCGAATTCAGGTACAGCCAGCAAACTGGTGCCTCGAAAGTGGCTTACTGGGATTTGCCACCCTGAAACTGGCAACACTTCTTGAGGTACTCGTTCAGTGGGTTGGCTAGTTAATAAGAACGGGCCATGTATTTTCTAAAGAAATCCAGCATTCCAACGAACCTAGGTATTTCCTAATAATTCCGAGAGGGTGGACACTCTCTGGTAGTTTTGGTACACTCCGGGTCAACTCTAACCTACCACTGATACACTGTATGTCCAAGGAATGACTTATCCGTGAATCCGATCCTTGACTTGTCAGCTTCAACTTTTAAACCCGAATTCCTAAGGAGTTAACACACCTCCCTCAAATGCTCCACATGTTCCTGTCAATATCTGCTAAAAGTCATTATATCGTCCTTATTATGGTGTACAAATTTAAACGTAACCTAAGAAAATAGTATATCCTACAGCTGAGACAAAACCACCGGTGCCGGTAGCCAGATCGAATGGCTCGTTGTTAAACTCACACAAATTCGAATCCGTAGCTATTACCGCAATACACTTCTTCGTGTCGCGTGATTCGATAATATGCCTGATTCAAGTCCGAGGTGATAAGAACCAGGGACCCAAAAAACCAACCAAGGAAAGTACGTAAATCAAACAATAGAACAGGGGGCGATCTTCTCGTTAAATTCGTTATATGATTCGTAACATAGAATGTTACCTAATATTATTTATTCAGTCTCTCTCTACTGGATACCTCCCCCTTGACATGCCCATCTTCATCTAGAATTTTAAGAATCTACCTGTACGGACAGAGGACGTGGACAAGTACTAGGCAGTTGCAGATCGGCAACCACTTAAACACTCTCTGATGTTCGGACGGCCTACTGTCAGGCGGAAGACCAGCACAGTAGTGCTCAATGAGCAGCAGTGTAGCCTGCCTGCAGGCGCCTGGTACTCTCATCATGTGTTGTATATGTACAGGTAGACTTTTGAAGCTCCTAATAAAGGTCAGGTGATGGCGCCTAGGGGTTTACCGATCTCCTTAAAGGACCCTTTATTACTTTGTTAACGCGTCAGTGTTTCATCCTCCCATGATTAAGCGACTGGAGGACACAAAATATTACTAAAAAGCATAATCTCGTAGCTTCCTTGGGTCACATTCAAATTGTTTTGAACGGTGTCAAGTGGTTCCAGCACGTACTTGAGAGCAAAAACTGCACTCCGAATGGGTGCAATCGGAACCGATCGGGATGCCTCTCCATGATGTCCTTAGAGAATGCTTGAAACGAGCAAGGGTGTCAGCATTGTCAGAGGTAGTAAATAACGTCTTGGTTTTGCTCACTGCACTGCTGACTGTCGTTTTCGAACGTGAAATGTGTGTGAACTTACACCCAAGGGAAAGGGGTGCATTCATTGATGCCGCTTATGCCACACCCTGCTGCCTTTTTGTGCCAATTCTTAGTGGCGGTATGTCTGGTATTGTTATTTCGTTCATTTGTGGCCTCCATCGCAGAGGCTTCAAAATGAGGCATGACACGTGGGTAAGAGTGCGTGTGACGTGGGGGGGTGGGGGGGAGTGGGTGTGTGTGGGGGTGTGGGGGTGTGGGGGTGTGGGGGTGTGGGGGGGTGTGTGGGGGTGGTGTAGTGTGTGTGGGGGGATGTGGGGGGGGTGTGGGGGGGTGTGGGGGGGTGTAGTGTGTGTGGGGGTGTGTGGGGGGGTGTAGTGTGTGTGGGGGGTGTGGGGGTGTGGGGGGGGGTAGTGTGTGTGGGGGGGGGTGGGGGTGTGGGGGTGTGTGTGGGGGGGGTGTAGTGTGTGTGGGGGGGTGTGGGGGTGTGGGGGTGTGGGGGGGTGTAGTGTGGGGGGGGCTGTGTTTGTCCTTATGATAATTTAGGTTAAGTGTGTGTAAGATTCCAAACACATTTATAAAAATAAAGTGCTGACGAAGATGACCGATTAATGTTGCCTTCATGGCTCCTGGAAGCCTTCGTGAGTTCAAAATGATCCCTTTTGTCTATGTAGTGCTCCAGCTCCCTTACAACGTGTGATGGACAACCTGCTTTGGCAGCTTAAATAGACGACGTGTCTTCGCGATCTGGATAACACTTTGAACTGTCTTGAAGACATTGGAAGAAAAACCGAGTTGAACAGTGTTCAGACTGTATGCCTGTGCCTCAAACTGAGAAAGCACCTCTTAATCACTCAAGAAATAATCTTTGGGGACCAAGTGGATGGCGATGGAGTCGGTCCCAGTCGACAGGCGATAAGAACTGCCACAAAATTTCAGACTCCTCGGCACAAAAAAATGGTTGAAATGGCTCTGAGCACTATGGGTCTTAACATCTTAGGTCATCAGTCCCCTAGAACGTAGAACTACTTAAACGTAACTAACCTAAGGACATCACACACATCCATGCCCGAGGCAGGATTCGAACCTGCGACCGTAGCGGTCTTGCGGTTCCAGACTGCAGCGCCACTTCGGCCGGCTGTCCGGAAATGTGATAGCGAATGCTTCTAGAGTATATTCCAAAAGTGTGCATTCAACAGTATCTGACCTTACTTATTTGGCAGATCGTTCACAGCTGTGATAGACCACCATTCTCTCTGCTAGCTAACTAGCTTGAAGGATCAATAGGGACACCTGGTGGGACTGAAACTAATGCTTCAGGAACACAACGTCACAATAGTGCACAAAAGGAGCACCAAACGCAAGGACACCTTTCAAGGAATCATTTGGCAGAAAACAGCTCGGATGAGCTGTCATTGCTGCGTTAAATGACATTGCTGCTAAAGAGAGGGAAGGTCCAGCACTGCTGAAAACTATTAAAGCCTTGAAAGAGGAGGAATAGAGGACAATTCCAGTTAATTAAGAGTACTGTGTAAGAAGAACTATGATACAGAGCGGCAGAAATGGCTGCTCCCACTTTGTTCATCTACAATCAGCTGTGTGAAGTATTTCCACGATACTTTAGCATCTCGCCATTCGTGTCTCGGGAAAACTCAAGACAGAATCAGGTGCAGGTACCACTGGTCAGGTCTCTACCGATCCGTTAGGCATTATTTAAACCACTGTTAGGAATGACAACGACAGGAGCAGGTGCTGCAGTTACCTCTGCGGCGTCTGGTACCAACCCCGTATGAAGAAGCACCATTCCACCGAAATGGAGGTCTCCATTGTCGATAAACGGGAACTGATGGACCGTGGTCTGCACTGACTACCTGATCCACTATATCGTTACCAAAGTTGTACCGATTGCCAAAACTCCAGAGACTTCGCATTTCCGTGTAGAAGACATCATTTTGAAAATTTGGAAATGTGTGGCAAGGTCTTATAGGAGCAAACTGCTGAGATCATCGGTCCCTAAGCTTACGCACTACTTAATCTATCTTAAACTAACTTACGCTGAGGACGCCATACACACCCATGTCTGAGGGAGGACTCGAACCTCCGAGCCGCCGCGGTGGTCTCGCGGTTCTAGGCGCGCAGTCCGGAACCGTGCGACTGCTCCGGTCGCAGGTAGAATCCTGCCTCGGGCATGGATGTGTGTGATGTCGTTAGGTTAGTTAGGTTTAAGTAGTTCTAAGTTCTAGGGGACTAATGACCACAGCAGTTGAGTCCCGTAGTGCTCAGAGCCATTTGAACCATTTTTTTCGAACCTCCGACGGGGCAGCCGTGCGTACCGTGACGAGACGCCTCAAACCACGTGGCTACCCCGTGCGGCACCATCATTTTGAAGCATGGAGGATCCAAGGTGGTGATCTCTAATTGTGGGGAAGCTTTCCTGTCGAAACTGGTATCAGAGGTAATTTTCACATTGCGATATCATTCGCCGGAAGACAGATGCCTAAATACCACAGATGAGTGGTCTCACAGAAATAAGACATAGAAAGACTTGCTTTCGATGTATGTTTGTCGAATAGACAGATTGGGACCCAGTACTGGCCATCGTGACATTCGCATACAACAATGCGAAGCAAAACACTACAGTCTCCAAACCATTCTTTCTGTTCCGAGGTGACGAGGCCGAAACGAAGATGGGTGTATTGTTCTCGTTTCATTCATCTTCAGGATGAGTGTATGAAACACCTCATCACTACAACCATAGAAGCAGGGCAGTTTGTTCGCTAATGGATCCTGGATGTCCAGAAGAAAGACGGAGATTTGGCCAATTACACAAACAAAATAGACTTGGTATGGAGTTCTATGCATGTACAGAAAGTGAGGCTATCGAAATTTTAATAAAGCGTTAGTTTGTGGCATACCGTATCCTGCAGCGCTTGTCGGACGTCACTTACGGTGGCGATGATTATGACCCTCCATCAGGAAGACAAAAATGGGGATATGTCGTCCATGACCTCTGTATGAAGCCCTAGGCGGTCCTGATGCGCAGATCGATGATTGGAGGTCCAAGACCCACTCGAATATCACGATGCTCATGATAGTGAAGAGGACGTGACAATTCGCCTAGAACAGGAGGAACTGTCAGTGTTGTCATTCGGAGGACCAATAGTCGGCTCCAATGAGAACTTCTAAAAAAGCACATCACTGTTTCTCCAGGAAAGGTACACTGTCGCTGTCTGAGGGGCACTCACTGTGGTGTGGTGGCAGTCGCTTGCGGCAGCATGTCGTCAGTTCAAATCTGACCACCAGCTCTTGTCAATTGTTCTTTTGTATTTATCATTCCTGAAAGTGATGAAATATGTTTGTATATGTTGGAATATTAGACGTGTTTAAATACCGCATTGTGGGATGTTCGAAGTTTGTACAAACAGCTACACTCTTTCGTGCAGGAGGTCAGTCCTGTTCCGGCTGCTCGTTTGTGTCCATTATAAAATTACTTAGAGTGATACCTTCTTTTCCGATTTAGTCTCGATTCGGGTTATGACGCTACAATATTTTCATATTGTGTTTTGGCAGTTGGACATAAAAAGTTTAGTGGGTATATTCTGTAACATTTAATTTTTTGTGGAGAAAATCATTAGCTAGAGAAATTTTGATGTTTCGTTCACTGGAACGAACTTTTAATATAATTTCGACTTGCTGATTGGGTGTGATATCCTGCTGGTGCTTTCCAAACTACTTAAATTTTCAGCATTGCCAAAATAAATGGCATAATTTTGAAAAAGGCGAGGTATGTTAAATACAAGAAAAATATTATCTGATCTGTTTCAGTAACACTGGTATAGAAAATATGTTTACGAATTTAATGTGTGTCTACCCCTTATTGGAGATCGGAAAATGACAGCAAAGTACTGTTGAAACCGGTCCTCGATTCACAATAAATACACTGGTGTCCAAAATTAAAGCAACAAACCGCTATTTCCCCGTCCACTGTCTAATTCACGATATAATCGTACTGATTGTCAACAGATGTCCGTACGATCGTGTTCGGCACGGAGGATGCAATTTTGGCCAACTGAAAACCAGGCCAGCGATGACGTCAGGGCACATATCATACGGATTAGTATTTGGCACGTAGTCCCGTCTCTGTAGTCAGACAGTGTCGTATGGCACAGAGAAATCGTCTGCCAGACTCTCTGGTGGGGAGGGCCATAAGAAGAATGGAAGCAGGACAATAGCAAACTGATGTGGCCCGATGGCTTAATGTGAATCGTTCTGTTATTTCTCGACTGTGACGACCGATTATAGAGTTCGTAACTGTATCCCGAAGACCAGAACAGAACCGACCACTTCTGACATCAGAGAGAAAGGACCGTAGTTTGGCTGTTAAGCGCATTACGGTACCGGCCACTCGCATCTGACCTCGCAGTATCCACCAGACGTGTCGTATCGAGGCAAGAGGCGTACAGAAGGCTTCCGCAGGGTGTTCTTAAATGTCAGAGAGCTGCTGGATGTGTATCTCTGACGCGTCTTCACAAAAGGGAACGTCTAGAGGGGTGTCGCCAACGTGCCACCTCGACATTCGAGCTGTACGCCAATGTTCTTTTCACAGATGAGTCTCGATTTTGTTTGGAGGGAACATGGAACACGATTTCGGGACCCGAACATTACCTTAATGGTGTGGGCAGGGATTACGTTGAACGCTGGAACGCCTGCTCATGAAATTGTACAAGTGAATTGGCAGTTTTTAATTGGTGTCAGGTATCGAGACGATATCTTCGGACCTAATGTGCGGTTGTTGCGAGGTGCTGTGGGCCGAGACTTCGGGTTGATGGACGATACTGCTCGACCTCATACAGCACAGGTGGTCGATGTTTTCTCGGAAACGGAAGATATTGTACGCATGGCGTGGCCTGCTCGCTCTTCCTCTTCGAATCCCGTCGAGCATGTCTGTGACGCACTAGGAACACAGGTAGCATCACGACAGCATGCACCAACCACTTTCCAAGACTCGCGCGACCAGCCCTGCAGGAAGATTGCGCGTTATTGCCTTAACATGAAATTGATGACATCATTCACACAGTGCACGACCGTTGTCAGCCCTGTATTGCTGTCAGATTTGGTCACACCCCATTCTGAACACATTAACCAGTTGTCGGAATGTGTGTTCAAATCCGTTAAATTGGAAAAAAGGAAGAACATTTTTGTCTACTGTTACGTATGTTGCAGTTGTTTTGTTCTGTATACTTTACATTGTTTCTGCTTTACTATCACCTTTTATATTATTTTGTGGGAAAATAAACGCTACCTTGCCAAATACCCGTTTGTTGCTTTACTTTTGGACACCAGTATATACAGGGTGAGTCACCTAACATTACCGCTGGATATATTTCGTAAACCACATCAAATACTGACGAATCGATTCCACAGACCGAACGTGAGGAGAGGGGCTAGTGTAATTGGTTAATACAAACCATAAAAAATGCACGGAAGTATGTTTTTAACACAAACCTACGTTTTTTTAAATGGAACCCCGTTAGTTTTGTTAGCACATCTGAACATATAAACAAATACGTAATCAGTGTCGTTTGTTGCATTGTAAAATGTTAATTACATCCGGAGATATTGTAACCTAAAGTTGACGCTTGAGTACCACTCCTCCGCTGTTCGATCTTGTGTATCGGAGAGCACCGAATTACGTAGGGATCCAAAGGGAACGGTGATGGACCTTAGGTGTAGAAGAGACTGGAATAGCACATTACGTCCACATGCTAACACCTTTTTATTGGTCTTTTTCACTGATGCACATGTACATTACCATGAGGGGTGAGGTACACGTACACACGTGGTTTCCGTTTTCAATTACGGAGTGGAATAGAGTGTGTCCCGACATGTCAGGCCAATAGATGTTCAATGTGGTGGCCATCATTTGCTGCACACAATTGCAATCTCTGGCGTAATGAATGTCGTACACGCCGCAGTATATCTGGTGTAATGTCGCCGCAGGCTGCCACAATACGTTGTTTCATATCCTCTGGGGTTGTAGGCACATCACGGTACACATTCTCCTTTAACGTACCCCACAGAAAGAAGTCCAGAGGTGTAAGATCAGGAGAACGGGCTGGCCAATTTATGCGTCCTCCACGTCCTATGAAACGCCCGTCGAACATCCTGTCAAGGGTCAGCCTAGTGTTAATTGGGGAATGTGCAGGTGCACCATCATGCTGATACCACATACGTCGACGCGTTTCCAGTGGGACATTTTCGAGCAACGTTGGCAGATCATTCTGTAGAAACGCGATGTATGTTGCAGTGCTCTCCGATACACACAATCGAACAGCGGAGGAGTGGTACTCATGCGTCAACTTTACGTTACAATATCTCCGGATGTAATTAACATTTTACAATGCAACAAACGGCACTGATTACGTATTTGTTTATATGTTCAGATGTGCTAACAAAACTAACGTGGTTCCATTTAAAAAAAAACGTAGGTTTGTGTTAAAAACATACTTCCGTGCATTTTTGTATGCTTTGTATTAAACAATAACACTAGCACCTCTCCTCACGTTCGGTCTGTGGAATCGATTCGTCAGTATTTGATGTGGTTTACGAAATGTATCCAGCGGTAACGTTAGGTGACTCACCCTGTATAAAAGCGAGTTTATCTCTGAAGTACTTCTTGAAATATTGAAATCTGCAGATCCCCCCTCATCAGAATGTCTGTAATGTGTAGTGTTTTTTGTCAAAAAAACAATAGATCTTGCTCCGCAACGTGTCAGGTATTCTCTCTCTCTCTCTCTCTCTCTCTCTCTCTCTCTCTCTCTCTCTCTCTCTCTCTCTCTCTCTCTCTCTCTCTCTCGTTGCCGGCCGGAGTGGCCGAGCGGTTCTAGGCGCTTCAGTCTGGAACCGCACGACCGCTACGGTCGCAGGTTCGAATCCTGCTTCGGGCATGGATGCGTGTGATGTCCTTAGGTTAGTTAGGTTTAAGTAGTTCTACGTTCTAGGGGACTGATGACCTAAGATGTTAAGTCCCATAGTGCTCAGAGCCATTTGAACCATTTTTTTGAACCATCTCTCTCGTTAAATGCTTTCTTTTCTTTTGGTTTAATTTCTTGTAGAGATAGGCGATTCTGTTATGGTATAAGGTTAACATCTATTTAAAACTTCCTAGTAGATTAAAATTGATTGCCGGAGCAAGACGCGAACCTGGAACCTTGCCTTTACGCTATCATAACTACACTCCTGGAAATGGAAAAAAGAACACATTGACACCGGTGTGTCAGACCCACCATACTTGCTCCGGACACTGCGAGAGGGCTGTACAAGCAATGATCAGACGCACGGCACAGCGGACACACCAGGAACCGCGGTGTTGGCCCTCGAATGGCGCTAGCTGCGCAGCATTTGTGCACCGCCGCCGTCAGTGTCAGCCAGTTTGCCGTGGCATACGGAGCTCCATCGCAGTCTTTAACACTGGTAGCATGCCGCGACAGCGTGGACGTGAACCGTATGTGCAGTTGACGGACTTTGAGCGAGGGCGTATAGTGGGCATGCGGGAGGCCGGGTGGACGTACCGCCGAATTGCTCAACACGTGGGGCGTGAGGTCTCCACAGTACATCGATGTTGTCGCCAGTGGTCGGCGGAAGGTGCACGTGCCCGTCGACCTGGGACCGGACCGCAGCGACGCACGGATGCACGCCAAGACCGTAGGATCCTACGCAGTGCCGTAGGGGACCGCACCGCCACTTCCCAGCAAATTAGGGACACTGTTGCTCTTGGGGTATCGGCGAGGACCATTCGCAACCGTCTCCATGAAGCTGGGCTACGGTCCCGCACACCGTTAGGCCGTCTTCCGCTCACGCCCCAACATCGTGCAGCCCGCCTCCAGTGGTGTCGCGACAGGCGTGAATGGAGGGACGAATGGAGACGTGTCGTCTTCAGCGATGAGAGTCGCTTCTGCCTTGGTGCCAATGATGGTCGTATGCGTGTTTGGCGCTGTGCAGGTGAGCGCCACAATCAGGACTGCATACGACCGAGGCACACAGGGCCAACACCCGGCATCATGGTGTGGGGAGCGATCTCCTACACTGGCCGTACACCACTGGTGATCGTCGAGGGGACACTGAATAGTGCACGGTACATCCAAACCGTCATCGAACCCATCGTTCTACCATTCCTAGACCGGCAAGGGAACTTGCTGTTCCAACAGGACAATGCACGTCCGCATGTATCCCGTGCCACCCAACGTGCTCTAGAAGGTGTAAGTCAACTACCCTGGCCAGCAAGATCTCCGGATCTGTCCCCCTTTGAGCATGTTTGGGACTGGATGAAGCGTCGTCTCACGCGGTCTGCACGTCCAGCACGAACGCTGGTCCAACTGAGGCGCCAGGTGGAAATGGCATGGCAAGCCGTTCCACAGGACTACATCCAGCATCTCTACGATCGTCTCCATGGGAGAATAGCAGCCTGCATTGCCGCGAAAGGTGGATATACACTGTACTAGTGCCGACATTGTGCATGCTCTGTTGCCTGTGTCTATGTGCCTGTGGTTCTGTCAGTGTGATCATGTGATGTATCTGACCCCAGGAATGTGTCAATAAAGTTTCCCCTTCCTGGGACAATGAATTCACGGTGTTCTTATTTCAATTTCCAGGAGTGTATATGAGTGAAACTGTCTCCACCAACAGTTTGCCTCTCCAAATACCTCCTCTCCTACCTTCAGAACATTACGAAAGACAGTAGAAAACAGTAGTAGAAGAGGCATTGGCGGAAGTAAGGCTATGGAGGAGTGTAATGCCTTGTTCTTGGCTAGGTCAGTCGTGAAAGGCAAATGTTCTAGGCTGGCTTCCTGGTCCGACATATAATTTTAATCTGTCAGGAAGTTTCGAAACAGAGCAACTCCGCTGCAGAGTAAAAATTCATTACGGATTCATCTATGTACGTCACTCATCTGCAAGGGAACATTTTATTTACATTTCTCTTTCAGTTTTTAAAATAATTATGTTACACACGCCAGCTTGTCAAGCAGACACCGCTACGTATCATCATTATAGACTATCTCTTTACAATTTATTCTACGTCCACTTCTGTCATGTGGTGGGTGCTTTGTTTACAGATCAGCCGAAAGTTCGCCTCTTCATATCGCAGGGAGGTCTCCAGAGTATGAATGAGGCGACGTACCATGCGGTTCCACTGCTGGTCATTCCCTTCTTCGGTGATCAGCCACACACCGCGGCCAAGGTCGCCCAGGCGGAGATCGGCGTCAGATTACAGTTCAGGGACCTCACCAAAGACTCCCTGATACGTTCTATACGTACCGTCTTGGGGGATACAAAGTAAGTCTCTGATGTATTTAAAAAGTCTCTCGCGGTAGTTTCTCTTTCTTTCATTCCTCATTGTGGATCAAATTTTACTTGGCAGTAGCGGTAGTTTAAAACTTGCTATATCTAGAACGAATGGTCTAGATTTCATTTCTTTACTTCACACACATCAAGGACGTAGGTAGCCAAAGGGTGGCGGGGAGATTTAGCACTGTCTGACTTCCATCTGTTCCCGATAATGAAAGACGATTTTCGGGGACATCATTATGCTTCTAATGAAGACGTTGAGAGGACTGTGAGACTGTGGTTGCGCAAACAGAGCGTCGATTTGTTCCATGACGGATGCAGAAAACTTTTTCATTGTTGGCAGAAATGTGTCCAATTACTGGTGATTACGTGGAAAAGGGAATATTGGTCATGAAAGATAACATTCTAAGGATTATTTCTGCGTTTGATTTATTAAAATATTCCCATCCACTTTCAATCAACGAAGGTAGGGGCATTACTTTGCATTCAACCCTTGTATGTCGACGGCACTAACGGCTTCTACCTATGTGTACTTCAGCCATTACCGACTGTTCTACGTCGTTGGCCTCAATTGAGTTCAGTTTTCTTTTGTTAATCAGTTCACTTCTTACTTGCAGTTTTACTTAATATAAGTGCTGTAGTGTATTATTTTCGAGCTGTCCGCTGTGCCGATAGTTCGTAATTACGGATAAGTTTGTTCTAAGATAACCACAGCATTTATGAGAAGACTATGTAACATCAGTATGACCTTATTGTAAAATAGTTTTTGTAATGCTTTTAGCCTGAAGATGAGGTTTCCCTCGAAACATGTCACTAAATAAATAATACAGTAGTTAACAGTGTTTGTGACTGGTAGCGGTAATTTAAAAAACCTTTTCATATCACTTAAGACTTCTTTCAACCCTACAACTTAACAAAAATACCAAAATATCCAACAACCAGAATTAAAGAAAAAAGATTAAACGGATCTTAGATAACACAAACTTATTGCTCACCATTCGACAACCTATATTGTAGCAATGAGGCAACAAGCACCTTGCCTTAGGTCCCAACCAAAGATACACAATAGTCTTACCACAATCAGGGCTATAGTGAATTGCAGGGACAGCATAACTTACAAACTTAATAAAAATCTCTTCAAACATACACTTTCAATAATAACAGAACAAACATAAAAGTTTCTGATGGAGCCACGATTGCTTTATTTGAAATACAAAATCTTTATTGTTCCAAATCAATAGAACCTACACTACAGATAATTAATGCCATCCTAATAAAGAGAAAACGTCCACTCCCATCACTGAACTAATGGACCTGTTGGAATTCACACTCTCAGATAGCTGTTTCTTTTGCTGTTCCTGATTGATCATTCACAAATTTAGTATTTACATACTGTTGTGCGATTTTACTTAAGTTTTATTCTTCATTAAAGTGGTTTGCAGCAAATTTAAATTTACTGTTATAACTAACGAGGATTATTAGATTTATGGGATATCACATGTAGGATTTTGGTAATCTCTAGTGTATGTAGTATATCCACAATATGTTTGCTCAAACACAGCTGGAATATCAGTGGGGAAACATTAGTTACTTAGTAGAAGTAGAATGTTAGTTTGTTGTTGTTGTTGTGGTCTTCAGTCCTGAGACTGGTTTGATGCAGCTCTCCATGCTACTCTATCCTGAGCAAGCTTCTTCATCTCCCAGTACCTACTGCAACCTACATCCTTCTGAATCTGCTTAGTGTATTCATCTCTTTCTCTCCCCCTACGATTTTTACCCCCCACGCTGCCTGCCCTCCAATACTAAATTGGTAATCCCTTGATGCCTCAGAACATGTCCTATCAACCGATCCCTTCTTTTGGTCAAGTTGTGCCACAAACTTCTCTTCTCCCCAATCCTATTCAATACTTCGTCATTAGTTATGTGATCTACCCATCTAATCTTCAGCATTCTTCTGTAGCACCACATTTCGAAAGCTTCTATTCTCTTCTTGTCCAAACTATTTACCGTCCAGGTTTCACTTCCATACATGGCTACACTCCATACAAATACTTTCAGAAATGGCTTCCTGACACTTAAATCTATACTCGATGTTAACAAATTTCTCTCCTTCAGAAACGCTTTCCTTGCCATTGCCAGTCTATATTTTATATCCTCTCTACTTCGACCATCATCAGTTATTTTGCTCCCCAAATAGCAAAACTCCTTTACTACTTTAAGTGTCTCATTTCCAAATCTAATACCCTCAACATCACCCGACTTAATTCGACTACATTCCATTATCCTCGTTTTGCTTTTGTTGATGTTCATTTTATATCCTCCCTTCAAGACACCATCCATTCCGTTCAACTGTTCTTCCAAGTCCTTTGCTGTCTCTGACAGAATTACAATGTCATCGGCGAACCTCAAAGTTGAATGTTAGTAAGTGGCAGAAATTCCAGTTTACTTTGTTTGATCAGGGCAGTCGAATGAAATAAATTTCTACTGATTAGGAAATGAGGCACTAGAATTAGTAGATACGTTTTGCTATTTGGGCAGCAAAATGTTACCTGCAAATGCAATTTTTCAGTAGCAAGAAAGGAGGACCTTGTTATGATGTAATATAAATTTGTGTTAGAAAGTCTTTTCTGAAAGTATGTTTAATGTCACCATGAATGGAAGTGAAGAAGGACGATAAACTGAACAGACTAAAAGTGAATTCGAAATGTGTTGTCTCAGATGGAGTGTAGGATAAGTTATGAACCAAATCGGCGGAAAGCGGTTTATAGCACAACCACGCTAAAGGAAGGGATTGTTTGGCAGGACAGTTCTTGAGACTTCAAGCACTTGATAACGTGCGGAGTAGTAGTTTTGGGGGTGAGAAAGGTAAAATTCGTAGAGGGAGCCCAAGGTTTTGATATAGAAAACAAATTAAACTGGGTGCTGTTTGTGATAACTGTGCAGAACTGAAGAGGCTTCCACAGGATACACTAATGTAGTGACCTTCATCAAGCAAGGCCAGAGCTACTAAACTGAATTTGGTTTTGTTGTCAGTCTGTTTACTTCACGTATGTTCATCTCGTAAATCTTTGCTCTATGTTAACCTATCACTTCAGGATGGTATACTTCGAATAAGGTTACTCCAGTTTGTATCCTTAGACGCATGATGTTGTTTTCTTATACAGATACGCAGACAACATGAAGAGGCTGTCGGCCGTGTTCCGCGAGCACAGGGCGGACTCCCTGGAGCGGGCCGTGTGGTGGGTGGAGTGCGTGATCCGCCACAGGGGGGCCCCACACCTGTGCAGCGCCGCCCTAGACCTGCACTGGAGGCAGCTGCTGCTGATCGACGTCGTCGCCTTCCTGGTGGTGGTCGCTGCCCTCACACTCTGCCTTGTCTACTTCGTCACGCGGCGGGTAGTATCCAGCTTCAAAGGTAGGAAGCAGAAGCAGAAGAAACAGTGATGTACTCGTAAACAATTCTAGACTCCTTTCCACCAACACTATACATTCAGAAATATTTAAAGGTTACCGCCTCTTTGAAAAGTTTTTCTGTGAAATAACTTCAGATTTTATATCACATTGTGTGCAGGGTGAATCTGATAAAATGTCGTAGGTTGTTCAAGGATATTGTAACCTCCCCCTCACTTATCCACCTTAATGACAGTGAAAAATTAAACCGCGTGTACCTAGTGGAAATTTGGGAAAAGCAATCGTCACCGAAGTTAATCTGTACGTAAAGAGGGAGGAAAGGGTTACATCTACATTAAAGGAAAAATGCAAATGAAACTGGTGGAAATTAATTTTGAAAAGGGGGAAAGTTAATAAAGAAAGTAAATGTGCGGTCGTTACGTTAACAATTAACTGGCGTTAATTAGATATTTTAGATTTAGGGAAAATTACGGTCACCAGTCCTATGGACAACCACTATAATAACCGAAAAAGAAAGTTTATTGCACATATAATTAGCACTAAAAGCGTGGCAACTGAAGGTTGACACGTGTTGTGTGAAAACTGAATGTTTGTCTGAAGTAATGAATTTCGCTACACTCTGGCTTAATTTAGCAAAAGAATTAATAAAACCGGAAAATTGAAAGTTAATTTAGTGACTGAAATTAATAGTGAACTTTGTTTCTGAAGTACTGAGAAATTCAATGAAATAAGGTTAGTCTTGGGCTACCTCAACAATCATTTCAAAAGCTACTTGAATCTACGCAATTTAGAAATAAGAGATTTAACTTTGAACTTGAATTAAATTATTCTGAACAATTAACAATAGTAAAATTTAGTACGTTCCAAGCTGAGCTGCAGTCACAGGTAAGCTAAAATATGGTAACAAAACTAGCACTCTTAATTTGTGCTTGTGTAATCTAAATATTGTAGCCAGCTATGAATACCTTAACTGAACTTTGAAGTTAAAGCAGTGAAATGGAATGATATTACTTTAATGCTGGCGTTTGAATTTAAAACGACACTCGGGTTCATTCCGGAAAAGGAAGGAACCCTGCTTGGTAAAGCAATTGGGACAATGAGCAACAAAGGTTCATGTTAAATTGCTGTAATTTAGTTATGCAAAGGGAACAGTTTTAAAAGCTGAGGTCTGCTATACAGTTCTAAAACTTTACGTGCTTCGAGTCTTCCTTGTTGGTTGATTGAAGGTTTGAAGTCGTCGGTCGAGGAGGTGGCGACAATCACTCATTGTCGGCCGTAGCTGTTGCAGAAGCTGGATGTTGGCGTGCCTTCTTCTCGAGACGGTCTCCAGCCGAAACGGGCTCTTGATGTGTGCCAGCTAACGCTTCCCGTCCGCGACACCATGTCAGAAACTAACATAGCAAGTCGAGCGCAATTACATGCTCCCAAACCCCGAAAGCGCGGTAACTCGCGGGAGCGTCACACAACACACCTGCTCCACTGCCCTGCTCCCGCCGGACTCCCTCTCTGCCCGCGCTCCACGCGGCAGAGTTAACACTACCAAAGATCCTAAACACTTTGGTTCTCCACACGACCTATCGATGTAATCGTTCGATAGCACAGTTTTCCCTAGGCCAGACCCAGCGCAAAAGTACAAATAATATTTACAAAACGAACCAATTATACATCGACGTAAATGCATAAATAGTGAAACAATTACAATATATAAAGACACAGAAATGTCATATCTTCAGGTAACAAACAAAGGAAAAAGATTTATAGTACAATAGATGGAAATAGGAGGATATGCATTTCCGGCATTACTTTATCTTCCCAATATTTAGATACTGGAGATCCTGGTATCTGGTGAATCATTGCAGAGTAGCTGCACTTCGTATGATATACACTCCTGGAAATTGAAATAAGAACACCGTGAATTCATTGTCCCAGGAAGGGGAAACTTTGACACATTCCTGGGGTCAGATACATCACATGATCACACTGACAGAACCACAGGCACATAGACACAGGCAACAGAGCATGCACAATGTCGGCACTAGTACAGTGTATATCCACCTTTCGCAGCAATGCAGGCTGCTATTCTTCCATGGAGACGATCGTAGAGATGCTGGATGTAGTCCTGTGGAACGGCTTGCCATGCCATTTCCACATGGCGCCTCAGTTGGACCAGCGTTCGTGCTGGACGTGCAGACCGCGTGAGACGACGCTTCATCCAGTCCCAAACATGCTCAAAGGGGGACAGATCCGGAGATCTTGCTGGCCAGGGTAGTTGACTTACACCTTCTAGAGCACGTTGGGTGGCACGGGATACATGCGGACGTGCATTGTCCTGTTGGAACAGGACGTTCCCTTGCCGGTCTAGGAATGGTAGAACGATGGGTTCGATGACGGTTTGGATGTACCGTGCACTATTCAGTGTCCCCTCGACGATCACCAGTGGTGTACGGCCAGTGTAGGAGATCGCTCCCCACACCATGATGCCGGGTGTTGGCCCTGTGTGCCTCGGTCGTATGCAGTCCTGATTGTGGCGCTCACCTGCACGGCGCCAAACACGCATACAACCATCATTGGCACCAAGGCAGAAGCGACTCTCATCGCTGAAGACGACACGTCTCCATTCGTCCCTCCATTCACGCCTGTCGCGACGCCACTGGAGGCGGGCTGCACGATGTTGGGGCGTGAGCGGAAGACGGCTTAACGGTGTGCGGGACCGTAGCCCAGCTTCATGGAGACGGTTGCGAATGGTCCTCGCCGATACCCCAGGAGCAACAGTGTCCCTAATTTGCTGGGAAGTGGCGGTGCGGTCCCCTACGGCACTGCGTAGGATCCTACGGTCTTGGCGTGCATCCGTGCGTCGCTGCGGTCCGGTCCCAGGTCGACGGGCACGTGCACCTTCCGCCGACCACTGGCGACAACATCGATGTACTGTGGAGACCTCACGCCCCACATGTTGAGCAATTCGGCGGTACGTCCACCCGGCCTCCCGCATGCCCACTATACGCCCTCGCTCAAAGTCCGTCAACTGCACATACGGTTCACGTCCACGCTGTCGCGGCATGCTACCAGTGTTAAAGACTGCGATGGAGCTCCGTATGCCACGGCAAACTGGCTGACACTGACGGCGGCGGTGCACAAATGCTGCGCAGCTAGCGCCATTCGACGGCCAACACCGCGGTTCCTGGTGTGTCCGCTGTGCCGTGCGTGTGATCATTGCTTGTACAGCCCTCTCGCAGTGTCCGCAGCAAGTATGGTGGGTCTGACACACCGGTGTCAACGTGTTCTTTTTTCCATTTCCAGGAGTGTATAACCCCATTTTTCATTGTATATGAATTGCACTGAAAATATCTGCAAACATTGCAGTTGTCGACAGTATGCACTGTTCGTCCTGTTAGGAAGTAAACTGGGTTCCATTCACTTGTTGCTGACAGCATTAACGCCCACTTTACTCTTCGTCCTCAAGTCTGAATTCAGTGCTGCGCGGTTCGCTCTCTGGTTGTATTTTCGGCAGTATTAGTTGTACGTTTTGGGACACAGCAGTGTGGATGGGTTTATAGCGAAGAGTTGGTCGATGTGCATATTGTGCGCGGATTTACTGAATGCAATGCAACGCCGCCATGTCGACTCTGTGCTGAGGTGCCCCCACAGTGACAGCAGCCACGGGACTGTCGCACCTGTACACAGGCAACTTAGAGAAAGTGGGTACTTCTGCATTAAAATAGAAGACATTTAAATATTTTCCACTATTGTGACTTTGTTTTCACAGAAAAAAAGGCAACTGCCGTAACAGACCGAATACTATTATATTATGTTGTGTGCGTGTTACAATTAGATTTTCAAGTTGAAACAGAACCACCGGAGTGGGGCGAAACTGGACGCAGTGTTATGACTTGATATCTCAAGTTAAATTGTACAATCTCTAATACTAAATTGGTGGCGCGCGGGATTAGCCGTGCGGTCTAAGATGCTGCAGTCATGGACTGTGCGGCTGGTCCGGGTGGAGGTTCGAGTCCTCCCTCGGACATGGGTGTGTGTGTGTTAGCCCTCAGGATAATTTAGGTTAAGTGGTGTGTGAGCTTAGGGACTAATGACCTCAGCAGTTAAGTCCCATAAGATTTCACACACATTTGAACATTTTGAACTAAATTTGTGTTGTAGCTCTGGTTGCATTTGCTTAAGTTACTGAGATTTTACGTGCTAAGGAAATACGTAGTAAGAATACGGAGTGCCTTGTACAATAAATTTGTCTGTTACGGTTTAAGTTTTATGTTTCTTGTGCGTTGGTACCTTAGCATTCCTAGCTCCACGCTTGCTGAAACATTTCAACACCATTGCGCCACGGTCCTCTCCAGGCGTCCACCAGTTCTCCGAAAGCTATTACAACCAGCGACACTTTGGCACATGGCACACGCGACACCTGAAGCTGCAAGACCGTAACATAAACAAATACTGGCCTCATTGTTGTCGCCGTCATTCCGCCGTCGTCCTGGCAGGTTAGCCAAAGGGTTCTCCAGCCACCTGATGGGCAGAGGGTCGAAGTGAGGCGCTCCTAGACACCGAGCCGCAGGGGCGCTCGCCAGAGCCACTCACCACTACTCGCCCTCCGGTTTGGTTTTCGCTCCTTAGAAGTTCACGCCAGTTAGCTGCCATGGGCGGGTTGGACCAAACCCTTCTGGATACAAGCCCTATGCGCAGTGGCCATATTGGGTCGTGACGTCACAACCTGTTGGCCATCTTATCTTCAGTCGGCAGTCCTGTTGGCGTGTATATTGTGTTCAAAGTATGTGACACGTGAAAGTGATATATATTTCATACAGTATTCGCCTACAGTTCTGCGAAGTATGGGATACAAGTGCTGCCTTTGCTTTTGCCAGGGAAATTATAAATCTCAAAAAGGCATGAAAGTGCACATGTTTCGATTCCCCAAATGCGTGAAGTTGAGAAATCGCTGGATTGCAGCTATTCCCAGACAGGAATTTGTGTCTATCCATCATTCAAGCGTAAGTAAATAAAAAAAAAATTGTAGCTTGTTATTTGATTCCATTGCACCACATTTGCCAATTGTTTTTAAAAGCAGCTACCTGGTATGTATCATGTACAAGTATAATTTGTTTCTTAATTCTGGACCCGTGTTGCGAGGTTAACACGAAACTGGCTGTGAAATGTCTGTCATATCTGCAACTATTGTCACACAGAATAGTTATATTAATCAGTGTGGCTCGAAAATGTTTAGTATTCCTTATCATTCCTACCAGATTATTGAGTTTCCAGTACTTTTATTTGGAAGAGCTACTGAATGAGTTTGTTCAGTTTTACATATATTGTGTTCCGCTATTCGGAAATAATTTCAATTTGAGTAAACTACCTTAGAAAATTGCTTTAATGAATTCAGTGTTCGACAGATTAAGCAGTATAGAAAGCAGAATTTCGAGGTAAGTGCATTATAATTAAATTAACAGCACTCTGTGACACGAATTTCAATCAAGGATATAGGAGAAACGATCTTTTCATGTTTAAGATTCTAAAGTTCTGGAGAAACAGGGAAATAAAATATTTTTTCGGGTTTTTGATTTATTAAACATTATGTCAGGAGGTGCTCCATTTCGTCGAATGATTTGAGTTTCGTGTGAGGTCAGCAAACTTTGAAGTAGAGAGAAAAATTTACGAAAATAACCAGGGAAACAAATTCTTAAATTCTGTAGGAGCTCCAGCTGCTTTAATTAAAACCGAAAACGTCTGCTTGTTGTTGCATATTGCCGATTTTTTACTGCAAGAAAGCGTAGCTCCTGAGGTAAAAGACAGAATTCAAAATTACAGTTTGTATTCAAGCCTAGTAACGCGTATTTAAGGCAAATCGTCAAAATAATTTTACATCTTGAAGAAACATAGGGCAGTTTTGTTCAGTTAGTTTACGCAATGATATAAATTTTCATACTTTCATTACAAGGACATGTAGAAGAGGAAAGCACGAGAATACCTTTGCGGTCTCAACTCCAAAATTCGTAAAGTTCTTATAGCTACAGAGTGCTTAACAGGAGCGTTCCGATACAGACCCGGCCATCAGCATGTGACGTCACAAGTGTGCGCGCAGGCCTGTAGTTTAGGTGGTGTTGGTTGGACACAGCGACGTGTAACCATAGAGTTCACGAGATAGCGCCACGCCCGGACCGCGCTAGCAACGGGACCATACGAATTTCCCTCCAGCGATATGATTCACACTGACAAGTTTTGAACGACATCAATAACAAGGAGCCCCTTGAATGCGAAACCGCAACTTCAGTTTTTAGTAAGGCCCATTTGAACAACAATTATGACAGGAAAAATATTAGCTCCTAATGACACGCCACGTGCATCAGGAGGGAGGCGCAGAGGTCAAACTTTTATGGGATGTATGACTTACATCATGAACAGTGAATAAATATCAACGCGCCACACTGATAACAAAGGTTCGCACCATCAAGATTGAAGGCGAACTGTTTGGGAGTTACAGACCGTGCACGACGTTTAGCTAGGTATTCACTCTTAAAGAATGCACATAGAACGGTGTGACGGCGTGATGAGAATTAATGAATGTGATGGCGTGTAGCCGAATACAAAATAGTCTGTTGTGGAGCATATCGTGGAACTGACTATTCTCGAGATAGTGCGATAATATGTTTTATAGGCCCGGAAGAAATATAGAGGGGCTGAATTTGTCCAGTGGTTCTAGGTGGTATGAATTACAATATCACACACTTTTCAGGACGAATACTTTGCTCTAGAGGAGTGTGATTTTTATACGCAGACCAGGAATCGAGCAAAAGCAAGTTTTCTGACCATTATTGGCCAAAAGCAGTGTTCGTACCATAGTTGTAGTTGTCCTACGCCCATTTTCCCACTCATGCTTGCTGTGGCATAAATATTCCCCACTGCCCTTGCAAGATCACGTACACGAGAAAGAATCTTAGCGGGGAGTCCACCTCCAGCTTTTCGCAGCACAGTAAATAGCTTTCCAGCCAGTTTTACATCCAGATTAACAGTCGGCATTATCGTATACGAATGTGTTAAGGCACTTTATTTTAGTTGATCTTGACACGGCTCCTTCATCATTGTACGCCTGAAGTGCATTGTCCGCACAGTCGAGCTTATACGACACAACGCATTCCACCGACTCATCATGTACAAACGCTGATATATCATCTGCCACTTCTTCCTCACTCTGAGAAATTTCTTGCGTTTCTGTCTGGCGAAATACCAACTTCGGCAACTGTTGCTGTAGGCTTAATGTACTGTTTGCTCTGTTTATCGTTGCCAGTGTTCTGCTTTGTGTCAACACGAATAGCAGTGTAGCACAGTTAAGTTATTCAACTACGCTCCGTAGCCTTATGCTGTGCTCACCACTGCATACCTCTAGTCACGCCCCCTGTTGCCATTAACAGGGGCAATATTGTGACTGCATGGAAAACAATATGTGGCGCGTCGAATGCCGTAAACATTATTGACCTTTTGCGACTTTCACTCAAGGCGCTCCTTGTAAGAATTAAACATATATAAACAGGAAGATTTAACTCTCAAACGTTTTCGAGAAAACAGAGTTCGATAATTTTAGACCTGCTGATGTACTTTGTGTTATCTCTGTTAATTAACGATTCCGCAGCCGAGCTGTTAGTTCCATAAACACGATACCTCTGGATCGAATCTCACTGTTGGTTCATTTCTGTCTATTATTCTCAGATAATTCCAACAGATTTATTTTGACTGTGCAAATTATTATTTAATATTTTCATAATCTAGGAATACGAGAAGTTTCGTTAGAATATTCTGGGATACAAGAACAACACAAAAGAATTTTCAGCCAGATCAGTCTACCATTTTGTTTGCATTTGTGAAAAGTAGAATGTATAACGAATACAGTAGTGACAACTCAGACTGAAACTGGTCCTAGAAACATCGACAATGACAATTATTGCGATATACAGCACGTGTAACGAAAGCCGAATTTTTGAATGTGTACGGTTTTTTCAGTGCGCCTATTCCAAAGCAAACTTGGTTTACATTCATAAACGGTTCTCTGCCTCCATACATTCCCGTCACCTACTCCGCATATCTGTTGTTAGAATTACGGGTAATGAAAAAGTAAATGAAACTTTCGATCCAGAGACCTCGCTGTTATGAAACTGAGTGCTTACTTACTCGCTGCGGGTTCCTGAATATTAGCGACTATACGAAGTATGCCTCTCAAATCCGATTCTCCCGAAAACGGTTGGGAGTTGCGTCTCTGTGTTCACATACGTTGAAGTCATAGTCGTGCCTTAGACACCTCATCAGTGTGACTCAAAACGGGAAGTTCGTACGGTCTATTTGTATGCTCTGCAATGGCCAGAACCCCACTACAAAGCTTTGCTGTCCCGGTCAGTAGGTCGAGGCCCGTCTTGGTCTAACCTGTTTTACGAACTACATCTACATCCATACTCCGCAAGCCACCTGACGGTGTGTGGCGGAGGGTACCTTGAGTACCTCTATCGGTTCTCCCTTCTATTCCAGTCTCGTATTGTTCGTGGAAAGGAAGGTTGTCGGTATGCCTCTGTGTGAGGTCAAATCTCTCTCTGATTTTATCCTCATGGTCTCTTAGCGAGATATACATAACAGGGACCAATACACTGTTTGACTCCTTGGTGAAGGTATGTTCGCCGGCTGGTGTGGCTGAGCGCTTCTAGCCGCTTCAGTCTGGAACCGCGCGACCGCTACGGTCGCAGGTTCGACTCCTGCCTCGGGCATGGATGTGTGTGCTGCTCTTAGGTTTAAGTAGTTCTAAGTTCTAGGGAACTGATGACTTCAGATGTTAAGTCCCATAGTGCGCAGAGCCATTTGAACCATTTTTTTTTTTTAATGTATGTTCTCGAAACCTCAACAAAAGCCCGTACCGAGCTACTGAGCGTCTCTCATGCAGAGTCTTCTACTGCAGATTATCTATAATTTCCGTAACGCTTTCGCGATTACTATCTGATCCTGTAACGAAGCGCGCTGCTCTCCGTTGGATCTTCTCTATCTCTTCTGTCAACCCTATCTGGTACAGATCCCACATCGATGAGCAGTATTCAAGCAGTGGGCGAACAAGTGTACTGTAACCTACTTCCTTTGTTTTCGGATTACATTTCCTTAGGATTCTTCCAATGAATCTCAGTCTGGCATCTGCTTTACCGACGATCAACTTTATATGCTCATTCCATTTTAAATCACTCCTAATGCGTACTCCCAGATAATTTATGGAATTAGCTGCTTCCAGTTTCTGACCTGCTATATTGTAGCTAAATGATAAAGGATCTTTCTTTCTATGTGTTCGCAGCACGTTACACTTGTCTACATTGAGATTAAATTGCCATTATCAATGGGCTTAATAAAGGGACTATGGAGCTCCCGATCCGCTTCAGGCTCATCCCGACCCACCATCTTCCACCATAGCATACCCTGAACACCAATAATGTAAAGCATTAGCCAAAACTGAGGAATAAATTTATGAGAAAATATGTTTAGTGCCCTAGTGCTGTATGCAAGTAGCTCGTGAACTGCTGTGAAACGAGAAAAGTAGGGCAAGAGTTTAATACGTGGTGTTATAGGAAGTATTGAAAGTTAGGTGGACTGCGAAAAAATGAGAGGGTTATCATCAGAACCACCGAGGAAACAAATAAGTGTAAACATATACAAGAAGAAGGGACAATGATAGGACACGTTGAAAATAGGGGATAACTTCCATGGTATTTGAAGGAGCTGAAAAAGGTAAGAAGTCTTTGGAATATCTCCCACAAATAATGCAGCACGATGGATGTAAGTGCCACTCTTACATGAAACGGTTGGCATAGGAGAGGAACTTAACGTGGGCTGTATCAAACTCTACAGATGTAAAAATAAAAGATTAATGTAGCGCTTGTAATCCACCAGACCTTTATTGTTCCTTGTGTACTGGAGCCCCGAATAATAGCGTATCTGTGTAGTATGTAACACATTATATCACTTTTGCGTACAAAACTGTATTCTAAGAGAAAATGCTGCTCAATTTGCCATGTGAGGTATACCACAATACAACGTGTGAAAGTCAGTTGGCCCTTTTCATAAATATCCTCTATATTTATCTCATAGCCTCCCGTGACGCACGTAATTATCCATTTCGAGGTCACTAGTTGGAAGGTAACTTAGAGGACATTAAAACCAAGGTGTCAACAGAACGAGTGTGAAACGAATTTCCCTGTTAAGTGCATAGCGAATAAATGCAAAGAGTGCATTGACAGCCTCTGCGAAGGATGAAGAATCATCAGTTGACACAGATGAAATGAATGTCCGTTTGGAAGATGTATAGGATCCCTATTAGAGTTTGAAAGAGCTTTGGAAACGTTACTTTACAGCAGCAAGGTGTAAGACTTACGTAAGTTTCTTTCAGAATTTCTAAAGAGGTTGAAGTGAGTGACAACAACACGATTACTGAAGTTGGTCTGTCGAATGTAAGAGAGTGATGACATTCTGAAAAATTTCAGCCGCGCAAACCCGTACGTATTAACGCACAGATAAATTCGACGAATGGCTCATAACCAACAATTTTCTGATAAGAATGACATCCAGAAAAATTAAAAAAGTAAGAAACGGCTAGGTGACGATAGGTATGGCTTTAGGGAAGATAAAGACACCCAGATAGGCAGTTCCATCTAATGGTGGAAAGACTAAGAAATTTTCAAAATGTTGAACCTGAAAAAGCGTTTGACAGTGTACAATAGCGCAATAAATTCGAAATATTCAGAAAGAAAGTGTAAGCTTTTGGGAAATAGGCGTATTGTATATCATGTAGAAGAAACATTAGGGAGCAATAAGAATGATAAAGCGGGAGAGAAGGACTCAGATTACAAAGGGTGAATGGCAAAGGTGCATTCTCTTCACTGCTGTTAACCTGCGCGTGGAAGAATCTAATCTGGATGTAAATGAAAGATTCAGCAGTGGGTTTAAAATTGTGAGGGCAAGGATACCAGTGACAAGATTTGAGCGTGATATCATTCCTGTTCTCATTGTGAGGGAGATTTACCTGTTGAATGGAATTAAGTCTCACTAACATGAGATACGCAGTGGCTTGATCTTTAGCTATCAGAAGTGCATGAAAGAAAAAGGTGAATTGGGTTTCGCACGAATTTTTCGGAGTGCATGCTGATTGGCATAATTTGTGTTACTTGTCTTTTAATCGTGAAACTTTAAGCTGAATGTATAAAGGTGAAGGTTCGAGCAAAATAAATATATTCAGATCTTCACTAGGGAGAAGTGTTTTAACTGTGGGTAGCAGTCGCACCAATAAATTTCTCTACACGACATTCAGGAATCACGTTTTACAGATTCCACGGACAGGTGTCAC
Organism: Schistocerca serialis cubense; assembly: GCF_023864345.2. Taxonomy (NCBI): domain Eukaryota; kingdom Metazoa; phylum Arthropoda; class Insecta; order Orthoptera; family Acrididae; genus Schistocerca; species Schistocerca serialis. Next base: position 1,151,010,998 of record NC_064639.1, read on the forward strand.
TGAGAAGTGGAAATAAGTCGAATGAAATACGTTAATGAAATATAATGAATAATTCATAGTCACTGAATATTGTAATATCTACGTCCAATTATAAATTACGCTGTAACCGGAACTATATTTTTGTGAACGACAGTAAACTACAATGAAGTCGAAGGTTTATTATTCAATCTGAAACGACTGCTTTACTCCTAAGACACTAGGTACGCTCTGTTTACTTGTTGAAGAATTGTGTTGCGATATATTTGTACGCTGCACGTAAAAGAACATTATCACGTGCTGGTAGAAATTAAAATAAACAGTAATTGAAAGATATCTCCTCACTCGAGTGTTCAGATTAAACTAAATATTACCAGAGTGTTGGAACAAACAATTAAAAACACGAAAAACTTACACTAATTTACACTACTGTTCACAAACACCTCCGTAACAATTTTGAGATGACCCATCACTTACTTGGTCATAAACTTGTGGGAATAAGGAATACCAACCACCCGTAATTTTTATGAAATGTATTAATTACACGACCAGTTTCGACACTGTACCGGAGTCATCTTTAGGCCCCTATCCAAATCGAATGGTAATATCCAACCATCTGGGTGAAGCTGGTCACGTAACTAACTTATTTTACAAAAATTGCGGCTGTTGGTATTTCTAATTTGTCCAAGACCACAATAATCGATGTTAACAGGACCTGGAATAATTATGTGTAAGACAGACTTTTTGTTACTTCATAAATTAAAGTTTCGAAAGATTTTCGATAGATACCATAGTGAGCTGTCGTATGTTACTAACATACATTGCGGTGACACTACTGAAGACAAAATAATACCTTACGATTAGGCACTAACAGCCAGATGAATTCGGTAGTTCTAAAGCATATTACGTGAATCAAAGTAGCTCATACAACATATTTGTAATGACTTCTGACTGCTTCGAGCACTTTATGATTTGCAGAATGAACATCGTTTCTGCAGACAGAGTGTAATCAGAAGATATGCAAGTAACTTCGGCTGTAGGTAGGGGAGTTTCACGTTCGTCGTCTATGAAACCATAAACTGGGTGGGGGAAAGCCACGTGAAGGCAGGCTGACGCGAAGCGGTCGTCGGCTGTTGAGTCTGTGCGCTACGTATTTATCTGCACAGTCTTGTTATGAATGGGGTGTAATGCCCCATATTCGGATCAGTGACTGCTGTACGTCAGACACATGTGGTCGTTCTGTAAGGTGGTTTACGCCTGTGGAAACGTTGTCTCTGTGCTACTGAAGATTCACAATGGAAACTGTGACTTTGAAACCTGAATTATTGTGTATCCTTTGATATATCCCGATCAATGCTGCTTCTACCGATTATCACCCCCATGTTCGAGTAGTTTGATTGGCGCCATGTTGCTATGTTTACGTAACACCTTTCTGTAAGAGAGTATACACATGTTATTTCTACAGTCGCACCATGTCTGACATAGTCACACGCAGCACACCTCCAAATGGGACAATCCGACCTGTGACATTCCACCACTCAGGTTAGTGTCCTTACGGTGTGTTCCAGCAACTCAATGCATACTTGCAAAGATTGAGTCTTAGATGAATAACATGAAAGAGTTCCATCACCAATAGGATAGACTTTCTGGGAAGCTGCAATTTGTGTGAGAGGGAAACTCCCTACAAATTACTTGCACGAATAATACTGGAGTCCTCATACGTAAGTTGGATGCATTTTTGGATGGCCAACAGGGACAGCAAGCCCATGAAAAGTGGGTCGCCCATCCAATAGTTCTCACACAATTATCAGTGAACGTTATTCAGGCCGGTAAATATCGTTGAAACTGTGGTCTAAGGTAGTGTCTTTGAAAAAGTAATCAAAACATCCTCGGTCACTTGTTCGAACTCCGCCAAAGCTTAGAATTTGAATAAAAATCATCAGCATTTGCGGCTGAAGACTTCCAGCGTAAGAAGTCACCCTCATTCTGCCAACGGCTTGGTCAGTGGGGGTGGAGGAGTGGGCCTTGGGGTGGGAAACCGCCCCTAAAACACAGAGGAATCAGCAGCGATCAACGACATGAGGATGCAGAAGACAATGGGAACCGCTGTGTTGAAGACACGTAACGTGTATACACAGGACATGTGGCCTGCTATTCAAAAAGTGTCATGATGATCTCTCCACTGGCAAGAGATTACGGAATAGGACCTCTTTCGGGCGACAGGAAGGGGACTACCAAATGGGAGCTCACCATGAGAAAAAGACTGAATAACTAACGAAAACGTCATGTCCTACTAGTCGGGGTGCTGAATGACAGAAGTCTGAAAGTGGTAGGGAAGCTAGTGAACCTGAAAATGGAAATGCTATGGCTCAGTGTAGATACATTTGGGGTCAGTGAAGTGAAATCGAAAAAGACAATGACTTCTAGTCAGACGAGTGTAGCAGTGCATCAACAGCAGCAGAAAATGCTGTAACTGGAGTAGAACCCGTTATGAACAGGAAAATACAAGAGAGAGTTAATTTCTGTGAACGGTTCATTGATAGCCTTGTTCTCGTCAGAATCGGCAGCAAACAAAACCCAACAACGATAGTTGTACATGCCGACGTCGCATGCAGTAGAAGAAGAAACAGAAAAAGTTTATGGAGATACTGAACTGGTAATTCAGTATGTAAATGGAGACGTAAACCTAATAGTCATCGGGAACAGGAATGCGATTGTGGGGGAAGTATAACACTTCTGTCCGTTAGAGCTGTACCATAACCTTAAAGTTGGAAGCAGTTCGTGTAGTAAAAACTATCTTGTTTAAGCAATTATTGTATAAAGCAACAGAGCAGTGTTACCCTCTGAAAGGAATTTTATTATGTTGACAGGGTTGTACCTAACGGAGGTGGCTTATCGGAAGTGAAAGTCAGAATTACGTAGATATTTGAACAGTAACAAACAATATTTGACCTATCTACACTGTTCAAAGAATAAGGAAAACGGTCGCCAGCCTAATTAGGCAAGAGAATGCTTGACATTCTTGTTTAAGAAAGTAGGTACGAGTAACTTTAACGGAAAAACACAACCTACACTTTGCCACACGCGAGTGCAATGAAATCTGGCACCTGAATACAGTATGTTCACGTTAAGGTTGGAGCTAACAGATCAGAACAAACTGTTTGCATAAATATAACAGATAACAAAATACACTATTATCATGAGGACTTAGTCAAACTGAATGATCTCAATAACATTACTCTTAATATTCACTGTAGAATCGTAAATTGGACATAGGTTTAGTACTACTTTTCAAAAAAATTCCTATCTGGCATGAAATATGGAAATGGTTTACAGCAAATTTAGTTACTGTGCATAGATTAAGTCTCTCACTACTAAACACCTTTCTACTTAGAATGAAAATTAAATGGAGTTCACTAATAAATTACTTCTCACTGTCTTTTGAATAAAGAAGTTACTATTTTCATAGACAGTGGCCTTTCTATTAATGGTTTTCTAGCATGAGCACAATATACAAACTGTTGACCATGTTACACCATTAATACGCACTTTTAATACACAAGAGGAACCCAATATTGTACAGAATTTCACTTGAATAACAAGAGTAATTGAAACTTTCTATGCTTAAGTAACTTAGTGCATTTCAACTACCTTCAATGGAGAGGGGCCCTTAATTTTGACCACTGTAGCAGAGCAAACTAAACATAGTTTCAATACACTAAAGAAACAAGCCCTAAACAAGCATGAAGATGTAACTTTCGACAATATCAGTTCTCAACTTTTACTGCATTGAAACACAAAATTGAGATATTTGTATGATCCTTTCAACAAACAATATTAAATTTAGCACACTCTATTGCCATAATAATTTTAATATGCTTTCAATAAAGGACACTCGGTAATCACTTTAGTTCAAACCGAGAGGAACCTGAGAGGTATTATGATGAGGAAAAATCAAGGTAGATACATAAATTCAGTTATAAATTACTTTATATTTCAGCACACTAACACATCCAATGAGTTGATCCTTCACTGTACATTACAACAGTTCTTCTGTTGTATTACAGTGATTGCGCAATGTGGTGGCGAGTGCATGTTGGTAGGTGGATTTGCAGGTAGAACTGCTGGACTCTCATTTCTTGGTGGCGATGATAGATACCAATTTCAGAATAGTTACAGCTCTTTGTCCATCCATCCGAGGCATTGGAAGGCGTCAAGAAAAGCCTCTCTCGGAACCAGCACAATACACAACGTTCACATGAGCAGTTGACGGTTTGGTAGTTCGTCCCCGACTGACTCTTTGTTCCACCTTTCTATCCATGCCAACCACAGTTTGCTCACGCTGTATGCTTCCGTTCCCGAGGGGAACCACAACACCTTTTACATATGAAATAACTAAGAACCCTAAGTGAAGGTCAGCAGTTTACATAACAGCAACCAAACACATTAAATAAAAAAGGTCATTTGCACATATTGACATTTCTGCAAAAAAAATATTTAAACAAAATTATTCAACCTCAAAGATAACCGAAGAGAATATTTGAGAAAGACAAAGCATCATTTGCTCATATTGTGCATATTACAGAGATTGCACTTCATTACAGTATCGAATTAATTATACACTAATTACAGAAGTTCAACGATGGGATGTTGAACAAAGTAGAAAGCTAAATGAATCAACAAAAGGTATGTAGTGTCTAAGCTATTGTGTTACAGAAGGAGTAAAAGAAAAGGTTACAGGAGGACATGGGCTTGGTAGTAGAAATAAGAGACGAGAAAGACTAATTATGTAATACATTTCAGGTGGTAATAGCGAATACTCTGTTCAAGAATCAGAAGAGGAGAAGATACACTTGTAAAAGACCAGGTGATACAGGAAGAGTTCAGTTAGGCTACATCACGCTCAGACAGAGATTCCGACTCAGATCACAATTTGGTGGTGATGATGGGTAGGTTGAAGTTTAAGAAACTAATAAGGAAGAGTCGACGTGCAAAGAAGTGGGATATGAAAGTACTAAGGAATGGGCATCTCCAAAAAAAGGGCAAGAAGTTGGGTAGAAAAATGTAGGTAGAAGGAAGGTAACAGCGAAGAAACCATGGGTAACAGATGAAGTACATCAGTTGATCAACAAAAGAAGCAAGTACAAAAATGTTCACGGAAATTCAGGAATACAGAAATACAAATCACGTAGGAATGTAATAAATAGGAAGTGCAGGGAAGCTAAGGTGAAATGCGTACGTGAAAACTGAAGAATTTGAAAAAAAGATATTGTTTTCGAAACGAATGACTGAGCATATGGGAAAGTGAAACAACCTTCGGTGAAATTGAAAGCAAGGGCGGTAACATTAGGACTGCAATGGGAGTTCGACTGTTAAATGTAGAGGACAGAGTAGGTAGTTGGAAAGAGTACACTAAAGTCCTCTATGAGGGGAAAGATTAGTAAGTAGGCTGTTTGATTAGTTAGCTAGTCAGATGATTTGTTTGATAATTAAAAGTTGTGTGGCGTCATGACCACGAAACAAACAAAACTTATCCGAATCTGCGGAAAAAGTTTATATTTGGGTCAACATCTGTAAAACTCTAATTCCTCTCTCTCAAACCCCTCCGTATGCCGGAGAGAGGGAGAGTTTTAGTTTTAGCGAATAAAAATTTATGAAGTAAATAAATACTTTTTATTTATCCGTAACTATTTTCCACGCAAAATTGAGAACAGGGATTTTCTTAAATTACAGCGCCAACTACCAAGAATCAAAACAAATGTTTAACACAAAATGTACGTAGTTTTTGATGTAGAATCTGATTATGCAATAAAAAATGGGGGTTCCCATTTGGAATTTTAAATTTGCCTCCCGCTCCACCCCGAGGGAGCTGGGGTGGCGGACTAATTTTAGCACCAGCACATGTCCCCATCAAAAATAAACATCTTTGGATTGTGTACATATTTTCGTGTGTAGCTAATTTTTCGAGTTATTCTGGTTTGTCAACTTAAAATTTACACCCTGTACATCGTGATAATACTTTCAGGAAAGTTATATTGCCATCGGTTACGCTCATCATAAAGCCACTACATGTGGCACATTGCCAACTGTCCATTGAAAACATGAAGGTAAACCCACAGAAAAGACACTCCCATGAAACACTAAGTACACCAAAATAAAAACCATAACTGTATTAGCAAGGCACAGCGGTGTCAAATATATCAAATAGAGCACATACTTCGCTGTCAGATTTGTGCACTGCAAACAGGTAAGCGGCAAATAAGTAAGCATCTGGCTTAATGTGAATCTTAACTGCTAGCTGGTATGTTCTTCACTGTGAACACCAATGTTTAAAGTTATGCTTTGCGCGTGGTTATGTGAGTCCACTGGGCATAGTCTTGCACTGAAGATGATCGCTCTGTGATTGAAACCAATGTGCAAAGATAACAAACGGCTTCAAATTTATACGACCAGTGGTAGTTGTCTGCAATACTTCCTGTGTAGTTGTGGCTCAGAAATTTCCCAATAGAACTCCAGCTCAAGATACATGTTGGTAATCGGGTCCGTTCTCAACATACACACATCTGACAGCAGCGTATGTGCTATATTTTATGTATTTGAGACCTATATGTCTTGCTGATACAGTTATGGTTCAATGGAGAGATGGCAATATGCATTATAAGTGACGTATCTCATGAAGGTGGCCATATAAGTTTTCTAAAACTCGTAATCAGGAAATATATCGACTGCGATCTGGGCTACAAAACTTCTACAATGACTGGGAAAAAATCGCAGCAACAAAAATTTATTAACATAGAGTAATTAAATTTTTGGTATACATTTCCCTAGGTAACATATTTCAGTGTTTAATTATGCAAGATTACAGGTTAATCTAAACGCGAGATAAATCAGTGCGAACTTGAAATGCTGGTACATTAATAAACGTTGAAACCGCCGGAATGTAGAATACAAGCACGCAAACGTGAATACCTTGTGTCTTACAGGTACTGTGGGATGGAGTTACGTGTCTGTTTTCACTTGGACGGTCAATACAGGGGCGGTTAATGCTGGTTGTGGGTGACTCTAGAGTTCAGAATGAGAGTTTCACTCTGCAGCGGAGTGTGCGCTGATTTGAAACTTCCTGGCAAACTATAACTGTGTGACAGACCGAGACTCGAACTCGGGACCTTTGCCTCTCGTGTGCAAGCGCTCTACCAACACAGCTACCCCGGCACGACGCACACCCTGTCCTCACAGCTTTACTTCTGCCAGTACCTCGTCTCCTACCTTCCAAACTTTACAGAAGCTCTCCTGCGAACCTTGCAGAACTAGCACACTCCGCTGCAGAGTGAAAATCTCATTCTGGAAACATCCCCCAGGCTGTGGCTAAGCCATGTCTCCGCAATATCCTTATTTTCAGGATTGCTAGTTCTGCAAGGTTCGCAGGAGAGCTTCTGTAAAGTTTGGAGGGTAGGTGACGAGATACTAGCAGAAGTAAAGCTGTGAGGATGGGGCGTGAGTCGTGCTTGGGTAGCTCAGTTGGTAGAGCACTTGCCAGCGAAAGGTCCCGATTCGGGTCTCGGTCCGGCAAACTGTTTTAATCTGCCAGGATGTTTCGACTCTTGAGTTGTCGTCCAATGATGTCCTACATATGTGCAAGATTGGAGACAGAACTGCTGGTCGACCAGCCCAAGGCAACATTCGACACCCTTAAGAGCATGTTGGTTTACAACAGTGGTATATGAGCGAGCGTTATCCTGTTCATAAACACCCCGCTGGAATGCAGTTAATGAATGGCTGACGTACAAAGGTGCATGGGACACGGCAGTGCTCCTGCTGTCGTACAAAACCGCACCCGAGACCTCAGGTGTGGGGCCAGTGTGTACGCAGACAGGCTGGCTGCGGGCCGTCAACTGTCTTCTAAGCAATACACGGTCATCACTGGCAACGAGGCAGCTTCCATCAGAAAACACAACAGACCTCCACCCTGCCATACTATGAGGGCTCGCCTGACACAAATGAAGTCACAAAAATGTCTATGGTTTGCGGTCAGTGAAATTCTCGTTACAGGGCGCCTAGCTCGGTGCTGCCTTTGAAGTAACTGGTTTTTAACAGCTTGTGGTGGCAACGTTTACTCAGATTGCCGCTGCAGATGTAATACAATGCCCCAGAGCCATTCACCGAACACGATTGTCATCCCTGTCGGTTCTGCCATGTGGCCGGCGGAGCCTCGTCTTCTTTCGACCGTAGATTCGCGTCGCAATCACTGCCAGCACTCATGTCCAGTGACTGCATTTCTGGCAACATTTTTTGCAGTATCGCACAAGGAACATTCAGCTACTCGTAGCCCTATTATACGATCTCGTTCAAGCACAGAGAGGTATTGGCAATGGCGTCTTTGTCAATATAACTGCAATCTCGATTAACATCAAGTCACCATCTCCAATTTCAAAGGTAACTAACGCACACAGCAGTTACAGCGTGTATATAATGAGGCACCAGTCAGATAAAATTTAACCTTGCAAGACACACACTAAAAACGCCAGTCCAGAAATAACTGTTCTTAAATCCACACTAGACAATCAAATCTCCAGTGTTAACAACAGTAAAATGAACTCCATTAAAGGACACCAACAAAATTTGAGAGCCTCGCATGTGTTGCTAGCGCACTCTTACAATGCTTAAACATAAATGGAAACCATCACGGCAGGACGCAACACCAAAAGCCGGACCAACAAGGAAGGGCCGGCGAAACAACGGATTCACGTACTGAGGGCAGCTAGCCCACCACTAGTACTTTACACGGTGAATTTACTTTGCATTAGGGAACCAGTATTCACGAAAACAATCATACGAGTTTCACTCCAAAAGAAATGCACACTATTTTTTTAAAATCAATCTTTTGAAAGTTTTACGGTGTGTAGATACATCCTTTAGGAACAATAATTTCATTTCACCACATAATTTCAATCCATCTCAACTGCCTTACGCCATCTTGGAACCAGCGCCTGTATACCCGCACGGTAAAATTCTGGTCCAACCTGTTCGAGCCACTGTTTGGCAGTGTGCACAAGGGAGTCATCTTCAAACCTTGTTCCAAGAAGAGAGTCTTTCAGTTTACCAAAGAGATGATAGTCACATGGTGCCAAGTTAGGACTATAAGGTGGGTGTTTCAGTGTTGTCCATCCGAGTTTTGTGATCGTTTCCATGGTTTTTTGACTGGCATGTGACCGTGCATTGTCGTGGAACAGCAAAACTTCCTGCTTTTGCCGATGTGGTCGAACACGACTCAGTCGAGCTTGAAGTTTCTTCAGTGTCGTCACATATGCATCAGAATTTATGGTGGTTCCACTTGGCATGATGTCCACAACCAAGAGTCCTTCGAAAAACACAGTCGTCATAATTTTTCCAGCAGAAGGTCTGGTTTTGATTTTTTTTCCTTGACTGAATTTGCATGATGCCACTCCATTGATTGCCTCTTCGTCTCTGGTGAAAAAGGATGCAGCCATGTTTGATTTCCTGTCACAATTCTTCCAAGAAATTCATCTCCATCATTCTTGTACTGTTACAAAAGTTCGCTGCATAACGTTTTTTTTTTTTTTTTTTTTTTTTTTTTTTTTTTTTTTTTTTTTTTTTTGTGAGCTATTGTCAAAATCTTGGGAACCCACCTGGTACAAACCTTTCTTAACGCCAACACTTTCAGTATACTGCAAACACTTCATTCCCTTATCCCACCGTAGCGTGACAATTCGTTCACTTAGATGCGTCTTTCAGCAGTCACCAATTCGTTAACTCTCTGCACTTTGTCTGGAGTGTGTGCAGTACGAGGCCTGCCACTGTGAGGACAATCCTCAATATTTCCGTGCCCGCTTTCATCACGTAACCTGCTTGCCCACCGACTGACAGTACTGCGATCGACAGCAGCATCTCCATACACCTTTTTCAACCTCTTGTGGATGTTTCCCACTGTCTCGTTTTCACAGCACAGGAATTCTATGGCAGCACGATGCTTGTGACGAACGTCAAGTGTAGCAGCCATCTTGAAGACATGCTGTGACGGTGCCACTCGCGGGAACAGGTTGAACTAACAAGGGGAGGCCGCCAATTGTGAAATTCAGATTCGATTCATACTGCGCATAATGAAAGCTCATGGCCAGAGGTGTAATGTGGCAAAGCACCAAGATGCACTTCTCAGCCGTTGTCGAGAAAATCGACTGTTAAAAGAAACCGTTGCGGTGAAATACTCTCGACGATTAACTATTTTCTACAGCGTCGTGGCGCAGCGGTAAGCGCTGGAGTTCGTAATCCGAAGGTCGCCGGATCGAATCTCGCGCCATGCAATTTTCTTTATTATTAGTTTTTTGTAATTCAAATATATATATATATATATATATATATATATATATATATATATATATATATATATATATTAATGAATTTCTTATGCATGTTGGTGAAGGCGGATCGCTGTCCAATTGCACCGCCTCCATTTTTCCGTTTTTTTTTAACAGGGTGTACCAAAGCTCTCCCGTCCGCACTGATTTTCGACAATGTTATAAGTTGCGCTAGGGACCGCATCTACCTTCTTTCGAAGTTAGCAGGCAACTACGCTGTTATGCGGCGGCTCGTTTCGGCCCATTCAGAAGCTATCATTCAAGTGTAACGAGCGAGTAACGGAGTTTATATTTCATACATGCCGCAGCAAATTTGTGTTCGTGGGGTCTCTATTCTAATTCGAACGTTTGACTTACGCTATACGTATTCATTTTGGAATATCGTTTCTACGTGGTTAACATTATGAAGACAATGAATACCATTTGTGAAATACAACTTTGTTTGCCAGTTTTTCCACGACAAACGACTTTCAACAACTTATTATATGCATAATTGTTGCAACTGATTTCTGGGAAATATATATATATATATATATATATATATATATATATATATATATATATATATATAATTTGAATTATAAAAAACAAATACTAAAAAAAAAGGTTGCATAGCGCGAGATTCGATCCGGCGACCTTCGGATTACGAACCCGAGCGCTTACCGCTGCGCCACGACGCTGTAGAGAATTATTAATCGTAGAGAATATTTCACCGCAACGGTTTCTTTTAACTGTCGATTTTCTCGACAGCGGCTGAGAAGCGCATCTTGGTGCTTTGCCACATTACACCTCTGGCCATGAGCTTTTATTATGCGCAGTATGAATCGAATCTGAATTTCACAATTGGCGGCCTCCCCTTGTAAGTTTGAAAACAAGCGGGAAGGATGGATCTACACACTGTAAAACTTTCACACATGCAGAATGAAAACTGTATTTTTACAAAAATAGTGTGCATTTGTTTCGGAGTGACCCTCGTAGCTAAAAAACGTTTACAAGCTGCGAAAGTACATCATATGTGAGTCGCATAACCGACATGAACTCCCTCACCCACTCTCTCTTGAAAGAACCAGCCATCAGCAAATCCACTGGTAAGAAAATACCATACCAGAGGAACACAGTAGACGCTGCCAGGGAAACGAACCGTCCACGCTGGGCATCCACAGTACAGATCAAGGGACTCGGACGCGCAACAGCCCCACTCCGGATCTATGTGTCCCTGCTGCCAACTCGTACTGAATCAACACTCGGTGTCGTCCGGATGAAGGAAGCGTCCGCTGCTCATCGGTGTCCGTCCTCACTGTTTGTAGCCCGGAGCCACTCATCCCAGTCGAGCGATACGACCAGCAGACCGAGCGAGGTGGCGCAGTGGTTCGTACCGTGGACTCGCATTCTGGAGGACGACCGTTCAGACCCACGCCCGACCATCCTGATTTAGGTTTCCTGTGATTTCCCTACATCGCTTCAGCCAAATGGCGGGATGGTTCCTTTGAAAGGGCTCGGCCGACTTCCTTGCCCGTCCTTCTCTAATCCGACGGGACCGATGACCTCGCTGTCTGGTCCCCTCCCCCCAACCAACCAACCAACCAACCAACCCTCCCCCGAATGAACCAACCAACCAGCAGAGGGAGCTGTGGCCGCAGCCTAGAGCACAATGGAAAGATAGCACAATATGCCCACACTGAGATACGGCACGTGAGCAGCATGGCTCCTGTAGTTCATTTCACATTTGCATTGAATAATTTATATTCTCATCAATTAGGTAGTAACAAGTTATATGGAACCATTTTAACAATTGTTAAGCATTAAATTCGCTGTAACCTCAGAGAAATCTTTATATATTATATTCTTTATATTATTTAAAAAGAAGCATTAACAACTGTATACCAATAAGACTGTAACAATGAGAAGTCTTTGCCATTATATTCAGAAACATCCGACCCACCTTACATTTCAAGGCGGTGGGTTACTTTGTAGTGTTAATGAAATAAATAAATAAATAAATAGATAAATAAATGTGTGCAGATCGATGTGCAACAGGGTTGAGCTTACAGCTGATTTGAAACGGTAGGAGTAACTACCCTTCTTACTTGGACACTAACTTTTGTTCACTAGTACAGCGTTGTTTATCGCCTCGGGTCTATCGTATCCTCGTTCCTGGTCATTAGTCTTCGCCCATAGCTAATTAACCTGACTTCCTAAAAGTATGTTGTTAATTCAAATAAAGCAGTTACAATACATCAATAATATGAAAATACACGCCGTATCTTAATCTTCATGGTTAGGTGACTGCATTTAAACCTTGTAGCTTTCCACTTCACTAAAATCATTGAGGGAAGTGGCAACAAAACGACTATTCACGTTGGTGTGTAGAATATATGAGTCTGGCGATATACCATCTGACTTTCGGAAAAGCATCATCCACACAATTCCGAAGACGGCAAGAGCTGACAAGTGCGAGAATTATCGCACAATCAGCTTAACAGCTCATGCATCGAAGCTGCTTACAAGAATAATATACAGAAGAATGGAAAAGAAAATTGAGAATGCGCTAGGTGACGATCAGTTTGGCTTTAGGAAAAGTAAAGGGACGAGAGAGGCAATTCTGACGTTACGGCTAATAATGGAAGCAAGGCTAAAGAAAAACCAAGACACTTTCATAGGATTTGTCGACCTGGAAAAAACGTTCGACAATATAAAATGGTGCAAGCTGTTCGAGATTCTGAAAAAAGTAGGGGTAAGCTATAGGGAGAGACGGGTCATATACAATATGTACAACAATCAAGAGGGAATAATAAGAGTGGACGATCAAGAACGAAGTGCTCGTATTAAGAAGAGTGTAAGACAAGGCTGTAGCCTTTCGCCCCTACTCTTCAATCTGTACATCGAGGAAGCAATGATGGAAATAAAAGAAAGGTTCAGGAGTGGAATTAAAATACAAGGTGAAAGGATATCAATGATACGATTCGCTGATGACATTGCTATCCTGAGTGAAAGTGTAGAAGAATTAAATGATCTGCTGAACGGAATGAACAGTCTAATGAGTACACAGTATGGTTTGAGAGTAAATCGGAAAAAGACGAAGGTAATGAGAAGTAGTAGAAATGAGAACAGCTAGAAACTTAACATCGGGATTGATGGTCACGCAGTCAATGAAGTTAAGGAATTCTGCTACCTAGGCAGTAAAATAACCAATGACGGACGGAGCAAGGAGGACATCAAAAGCAGACTCGCTATGGCAAAAAAGGCATTTCTGGCCAAGAGAAGTCTACTAATACCAAATACCGGCCTTAATTTGAGGAAGAAATTTCTGAGGATGTACGTCTGAAGTACAGCATTGTATGGTAGTGAAACATGGACTGTTGGAAAACCGGAACAGAAGAGAATCGAAGCATTTGAGATGTGGTGCTATACACGAATGCTGAAAATTAGGTGGACTGATAAGGTAAGGAATGAGGAGGTTCTATGCAGAATCGGAGAGGAAAGGAATATGTGGAAAATACTGATAAGGAGAAGGGACAGGATGATAGGACATCTGCTAAGACATGAGGGAATGACTTCCATGGTACTAGAGGGAGCTGTAGAGGGCAAAAACTGTAGAGGAAGACAGAGATTGGAATACGTTAAGCAAATAATTGAGGACGTAGGTTGCAAGTGCTACTCTGAAATAAAGAGGTTAGCACAGGAAAGGAATTCGTGGCGGGCTGCATCAAACCAGTCAGTAGACTGATGACCAAAAAAAAAAAGCTTTCCATTCAACATTTATATGTAAGGTAGGAGACGAGGTACTGTCGGAACTAAAGCTGTAAGGACGGGGCTTGATTCGTGCTTGGGTAGCTCGGTTGGTAGAGCACTTTCCCCCGAAAGGCAAAGGTCCCGAGTTCGAGTCTCGGTCCGGTACACAGTTTCAATCCACCAGGAAGTATCAACATTTATATATGACTTTACCTAAAGCAGAGATGAAAAACAAAACAGCTGGTGCACAACTAATTCCTGTGCAGTGGGCTTCATCATTCTGCTTTGCGCTGCTCGTCACAACAAATAGTTACCTGTTCTGATTAAGGCTGTGCACAGTTTGCAAAGCAGGGAAAGACCAGAAACAAATCAGTCATTAATCAGAAAAAGCTTGTAAAGGAACGATACGTTTCTGATCTGAAACTCCTGACTATTTTTAACTTGATTTCAAGAATCAGTTCACAATAGACAAAGAAATATACTTCTACTTTCCATCTTCATAAGCCAGTTTGTATTGAAACAGGACGAACAGCAGCACAATAATTGAACCTAGTATGACATAAAGTGTAATTATATTGAAACGTCTACCTGCGGAAAACCCCTACGTTGATAATTCACTACCCTTTTTACGTTGACGAGGAAAATGCAGTCTTGAATCTAAAAGTTTATCAGGGAAATTAACTTAAACGGATGTATTTCGTATTGCCGTAAAAAATATCCTTTGTTTTGGACGTTTTATCATTATCGAAAATTCATCCAACGTTGGTGATTGTTCTTGAACAATATGATTCTTCATTTCCAACCATTTCGAATTGGCGCCTAGATCCGATGTTGGCCGTATTTTTCTCTAAGATGATTCGCATGAAAGAAACTTGAAAATGGTAACCACACACGAAATCGAACAGGAGGTGCGCAGTTACTGCGTATGACTGCCGGCTATTGAAGCTATAATAGTTAATAACCTAACAACACGAAAAGCTAGAAATTTAAACTTCACATGAAGAATTAGTTCAGAGAAAGTTTTGTGCAGGATAAGTAACTCATTCGTTAAACCCCAACTAAAAGTAAATGAGAAACGAAACCGTATGTACTGTTTAAACACGTTTCAAAATAATCCAACAGGTGTAGGCTTTGTACTGTGACTGAGTGGTGGGTTCACAGGACGTGAAAAACACAGAGAGTTGGCAACAATCTCTTAGGATGTAAAGGTTGGCTACAGCGCGCATACACGAGCTCTGGAATCTAAGATATTGTTGTCGCGCCACGCAGCGCACGGATTAACTAGTGGCAGTTTTGAAGCCAGTGTAGGAGCCCGCCTGCTGTGGTGCGCACGTGTGTTGGGCGAGGGCTCGTCGCCGAGCTGCCGTACTGCCGTGTCCGCCAGCAGCCACACAGGATTTGATATTGAGTTGATATTCTTTTATAATTTGCAGCGCGCTTGTTAATTTAAAGAAAAGGGTTTGTGTATGTGCGTAGCAGCAGACTGTAATTTTGATAATGATAGGAGTTGAATTCTTAACGGGAAATCATTGTTAGATTAAGTATTGATTTTTGTCATTGATTTCTTTTGTAATTGTCAGGGAATTGTTTCACTATGCATTTAACTGAGAAGTATTTCAGTCTGTCTCAAGACTTTGATTAATTTGTAATATTGCTTTAATGCCACTGGAGGCAGATTTACATACGAAGCGATTGTTCAAAGGGCTTCTAGCGTTTTGTTAATTGAATGAGAAAGAATCGCTTTCAGAATATAGTTTAAAAAAAGGGAAATTACTTGTTGGGTTATCGTTTATCGAGTTTAGATTTGACCAAACCCTTTCTCTTGAATTATATGTAGTTGTAGTAAGCAGAAGCAGAAGCAGCCGCAGCAACAGCAGGAGCCGCCATACAGAACATGCATTGCACTCAGGAAGAATAATAGGTTTTTTTAATGTTTTTGTTAAATAATGGAATGCAGCAGGTCAAGCAGTGGCAGGAGAAAGACCAAGTAAGTTATTTGTTGCGCACAGGACCAATTAAAAAAAATAAAGTTTAGGCGATCTCTGTAATAGTACAGTTAACAAGAGTACAAGCAAGAGATTTTCAGTAGAAAACACGAGATAAGAAGATAGAGCTCGCGACTGTCACCTGGCGACATGCCTGCCAGGATACGTTTTTTTATTTGGATGAGTCGTAGTTAGATATGCTTAGTCTTTCTACTGCCAACAGTAATCACTAGTGGAGGCACAGCATTTTGATCGCTTGCGGACTGCTTTGTATTAACACAAAATTTTATTTCAGCAGTTTTGTCTTTGAATTTGTTGGTGCATTGTGTAATACTTAATTGAACAGTAGAAGTTTTAGGATAGCGGTGTATTTTAGTGACATGTTTTCGTTCGTATTGTGACAATGAGGACGCGAACACAAAAGAAAATGGAAAATAATGCAGATGCTACTGCAAACGCGAACGTAGATACGGTTGCGAACATGAATGTGGGAGCGGTTTCAAACGCAGTTTCCGGAAATTCGGAACAGAGAGTAGAAAATTCTTTCGATAATATTGAGATCCGGGAATTTTCGAACAATACTGCGGAGAATCGGAATGTAGGCTATCATTTGCCAACAATGCGTGATGAACAACTGTGTGCTACACGCAACTTAGGACATGACAATGGACGCCAACAACGTTCTCTAGTTCATGAACTTATTCTGTACGGCAGACAGAAAGTTGAAGGTATGGCGAGCGCAATATTAAAGTTCAGAAATAAGTGTAATTTAATTTGGATAGCTACTCAGACTTTTTTTTTTCATTTTTACTAAATTTATATTTCTAAATGAACATGTGTAGATACGACATGCCCAGTGAAGGGCAGCGTAACATGTCTTACTCCCTCCCTCCTTTTCACCCATCCCCCCCTCCTCAAACAAATAAAAGAACATATTACATGTGAAACGAAATCGCATCGTGTCCCACGACCCCATGACACAGAAATGTGTATCATTTTGATATTCCATCCTGTGAACCTAGAACATGTAATGGAAATCTACCGGTAGAAAGTACACCAAGAGTCACATGTCGCGAAATATCAAAATTATACCGCGCAACACAATTAAAGGATCACTTTTTCAAAACGCCGTAGTTGTCTGCCATTGTCAGGCAGAAGTTTGAAATTTGGTCCCAGAGGTGTCTAAAACCTTCCTCTTTGATGGTGCAAAAGCGTGAAACCCTGCTATTTCACCCTCGGGCTCGGAAGTTCTTCAAACAGCAAGGCGTCATGCGAAAAAATGATCAGAGCTCAGAAGTTCATGTGAAGTGTAACTTGGGTTAACGATGTCACACTTGCGCTAAACTCCACCACAATTCGGCCCAATGCCACGGTGGAAGTGTCTCACGAAGATGGAAAGGTCGTCGTACCCACTCTTACCGACGTTTTACCCCTTCTTTTGACCGCTCTGCGATGGAGATCAGAAATGCGACGTCCAGCTTTGACATCAGACAGTTTTCTTATGGTTTCCCGAGTATAACATTTCAGAGGCAAAGTCGCTCAACGAAAATGCCTCAGAGGACAGCATAAAAGGCATCAATGAAACCACGTTGACTACCACACATTTCGCAGTCGAAAACGAGAATTCGTAGTGCGACGGGCAACAGTATGACGTTCTTACCAACCTTTGACACTGTTGGCACCTGCTGGGCATTCAACCCTTCTCGCCGGACATTACGGGACTGCGACCCCATTGAACATGATTGCACTTCTTTGGTGTGCAGTGCGACAGCGATTTTTTACAGGATAGAACCACTAGGGGGCGGTGAAAACTATTCTACAACTTTGACCGCGATCCGAAGCAGCTAAGGGCTCTTCTGCTTTTACAGCCCTCCTCTTTTGCACCCTTCTGTCGTGTGAAAAGGAGGTCTGCGACATTGACCCCTGTGCGAATAAAATCCACACCCCAATTCGGCTACACCCTCAGTGCTGCCCGCTCGCTTTTTTTTTAGCACTATCAAAATGTACCTTTACAGAGACAAACTATCCTAGGCATTTGCAGGTGGGCTTATGCGCCTGCCTGTATGCCTATGAAATCGGTGGGCTTCAAGCGGTTTCCCATCTGCAAACGTCTATGACTTCGTCACAGTTTGCACCTATACAGGTACATTTTTAGACTGCTCAACAAAGGATGGCAACTGGCACCGATGGTGTTGCCGAAGCGGGGGTGTTTTTTAAGGACCCTTAGCCGTTTTCTCACCGATGAGTGTTGTATCGCTCAGTGATCACGTCATATAAGAGAGCGTGAAACAGGAGAGCCGGAAAACACCCTTTGGTGTTTTGGATCGCGTTCGGATTTCTTCGAATAGTTTTCGACGGTTCCTAGTGGTTCCATCCCGTACGCCAAAGCAAAACATTTGGGAGTACTGCACTTCAATGAGATGCGATGACGTTCAATGAGGATGCTGTATTACGGTGTCTCCCGAGAATGGTTGAGTCGTCCGGAAGGGTTTCAGCAGTGGTAGAGGTTGACAAGAACGTCGTCCTGTTCGTCATGACACTGCAAACTGTCGTTTTCGACTGAAAAATGTGTGGGAATCAACGCCCGAGGGAAAGGGTGATTTCAGTGACGCTCTTTATTCCACACCATGAGGCCTTCCCGGCTAGATTCCGGGCGGCTGTGAATCTGAAATGTTTTCCTCTGTCACTCACAAGAAAACCACGGCATTTCAACACTGGGCATAGCGTTTCTATTGTCCATCGCAAAGGTGTCAACTCACTTTTAAATTTTCCTATCGTAGATCTCCGCAACAATATGTCTTCGACAATGCTTCTCCCAATTCATAACTAACCATTCATGCACTTTGTCACTGATGTTTCACTGTCCTGTAACATCTGTGAACTACATTACTTACCCAGTCTTCCCAGCAATTCTTCATTTCATTCTATTCTCGTCCACGTAGTTTCCATAGCACCACTTTCGAAACTGCTTCTATCTTTTTCTTTTCCGGTTTCCCGCATATCTACGTTTTGCTGCAATTATACGGTGTGTTCCACATGTATACCTTGGTAAACGGTTCCCCCGTTCTGTTTCAATGAAGCCACTTTAAAGATATTTCAGCCTGTGGCAATCTACTTTGAAGGCCACCCTAGCTTCCAACTACACACAGTGCAGATGTGGACTAGGGGTGATGACTCTGGTCGCCTTACATGTCACCAAGGACCTCGTGGGCTACGAAAGTAAGATTCATAGGGCTGCCATAGTCCGGGTTTCCTCTTACTTTTAAAGGCATCCGAGGGCGTCCTGGCCTTTTTGCAAAAATGTCCATGGTAAATATAAACCTTTTTGTGTCTCGAGAAATTCCGCTGTTAGGAAGCAAACAGATTTTAATAAATCTTAGTTAGATATTACTATATGAGGACTGTTGCGTTAGTGGTTTCGTTCGTTTGTTATTGAAAAACAAGCGGCAAGCACTTTTAGTCATGGAATGGTGATAATTACGGCCAGGAAGAAAAACAGGGAAGGGTTGGACCATTTGGGATTTCATACACTTCATTCACTCGTAGAACACATATTTATTTGACAGGTTTTTATTACATAGCAGCCAATTAAACTTTTTTAATTAATTAAAATGCAAAGCAACGAGAAACTCATTTAAAATTCAATGCGATTCAAATAATTTACAGAAAAGTTTAAAATTAATTTTAAACCTAAAAGGAGTTAATGCTTTTTAAGGCGAAGACACGCACTATATAATGCACATAATATTCTGAGACTAAAGAAGTAATAAAGGCAGACAAAGCTGAAGACCAGTACCGAATAGACGAGAATGGCCTTAATTATAAAGTGGTGACAATAAAACATGGTTTAAACTTCACTGATTTAGAAAACAAAGCCATACTCAAAATTAATTTGAAACAATTTAACACAAATACTTAGGCGAAATAAATATAAACCGAGAAAAACAGATTAATTAAATATTTAAAGCCATTTTTTCAATAACACAAGAATAATTAAGTTACAATAGATTAAGACATATGTAGGGCTCCCAATGCCCATCAAAATTTGCTTAAGGTGAAGGAAACAAAGTAACAGATACAGATTCAGAATAATGCCGAGTATAAACTTGAAGAGGAACATTAAGTAGTGTGACTGCGGTTGGCGGAAACAACGCGAAAGACGGGGGCGAGAGCTGCCAAGCGTATGCACTAAAAGTGACGTAAACAGTCGACTAAGCAAGTCGACGAGGCGTGAGTAAGTGGGCCCCAATCCTAGACAACACGTATCAGCAGTGGAGTACAAGAGGGTATTAACGACAGTTTTCTACAACACCAACAATTTTAATTAGAAAAAATGGTGCAAATGGCTCTAAGCACTATGGGACTCAACTGCTGTGGTCATAAGTCCCCTAGAACTGAGAACTACTTAAACCTAACTAACCTAAGGACATCACACACATCCATGCCCGAGGCAGGATTCGAACCTGCAACCGTGGCAGTCGCACGGTTCCGGACTGCGCGCCTAGAACCGCGAGACCACCGCGGCCGGCTTTTAATTAGAAT
The DNA here is from genome assembly GCF_023864345.2 of Schistocerca serialis cubense. Classification (NCBI taxonomy): domain Eukaryota; kingdom Metazoa; phylum Arthropoda; class Insecta; order Orthoptera; family Acrididae; genus Schistocerca; species Schistocerca serialis. The sequence goes on from NC_064639.1 coordinate 1,151,031,606, forward strand.
TTTAACATACAGTTGAGCATGAAATGGGAATCTCTTAGGTTAAAATTAATTAATCTTTCTTATCAGAAACTAAGACGACTTAACTGTCTCAACATGCTAACCGAAGGATTTAAGAAACCAGCTACAATTATTTTTAAAAAGGTATTTTTAACAATAAGATAATATCAGGAAAATTGTCCTTTCTACCAAATATCAAAGCAACAACACGGACAATCGCATGTCATTCACAACTCGTCAGGAAACACGTCACTCCATAGTAATTCGAAGGAAACAGATCCGTCTTGGAAAAGACAAATCTATGTGAGCCACTTAAATAGTACAGACACACTATAGAATTTCTTAGACAACATAGGCCTTTGGTATCAGCTTCAAGCAGTCATGGACTGTGCGGCTGGTCCCGGCGGAGGTTCGAGTCCTCCCTCGGCCATGGGTGTGTGTGTTTGTCCTTAGGATAGTTTACGTTAAGTAGTGTGTAGGCTTGGGGACTGATGACCTTAGCAGTTAAGTCACATAAGATTTCACACACATTTGAACATTCTTTATTAGCTTCAATGAAACCAGAGTATAAAAGAAAATTATATAAACGCAAATAAAAACCGCAGAACAGACACACACTCTAACATGAACATTGAGTCATCCGTGGTAACTGATAATATTAAACATTTCACTGCGTATTCAATTGAAAATTACATGACCAATCTGACAGCTTGGCACCCTTCCGATAAATTACAGCACAAGCCACATCGGCACCCGATAGCCTACAAGGGTAACATCACCCCAATATTTGTCGCCTGCCAACTGCTAGCACAACAGCGGAGGGTCCGAGCGGGAGGCTCGTTACAGCTTCGTTCCTTCACTCATACTGTCTACGAAACCGGCGACCACGCCGGAGCCGCCACATCAGAGGGCACTGCCTTCCAACAGCTCACATGTGTAAACTGGAACTTAAATGCGGGTGCCTGTGTCGCATCAGAGTCCAGCATAATGCCTGATTATCTGTTTCAGGCTGAAACTCCCTTTCCTATGAATAAAATTTGAATTTCTCTAGGGCGAGAAGAACAGTGAGCGCTTCCCATTCACATACCGAATATTTTAATTCGGCACGTGTGAGGCATAAGCTATAGATCGACTTTGTCCCTCTAACTCCTGCTAAAGTACAACGTCCACACCCGAGTTCGAAGCGTCGGTTTGAACGATAGAAGGAAGTTCAAAATTAGGAATTCCTAAAACGGGAAATGCTTTCAAAGGAGAACTGCCCGCTTTCACCCCAAACAAAGACTTCCCCACCCTTACGTAACTTATTGAGGGGAGCGACTAGCTGACAAAATCTTGGGACGAATTTCTACATAAATTGGACATGCCAATAAAACTAGCTGCGTCCCTCTTATTCTTAGGTGGTGGAAAGTTACGCAGATCGTGCCTACGCTCTTGGTCTACCCTGCTTCAATCATCTGAAATTATATGACCGAAAAAGGATTCCTGCTATCTACCTAAGTTGATCTTAGATGGTTTGGCAGTAAGATCTGTCCTCCAAAACGAAGTAACACTTGCTGAAAATGAATCAGATCTTCATCAAAGCACGCACTGTATACAACATCGTCCAGGTAGATGTAGACCTACTTAAGTGTAATATCTACGAGCACATTGTCTAACAAAAACGACAATGCAGCAAACCCGGTGGACGTCCCGAAATGAACACGATAGCACTCATAAAGATTCGAATCAGTACAGAAGGTAGTTACATGTTGCAGTCCTAAGTGAAGGGAATCTGATAATACGCTTGATTCAGATGTAAAAGAGTAAAATAATAAAGCAAGCACTCCGTCTACAGGTCACAAGCGGCCCATCGTGACCATTCGACCGCCGTGTCATCCTCACTGAGAATGCGGATAGGAGGCGCGTGTGGTCAGCACACCGTTCTCCCGGTCGTTATAATGGTTTTCTGTGACTGGAGCCGCTACTATTCGGTCGAGTAGCTCCTCAATTGGCATCACGAGGCTGAGTGCACCCCGAAAAATGGCAACAGCGCACGGCGGTCCGGATGGTCACCCATCCAAGGGCCGGCCACGCCCGACAGCACTTAACTTTGGTGTCTGACGAGAACCGGTGTATCCACTGTGGCACGGCCGTTGCCAAAAGAGTAAAATAATGCGCCCCCGAAAACAAGTGGAAGAACTATGCAGATCTGGTAAAGAAACAGCCTCTAAGATGACCTTTTCATTTAGAAAACTATAAGTGACAACAGCTCTACAGTCGCCTAAGGGGAGGTGGATGCCCTAATAACCCCTTCACGAATCATACCACTGATTACTCCCTTAGCGGCCTTTATCTTGGGAGGGGATAATCTATGAGGAACTTGCTTCCATCACCTTTCAAAAAATGGTTCAAATGGCTCTGAGCACTGTGAGACTCAACTACTGAGGTCATTAGTCCCCTAGAACTTAGAACTAGTTAAACCTAACTAACCTAATGACATCACACACATCCATGCCCGAGGTAGGATTCGAACCTGCGACCGTAGCGGTCTCGCGGTTCCAGACTGCAGCGCCTAGAACCGCACGGCCACTTCGGCCGGCTCCATCACCTTTCAAACGGATCTTACACTCATTTCTACTAGTAACACCAAGTCTATCACTTAGAACATCGGGGAAACCCTGAAGGACCTGCAACAACTTCCTACTTCGGTCAACGCCCAAGTGAGCAAGATCGAAACCATGACCTCGCTCGTGCACCATATTAACAATACAACTCGCCTGACAGAGCAAAGAGCAATACATACATCAGGAAACGCTTGAAATACAACATGTTAGCCCCATAACCAAGAAAAAGTCCATTATATCGCACACCAATTGTAAATTAAGAGTGAGATCATCCACTAGTAATAAATTAACGGGCCATGAAAACCGCAGGATACTAAGTTTCCCCCGCAGTTCAACGATCGGAGGCAACATTTGTTCACTGACAGCACGGTATCCCTGATCGGAAGCTCGCAAGGAGGAAAACTTGAAAATGGCACGAAGCTAGAGATAATATTGATGATCACAGAAAAGATACTACCAGAGTCAAGAAGAGCACAAACAGGATCGTCATTAAACAGCGAGCAGACATAAAGAAGTCTTGGACCCACTTCCGGTCTAATATGGGCGCACCGTTTAGGTGATTTAGGGGCGTTACCCCACCATGTTCTTCTGGCGTTAGCTCCCTGATCGGGACCCCGCTTGGCGGTGCAGTCTCGCACCGATTGCTCTGGATGATTATATCGATAATAGCTCCTGACCTTAGGTTGAACAAAAGGCACCCTTTCAGAACTCTAAAGATTCCGGCAAACGCAAGAATGGGCATTCCCCGTTTTGTCGCGGAATTCATCGGCCAACAGCATTTCTTCAACAGAGGCAAGCAAATGACCACGTTCAGTCAGGGAAGTGAGTTTAGTGGTGAAGGTAAACGGCGAACGGTCCTCCTGTTTCAACCCCCTAAGAACTTTACACACAGTGTCTAACTCTGTGACCTGAATCTCTAAGGCGGTCACGGTTGTGCGAACCCTCTCAATATAATCAGCTAAGTTTGGGTACTTTAAGCTGTAGTGTTCTTTTCCTGAGTGCACTTAATGAAACTTGATTTGAGAGTACCTCGGAAACAATCCTAATTAACAACCACTGACTTAATGGGCACAAGGACGGCATCTTATCTTTTCCTATTACTTCTAACGCTTTCGCATGATGTTTGAATCTGACTGTTAACCACAAAGAACTGTCAAACTAGCAAATCCTCTACCGAAAGATCAGTGACTGCTCTCAGTATCTGAACCTGAAGATTCAGTAATTTAGCATACTCCTTACCAAAAGACCCACTTTTCAGTAATTCTGAGTCAACAGTACTTCGCGAAACCTTCCCAGTAATTCCATGCTGACCCTGAATAGCACTTCTAATCCAAAAAGAAAATCTTAACATGCAACTCTTTAATTTGGCAAAGCAATTTCTACTGAACTACCCTGTTTGGCTGTTCGCTCTGATTGCCTTAAGTCAGACAAGCGGTTTTGCACCCGGCACCACTGTCAAAGGGTAGGCTGAATGTCATCAAGAAAGGTAATTTTTGAGCCAGTTTTAAAAGAGCTGAAGAGTTGCAAATAATAGTCGAACCTACCACACCAATGCTGTTAGGAGCGATGTTCACCGGGTGTTCAGTAACAAGACGTAAACATGGTGCAAAATCATTTACATTGGTCACACTTTTTTTATCTCCGAGTTGCTCGTAGCGAATCAGAGCTATTCCAGGACACGCTCGAGCCTTCATAGTACAGTAATATTTACCTGAAACAGAACAATATTAAAAATTCTGAAAAATCGAAAAGCAAGTGAATGGAGGTCCTTAGGCTAAAATTTTTCGCCCGAACAGAGCACAACCATGCTTTGCTACCAGTGGAAATGGTGTTAAATACGGCTACATAATACAGCCAGGAAGGAAAACAGCTAAGCGCTGGACCACGGGGAATCTTACACACTTCATTCACTGGTAGAAAAATTTATTGCACACAGTTTCAATTACATAGCAGCCAGTTAAGATTTTTTAATTAATTAAAATGCGAAGCAACGAGAAACTCCCTCAAAATCCAATGTCAATTTAAATAACTTACAGAAAAACCTAAAGTTAATTTAACCCAAAAAGTAGTTAATATTCTTTGAGGCAAGACACACCATATGTAAGGCACGGAATGTAATGGGGGTAAAGGCGAAATAAAAGCAGGAATAAATCTAAACAGCAGTACCCGAACAGACCAGAACGACCGTAATTATGAAATGGTGAGACTAAAACATGATTTAAACCTGACTGATTAAAAACAAAGAAAGCCATACACAGAAACAATGACAAAATTTAACGCAGTACCTAGGCAAGATAAATTTAAACCCAGAAAAAAAGATCAAGTGATGATTTAAGACAATTTTTATCAGTAACACAAGAACAATTAAGTTACAACAGATTAAGGTATATGTAGAGATCCCAATTCACATCAAATTTTGGTTAAGGTCAAAGCCACAAACTAATGGATACAACGAAGCACAATCTTGAAGAGAAACATTAAGTAGTGTGGCTGCGGTTGGAGGAAACAGCGCGAAAGAAAGTCAGCGGCCCGAGCTGCCGCGAAGTTGCACTCCAAACGACGCAAATAGTCAGCTAAGCAATCTGACGAGGGGGGAGTAAGAGGGGCCCAATCCTATGTAACGAATACAAGAAATGGAGTACAAGGGAGTGTTAACCTCACTTTTCTGCCGGCACGAACAATTTTAATTAGATAGAAATCCAACACACAGCTGTGCATGAAAAGTAAAACTCTGAGCTCTTATCTAAAACCATGAAAACTTAACTGTCCTTTAACAAGGTACCACGAGTATTTAAGAAACCAGCTACAAATATTTTAAAGAAAGTATTTTCAGCAATAAGATAATAATATGAGAAAAATTTCCCTGCTACGAAACCATTAAAGCAATCGCAAGAACGTTAGCATGACATTAAAAATTTACAGTACACACATAAGCCCATGGCAGTTCCGAGAAAACAAATCTCTTCTGGAACAGACTAAAATTTATCTGAGCCACTTAAAGAGTACAGACGCACTATACAGGGTGGTCCATTGAACGTGACCAGGCCAAATGTCTCACGAAATAACCATCAAACGAAAAAACTGCAAAGAACGAAACTTGTCTAGCTTGAAGGGGGAAACCAGATGGCGCTGTGGTTGACCCGCTAGATGGCGCTGCCACAGGTCAAACGGATATCAACTGCGTTGTTTTAAATAGGAACCCCCACTTTAATACACATTCGTGTACTACGTAAAGAAATATTAATGTTTTAGTTGGACCACTTTTTTCGCTCTGTGATAGATGGCGCTGCAATAGTCACAAACATATGGCTCACAATTTTAGACGAAGAGTTGGTAACAGGTAGGTTTTTTAAATTAAAATACAGAACGTAGGTACGTTTGAACATTTTATTTCGGTTGTTCCAATGCGATACGTGTACCTTTGTGAACTTATAATGTCTGAGAACGCATGCTGTTACAGCGTGATTGCCTGTGGATACCACATTAATGCAATAAATGCTCAAAATGATGTCCGTCAACCTCAATGCATTTGGCAATACGTGTAACGACATTCCTCTCAACAGCGAGTAGTTCGCCTTCTTAATGTTCGCACATGCATTGACAATGCGCTGACGCATGTTGTCAGGCGTTGTCGATGGATCACGATGGCAAATATCCTTCAACTTTCCCCACAAAAAGAAATCCGGGGACGTCAGATCCGGTGACCGTGCGGGCCATGGTATGGTGCTTCGACAGCCAATCCACCTGTCATGAAATATGCTATTCAATAACGCTTCAACCGCACGCGAGCTATGTGCCGGGCATCCATCATGTTGGAGGTACACCGCCATTCTGTCATGCAGTGAAACATCTTGTAGTAACATCGGTAGAACATTACGTAGAAAATCAGCATACATTGCACGATTTAGATTGCCATCGTTAAAATGGGGGCCAACTATCCTTCCTCCCATAATGCCGCACCATACATTAACCCGCCAAGGTCGCTGAAGTTCCACTTGTCACAACCATCGTGGATTTTCCGTTGCCCAATAGTGCATATTACGCCGGTTTACGTTACCGTTGTTGGCGAATGACGCTTCGTCGCTAAACAGAACGCGTGCAAAAAATTTTTCATCGTCCTGTAATTTCTCTTGTGCCCAGTGCCAGAACTGTACACGACGTTCAAAGTCGTCGCCATTCAATTCCTGAGTCATTCCATGTCAAATCAACATACTTTAAATAAAAATTTTACCTCACCCTCTTAGATTTTGGTGAAAGTTGGTATACTTATAGTGGGTGCTGAAACTAAGAAAAATACCAAATTTCAATTTTTTACCTCAAACCATTCCTGAAATATGGTCATGTAAACTTTTCAAAAACTGACCAAAACTGTGTGAACGGACTATTTTGAAATTGCACTAGGAGCTGCCCTAGTTAAGCTAGAGAACTGGGAAAGGTGTCATTTTTCAGAATTTTTCATGCTCTTTCCAGTGATAGACAAAAAAACATAGCTTCTAATTAATAACCTTTTTCAAAATGGTAATTAATATTTTGATTTAATTTTTTTACAAAAAGTACATAATTGAAAATTTTCAAAATATTTCCATAACTACTTCATACTGTTGTAAATCACATAGCAAATATAAATGTGGGATGATGATGGGTTCATTGTAAAAAAAAAATTATTCCAGACTCTTGTTTTTCACTAACGGCCCTAGTTTGACCAAACTGACCTTTAAGGTAGTACGTCAGTAGAGGACCGTACACATAGGGCTTGATGTCTGTACAATAATTCAGAGACTGGAGCCATTTTGAGATGATGTAGTCTGCATTGTTACCTTCTGAGGCTTTGTGTGCCTACAGCATTATTGTGCACTGTGGTTTTAGTGCAAATCAATTGTCACCTCTGTGTTGACCAGTCTGTATCTATTATATTTAATAGTTCATTTTCAAGTAAATCTATACATTGAAGGACAGTTTATAAGTGGTTTTTGTATAAATATGGAACCAAGGAAAAAGTGCAGTGCTGTAAGAGTGCAGCATTGTAATCCATTGAAGAAGTCAAAAAACTGAAAAATGTCACAACATGGATGCCCAAATTATTTCCTCAAATACCAAGTGGTGCCAAGATATATGATAAATGTAGGAAAGATGTAACCAAATTAAAAATACACCAGAGCCCATCAGTGATGAAAGTGTTGAAGAAGAATCTTCTGGATCAGAGATAATCATCTGAGACTCCAACTTCAGTAGCTGTTAAAACATTTAACACAACACTTCAAGAACTTGGTGAGTCCCCAATTGACAAGAGAAAACTAACATCTAGGCATTACGCCAAATCAAAAGTGAAGAAAATCTCATCAATGACACTTTTTGTTGCTGATACTGATTAATCCGTTCTTGAAAATCTTAAAAGAAACTTTAAAAATCCTATAAGTAGAGCAACAAAACTAATGATTCTTACAAGTTTACCCGAAAAGTGGAGTGTCAGGAAAATAATGAGGGAATTTAATGCTCCTAATTACATTGTTCGGCAGTCCAAAAAAATTTTGAAAGAGAAAGGATTCATGGAAGGTCCAAACCCAAAACCAGGGAAGTGTTTACCAACAGAAACTGTCAAAACTGTACATTCATTTTATGAAAATGATGGAAGTGAGCAGGTCAATGCCAAGTATTAAAGATTGTGTGACAATTACGGAAACAAGTGGAAATAAAAAAATATATCAAAAAGACTAATTTTGTGTAACCTTAAAGAAGCTTACAAGCATTTTAAAGACAAGTTTCCTAACATAAAAATAGGTTTCTCTAAATTTGCTGAGTTGAGACCAAAGCATTGTGTAATAGCTGGCCAGAGTGGCACACACACTGTCTGCATGTGCACAACTCACCAAAACATAAAATTAATGATAGAAAATGCCAAACTAAATACAGTAACAAACAGCAGCTTAAACAATTATAACCAGTGGATTGCAAAAATGCTTTGCAACCCATCATCAGTTGATTGTAACATGCGAAACTGTGAATACTGCCCAGGAGAAACTGTCATACGTAAAATTTTAAAAGACACTTTTCATGAAAACTTAATTGAACAAGTTCAGTTCTGACAGTGGATGTCAGTTGACTGATGTAATCTGGAAATTGTTCAGCAAACTTCTGAAGTTTTCATAGATTTATTTTTTAGTAAGATGTCGACTTTGATTCGGCATGACTTCATTGCCAAGCAACAACGAACATTCCTTAACTCCACAAGAGAAAACCTTATGGAATCGGAACTTGTTGTCATATGTGATTTTTCAGAAAATTATAGTATAGTTCTACAGGATGAAGCTCAGAATTTCCACTGGACAAGACAACAGATTACCATTCATCCTTTTGTTATATATTACAAGCAGGAAGACAAAATTTAGCATATGAGCTTCGTCATTGTTTCTAATTGCCTGTAGCACAATACAACTGCGGTTTACACCTTTCAAAAGAAGCTAATTTCATATCTAACAAATAAATTTCAAAAGATTCCAGTTATTCTGACGGTTCTGCCACTCAGTATAAAAATACGAAAAATTTCCTGAACCTTTACTTTCATGAGGAAGACTTCAACATAAAAGCTGAGTGGCACTTTTCAGCCACAGCACATGGGAAAGGGCCTTGTGATGGAGTAGGGGGTTCAGTAAAGAGACAGGCAGCTCGTGCAAGTTTGCAAAGGCCATACCAAAATCAGATCCAAACTGCACTAGATCTATTTGAGTGGGCAGTAGATAATATCACAAATGTTGATTTTGCATATTCCAATCAAGAAGACTACACTGCTTCAGAAATATTTTTAAAAAGCTGACTTGAAGAGGCATTGACAATCAAAGGAACACAGCAATTTCACGCTTTCATTCCCAACACTACATCAAAATTAAGCGTCAAATACTTCTCAGGTGATATGCAGAGTTGGGAGAGGGAAGTAACTACATCACCAGACAAACTGAAGTTACAAGATGTATCAGGCTATGTCACCAGAAACTGGTGGCTTGGGTACATTTTAGAAAAAAACGAAGAACTTGATGAAGTGAAAATAACTTTTCTTCATCCATGTGGACCAGCTAAGTCATTCTCTTACCCTGCACGTGCAGATGTCCTTGGGTGTCAGTTGTGGATGTTCTCACAAAAGTGAATCCATTTACTCCGACAGGGAGAACATACATTCTTAATGAAAGTGATGTAAACCAAACCCAGTCAGCTTTATTAAAATGTAATATGTAAAGTTCCAAGACAATTTATTGGGAAACTGCTTTCAACTCAAAACTTAATTTTTGTCTCAGGTTAGTGTTAATGTATGTTTTATAGAAAGTTGTTTCAAAATTATTGTTAGTACCTATTGTGTTAAATTTAGCCTTGTACAGATACCTGTTATTCAAAAACAAGCAATATGTATTTAATTTGTTTAATAGTTCCATTTCAAACATCATGGACCAGAACTATTATGTAAATACTTGTACTTATTCATACTTTATTTCAGTTTGTAGTTAAATGCTCAATTTCTTGTTTTTTTTTTATAGCTGTTAATATACTGTTAGTGAAGTTGTATGAATTTAAAATAAGCAATCAACTTAATTATAAAATATGCTGATAAGTTTTGGTTTAACAAGGTGATGTTTTGATATTTCTAATACTGTTTTTACTTACCTTTCAGTATATTTTAAAGAAATTCCTGTTTGTTAAAGGTCAATTTGGTCAAACTAGGGCCATTAGTGAAAAACAAGAGTCCAGAATAATTTTTTTTAACAATGAACCCATCATCATCCCACATTTATATTTTGCCATGTTATATACAATAGTATGAAGTAGTTATGGAAATATTTTGAAAATTTTCAATTATGTACTTTATGTAAAAAACATTAAAATTTAATCAAAATATTAATTAGTATTTTAAAAAAGTTTATAAATTAGAAGTTATGTTTTGTCATATATCCCTGGAAAGAGCATGCAAAATGCTGTAAAATGACATCTTTCCCAGTTCTCTAGCTCAATTAGGGCAGCTCCTAGGTCAATTTTAAAAAAGTCTGTTCACACATTTTTGGCTGGTTTTTGAAAAGTTTACATAGCCATATTTCAGGAATGGTTTGAGATAAAAAATTGAAATCTGGTGTTTTTCTTAGTCTCAGTGCCCACTGTAAGTATACCAACTTTCAGCAAAATCTAAGAGGGTGAGGTAAAATAGGTTTGTTGATCTGACATGGAATGACACTCCTGATCCATAGAAATTTGGTACGGGTGCAATCGATGTTGATGTAGCATTCTCAACACCGACGTTTCTGAGGTTCCCGATTCTCGCGCAATTTGTCTGCTACTGATGTGCGGATTAGCCGCGACAGGAGCTAAGAGACCTACTTGGGCATCATCATTTGTTGCAGGTCGTGGTTGACGTTTCACATGTTGCTGAATACTTCCTGTTTCCTTCAATAACGTAAATATCCGGCGAACGGTCCGGTCACTTGGATGATGTTGTCCAGGATACCGAGCAGCATACATAGCACACGCCCTTTGGGCATTTTGATCACAATAGCCATACACCAACACGATATCGACTTTTTCCGCAATTGGTAAACGGTCCATTTTAACACGGGTAATGTATCACGAAGCAAATACCGTGCGCACTGGCGAAATGTTACGTGCTACTACGTACTTATACGTTTGTGACAATTACAGCGCCATCTATCACAAAGCGAAAAAAAGTGGTCCGTATTTCTTTACGTACTGCACGAATATGTAATAAGAAAAAGGGGTTCCTATTTTAAAAAAAACGCAGCTGATGTCCGTTTGACCTATGTTAGCGCCATCTAGCGGACCAACCATAGCGCCCTCTCGTTTCCCCCTTCAAGCTAGACTAGTTTCGTTCTTTGTAGTTTTTCGTTCGACGTTTATTTCCTGAGATATTTGGCCCGGTCACTATCAATGGACCACCCTGTATAATTTCTTGGACAACATACCCCTTGCCATTAGCTTCAAAGAAACCAGAACATAAAAGAAAATTATACAAACGCCATTAAAAAAAAGCAGAACAGACACATTCTAACATGAACATTTAATCATCCGTTGTAACTGATGATACTAAACATTTCACTACTCCTCAAATTAAAAATTACACGTCCAATCATTTACATTAAAAACCCGAAATATTAATGGGAGGCGGACAAGAACAGGTAACGCATATATTAATGCACACCCCCAACATTCAAAATAAGCCTGATGAATTTTCACAGGCTCCACGGATAAATAAGATTAAGACATAAACCAGCCAATGAATCAGTTTAAAATGTCTACCAGGTCTTGCAATCACATTGCTCTTCGAATACCATGGAGACACGGGCATCCGTAGCCTACGAACAGAAGGAAGACAGACCAAAATGACAATAAACACTGCTCTGACAGCTCCGCGCCCTTCAGGTAAATGACAACACAAGCCTTGTTGGTACGCCGTAACTTAAATGGGGTAACATCACCCAACATTTGTCGCCCGCCAACGGCTAACACCAGGACGAAGCGGCACCACGGAAAGATCGTTACAGCTTCGTTCCTTTACTCTTTTACTCATACCTCTGCCAAACGGGCCACCACGTCCGGGGCTGGTACACCAGGGGGCGCTGCGCTCCAACGGTTTTGTATCCCGCCTGGAAGGCGGCGCGTGGGTCTGCTCCTGTGACCTGCAAAATAGGCCGAATGAGGGAAGCGAGTAGGAGCAGGTGAGGTAAAGGACTTCGGTACTGCATGTAAAGTAAAAGCACATTTAATAGAGAATATTAGTCAATGACATATACGTAACTTTTGGTAAAGATGAGCACGTAGGTGTGCATCCGTTGTCCATGTATCACAGCTAACAGTTACTAATAGTTCGAAAAACTATCATTGAAGTAACAAAGGCCCACTATGAAGTAGAAGATAAGTTGCTTGGTCGTCTGCTCTTTGCGGCGGCGCGGTTCTTTCCGTCCCTTTACGACGAACCTGTGAACTTTGTCCCAGCATATCATCAGTAGGGAAGCCGAGCGAAATCTACTGTACTTCGACGTGAACCAGGCTGCAGTTAAAGTCACTAATCTACGTTTCGGGAGAAAGTTTTGACACGAAATGAAAGGTCGGAAATTTTGTCCTTAATTAATATATTCTGAAACGTAGGTGAACAAGTATCACTGCCAAGCCCGTGCTAGTCTTAACACAGTCACTCACAATCCCTTTCACTCACGTTAGCAAGTTTATGGTGTTGCATTTCCCGAAAACGTAATAGCTACAAAAGTACTGATTGTTTTTGATTGAGAATGCTCGCCAAATATTAAATCTGTCGGTACCTAATGCAGTCACAGTTTTTAGCCACCGACTTGCTCTATACGCCACGCGGAATATATGTCTTTTCTCGTCACAAAAATCACTTAAAAATTCCGAAATTTCTACACGCCCATTGGAATAATTATGTCGTCACTTTAAAACACTTTTGATGTGCGAAACACTGCTAGATCCGGCAACTTATCGTTTCCATCGGAACTACTACTACACACGTCCGAACTGTTTCATGGCTAGGCTCCGACACGTCTCTAGAATACTCTGTCTTCCCTACCAGCAGAGAAAGGCGCGCGAAGAATATTGCTTTACCATTGGTCAGTTTACTCAACAGCCAATAGCAAAACAACAGTCTCCCGCGTCAGTCCGCGCTTTTCATCAATAACCATCGCAAAATAGTAAACCTAACGACTGCACTTTTTACCGACGTAATTATCTAATACGCTGAAGTTTTGTTTATGCATAAAGTTATTTACTATTGTTATTTATACTTGAATTAACTTTCCATTTACCATAAACGTACTTCACAAATCTGTTCTACAAAAATCCCCTTTGTCCATATCCATACTTCTTCGAAATGTTCTCACACTAAATCCCACTACATAACTCGTTAAACAATTATCTTCATATTAACCTTAAACCACACTCACGCATCATTCATACTGCTACAACACATTTATAACATTTTACATACACAAAAAGACATAATAACACTTTATGAAAATACTAGAACAGTTTATGAAAAACATTCTATTACTTTAGTGCACTCCAGTGGGCACAATCGAAACTAAATCAGTCCCCTATCTGATATTGTCCTCTATCGGCTGATACATAAACTACGTGCGCGTCCAGTCTCGCGTCACCATCTGTCAGTATCCAGCTCTGAGACACATCTCGCACTTAACCGCCTCCAAGGCAGGATCGTTATACGGCGCTACGCTTCATCTTGATCAACTGGGCAGAAAGCAGCTCGTCGAGCTCCACAGCGTCGGCTAGAGGGCGGTGTGGTCGGCTTAGTTGGTCCGCTCTCGTAGTGCCAGCCTGTGAGAGAGCGCCTACACAGTGGCATCTGAACCATCGACACCAGAAACGGAATCATGTTAGTCAAAGATCATATGAGTAGTGATATCGATTCAGTGCGTGAAAGCCGCCACGACTCAAGACGCTCTCCTACACACATACACTCCTGGAAATTGAAATAAGAACAAGGTGAATTCATTGTCCCAGGAAGGGGAAACTTTATTGACACATTCCTGGGGTCAGATACATCACATGATCACACTGACAGAACCACAGGCACATAGACACAGGCAACAGAGCATGCACAATGTCGGCACTAGTACAGTGTATATCCACCTTTCGCAGCAATGCAGGCTACTATTCTCCCATGGAGACGATCGTAGAGATGCTGGATGTAGTCCTGTGGAACGGCTTGCCATGCCATTTCCACCTGGCGCCTCAGTTGGACCAGCGTTCGTGCTGGACGTGCAGACCGCGTGAGACGACGCTTCATCCAGTCCCAAACATGCTCAATGGGGGACAGATCCGGAGATCTTGCTGGCCAGGGTAGTTGACTTACACCTTCTAGAGCACGTTGGGTGGCACGGAATACATGCGGACGTGCATTGTCCTGTTGGAACAGCAAGTTCCCTTGCCGGTCTAGGAATGGTAGAACGATGGGTTCGATGACGGTTTGGATGTACCGTGCACTATTCAGTGTCCCCTCGACGATCACCAGTGGTGTACGGCCAGTGTAGGAGATCGCTCCCCACACCATGATGCCGGGTGTTGGCCCTGTGTGCCTCGGTCGTATGCAGTCCTGATTGTGGCGCTCACCTGCACGGCGCCAAACACGCATACGACCATCATTGGCACCAAGGCAGAAGCGACTCTCATCGCTGAAGACGACACGTCTCCATTCGTCCCTCCATTCACGCCTGTCGCGACACCACTGGAGGCGGGCTGCACGATGTTGGGGCGTGAGCGGAAGACGGCCTAACGGTGTGCGGGACCGTAGCCCAGCTTCATGGAGACGGTTGCGAATGGTCCTCGCCGATACCCCAGGAGCAACAGTGTCCCTAATTTGCTGGGAAGTGGCGGTGCGGTCCCCTACGGCACTGCGTAGGATCCTACGGTCTTGGCGTGCATCCGTGCGTCGCTGCGGTCCGGTCCCAGGTCGACGGGCACGTGCACCTTCCGCCGACCACTGGCGACAACATCGATGTACTGTGGAGACCTCACGCCCCACGTGTTGAGCAATTCGGCGGTACGTCCACCCGCCCTCCCGCATGCCCACTATACGCCCTCGCTCAAAGTCCGTCAACTGCACATACGGTTCACGTCCACGCTGTCGCGGCATGCTACCAGTGTTAAAGACTGCGATGGAGCTCCGTATGCCACGGCAAACTGGCTGACACTGACGGTGGTGGTGCACAAATGCTGCGCAGGTAGCGCCATTCGACGGCCAACACCGCGGTTCCTGGTGTGTCCGCTGTGCCGTGCGTGTGATCATTGCTTGTACAGCCCTCTCGCAGTGTCCGGAGCAAGTATGGTGGGTCTGACACACCGGTGTCAATGTGTTCTTTTTTCCATTTCCAGGAGTGTATTTTCCATACTTGATTTCTGAGTGCAATGAGAAGCCATCGCCGCCGGCCGAAGTGGCCGTGCGGTTAAAGGCGCTGCATTCTGGAACCGACAGACCGCTACGGTCGCAGGTTCGAATCCTGCCTCGGGCATGGATGTTTGTGATGTCCTTAGGTTAGTTAGGTTTAACTAGTTCTAAGTTCTAGGGGGACTAATGACCTCAGCAGTTGAGTCCCATAGTGCTCAGAGCCGTTTGAACCAAGCCATCGCCACGCCTGCCAGACAGTCGTCCGCAGCAGCAAGCCAGCTGTGCAGGTGTACATTTTGCTCCACATGTCCGTACTGCAAACGTAACAACTCGACACTGCAGTACACCGACTGCAAGTGTCGAGGAAATTAACCCTGTCTGACTCAAACGCCCATGTTTTTCGAAGTATTTCTAAGGGGTTGGCAATTTACGAGATGGCAGTCCTAGATATTCAGTCTTTCGGCATGACACAGCTGGGAGATTTCTGGCTAATTTTGTGCTGTGTTCAATGGTAATTCTTGAAGGTGTAATAAAATCATGGAAAAAATCTTCAAAAAACAAAATCGCAAGTAAAGAATTTGTTTCGCTAGCCGGTTTCGGTGAGACTACGTTATCACAAACATAAGGATAGAGCGCGAAATACACGTGCTCAACAGCTAACTATGGACTAACAGTAGGAGCAGAGTAAACCTCCGTGGCCTACAGACAGTCTGGCTTTAGCAGCCGAGCAGTGCGGTCGGCCCGTATTTTCGCTTGCGGAGTGCACGTCATGGTTTTGTTTACCTTTTACGGCCGTTACTCGCGCGCCAGCAAGTACTCCAGAGCAATGGCAAACAGATTCCATAAATCGACACTCCGTTTCACGTTCTGCAGTGACTATGGAAGATTAAAGGCGATTGAGGTAGGACGCTGCTTCGTACTGAACAGTACTGGGAATGTTAAAGTCACCGGTGACGTCACTTGCAGTGAGATCCTTTGGAACACGCAGCAGGGGCTCCGTGTCTGCCACCATGCGGCTACGTTTGTCCGGTGTCGGTTGATCACGCAGGATTAGGCAGGTGAACAATTCGAGTCTTGGAACTGCCGTCCGAACTGCGGGCGGCCGACGTCGTGGATGCTTTCCGTCCTTATGTCACCGATCGTGGCCATGTTGCCAAACGATGGGCACAATTTACAACACCCGGCCCTCAGTAGCATCCGCCAGATAACAGACACCCATTGCCATGTGCCATTCTACTTCCAGGTATGTGGCTGACGCGGGGTCATCATTTACGATGTGACCCCGCGGTTAGAGGCGCCATGTCACGGACTGCGCGGGCCCTCCCAACGGAGGTTCGAGTCCTCCCTCGGGCATGGGTGTGTGTATTGTTCTTAGCATAATGTGTAAGTCTAGGGACCAGTGACCTGAGCAGTTTGGTCCCTTAGAAATTCACACACATTTGAACATCATTTACGATGGCCAACCGTAGGCTTGTCAGGAAGCGGCGTAAGGAAGGGCACGATGGATCAGAATCTCTGCCTCGTCGCGTCAGTAACCTGCCCGCCCCTGACGTAACGCTCGCACCACAACCGAGGTCCCTTCTAATCTCCTACGCGACGGCTGTCTTTGCTCCTGCAATTTCGCAATACAGCCTTCATTCTGTACTGGCGACCTTATCGGACGTCACTGATACCACCGTTACAGAGCCTCCACAGCAAGAAACGCCCTGTCGACACTACCGCCTGCGGACGCCGATCATGCCGCAGACGACTCGACGGAATTTACTTCAACGACAGTACTGGCGACAACCTTTGTGCCGGAACGACTCCCATGAACGAACAGCCAGTAGCCCTGACAGCAAGTCAAAGGGTTGTCGAACCTGAGAACGCTTTCAGCCCTTTGGACGCTTCTTCGTCAGTCATGCACCCTACACCGCCAGAGCTGATTTGCTGGGACTCCACTCTTCCGCATGGAGCTACGACGTCGAAATCAACCCTGACCCCCGGTCAGTGGCGGCGACTCCTGCTGCCGCGAACTAAACATAGGGTGCAATCTTGGAGGCTGGACAGGACGGTCTAGGACCTTCCTGTTCGCCCTCGATTACCTACAACGCGTTACCAACACACCCATACACAATCGCAATAATCAATACCTAACACGTCAGTTCGCCCCCGAAATTATCTCTGTTACAAGACATGCTATTGGCATCTTACGTTGACATTACACTCCTACAGGAATGCAATTGGCGGTTCTGCCTCACGTTGCCAGATACATAGCTTATACCTCCGCTGGTGTCCCATTGGTGGGAACATGGCTTCGTACGTTCGTGAACGAATACTATTCCCCATCTGGTTCCACTCTGCCGACAGAAGAAAGCCCCTTTTTACTCTGAAGGCATTGTCCCATTGTCTTAGGACATAATGCTAGTTGTATATTTGGAGGCAACTTCACTTGTGTCTTGCAAAAGAAAGATCAGGTGCCTCACTTAAACACTTACAAATAACTCCGACTCATTGACACATGGAAAGAGAAATTTGGCAATGCCTGTGGCCCCATTTATCAAACAAGCCATTCAAAAAGTAGTGTTGATAGAATTTGCCTCTCCCGGGAGCTAGAATCTGGTGTCCAAGACTGTGAACTGTGGCTGCTGGCTTTCTCAGTCCACGTTGCATACATCTGAACGATTCCCCTCAAATCGCAACCACTCTGGTGTAGTTTTACGTCGTGGAAAATGAATTTCATACATCTCCAGGAGGTGGAATGTCAACGATGAGTAGGTCGACTTGCGAACGACGACTACGCACTTACAGAACGACCTTACAGTGGTGGCTAGGGCGAACCCTGATGCTGTATGGGAAGGACATGGCGGAATGGCGCCGATAGACAGCTAACTACTATTATACCATCCTCTAAGACTTAGTCACCCAGTGAGCCTACCCTGCCATCAAGGGGAGCGGCAGAATATTAAGACATGCATAGTAATGATGGCCCGATGCCATCCACGGGGAGTCGTCGTGAAAACGCGATTACAGGATTCACTGGAGCATGGGATACCTACCATGCATCATATCGCAACAGACAACGAAAGCTCATAACCAGACTCGTCACGCCACAGGCGCAGACTCTCACCTAGCCTTCTGAAGCGGTTACCACATCTGCCGATCATTGCTGGACCATCTACAGCGTCGTGATTGTCGACGCAACAGCAACTGGTCAGGTCTTGTCTTACATCCCTCACACCATCCCTGATGGGGAGAACACCCAATTGAACTGATCACTAGGGACTACGTGGATGCTGTCGTAGATAAGGCTGCCGATAACAAATCTCCTGGCATGGATGGTCTGCCTATAGAGTTCTATCGTGCCTTCCGGACGTTAATGGATCCGAGATGGACTAGCATGTTTCAAGAACTTTTCACGCAGGCCATGTTATCCCTTCCATCTTTGCCTCAGGCTTCATCATTCCTGTACGTAAGACACGCTGTGGTGCGGCAGTCACCTACAACCGTCCGCTTACCCTCGTTACTGCGGACGTGAAAATCTTGGCCCACATCTTGGCGGCGCGCCTTCGTCCCGTTATTCCTTGCATCCGTCTACCGCAACAGACGACCCCAGGTGGACAGGGGAATATTAAGACAACAACTGATGAATGTCGTGATGTGATAGCACTGGCTATGACTTGTCGGCTCCGGACAGCTATAGTCGCAATCGACTTCAATAGCGCTTTTGACAAAGTACGTCTTGGTTTCCTATTCTCACTGATGGCTCGGATGGGCTTCCCACATCCCCCCCTCCCCTCCTTTTCCGCAACTTCATATTTGGCTTTATGACAGCGCTAATTCTCACATATAAGACAATCGTCGCTTGACGAGTACAGCTCCGATACAGCCATCTATCCGACAAGGATGTCAACTATCAACCTCCTACATGGCTTGGCCCTGGAGCCCCTCGTAGGCAACCTCAAATCTACGCTAATGGGACTCACGCTACGACACCACATCTTCTGTCGTCGAGCATACGATGGTAATCTGCTCCTCTTGGTTCCCTCGGGAGTGGAAAGACAACAGACCACTGAACATAGAGTGCGGCTCCTCCGATGCCGATGTAGCGCCCTTCCTACGGATGCCAACAACCAAGTACCTGGCCATTGCTTCACACCCAATACATCCCGCACAACGGCCACCAATTATGGGCGCGCGTTGCAGAGTGTTCGCGCCGAGATGTACGGGGTTATTACAAATGATTGAAGCGATTTCACAGCTCTACAATAAGTTTATTATTTGAGATATTTTCACAATGCTTTGCACACACATACAAAAACTCAAAAATTTTTTTTAGGCATTCACAAATGTTCGATATGTGCCCCTTTAGTGATTCGGCAGACATCAAGCCGATAATCAAGTTCCTCCCACACTCGCCGCCAATGAGCTAATTTTCCAGCATGTCCAGATACACGTGTCCTGTAACGTTTTTTTCGCAGAAGAAAAAGGGGCTGTAAACTTTAAACTGTGGGATTGCACAAAACACGTTAACTTTTGGTGAATTGCGAATTTGCTGCACGAATGCGTGAGGATTCTCTACCGCCCAGATTCGCACATTGTGTCTGTTCACTTCACCATTAAGAAAAAATGTTGCTTCATCACTGAAAACAAGTTTCGCACTGAACGCATCCTCTTCCATGAGCTGTTGCAACCGAGCTGTTGTCATCGGATGTCAGGGCTTGTAGCAATTGTAAACGGTAAGGCTTCTGCTTTAGCCTTTTCCGTAAGATTTTCCAAACCGTCCGCTGTGGTACGTTTAGCTCCCTGCTTGCTTTATTCGTCGACTTCCGCGGGATACGCGTGAAACTTGCCCGCACGCGTTCAACCGTTTCTTCGCTCACTGCAGGCCGACCCGTTGATTTCCCCTTACAGTGGCATCCAGAAGCTTTAAACTGCACATACCATCGCCGAATGGAGTTAGCAGTCGGTGGATCTTTGTTGAACTTCGTCCTGAAGTGTCGTTGCACTGTTATGACTGACTGATGTGAGTGCATTTCAAGCACGACATACGCTTTCTCGGCTCCTGTCGCCATTTTGTCTCACTCCGCTCTCGAGCGCTCTGGCGGCAGAAACCTGAAGTGCGGCTTCAGCCGAACAAAACTTTCTGAGTTTTTCTACGTATCTGCAGTGTGTCGTGACCATATGTCAATGAATGGAGCTACAGTGAATTTATGAAATCGCTTCAATCATTTGTAATAGCCCAGTACAACAATCCACTCCGCCATCTCGACCCCCTTCTGCAGGTGGTCTACCTCAGTCGCTATGTTGCTTCGAAATTGGCGCATGTTACACAAGTTCTACGCTTATTGCACACGGTTGAACTTCCAAGCGGCCGTTATCTACTAGCTGACTGACGGGAATAATCTTTAACAGCCGGTACGAAACGCTCACCCTCCCACCGTCTGAGAGATAACTTTATCTACTCAACATAGAGCACAGGGCTGGTGATCTGTATATGCGAGCGATGCGGAAACAATGGACTTGACAAGGGACATCCATTACACGCTGATTGGTGGACGTTCTCTTGCCGGCTCACATCCTTACACCAGTGGCAGTTGGTCACATTCACACCTCATTGTCAAATATTGCGAAATTTATCGTGACCTGTAGTTATATGCATCCCGGAACTCTTAACCGTGCAACCTCCGATGGCCAGAGATATATATCTCAGCCTGCTACGTCTAGTGTCATGCTGCATTATCGAAAAGAAGTATCCTCCAAAGTAACTTCCTCACATACACTCCTGGAAATTGAAATAAGAACACCGTGAATTCATTGTCCCAGGAAGGGGAAACTTTATTGACACATTCCTGGGGTCAGATACATCACATGATCACACTGACAGAACCACAGGCACATAGACACAGGCAACAGAGCATGCACAATGTCGGCACTAGTACAGTGTATATCCACCTTTCGCAGCAATGCAGGCTGCTATTCTCCCATGGAGACGATCGTAGAGATGCTGGATGTAGTCCTGTGGAACGGCTTGCCATGCCATTTCCACCTGGCGCCTCAGCTGGACCAGCGTTCGTGCTGGACGTGCAGACCGCGTGAGACGACGCCTCATCCAATCCCAAACATGCTCAATGGGGGACAGATCCGGAGATCTTGCTGGCCAGGGTAGTTGACTTACACCTTCTAGAGCACGTTGGGTGGCACGGGATACATGCGGACGTGCATTGTCCTGTTGGAACAGCAAGTTCCCTTGCCGGTCTAGGAATGGTAGAACGATGGGTTCGATGACGGTTTGGATGTACCGTGCACTATTCAGTGTCCCCTCGACGATCACCAGTGTGTACGGCCAGTGTAGGAGATCACTCCCCACATCATGATGCCGGGTGTTGGCCCTGTGTGCCTCGGTCGTATGCAGTCCTGATTGTGGCGCTCACCTGCACGGCGCCAAACACGCATACGACCATCATTGGCACCAAGGCAGAAACGACTCTCATCGCTGAAGACGACACGTCTCCATTCGTCCCTCCATTCACGCCTGTCGCGACACCACTGGAGGCGGGCTGCACGATGTTGGGGCGTGAGCGGAAGACGGCCTAACGGTGTGCGGGACCGTAGCCCAGCTTCATGGAGACGGTTGCGAATGGTCCTCGCCGATACCCGAGGAGCAACAGTGTCCCTAATTTGCTGGGAAGTGGCGGTGCGGTCCCGTACGGCACTGCGTAGGATCCTACGGTCTTGGCGTGCATCCGTGCGTCGCTGCGGTCCGGCCCCAGGTCGACGGGCACGTGCACCTTCCGCCGACCACTGGCGACAACATCGATGTACTGTGGAGACCTCACGCCCCACGTGTTGAGCAATTCGGCGGTACATCCACCCGGCCTCCAGCATGCCCACTATACGCCCTCGTTCAAAGTCCGTCAACTGCACATACGGTTCACGTCCACGCTGTCGCGGCATGCTACCAGTGTTAAAGACTGCGATGGAGCTCCGTATGCCACGGCAAACTGGCTGACACTGACGGCGGCGGTGCACAAATGCTGCGCAGCTAGCGCCATTCGACGGCCAACACCGCGGTTCCTGGTGTGTCCGCTGTGCCGTGCGTGTGATCATTGCTTGTACAGCCCTCTCGCAGTGTCCGGAGCAAGTATGGTGGGTCTGACACACCGGTGTCAATGTGTTCTTTTTTCCATTTCCAGGAGTGTATGTTAGAGCAACAGAAAACTTGGTTACACATGGCAGAATGGCGGCACGACAGAAGTTACATTTGACTGGATTAGCTGTCACTCCATTATGTGCTGCCTCCCAACATCTCCACGAGGACATTCACCAACTCACATGCTCATCAACCCTTGACGTCTGGGAACAAAGCCGCCAGGCTGTCGCCTCCTTCCTCAGCATTCCCCCGACCGTGGTTGAACCTAAGATGTACATCTCTCCTGACAACATATACTTCCCAGCTGCCAAAACTCTGGATAGATGGTTGGACGTTCAGCTACATCTACGGCGACGGCGACAAATCAGGCCTCGGCCTTCGGCGCAGGTTACAGAACGCACCCGCCGACCTGGAGCGACGACCCAAGCATCAGGCCCTGCTTGCCAACTACTTGGGTGGTGTGTTCAGGTCCCTCCACACAGCTGTGCGTTATCTCCACTCACACCCCTCTGACTTCTCCTTCGGCTCTTCTTTTAGTGTATCTGCATCTTTTGTCCCCGACTTCTGAGAATGTTACAAAGGCGAACGTATCTTTTGCCGCACAAGGTAGCCCACATAAGGCCGAACTGGGATTAAATAAATAAAAGGAAGTCCCCCCCCCCCCCATCACACTCTAACTACCAGACCAACTCCCTCCTATGCATACGACTGTAGCGACACCGTGGCCGTGTTTCAGTTACGACCCCTACCGTCACTGCCGTCAGGTTCCGCCGATGGACGGATGTATGGCCCAGAGTGTTTCTCCCCTTCCCTTCCCTTCCTTATAAATTACATTACACCATATAGAGGTTTCTCTATTGATCCTCTCTGGTTTTTGCTAATGAAATTTGAGCCGTGGTAAAAATTTCTTTTTTGAAGAGCGCGCCGCAGCGCGTAGTGTGAAGCAGTCGCCCTCCGTTGCTGTCGGTGGCGCCGCTTTGGCAATCGCAGCTTTCGTGTCTCCCTCTCGTGGGAAAGGGGAAAGGTTGCCTGTTCACGTGCATTTAAGGGGCGCTTTGAGCTCGCTATCGGGCGAGTGTGCTCAGCTGGTCAGCCGGATCAGTGTGGGGTGGTCAGTCTGGGTCAGTCTCAACGAGTGGTCCCCCAGTTCAAATGGTTCAAATGGCTCTGAGCACTATGTGACTTAACTTCTGAGGTCATCAGTCGCCTAGAACTTAGAACTAATTAAACCTAACTGACCTAAGGACATCACACACATCCATGCCCGAGGCAGGATTCGAACCTGCGACCGTAGCGGTCGCTCGGTTCCAGACTGTAGCGCCTAGAACCGCACGGTCACTCCGGCCGGCGATCCCCCGGTCGGGGCTTAGTTCCTGCATCTGAGTCTGAGCGTTAGGCCGCCAGTCTGCTCGAGTTTGCTCAGGCAATGGGCATTGGTGGTTGGATCGATCGGTTGGTCGGTCGCACACTGAGACACCAGATGACTTGTCCGCCTTGAGCATCGGCGCATGTGACGTCGCTATATGAGTCCAGTGGGCCGCGCCGTATAGCGGGGGGTAGTGGCTTCGCGGCCGACACGAGAGCAACAAGAGTCAAGCCACGACATCGGTCTGGCCGGTGCGAGCTGGGACGCCGTGAGACGGGAGATCGGCGCTCCTTCCTGCGTCCGTTGAAGCGGCTGGCAGCGGACGTTTCGGGTGAGCGTTTTGGCGGTGCTGCGCCAGGTTTTCGCCATAAATCGCAGTTTATTAGAAGTTAAGTGATTCGTGATATGTTGTTTCATTTACTTGTTAAATTCTACTTGTTTTCGTGGTCAGTCTCTCATCCCCAGCTTGCTCCTCTGTCTCTCGTCCGCATTTGTTAGGCAGTTAGTGTCTGTCTGTCGGTCTGCCGTACGTTAATAGCTGCCTCTGTCATGTTTGTCGGACTCGGTGTTAACGAATTTATTGCTTGAAGTGTAACGACCGAATTCCTGAAATATGTTTTTATCTTGCCTATCATCTTGAGAGGCGGTGGATGTGTAATGTAGAGCATGTTTGGCCAACCTTGTATATCTTATGTAAGACTGCATTTCATGGGTTTTTATTTAAATGGTCATTTTAGTATATAAAGTTGCCACCCTTCCTCCGTAAGACCTTTTTTAAAATGAAGCTGCACATTCGGTGGCAAGTTAATCTTTTAATGTTAGTATTTTGTACCATTTCCATTCCTCCTCCGGCGTGCATAGTTCATGTGCTCATGTGAGTAGTTAAAATTTTTAGTTTAAAGTAATCTGGTGTGTTCCAGATTTGCACCGGTGTAGTTTTTCAGAGGTTGTTGTGAGCGGTCATGACTACGGTCGTGTCAAAAGGGAGTGGCAAGGTTCTCAGCCCGATAGCTCATACAGTCAAAAATGGTTCTTTCTGCCTCTGAATAAATTGTAACTTGATATTTAGAGGGTACTCTCTGATTATAATTTTAAATCTGTTTAAAGAAAAGGCTTTTAGGAATAAAATTTCCATTTGTTGAAAGAAATTTGATTTGTTTTCAGTGGCAACTACTTCCACACTTACATAGTGTGATTAAATGTGTTAATGTTCTTGAAAAATCGCTAGTAAATAAAGCAAATTCTAAAGAAATGGTTTTGAAAATAAATTCTCGGTTCAGAATTATACACTCCTGGAAATTGAAATAAGAACACCGTGAATTCATTGTCCCAGGAAGGGGAAACTTTATTGACACATTCCTGGGGTCAGATACATCACATGATCACACTGACAGAACCACAGGCACATAGACACAGGCAACAGAGCATGCACAATGTCGGCACTAGTACAGTGTATATCCACCTTTCGCAGCAATGCAGGCTGCTATTCTCCCATGGAGACGATCGTAGAGATGCTGGATGTAGTCCTGTGGAACGGCTTGCCATGCCATTTCCACCTGGCGCCTCAGTTGGACCAGCGTTCGTGCTGGACGTGCAGACCGCGTGAGACGACGCTTCATCCAGTCCCAAACATGCTCAATGGGGGACAGATCCGGAGATCTTGCTGGCCAGGGTAGTTGACTTACACCTTCTAGAGCACGTTGGGTGGCACGGGATACATGCGGACGTGAATTGTCCTGTTGGAACAGCAAGTTCCCTTGCCGGTCTAGGAATGGTAGAACGATGGGTTCGATGACGGTTTGGATGTACCGTACACTATTCAGTGTCCCCTCGACGATCACCAGTGGTGTACGGCCAGTGTAGGAGATCGCTCCCCACACCATGATGCCGGGTGTTGGCCCTGTGTGCCTCGGTCGTATGCAGTCCTGATTGTGGCGCTCACCTGCACGGCGCCAAACACGCATACGACCATCATTGGCACCAAGGCAGAAGCGACTCTCATCGCTAAAGACGACACGTCTCCATTCGTCCCTCCATTCACGCCTGTCGCGACACCACTGGAGGCGGGCTGCACGATGTTGGGGCGTGAGCGGAAGACGGCCTAACGGTGTGCGGGACCGTAGCCCAGCTTCATGGAGACGGTTGCGAATGGTCCTCGCCGATACCCCAGGAGCAACAGTGTCCCTAATTTGCTGGGAAGTGGCGGTGCGGTCCCCTACGGCACTGCGTAGGATCCTACGGTCTTGGCGTGCATCCGTGCGTCGCTGCGGTCCGGTCCCAGGTCGACGGGCACGTGCACCTTCCGCCGACCACTGGCGACAACATCGATGTACTGTGGAGACCTCACGCCCCACGTGTTGAGCAATTCGGCGGTACGTCCACCCGGCCTCCCGCATGCCCACTATACGCCCTCGCTCAAAGTCCGTCAACTGCACATACGGTTCACGTCCACGCTGTCGCGGCATGCTACCAGTGTTAAAGACTGCGATGGAGCTCCGTATGCCACGGCAAACTGGCTGACACTGACGGCGGCGGTGCACAAATGCTGCGCAGCTAGCGCCATTCGACGGCCAACACCGCGATTCCTGGTGTGTCCGCTGTGCTGTGCGTGTGATCATTGCTTGTACAGCCCTCTCGCAGTGTCCGGGGCAAGTATGGTGGGTCTGACACACCGGTGTCAATGTGTTATTTTTTCCATTTCCAGGAGTGTATATAAAAAGCTGAGTGAAAGAAACTGAAACAGCACTTTAAAAAAAGAGGTAGTGTCTCTGATCAGTAATCTAAAGTTTCGATGAACGTGAATAAATCTGCAGCGCCGATGGACGGGTGTATAGCCCAGAGTGTTTCTCCCCTTCTCTTATAAATTACGTTACACTGTAAAGGCGTTTCTCTATTGTTCCTCTTTGGCTTTTGCTAATCAAATTCTGATTAGTAAAGTCCGTGGTTCGAACCCCGCCACTGCTCAGCTTTGGAATAAACATCATCAGTATTGGCGGCCGAAGACTTCCTGCATAACAAGACACTCTCATTTTGCTAACGGGCTTGTCAAAGATGGCAGAGGAGAAGGCAGAGGTTCAGAGAAATCTCTTGCTCTTGGGGCGGGAAACTCCGAAAGGAGCAAGAACTAGCAATAATCAATGGCCTGAGGATACAGAAGGCAATGGAAAAGAAGATAAGTGATCTATATTTGATAACGTGTCGTGATGATCTCTCCACTGGCAAAAGATGCCGGTAAAGTGACCCATTCGGATCTCTGGGAGGGAACTGCCAAGGGGGAAGTGTCCATGAGGAAAATACTGAATAACCAAAAAGAAGCTAACGTTCTTGGAGTCACGATATGGAATGTCAGAAGTACGAGTATGAACTTGGTAATGAAGGTAGAAAAACCTGAAAGACAAAAACCCTGAAAGAGAAATGTTAAGGCTCAATTTAGATGTAGTGAGGGTCAGTGAAGTGAAACGGAAACAAAACAAGGTTTTCTGGCCAGATGAGTACAGGGTAACAGCAGCAAGAAATGGTGTAACGGAATAGCATTCGTTGTGAACATGAAGGTCGGACAGCGAGTGAATTACCGAGAACAATTCAATGATACGGTTGTTCTCATCAGAATCGACAGCATACCGAAACTGACAACCATAGCTCAAGAATACTTGTCGTCCTCGTAGGCTGAAGATTAAGGGATAGTGAAAGTATATAAAAATGTTGAAAGGGTAATTCACTACGTAAAGGAGAATGAAGATCTAATAGTCATGTGGAATTTGAATGGAGTTACAGGAGGAGGTGTAGAATAAAGGGTTGAGGAAGAATATGGGCATGGTACTAGAAATGAGAAAGGAGAAAGTCAAATTGCGTTCTGCAATAAATTTCAGCTACTAATAGCGCATACTCTGTTCAGGAATCACATTGGAAGAAGATATGCTTGGAAAAGGCCGGGAGATACAGAGAGATTTCAGTTACTATATATCATAGTCAAGCAGAGATTCCGAAATCTGATACTATACTCTATGGCATACCACGGATCAGATTAGATTCAGATCATAATTCAGTATTGATGAAGAGTTAGCCGAAGATTAAGAGACTTGTCAATAAGAATCAATGTTCAAAGAACTGGGATACGGAAGTACAGCGGAGCGAAGACAAACGCTTGAAGTTCTCCAGGGCTACAAATATTGAAATATGGAATATCTCAGTAGACAGTTCAGATAAAGAGGAATGAACATCTCTAAACAGGGCAATCCCAAAAGTTGGGAAGAGAAACATAGGTACAGAGAAAATAACTGTGAAGAATCCAGGGGTGACAGAAGTACTTCATCTGATCGACGAAAGAAGAAAGTACAAATGTGTTCCGGGAAATTCGCGAACAGATAAATACAAGTCACTTGAGAATCAAATAAAAAGAAATAACAGCATGGAAAATATGAAGAAATCGAAAAACAAACGACTATCGGAAGGTTTGATTCGGAATATAGAGAAGTAAAAAAAACTTTTGGCGAAAAGAAAAGCCATTGCGGCAACATCCAGAGTACAATGAGAATTTACTGTTAAATGCAGAGGAGAGGCGGACAGGTTGAAAGTGTTCCTTGAAGGACATTATGGGGGGGGGGGGGGGGGCAGACTTGTCTGATGGCGAGACAGAAGAAGAAACAAAAGGCGATGTAGAAAAGCTGGGGGATCCCGTATCAGAATCAAACTTTTGAAGAGCTTTGGAAGACAGAAGATCGAATAAGACAGAAGGGATGGATAATATCCCACCAGAATTTCCAAAATCGTAGGGGGAAACGGCAACAAAACGACTATTCAAGATAGTGTGTATGATAAATGTGTCTGGCGACATACCGTCTGACTTTCGAAAAAACATCGTCCACACGATTCCGAAGATTGCAAGGGGCGACAAGTGCAAGAATCATCACACAATCAGCTTATCAGCTCATGCATCCAAGTTGCAGACAAGAATAACACACAGAAGAAAGGAAAAGAAAACTGAGCATGTGTTAAAGGAGAATCAGTTTGGCCTTAGGGAAGGTAAAGGCGCCAAAGTGCATTTCTCACGCTGTGGTTCATAATGAAAGCAAGACTACAGAAAAATCAAGATTTATCGATCTGGGAAAAGCGGTCGACAATATAAAATGGTACAAGACGACAGCAATTCTGAGAAAAAAAAGGGCTAAACTATAGGGAAAGAAGAGTCTATACAATATGTACAAGAGCCAAGAGGGAACAATAGAAGTGAATGACTGCGGCGGTCCGTATCCTTCCGTCCCTTTACGACGAACCTGCACCCACCTGTGTACATTGTCTCAGCAGATCATCAGAAGGGCAGCCGAGCGAAACCTACTGTACTTCGACGTGAACCAGGCTGCAATTAAAGTCACTAATCTAAGTTTCGGAAGAAAGTTTTCACACGAAATGAAAGGTTGGCAATTTTGTCCTTAATTAATATATTCTGAAACTTAGGTGAACAAGTATCACTGCCAAGCCCGTGCTAGTCTTAACAAAGTCACTCACAATACCCTTCACTCACGTTAGCAAGTTTATGGAGTTGCAATTCCCCGAAAACGTAATAGCTACAAAAACATGAACTGTTTTTGATTGAGAATGCTCGCCAAATATTAAGTCTGTCGGTACCTAATACAGTCACAGTTTTTAGCCACCGCCCCTCTCAATACGCCACGCGGAATTTATGTCTTTTCTCGTCACAAAATTCACTAAGAAATTCCGCAATTTCTACACACAGCCGCGCGGGAGTAGCCGAGCGGTCTGGGGCGCTGCAGTCATGGACTGAACGGCTGGTCCTCCCTCGGGCATGGGTGTGTGTGATTGTCCTTAGGATAATTTAGGTTAAGTAGTGTGTAACCTTAGGGACTGATGACCTTAGCAGTTAAGTCCCACAAGATTTCACACACGTCACGTCTACACACCCATCGGAATAATTATGCCGTCACTTTACAACACTCTTGATGTATGAGACACTGCTAGATACGGCAACTTATCGTTTCCATCGGAACTACTGCTACACACGTCCGAACTGTTTCATGGCTAGGCTCCGACTCTTCCCTAGAATACTCTAAGTCTTCTCTACCAGCAGGCGCGCGAAGAATTTTGCTTTACCATTGGTCAGTTTACTCAACAGCCAATAGCAAAACAACATTCACCCGCGTCGGTCCGCGCTATTCATCAATAACCAATCGCAAAATCGTAAACCTAACGACTGCACTTTTTACCGATGTAATTATCTAATATGCTGAAGTTTTGTTGTGGCAAAAAGTTATTTACTATTGTTATTTATACCTGTATTTTACCCCTGCCACCTTTAGAATTTGAAAGAGAGTATTCCAGTCAACATTGTCAAAAGCTTTCTCTAAGTCTACAAATGCTAGAAACGTACGTTTGCCTTTCCTTAATCTTTCTTCTAAGGTAAGTCGTAAAGTTATATGAGTCGAGGGACATGAAAGGGAAGCAGTGGTTGGGAAGGGAGTAAGACAGGGTTGTAGTCTCTCCCCGATGTTATTCAATCTGTATATTGAGCAAGCAGAAAAGGAAACAAAAGAAAAATTCGGAGTAGGTATTAAAATCCATGGAGAAGAAATAAAAACTTTGAGGTTCGCCGATGACATTGTAATTCTGTTAGAGACAGCAAAGGACTTGGAAGAGCAGTTGAATGGAATGGACAGTGTCTTGAAAGGAGAATATAAGATGAACATCAACAAAAGCAAAACGCGGATAATGGAATGTAGTCGAATTAAGTCGGGTCATGCTGAGGGATTTAGATTAGGAAATGAGGCACTTAAAGTAGTAAAGGAGTTTTGATACTTGGGGAGCAAAATAACTGATGATGGTCGAAGTAGAGAAGATATAAAATGTAGACTAGCAATGGCAAGGAAAGCGTTTCTGAAGAAGAGAAATTTGTTAACATTGAGTATAGATTTAAGTGTCAGGAAGTCGTTTCTGAAAGTATTTGTATGGAGTGTAGCCATGTATGGAAGCGAAACATGGACGATAAATAGTTTGGACAAGAAGAGAATAGAAGCTTTCGAAATGTGGTGCTACAGAAGAATGCTGAAGATTAGATGAGTAGATCACATAACTAATGAGGAAATATTGAATAGGATTAGGGAGAAAAGTTTGTGGCACAACTTGATCAGAAGAAGGGATCGGTTGGTAGGACATGTTCTGAGGCATCACAGGATCACCAATTTAGTATTGGAGGGCAGCGTGGAGGGTAAAAATCGTAGAGGGAGACCAAGAGATGAATACACTAAGCAGATTCAGAAGGATGTAGGTTGCAGTAGTTACTGGGAGATGAAGCAGCTTGCACAGGATAGAGTAGCATGGAGAGCTGCGTCAAACCAGTCTCAGGACTGAAGACCACAACAACAACAACATCATTTATACCTGAATTAACTTTCCCTTTACCATAAACTTACTTTACAAATCTATTCTACACAAATCCCCTTTGTCCACATCCATACTTCTTCGAAATGTTCTCACACTAAATTCCACTACGTAACTCGTTAAACAATTATCTTCATATTAACGTTAAACCACACTCACGCATCATTCATACTGCTAAAACACATTTGTAACATTTTACATACACAAAAAGACATAATAAAACTTCATGAAAATACTAGAACAGTTATGAAAAACATTCTATTACTTTAGTGCACTCTAGTGGGCACAATCGAAACTAAATCACAGTCCCCTATCCAATACTGTCCTCTATCGGCCGATACATAAACTACTCTCACGTCACCATCTGTCACTATCCAGCTCTGAGACACATCTCTCACCTAACCGCCTCCAAGGCAGGATCGGTATACTGCGCTACGCCTCAAGACCAAGAACGAAATGCTCGACTTAAAAAGGGTGTAAGGTAGCAACATATTCCTTTTGTTGAATATATTAATCGAAGAAAAAATGACGAAAATAAAAGAAAGGGTAGACAGTGGAAATAAAATTCATGGCGAAAGGATACCAATGATAAGTTTCGCTGATAACATTGGTATCCTCAGTGAAAGCGAAGAAGAATGACGGGGTCTCTTGATAGGAATGAACAATATAATGAGTACTGCATATGGATTGAGAGTAAATCGAGGAAAGACGAAAGTAATGAGAAGTAGCAGAAATGAGAACAGCGAGAGATTTAACATCAGAACTGTTGATCACGAAGTAGACGAAGTTAGGAAATCGTGCTAGATTGGCAGTAAAATAACCCATGAAGTATGGAGCAACGGAGTCATCAGGAACAGACCAACACTGGCAAAAGGCCCTTCCTGTCCAAAAGAAGTCTACTAATGTCAAACATCGGCCGTAATCTGAGGAAGGAATTTCTGAGAATATACGTTTGGAACACAGCATTCTACGGTAGTGTGACATGGACTGCGGGAGAACCGGAACAGAAGAGAATAAAATCATTAGAGATGTGGTACTACAGAACAATATTGATAATTAGGTGAACTGGTAAGATAAGGGATGATGAGGTTCTGCACAGGATCGAGGAAGAAAGAACTTATGGAAAACGCTGACAAGGATGTACAGGATGTTATGATATCTGTTAAAATATCATGGAGTAAGTTTCATTGTAATAGAGGGAGCTGTAAAGGGTAAAAACTGTAGAAGAAAACAGAGATTGGAGTGCATCTAGCAAATAATTGAGGATGTAGGTTGCAAGAGCTACTCTGAGATGAAGAGGTTAGCACAGGAGGGGAATTCGCGGCAGGCAGCATCAAACCAGTGAGTTGACTGATGACTTAAGGGGAGGTTTGCTATCTTTTGGGTCAAAGAATCGATTTTTGTAAAATTGAATTTTTGGGTCCATAAAAGCGTTTAGAATCTACCCCTGAAACGATTTTTCCTAATACGGATCGTAAATGTTTTTTTTCGCGGTTGAACAAAAAAATGGACCTGCCTGAAAAAAAAAGGGTTCAAACGGCTCTAAGCACTATGGGACTTAACTTCTGAGGTCATCAGTCCCCTAGAACTTAGAACTACTTAAACCTAACCAACCTAAGGACATCACACACATCCATGCCCGAGGCAGGATTCGAACCTGAGACCGTACCGGTCGCACGGTTCCAGACTCAAGCGCCTACAACCACTCGGCCACTCTGGCCGGCGCACATGCCTGAAATCGGCCTTTTTCACGCACCAGTTTTTTTTTCTTTCCGAGGACGATTTATTGTACCGGTGTTTGGGAGAAAACACGCAAAATTAAAATGAAAGTTTGAACGCTGTGGAGGTTGCGACTTCCCTCGCAGTGAGCAACTTCAACGAAGGGTATTCAGCAATTCTGAAGACCATGACAACGATGGGCGTCACCCTGGGACTCCATTCGATGCAGTTCGCCAAGCATTCTGACGACCACCTGATTCAAGCGGCCGAAAACCGCTGGTCACCGGCCGTACGAGCGGCTCTATAGCAGCGCAGGATGGCCCCGATCAACGCCCTATATGAGGAAGACGAAGGACTATTTTATGGACACGGAATAGCAGATTCAACGTACGTTGCATAATATTGCATTTATATGTAGTCAAAACTTCAAACTCGTTTTTCTCGAAATGACATTTTTTTTATCGCGCGGTATGGTAATTTCAAATCTACTGAACCGATTGGCATGATTGTTTCCGACGAAGCTAACTAAATTGTCTAGCAGTTGTACCGCTTTTATTCTGATCCATCAACTATAAATATTTTTACTTGGCCGACGAAGTCAAAAAATCGATGGAAAAAACCATATTTTTTTCAAATGGCAGCCATTTTGTTTCCTATGGTCTAAATAACTTAAGCGAGGTACAACTCTTAAAGAATCTTGTATACTTCGCAAACGTCAGCTTAATATTTGATTTCAGACGAGCCAGCTGACCTGTGACATACCACATGTGGAGGTCTACATCGAAATTATATTTCGTTCCGAGGGCACTTCCGCCTTTGCTCTTCATCATTTCCGGTGGAAAATATTCCAGTTTGTAGAGGAAATATCACTAAACATTTTGACAAAATTTGACATTGATATCTATTATACATCCCGAGAAAAAAATTATCAAAGAACATGCTTTTTTTGGGCCAAAAGATAGTATATCTCCCCTTAAAGAGAAGAACTGCCGTAAGCACACCAGATGACACTGTGGTAGTCACATGTACAGGGATCTCGAACGTCTTCTGGCAGAGTGCTGCAGTTTGGGGCGTCATTCTATCCTCTTGACCCTAGCGGAACTTGTAGCTTTCCTCAGTGTTCGCTCTATGCTGTAGCATTGCGAGTGGAAATATGTCAGTGTAACCAGTTTGAAGTAATATGCCGCATGTTAAATTCAGGGTGCCATTCTAAGGGCCTGCATTCTCTAAAAGCTACAAAGACAGACTGCCGTCGGCCTGTTTAAACTGTCACCATCTAATCCGATCCGGAGAGTAGTGATTTCAGGCCAACCTGTCTCGGCATTTACTGTATGTCAGACGTTTCGAGATAACTACGCTGTAGCAGATAAAATTGCGAAGAATGTACCTGACACGCGGTAGACGTGATGGTTTGGTGTGATACTGGAAACCAAACGTTTACTATTACACACAGAAGAAAATACTGGCAGCCGTCTTTGATCATATTCTAATGTGGCACAGCACACTGTAAATATCGCACTAAAATTACGCCATTTGTCTTCGAATGTGCGAAAGAAATTGCAATAAAATTGAGCCGTTTGTCTTCTAGTGCGAGCTGGAAACGGCACTAAAATGGCGCCATTGATCTTCGAATCAGTGCTGTTATACAAATAAAACAGATGCAAACATGTTCTTTTACGGTCTATCCACGATAACTAGAAACTAATATCGAGTGCTGAAATGATGGTCAGTCACGCCACGTTCAACTCACTGTCTGTTTCCAACTGTGCGTGCGCTGATGTGACGTCATCCCATCCAGCATTACGAGGGTTACGCTGATCACTGCACCAGGGCAGTATTTTTCTTTGAAAGTGCTTGCAACGTATTGTGCAAGCATAGGTTATGAGGAATTCTTGAGGATCAGTTGACGTAACAGTGCCGTGGTCATCTACAATATTCTTTAAAGTGATTGCGATGTAGTATTCTACCGTTTGTTACTGTAATCTGGATAGAAGAATACAATAAGCGACTGAGGGAAGAAAGAAAAGAAAGAAAGAGAAAAAATGGTAAAATGCACTGACTGGCAATTCAACGGCTGAGGCTCGATTCCAGTTTCTACAGTGATATAAACGTTTTTTATTTTATTTTATTCCTTGCAATGTTAAACAGTTAATTATAAAATTCAAATATATTTAAGCAGTTCAATTTATATATGTAAAATAAATATATTTGATTTAGTTACGATTACTATCCTTGTGAGTCAGAAGTCTATAATACCACATTGTAGCACGTCGGTAAAATTTTTATACGAGCAGCCACTGGAAGAAAATACACACAAAAAACCGTTAAGTTTTAAGACAATGGGTACAGCCACGGTCTGTAGGTACACCTTTACCCCGCAAGTCGGCATACTACGAGTGGCGGAGTGTTCTTCTGCTACTAACGTCATTTTCCACCATCCCAGTTCGATTCGTCAATGGTCCATGGGATAAACAGACTATTGATACACATCTGTCTGAGACGCTGTACAGGAAACCACGGTCTAGTGGTAGGGTCTTTGACTAGTAATGGCTCTGAGCACTATGGGACGTAACATCTATGGTCATCAGTCCCCTAGAACTTAGAACTACTTAAATCCAACTAACCTAAGGACATCACACAACACCCAGTCATCACGAGGCAGAGAAAATCTCTGACCCCGCCGGGAATCGAACCCGGGAACCCGGGCGTTTGACTAGTAATCAAAACTTTTTCAGTCGTGTGTTCGAGCCTCACCACTGCTCGAATTCTGAATGGAAATCATCAGCAATGGCGACAGATGACTTTCGGCACAAGAAGTCATCCTCGTACTGGCAACGGCCTTGTCAAAGGGCGAGGAGGAACGGAGAAGGTCCCAGGACACCGTCTTGCCCTTAATGTGGGGAACTGACCCCAAATGCGAAAGAATCAGCAATGACGAAGGTGTAGAGGGCAATGGAAACCACTCCTTTACAGACTCATAAAGTGTATTCACATGACATGTGGCTTGTAAATGAAAAAAGATTGTCATAAGATTCCGGACCAGTCCCCCATTCGGGCCTCTGGGAGAGGATTGCGAAGGAAGAGGTCACCACGTGAAAAAGATTAACCAACGAAAGAATAACGCTCTACGTGTCGAGCGTGGAATGTGTGGAGCCGGAACGTAGTAGGTGATCCAAAAAATCTGAAAACGGAAATGCTAAGGCTGGATCTAGATATAGTGGGGGTCAGTGTGTAACGACAACAGCGGTCGCCTTCAAACGGCTATCGATGCTAATGTTTTACCTCTACGAGGAGTTTTTAAGTAGTTGTGACCATGAGGTGACCTAATGGAAACACAACAATCAAACTGGGATTCGTTTCAGAAACACTCCAGCAAAATATAACCAACAGTAAACGGTGAGTCAGGAACAACCGTTCTTCCAACACAAAAGCAAGTTGTAACATTACATATTAAAACAGGTTGCCAGCCTAATTAGGCGTTCTAGTGTTAAGCAAAATGATAAAACAGAAGGCAGTGTGCTAAGGCTAACCTAATTTTTCTTGACATAAACACACCAAACCCTTTCCTTGTAACTTTTCATACTACAACGCAGTAAGCTAACCTTTCAGATAAATGTGCTACTAACAAATAAATGGCCTATGAGATAGTAAACAGTAACATATTCCTCTCAACAACACATACCTTAAATGAACTAGGTGTAACATTTATAAAACCAGTTACCGATACACATGAAATTAGTGGCAATACTGAACAGGGAAAAGCTTGAAATGATCCTAAATTTAAATCAGGGGGTCTGCTAATGATCCTAATATATACTCCTGGAAATGGAAAAAAGAACACATTGACACCGGTGTGTCAGACCCACCATACTTGCTCCGGACACTGCGAGAGGGCTGTACAAGCAATGATCACACGCACGGCACAGCGGACACACCAGGAACCGCGGTGTTGGCCGTCGAATGGCGCTAGCTGCGCAGCATTTGTGCACCGCCGCCGTCAGTGTCAGCCAGTTTGCCGTGGCATACGGAGCTCCATCGCAGTCTTTAACACTGGTAGCATGCCGCGACAGCGTGGACGTGAACCGTATGTGCAGTTGACGGACTTTGAGCGAGGGCGTATAGTGGGCATGCGGTAGGCCGGGTGGACGTACCGCCGAATTGCTCAACACGTGGGGCGTGAGGTCTCCACAGTACATCGATGTTGTCGCCAGTGGTCGGCGGAAGGTGCACGTGCCCGTCGACCTGGGACCGGACCGCAGCGACGCACGAATGCGCGCCAAGACCGTAGGATCCTACGCAGTGCCGTAGGGGACCGCACCGCCACTTCCCAGCAAATTAGGGACACTGTTGGTCCTGGGGTATCGGCGAGGACCATTCGCAACCGTCTCCATGAAGCTGGGCTACGGTCCCGCACACCGTTAGGCCGTCTTCCGCTCACGCCCCAACATCGTGCAGCCCGCCTCCAGTGGTGTCGCGACAGGCGTGAATGGAGGGACGAATAGAGACGTGTCGTCTTCAGCGATGAGAGTCGCTTTTGCCTTGGTGCCAATGATGGTCGTATGCGTGTTTGGCGCCGTGCAGGTGAGCGCCACAATCAGGACTGCATACGACCGAGGCACACAGGGCCAACACCCGGCATCATGGTGTGGGGAGCGATCTCCTACACTGGCCGTACACCACTGGTGATCGTCGAGGGGACACTGAATAGTGCACGGTACATCCAAACCGTCATCGAACCCATCGTTCTACCATTCCTAGACCGGCAAGGGAACTTGCTGTTCCAACAGGACAATGCACCTCCGCATGTATCCCGTGCCACCCAACGTG
This sequence comes from Schistocerca serialis cubense, assembly GCF_023864345.2. Taxonomy (NCBI): domain Eukaryota; kingdom Metazoa; phylum Arthropoda; class Insecta; order Orthoptera; family Acrididae; genus Schistocerca; species Schistocerca serialis. The sequence goes on from NC_064639.1 coordinate 1,151,069,549, forward strand.
CTCTAGAAGGTGTAAGTCAACTACCCTGGCCAGCAAGATCTCCGGATCTGTCCCCCATTGAGCATGTTTGGGACTGGATGAAGCGTCGTCTCACGCGGTCTGCACGTCCAGCACGAACGCTGGTCCAACTGAGGCGCCAGGTGGAAATGGCATGGCAAGCCGTTCCACAGGACTACATCCAGCATCTCTACGATCGTCTCCATGGGAGAATAGCAGCCTGCATTGCTGCGAAAGGTGGATATACACTGTACTAGTGCCGACATTGTGCATGCTCTGTTGCCTGTGTCTATGTGCCTGTGGTTCTGTCAGTGTCATCATGTGATGTATCTGACCCCAGGAATGTGTCAATAAAGTTTCCCCTTCCTGGGACAATGAATTCACGGTGTTCTTATTTCAATTTCCAGGAGTGTATTACTTCATTGCTTAGTACAGGGTCTCTATGCCTGTGCATTAACTAGCTTGCATTAAAAGACATAACACAGTAAATAGTTCTTTCTTAATCTCTGTTTGGGGCAACTAGACAGAATGCAAATTAACTACACTGGCTCTGAAGGCGCCTTTGCATTGCTTCATTAACTAACTAGCCTAGTACACGAGGACCCTTAAACTCTCGTGGTTTGACGAACCTTGCCCATTAACTAAACTACACCAGAATTTATGAGAAATGTTAAGTATCTCTATAGTTAATTATTAATTAAGTAAAGCACAACAAACTCTAACTCTTTAAATAACAAATTTGCTTTCATAAGCAGTCTTTTGATCTTCTCAAAAGCATAACTGGTGGCGCAAATGACAACACAACATTAAATTCAAGTTCAACCACTTTCTCATTATAAATTAGGACACGCAGAATTAAATTCTCTAGGAAAGGATTCCTGTCCCTGCTTGTGACTTGGGATAATCAAGGGTGTAAGATAGTGTTTTTAGCGATACCACAATTATTATTATAAAATCAACCAAATTTCACAAATACCTGGTTCATATTTAAAGCCTTTTTCAAGCACTTTTTGTTCCTTTGGGTACAGAACCAAGTTCGATAAGTTAATTACACGTTGCGAAAAATTTTGTTTACAGTTTGAGGTTAGAGGTTCAAAAAAAAAAAAATGGTTCAAATGGCTCTGAGCACTATGGGACTTAACTTCTGAGGTCATCAGTCCCCTAGAACTTAGAACTACTTAAACCTAACTAACCTAAGGACATCACACACATTCATGCCCGAGGCAGGATTCGAACCTGCGACCGTAGCGGTCGCGCGGTTCCAGACTGTAGCGCCTTTAACCGCTTGGCCACCACGGCCGGCGTTAGAGGTTCACTCACCTTCCTAATCACAGATAATTTCTTGTTCTGCCGCAAAAATACGTCGTGAATAAGATCACTTACACTTTGACGAACTTCTCGATCGAAAACATCGAACTCACACGGGTGTAACTTAGATGTGATTGCCATATGTACCACTTTTAGATGTGTACACACGTTGTCACGAACACGATACCATTTCTTCCTTTATCCACGTGTATCTTGCGACGTCAACGGCTTTGTTTGCTGCGCCGCAAGCAAGCAAGATACAACATTGTATATAAGCAATACTACAAATTGACAGATAAAAAATGGTCAAAAATAGGTGTTATAAGTGATGTTAAATGGAAAAAGCAAGGATTTGTGGTCAGACGAGAATAGCATAATATTAGCAACACAGTATAACGGGAGTAGGATTCGTTAGAGTAACAAGGGTACGGAGAGTATGCGACAACGTTGTTCCCATCAGAGTCACAACAAACCAATAACAATAGTTCAGGCATACATGCCGATATCGCAAGCAGAAGATGAAGAGACAGAGAAAGTATATAAAGATACTGAATACGTAATGCCGTGCCTAAAGAGAGATGAAAATCTAATAGTGATGGGGGACTGTAATGCCTTTGTAGGGGAAAAAGTAGAAGAAAGGGTGAAAGGATGATCATGATGATCATGATGTTTGGTTTGTGGGGCGCTCAACCGCGCGGTTATCAGCGCCCGTACAAATTCCCAACCTTTTCTCAGTCCAAAATTGCCGCTTTCATGAAATATGATGACAACACAGGTACCCAATCAGCTCGAGGCAGTTGAAAATCCCTGACCCCGCCGGGAATCGAGAACGCGACTGCGAGACCACTATCTGCGGGGAGGGTGAGAGTAGAATATGGACTTAGTAGCAGGAATGAGAGAGAAGAATGAGCTCTGCAATAAATTTCAGCTAGTAACAGCGAATTTTCAGTTCAAGAATCACAAGAGAAGGAATAGTTGATAGAGGTCGGGAGGTACAGGAAGATTTCAGTTAGATTACATTATGGTAAGGCTGATATTCCGAAATCAGATATTAGACTGTAAGGCGTACCAAGCAGTACATACAGACTCAGATCGCAATTTAATAATGATGATGAGTAGGCTGTAGTTTAAGAGGCTAGTCACGAAGAATCAATAAACGAAGAACTGCGATCAGGAAGCACTAAGGGATGAAGGGATACGCTTGAAGTTCTCTGAAACTATAGATACCGCGATAAAGAATAATTCAGCAGGCAGTTCACTTGAAAAGGAATAGACACCTCTAAAAAGGGTAGTCACGAAAGTTGGAAAGAAAAACATAGGTACAAGGCAAGTATCTGTGAAAAATCGACAGGTAACAAAGGAAGAACTTCAGTTGTTCGACCGAGGAAATAATTTCAAAAATAAGCAGTGCCGGAAAATTTGGGATTACGGAAATACAAGTAGCATAATAATTAAATAAAAAGAAAGTGCAAAGAAGATGAGGTGAAATGACTGCATGAATATTATAAAAAAATTGAAAGAGAAATGAATGTTGGCAGGACTGGCTCAGCATACATAAAAATTAAAACAGCATTTGGAATAATTAAAGGCAAGGGCGGTAACATTTCGAGTGCAGTGTGAATTCCAGAGGAATGGGATAGGTTGAAAGAGTACACTGAACGCCTCTTGGAGAGGGTGATCTTGTTTGCTGACACAACAGAAGAAAAAACAGTAGACAACAGGGAAGAGATAGGGGATCCAGTATTACAATTAGAATTTAAAAGACTTTTGGATGACTAAAGATCTAATAAGGCAGAAGGGACATATAACATTCCATTGGAATTTCTGGAATCATGGGGGGGAGTGGTAACGTAACAACTATTCACGTTCGTGTGTAGATCCATGAGACTTGTGACATACCATTACAGTTTCGGAAAAAAACATCACCCACACAATTCCGAAGACGACAAGAGCTGGAACTTGCGAGAATTATTGCACAGTAAGAATAACAGCTCATCAATCAAGCTACTGACAAAAATAACATCCAGTTGAATGCAAAAGAAAATTGAGGATCTGTAGATAGCGATAATTTTGGCTTTGTGAAAAGTAAAGGCACAAGAGAGGGAGTTCTGACGTTGCGGTTGATAATAGAAGCAAGACTGAAGAGAAATCAACAGATGTTCATACGATATGTTGACTTGGAAAGGCGTTCGACAGTGTAAAATAGTGCAACATGTTTGAAATTCTGAGAAAAACAGTGATGACTGTAGGGGATTATGGGTAATATGCAATATCTATAAGAAACAAGAGTGGACAATAAGACAGGAAGACAAAGGACGAAATGCCACGATTAGAAAGGGTATAAGACAAGGATATAGTCTTTCGCCCCTACAGTTGAATCTTTACATAGAAGAAGCAGCGACGTAATTAAAAGAAAGATTCAAGACTGGGATTAAAATTAAGGGTGAAAAGTTGTCATTGACACGGTTCATCGATGGTAACGCTAACGTCAGTGAAAGTGAAGGGGAATTACAGGATCTTTTGTATGGAAAGAACTGTCTAATGAGTGTAGAATATGGATTGGGAGTAAATCGAAGAAAGATGAAAATAATGAGAAGTGGATGAATTGAGAACAGCGAGAAACTTAACATCAGAATTGGAGCTCACAAAGTAGATGAAGTTACGGAATACTGCTATTTACACAACAAAATAACCCATGATGAACCAGCAAGAACTACATAAAACAAGACTATCTTAATCAAAAAGGACATTCCTGGTCAACAAAAATCCTTTTGGATTTCGGTCTCACCGCACTCTCTGAAATCGCAAAATATTCATAAATGAACAGTAAAATAATTATGATCGGTAAGGATATAAATGCAAGATGTCCCTTAGTGTGTCTAATAGTGTGAATAACAGTGTATTTTAATACGACAGTATGCCATCTTAGACAATTTATAACACTTAAAACACTTGATAATGGCACTTTGAAGCCGAAATCATGATTGTGTAAGTGTAAATGTAACACTGAAAATAAACAACAGTCTAATGGCGGTACTGACTTTAAAGAAACATATCATGACGTGGTCCTGAATGATGGAAAACTTATCTAATCAGCTCGTCCACTCGAACATTGTATACAGGCCACGTGGAGAACTACATGTACGGGCCACGTGGTGGCATTTGACACGTTCCGCAACGTAGATAAGATGGACTAGCAATACTGACAAGTCATTCGATCGGCTCCGATGAACACGTAATTGACCTTAGCCTCTGGCATAAGGTATAGCCAACTTATGAAAATAATTTATCCTGTGACGCCTATTAAGATTTTTTGTTGACAAGAACCTCTACTTGTGGGCATTTAATAGCGAGCATTCGTTCTGGAGTACGATTATGCTACCTAGTCACTACCTAAAGCATGGCTTGCGATAATTCTTGTTTTGTCAATTTTGTTTATGACAAGAGCCGCTCGGCTCCATCTAATCTGATGTACCATCATCTGATGCAACAAGGCCCACTACTTCTGCACCTTTATTCGCAATTGGTTGGCTGATTTTTCAGCCTCTTTGACATCGGAAAAGTCACTTAAAATTGAGTCTGACAGGGGGAAAACTGTAAAAGGGGAGTATGTGGTATGTGTAAGGAAGATGGAGTAGGATTAATAAGGCATTTGAAAAACGAAAAACGATGTTCACTATATTCCCGAACTGAAACGCACCGTTCCGCTCATCATTGTTGGACTAAGGGCATCCTTCGTAACACCACAGAGCTGCTCCAGAATATAATAATAGCACAAAATGGAGCGAAAATAATTAAAATAATTAAATTTCCAGTTTTTATGATACTGGAGTATATTATTATGCTGGAGGACTGTAACATTTAGATTTTCAAATAGATGCTTTCAAGAGAGATTATCATTTATCTTAATTTCCTCTGTGGAATCTTTACAAAAAGTGAGATTACCTCAGTGCATATGTTAGTATATATGGAGGTGCACAGCAGACACTTTATTACCAGTGGTAATTTTGTTCATCTGTGGATGACTTTTAAAAGGCTATAGCCTTGTGTCATATGCACACGCATTGATGTATTTATAGGCATGGTTACGCAAGGTCGTGATAGGTACCCTGCCTTACGGTATTAACGATCCCAGCATTTGCCTGTAATACGGTTCAATAAGTTCAATAAGTAATGCAACAAATTTTTTTTCTGAAACAGGGGTTGTTTTATTCAGCATTGAAATACACCAGGTTATTCCCCAATCTTTTAGCTACACAACACTATTTTTCAACACAATCTCCATTCAATGCTACGGCCTTACGCCACCTTGAAATGAGGGCCTGTATGCCTGCACGGTACCATTCCACTGGTCTATGTCGGAGCCAACGTCGTACTGCATCAATAACTTCTTCATCATCCGCGTAGTGCCTCCCACGGATTGCGTCCTTCATTGGGCCAAACATATGGAAATCCGACGGTGCGAGATCGGGGCTGTAGGGTGCATGAGGAAGAACAGTCCACTGAAGTTTTGTGAGCTCCTCTCGGGTGCGAAGACTTGTGTGAGGTCTTGCGTTGTCAAGAAGAAGGAGAAGTTCGTTCAGATTTTTGTGCCTACGAACACGCTGAAGTCGTTTCTTCAATTTCTGAAGAGTAGCACAATACACTTCAGAGTTGATCGTTTGACCATGGGGAAGGACATCGAACAGAATAACCCCTTCAGCGTCCCAGAAGACTGTAAACATGACTTTACCGGCTGAGGGTATGGCTTTAAACTTTTTCTTGGTAGGGGAGTGGGTGTGGCGCCACTCCATTGATTGCCGTTTTGTTTCCGGTTCGAAGTAATGAATCCATGTTTCATCGCCTGTAACAATCTTTGACAAGAAATTGTCACCCTCAGCCACATGACAAGCAAGCAATTCCGCACAGATGGTTCTCCTTTGCTCTTTATGGTGTTCGGTTAGACAACGAGGGACCCAGCGGGAACAAACTTTTGAATATCCCAACTGGTGAACAATTGTGACAGCACTACCAACAGAGATGTCAAGTTGATCACTGAGTTGTTTGATGGTGATCCGTCGATCATCTCGAACGAGTGTGTTCGCACGCTCCGCCATTGCAGGAGTCACAGCTGTGCACGGCCGGCCCGCACGCGGGAGATCAGACAGTCTTGCTTGACCTTGCGGCGATGATGACACACGCTTTTCCCAACGACTCACCGTGCTTTTGTCCACTGCCAGATCACCGTAGACATTCTGCAAGCGCCTATGAACATCTGAGATGCCCCGGTTTTCCGCCAAAAGAAACTCGATCACTGCCCGTTGTTTGCAACGCACATCCGTTACAGACGCCATTTTAACAGCTCCGTACAGCGCTGCCACCTGTCGGAAGTCAATGAAACTATACGAGACGAAGCGGGAATGTTTGAAAATATTCCACAAGAAATTTCCGGTTTTTTCAACCAAAATTGGCCGAGAAAAAAAATGTGTTGCATTACTTATTGAACTGCCCTCGTACTTTAATGAAACAACGGAAAACCTTAATCAGGCCGGCTGAACATAAATTTTAGCCTCCATTCTGCAGAATGAGTGGTCAGTCTGTTTAAAATAGTGCTGCATCATTCGCTTCTTCTCTCGTGTACATAACTATTTTGTTTACACGGTTCATGCAGATGAGTTACGTTATTACGTAAAAAGTTTGTGGTACATTTCCCATTGATTTATCGACATCAGCCACTGCACACATTATCACCTGACATCAGGATCATGGCGATGATTTGTGGCCTCCAGTTTGTGTACTGCAACTTTCCACTGGTATTCCTGAAAACTGAGTCAACAAAAAAATGTTGAAATGTGTGTGAAATCTTATGGGACTTAACTGCTAAGGTCATCAGTCCCTAAGCTTAGACACTACTTAACCTAAATTATCCTAAGGACAAACACACACACACACCCATGCCTGAGGGAGGACTCGAAACTCCGCCGGGACCAGCCGCACAGTCCATGACTGCAGCGCCTGAGACCGCTCGGCTAATCCCGCGCGGCTGGGTCAATATCCAACTATTGTAAGTGACTGTTGGTCTTAGAGAGAGGATCTGAAAAAGAAACTTGTAAAAGAGACGGCTTGATGTGCCTAATCTAAAGTAAAACTGAACTCCTTCCGAACAGGCCATGACCGGCCGCCGTATCACCCTCAGCCCACAGGCGTCACTGGATGTGGATATGGAGGGGCATGTGGTCAGGACACCGCTCTCCCGGCCGCTACTTTTCTATCAAGTAGCTCCTCAGTTTGCCTCACAAGGGCTGAGTGCACCCCGCTTGCCAACAGCGCTTGGCAGACCGGATGGTCACCCATCCAACTGCTAGCCCAGACCGACAGCGCTTAACTTCGGTGATCAGACGGGAACCGGTGGTACCACTGCGGCAAGGCCGATGGCCAAGTGCCTAATCTGGTCAGGTTAAATAAATAAATAAATAACGAAAATGTTAGTGTTATTCATTGCAAGGCTTTCTTGGACGGTATCCAGCCAAAACTGTGAATAATTCAGGCCGGACACTTCACGAGACTTATGTGAAGAAAGTAAAATTTTGCCCCAATCTTCTTCCGATTATCCTCTCGGAATTTCGACAGTAACCTTTGCGTGATACACAACGCCTCTCTTGTACTGATTGCCATTGTTGTCATTGGAGTTTGCTGAGTATCTGCTTAAGGCTGTCGTGTCGGCTAAACTATCCCGTGACGAAATGCGACACTTTCTGTTAACCCTTTTTGGTAAATATCGCAGACTTATCACCAGTACTCGAATGAATCTTTAGTAAGTAACTTCATTTTCGGGCGGATTAAATTTATTCCGCCCGCATCTCGTGGTCATGCGGTAGCGTTCTCGTTTCCCACGCCCGGGTTCCCGGGTTCGATTCCCGGCGGGATCAGGGATTTTCTCTGCCTCGTGATGGCTGGGTGTTGTGTGATGTCCTTAGGTTAGTTAGGTTTAAGTAGTTCTGAGTTCTAGGGGACTGATGACCATAGATGTTAAGTCTCATAGTGCTCAGAGCCATTTTTTGAAATTTATTCCAATGAACCTCAGCATGGCTTGTTTCTTCGTGTAGCTGACCACATGGTCCAGTAACGTTAATGTGACCACCTGCAGAAATCCTGAATAAGCGCCGTTTGCAGCGCGGAGGTGCAGGAAGAGAATGTCACTGAGGTTCTGGAAGGTCCGACAGGGATGTGGAGTCATGCCAACTCCAGTGCGTGGCCAGCTGCGGTAGATTCCACGGTTCAGGATCCGTGGTGCGAACAGCCCCATCGAAACAGTCCCACATATTCTCGACTGGGTTTTAATCCAGGGACAGTAGTGGCTATGGGAATACTGCAAACTTTTCCTGGTTCCCTTCGAACCACACACGTACACAGTGAGCTGTGTGAAACGTTGCATTTTCCTGCTGGTGGATTCGATCGTGCTGAGGAAAACCAAACTACATGTAGGGATGGACGTGGTTCCCAAGAGTTTATTCCTACTTATATTGATCCATTGTGCCTCCCATAATGACTATAGACAGAACGCCAGGAGAACATTCCATAGAATATAACGTTTAATCTTTGTTTGGTTTGAGACGGTTCACGCCGTAAATGACAATGGAACGTGAAATGCCACCCGTCGTTGCTCAGTGGACATCCAGTTGTGATGATGGCGTGGAGATTCCAGCCTCCTTCGCCGATGAACAACAGTCACCATATGTGCATGAATTAGGCGCCTATTGTAGAGCCCCATTACGCAACAAAATTCACTGGAAGGTCGTTGAGGAGAGGTTGTTGGCTGGCCTTGGCGATCAGCTGCTCATCAGGTGCACGTATATACGCCTTCACACATCTCCACAGCCGTTGCTCACCCCTGTCATTTATAACATTTTATGTACCATTGTGTATTGTGTTTTGAACCGGATACTTGAAACGACGGAGAGGCTTCGTCCCGCCGTAGTCCTGAGTGGTTCACAACCTCACAACAGGCCACAGGAGTCCACCCACCCCACCGCCGCCCCACACCGAACCCAGGGTAATTGTGCAGTTTGGCACCCAGTGCATCCCCCCGCCCCCCCCCCCCCCAACCCCCTGGGAACATCTCGTATCTCATACCAGCCAAGTGTAAGCCGAAATGATTGCGTGGTAGAGTAATTATGGTGTGCACGTATGTGGAGACAGTGTTTGCGCAGCAATCGCCGACATAGTGTAACTCAGGCGGAATAAGGGGAACTAGCCTGCATTCGCCGAGGCAGATGGAAAACCGCCTTAAAAACCATCCGTAGGCTGGCTGGCACACCGAAGCTCTACTCAAGTCCGCCGGGAGGATTCGTACTGAGGATGACAGTGTACTGAACAGCTTTAGACGGGTGTTTACTTCATTTGCAGACTAGTAATTATAGCTGTTAGGAGTGGTATGTTTGTAGGTTGGATAGTACCTCCAAGTGCATATTGCAAGAGTAACCCATTAACGCGTATTTTCTCCTGGGCAAGGTCAGGTGTTGAAGTGTGGACACATAGATGCAAAACTCTTTGTCTATACAGACAGGTGCAGTCCACTTAGTAGTGCAGTTAGCGCCATGCAGAAAAGGTCAGGTAGTAAACGATGTGACATGTTTTCGGAAAGAAGAAAAAACAGCTAACGCAATGAAGTGGGTACATATCAAGGTACCAATATCTGCATTTATTGCCCTAACACACTGTACATGTATCACTTCCATTAACGCTGCGGAACAACCTGAATACAAAATGTTATTAATGGCAGAAGTTGCATGTATATGAGAGGACTTTAAAAAAAGTAAGTTACACATTACTATTATAGCAGGTCAAGTAACCATTATTGAATGCTGCACTACACTTCAAAGTGACAAAGCTACATGACACTATTTTCAAACATAGTCACAAATTTTATGTAAACAACACCCGGAATGTATTACATATCGAGAGCCGCTGTGTGACCGTCGTCGTCGACGAAAAAATCTGCGACTCTAGCGTCTCTGTTCCTCGATCGCCTGGGCGTGTCATCTGTGATCGATGTCGATGGCTTTCCTTTCCGTTCAGCATCACACACGTTAGAATAATGTAAACACGTAATGTCTAAATGTTAATACAAACTAATGTGCGTAAGCGACAGATGTTTCCTTTCGAGTTGTTGCCTGATGATCAACTTCGTCACAACTAATTCAATTCCACAAGCAGCAGTGGACGAGTTAAACATCTGAACAGTAACCGTCGTAGAACGCAAACTGTGCGTTTAATATTTATACGCGTTTGCAAGCATACGAAGCAATATTGGAAAACTTCTTTTCCAATTCTGACGTTGGTTCCCCAAAAACACGATTCGGAAAGGTGGTCAACATATGCAGTGAGACATTAATTCAATATTTTCCTCCACCAAATGACCCACTGACGTGCGGTGTTACCGCTCTGTTAGCAGCGCGTTACACCATGCGGCTAGCCAGGCGGACCTGGTGTACCATACTTGCCTCAGCACCGGTTTTAGATAACGCCCTTTTGCCATGCACGGTGTACTTTCCGTTTCGGAAATGTTTTCACCCTTGCCCCGAAAGTAAATTATTGTACCGTTCTGGACGTCAGGTGAATCGCTCTGTTTCCGCATTATGACAACGATTGCATCATTTACAAGTAAGCCCTTCACACGCTGTTACAAGGGTAGTAACGTCATGCAGAATGTTCTACACGGTCGTCTGCCTTATCATGAACTGACGCGCCAACTGCCTGGTTCTGACGAGGCGGTCACCTTCCACAGTGTTAATCACATTTCCCACCAAATCTGGTGTGCCAACATTTCGGGTACATCCTTCATGATTTACTGCTTCCTGAAATCACCCTCCCTTTCTCAGACAAACGGAGAAACACTGTTGCAAACATTTAATACTGTGGTTGTTGTAGGCGAGGACAGATCTCATACAACCTTGCTGCCCTCCGCCCTTTGCCATTTTCGTTTACGTAAGGAAACACCATGTCGCCAAGCTCTCGATCCCAGTACGGAACCGTTTTGTACAACGCTGTACCACATGCACTACAATGTGAGTCAGCAAGAGAAGTGAATCGGACACAACACTACCAATCACTGTGGCAGGAGAGGGCGCCAAGGCATTACTATGAGGAACAGTACCACCAGCTAGGAGGAAACGATGCATACTGTAACTGTGGCTACATGGTACAGCGCATGTCTGACCGCAGTCTCCAGGATGGAAGCCACGCATTTTCGGACATACGTTCATTAGAACTCTTTTTTTCTGCATCCTCTCAGCGATCAATCCATAGAGTTTGTACACGTTGTAGAAAATCACCCTGTATATGGTAATTAAGATGTACACACATCAGACTGTTGGTTGTCTTATCTCTCCATCGAACAGTCTTCCAAAAACACGTCACAAAATTCAGGACCTGATGTTTTCTGCATAGCCCTACTCCACCGCTACGTTTTACGTCCAGACGTTTACACTTCGACACTTGACTTGCTGTTCAGGGGAAAATAAGCATTAATGGCTTGGTCTTGCTACTTGTACTTGGAGGTACCAACGACCGTAAAAATATGTGACATGAAATAGCTGTAATTAATGACTTAAATAGCTATGTAATGTCGCCAATGGAAATACACTCCTGGAAATGGAAAAAAGAACACATTGACACCGGTGTGTCAGACCCACCATACTTGCTCCGGACACTGCGAGAGGGCTGTACAAGCAATGATCACAAGCACGGCACAGCGGACACACCAGGAACCGCGGTGTTGGCCGTCGAATGGCGCTAGCTGCGCAGCATTTGTGCACCGCCGCCGTCAGTGTCAGCCAGTTTGCCGTGGCATACGGAGCTCCATCGCAGTCTTTAACACTGGTAGCATGCCGCGACAGCGTGGACGTGAACCGTATGTGCAGTTGACGGACTTTGAGCGAGGGCGTATAGTGGGCATGCGGGAGGCCGGGTGGACGTACCGCCGAATTGCTCAACACGTGGGGCGTGAGGTCTCCACAGTACATCGATGTTGTCGCCAGTGGTCGGCGGAAGGTGCACGTGCCCATCGACCTGGGACCGGACCGCAGCGACGCACGGATGCACGCCAAGACCGTAGGATCCTACGCAGTGCCGTAGGGCACCGCACCGCCACTTCCCAGCAAATTAGGGACACTGTTGCTCCTGGGGTATCGGCGAGGACCATTCGCAACCGTCTCCATGAAGCTGGGCTACGGTCCCGCACACCGTTAGGCCGTCTTCCTCTCACGCCCCAACATCGTGCAGCCCGCCTCCAGTGGTGTCGCGACAGGCGTGAATGGAGGGACGGATGGAGACGTGTCGTCTTCAGCGATGAGAGTCGCTTCTGCCTTGGTGCCAATGATGGTCGTATGCGTGTTTGGCGCCGTGCAGGTGAGCGCCACAATCAGGACTGCATACGACCGAGGCACACAGGGCCAACACCCGGCATCATGGTGTGGGGAGCGATCTCCTACACTGGCCGTACACCACTGGTGATCATCGAGGGGACACTGAATAGTGCACGGTACATCCAAACCGTCATCGAACCCATCATTCTACCATTCCTAGACCGGCAAGGGAACTTGCTGTTCCAACAGGACAATGCACGTCCGCATGTATCCCGTGCCACCCAACGTGCTCTAGAAGGTGTAAGTCAAGTACCCTGGCCAGCAAGATCTCCGGATTGTCCCCCATTGAGCATGTTTGGGACTGGATGAAGCGTCGTCTCACGCGGTCTGCACGTCCAGCACGAACGCTGGTCCAACTGAGGCGCCAGGTGGAAATGGCATGGCAAGCCGTTCCACAGGACTACATCCAGCATCTCTACGATCGTCTCCATGGGAGAATAGCAGCCTGCATTGCTGCGAAAGGTGGATATACACTGTACTAGTGCCGACATTGTGCATGCTCTGTTGCCTGTGTCTATGTGCCTGTGGTTCTGTCAGTGTGATCATGTGATGTATCTGACCCCAGGAATGTGTCAATAAAGTTTCCCCTTCCTGGGACAATGAATTCACGGTGTTCTTATTTCAATTTCCAGGAGTGTATATACACTTATATCCATCATACCCTTTATGTATTGTAAACAGCAAAGGCACCATAACAATCTCTTGGCGTCCTCCACACCAGGCGTTTCCGTTAAGAATAACATATAGAATTCTACCTCTTAGAACGTCCTGAATCCAGCCGCAAATCTGATCCGATACTTAGTTAACTCGTATTTTGTTCACTAAACTTCAGTGATTAACTGTAAGAGTATTTTTAATGTTCCTGTAAGGGACATTTTCTCCCCATGATTAACGCTGTCGTTTAAGTCACTGACGCATACGTGCATTTACACTTTCATTTTCATCTTCGTTGGTACACTTAGCTTAAACATTTTTAGTCGTGAATGGATACTGGAACAATAAAAACTAGGTGCAGAATGAGATTTTCACTCTGAAGCGGAGTGTGCGCTGATATGAAACTTCCTGGCAGATTAAAACTGTGTGCCCGACCGAGACTCGAACTCGGGACCTTTGCCTTTCGCGGGCAAGTGCTCTACCATCTGAGCTACCGAAGCACGACTCACGACCGGTCCTCACAGCTTCAGTTCTGCCAGCATCTCGTCTCCTACCTTCCAAACTTTACAGAAGCTCTCCTGCGAACCAGAAGTAAAGCTGTGAGGACGGGGCGTGAGTCGTGCTTCGGTAGCTCAGATGGTAGAGCACTTGCCCGCGAAAGGCAAAGGTCCCGAGTTCGAGTCTCGGTCGGGCACACAGTTTTAATCTGCCAGGAAGTTTCATAAAAACAAGGTGCATCACTGAAGGGAAGAGTGTTTCTTACGACATGAGTCTGGGACTGTTTTTTCAACACGATGAATCAAGAGGATATCTGGCTGCTAAAAACAAGGTGGGAAGTACAGTGGCAAGTGATGATACTACAGTGCTGATTTTTACCAGTGACGTCTGTGAACAGCCTCCACAATACTGATGAGCGTTTCCCAACTGTATGTCCACTGCAATTGGTATCTTCCAGCACGACTGCTCCACAATTTACTTGTACATACCACAGTGTTTTGATAAGCATGATGGTCCGATTAACGTCCTTACCCCCGAATTTCTCCTGTCGGAGTCCTACTGAAAACACCTGTCATACATCTAACACCGTCTCAGAACCCATTTACCACCTTTGTCTTTATCTGAGGAATTGTCTCTCCTGTGCGTAGACATCAGCGTCGTCCACCACTGCGCTAGTGACAACTACTTAAAAAACCCGTTCCACAAGGAACTGCAAATATTCTGATTCCCAATGATGAATCAACACGCCTTTAGGGATGTGGTACAATGATATGGCTGCTCGGTGTAAGTTTACCTACTATTAATTTAGCATCTACTAACTAATCGCACTGGAATCACCCCTTACAAATACAAATTAACGTTCTCCAGCTTAAGTGAGAGACTGAAAATGTAGTGATGCATCTCTTTCTGTTAAAATGACGCAAGGTGCAGCACAGGTTGCTGTGGAGTGGGACAGATAGATAAGCAGCCGACTCTGTTTGAATCTCACCAATCTGAACACGCAAATAATGCTCTTTGAATGGCTATATGAGTCCACCGGACTATAGATGATCATTCTGTGATTGAAATTGATGCGCGATAATAAAAAAGTGGTCCATATTATACGACAAATGATAGTTGTTTGTAGTACTTGTTGTGTGGTCGTGTTGCTCAAATTTCTTAATGGAATCCAATCTCAAGATGTGTGTATGTGTGTACAACCGGCTCCATACTCAACAGTCACACAAGTGACAGCTGTGCATGTGCTCTATTTGACGTACACTGAAGAGCCAAAGAACCTGGTACACCTGCCTAGTATCTTTTAGGGCCCCCGCGAGCACGCAGAAGTGCCGCAATACGACGTGGGATGGGTTCGACTGATGCCTGAAGTAATGGTGGAGGGAACACACGCCATGAATCCTGCAAGTTGTCCATAAATTCGTAAGAGTACGAGAGGGTGGAGGTCTCTTGTGAACAGCACATTGCAAGGCATTCCAGATACGCTCAATAATGTTCATATCTGTGGAGTTTGGAGGGCAGCAAAAGTGTTTAAACTCAGGAGCCTGTTCCAAGAGCCACTCTGTAGCAATTCCTGTCGTATGGAGAGTCGCATTGTCCTGCTGGAGTTGCCCAAGTCCGACGGAATGCACAGTGGACATGAATGGATGCAGGTGATCATACAGCATACTTAAGTACGTGTTAACTGTTAAGAGTCGTATCGGAGTCCCATATCAATCCAACTGCACACGCCCCACACCATTACAGAGCCTCCACCAGCTTCAATAGTCCCCTTCTGACATGCACGGTCCATGGATTCTCCACATCCGTACACGTCAGTCCCCTCGATACAATTTGAAACGAGACTCGTCCGACCAGGCAACACGTTTGCAGTCATCAACAGTCCAATGTTATTGTTGATGGGCCCAGGTGAGGCGCAAGACTTTGTGATGTGCAGTCATCAAGGGTACACGAGTGGGGCTTCAGGTCTGAAAGCCCATAGCAATGATGTTTCATTGAATGGTTCGCACACTGACACTTGTGATGACCCATCATTGAAATCTGCAGCATTTTGCGGAAGGATTGCTGCTGTCACGTTGAACGATTCTCTTCAGTCGTCGTTGGTCCCGTTCTTGAAGGATCTTTTGCCGGCCGCAGCGACATCGGAGATGCAATGTTTTACCGGATTCCTGATATTCACGGCACACTCGTGAAATGGTCCCCATTTCATCGCTACCTTGGAGATGCTGTGTCTCATCCCTCGTGCGCCGACTATAACACCACGTTCAAACTCATTTAAATCTTGATAAAGTGCCACTGTAGCAGCAGTAAGAGATGTAACGAGAGCAACAGACACTTGTTGTTTTAAATAGGCGTTGCCGATTTCAGCGCCGTATTCTGCTTATTTACATATCTCTGTATTTGAATATGCATGGCTATACCAGTTTCTTCGGCGCTGCAGTGTAGAACAGCTGACAAAATCAATATTCAAGGAAAAAACTAGAAACTTAAACTCCGTGTCAAGAATTAATTATGAGAATGTTTTGTGCAAGATGAGTACCTCATCCAAACTAAAAGTAAATGGAAAATGAACCTCTACGTAATGTTTATACGCATTTAGAACTAATCCAACAGAATTTTTTCGCAAATATTTGTTAACTGTGAATGAGAGGTGGGCCACAGCACCAGAAAAACGGAATGCCAGTCGAAGAATTGGGTGGAAGTCAATTAATAGCTTGATGACTGCAACAATCATTGTACCACGTTCGAAGTTTAGGATTCAAAGGATTCTGTGACTTAGATGAGCTATGTTATTTCATTGGGTTCTTTAAAATTTTCATCTCTTAACATTTGACGAAAATTTTCAGTTTCATGAAGGACCGCAACCATGGTCTCTAGTTCAGGGACTTATTTTCCACGGTAGACAGAAAATTCAAGGAGTCACGAGCGCAGTTTTAGTGTTCAGGAATAAGTATAATTTAATGTGGATAGCTATTCGGAAGTATTTTTCATTTTCTGTAAATTTATTTCTCTAAAAGAATATGTGTAGGTAAACGACTTACCCAGAGAGGAGCAGGGAAAAATAGCATACCTCCTTCCTCCTTTTCCCACAGCCCCACTCCGCACATGAAGAAAAAATATATCCCACATAAACCGAAGTCGTATCATGTCCCACTAGCATAATACTCAATTTGAAGAAGCTAGAACACGTAGAGCAAATTTACCGGTAGAAGGTACACCCAGTCACATGTGAAATATCAAAACTGTACTGCACAACACAATTAAAGAATTACTTTTTCGAAAAGCCGTAATTGTCTCCCATTACGAGACCGAAGTTTGAAATTTGGCTCGAAGGCGTCTGTAATCTTCCACTTTGATGGTGCAATAGCGCGACGTTCTATGACGTCACCCACGGGCTCGGCGGCACTTCAAACAGAAGGCCATAGATACTGGTTCCCAGGTAGATGCCGTGTTTCTTGACTTCCGCAAGGCGTTCGATACAGTTCCCCACAGTCGTTTAGTGAACAAAGTAAGATCATATGGACTATCAGACCAATTGTGTGATTGGATTGAAGGTAGCATGTCATTCTCAATGGAGAGAAGTCTTCCGAAGTAAGAGTGATTTCAGGTGTGCCGCAGGGGAGTGTCATAGGACCGTTGCTATTCACAATATACATAAATAACCTTGTGGATGACATCAGAAGTTCACTGAGGCTTTTTGCGGATGATGCTGTGGTATATCGAGAGGTTGTAACAATTGAAAATTGTACTGAAGTGCAGGAGGGTATGCCGCGAATTGACGCATGTTGCAGGGAATGGCAATTGAATCTCAATGTAGACAAGTGTAATGTGCTGCGAATACGTAGAAAGAAAGATCCCATTTCATTTAGCTACAATATAGCAGGTCAGCAACTGGAAGCAGTTAATTTCATAAATTATCTGGGTGTACGCATTACGAGTGATTTAAAATGGAATGATGATATAAAATTGATCGTCGGTAAAGCAGGTGCCAGACTGAGATTCATTGGAAGAATCCTAAGGAAATGCAATCCGAAAACAAAGGAAGTAGGTTACAGTACGCTCGTTCACCCACTGTTTGAATACTGCTCAGCAGTGTGGGATCCGTACCAGATAGGGTTGATAGAAGAAATAGAGAAGATCCAACGGAAGGCAGCGCGCTTCGTTACAGGATCATTTAGTAATCGCGAAAGCGTTACGGAGATGATAGATAAACTCCAGTGCAAGTCTCTGCAGGAGAGACGCTCAGTAGCTCCATACAGGCTTTTGTTGAAGTTTCGAGAACATACCTTCACCGAGGAGTCAAGTAGTGTATTGCTCCCTCCTACGTATATCTCGCGAAGAGACCATGAGGATAAAATCAGATAGATTAGAGCCCACACAGAGGCACACCGACAATCCTTCTTTCCACGAACAATACGAGACTGGAATAGAAGGGAGAACCTATAGAGGTACTCAAGATACCCTCCGCCAGACACCCTCAGGTGGCTTGCAGATTATGGATGTAGATGTAGATGTAGAAGGTGTCGTGTGGAAAAAAGGCCAGAGCTCAGAGGTTCGTGTGAGGTGTAAAGTGAGTTATTGTTGTCACACTGGAACCAAATTCCGCCACAGTTCTGCCCAATGCCATCGTTGGCGTACCTCACCGTGAGAAGGTCGTCCCACTCGCTCTTATCGATGTTCTACGTCTTCTTTTGACAGCTCAGCGATAGAGTTCAGAAACGCGACGCCCAGCACAGGAATCAGGGGTTTTTCTTATGGTTGGCTGAGGATAACATTTCAGAGACAACCTCAGTCTGAATCGACAAGAAAAGGTTTCAGGGAAGGCATGAAGGGCTTCAATGGAACCACACCGTCCCTTGGGCCGTTGACTGCCACAACTTTTGGCACTGTTGGCAGCTTCTGGGCATTCAATCCTCCTCGACGGACATCACGGGACTGCAACCCTATTGAACATGATTTCACCCCTTTGATGCGAGGTGCGACATCGATATTTTACAGGGTGGAACCACTAAGGAGCGATGAAAACCATTCTATGACTTTCAACGTTGTCTGAAACAGCTGAGGGTGCTTATGCTTTTTCAGGCCTCATCTTTCGCGTCCTCCCGTGGCGTGATCACGGACGTCTGCGGTACTGACGCCTGTGCAACTAATAGTTGAAGGTCCCTTCACCTCCCCCCCCAATCACCTCCCCCCCCAAACACACACCCAACTCCAGTTCGGCTACACCCACTCGCCTTTGTTGAGTTTACAGAGACAAACTGTCCTAGGCACTTGAAGGCAGGGTCATGCGCCTGCCAGTATAAATATGGAATCGGTGGGGACTCAAGCGATTTCCTGTCTGAAAACATCTAGAACTCCATCGTAGTTTGCCACTGTACTCGCGTTTTCGTTGGCGTCGGAAAGTAAATAAATTTTGTGACACATTGTAAGTTCCTAATCAAGGGCGAATTATTTAGTTTCACCTGAATGCTTTGGTAGCTAGGTTTCTGAATCTCTGCGTGTTAATCTAGTTTATTAGATACAATTCCTACATTTTCGTCAGGGTCTACCGTAGAGTTGCTCACCATGTGCCGATAGTCTGTTTATTGGCATAGTTTAGTTTTCCAATGTTTTTTGTATGGACAGGGACTGCAATTGTTGTGTGCGGATGCGAGCCTAGTTGGTGACACTTCGCTCTCAGCTTTGGGCTGTGATGGCTTCTGTTACACACCTTGAGGCTGCAGTGGATGGGCGGCACTGTTGAGGGCCGACCGTGGGGATCCAACGGACATTCAGCACAGGCCGAGTCCTCCGTTCGATACTCATCGAAGAAAGCCCAGTTATTGCTCGCACTCAGGTTGACCCCTCACCTGTGGTCGAGTGGGAGGTCGCCCCGCGGCGTAGCAGGCGGCGAAAGAATTCCCAAGTGGCCTCGAGTAAGACCTCCCCGGTTTGTCGGACAAACAGGTTCCAGTTTCTGTCTGTGGCTGACGCTGTCGCTGAGCCAGGTGCTGTCGCCTGCAAGATCCGGACAATCACAGAGGGCGGGATTATTGACAGTTCGCCGGCTCCAGCGTTAGGCGCGTCATGGGGCCCCTTTGGAACATGACTGCCAAGAAGGGAAAGAAAACCAGTGTGCACTCCGTGTGCATACCTGGTGGAGTCATTCCAGATGTGGAAAGGGTCCTCCCGATTGCCATGAAGGGCACAGGGTGCACCCAACTGCAGCTGGTTGCTCACGTCCGTACCAATGATGTGTGTCACTTTGGATCAGAAGAGATTCTCTCTGGTTTCGAGCGGCTAACAGAAGTGGTAAAGGTTGCCAGTCTTGCTTGCAAGATGAAAGCAGAGCTGACCATTTGCTGCATAGTCGACAGGACCGATTGCGGACCTCTGGTACAGAGCCGAGTGGAGGGTCTGAATCAGAGTCCCAGACGGTTCTACTACCGTGTAGGCTGCAGATTCCTTGACTTGCGCCAAAGGGTGGTTGGGTTTCGGGTTCCGCTGAATAGGTCAGGTGTCCACCATACGCAGGAGGCGGCTACACAAGTAGCAGGGGCAGTGTGGTGTGGACTGGGAGGTTTTTTTTTATTTTTTTTATTTTTTTTAGAGGGTCCCGGGAAAACACAAAAAGGGCTTCAGTCACAAAGGCTGCAGGCCGAACACAGGAAGAATGTAGATACAGGAACCATCGCTATAACAGTTGTAAATTGTCGTGGCTGTCTTGAGAAAGTACCAGAGCTCCAAGTGCTAATAGAAAGCACTGACACTCAAATCGTTATAGGCACTGAAATATGGCTAAAGCCCGAGATAAGCTCAGCCGACATTTTTGCGAAGAATCTAACAGTGTTCCGGAAGGATAGGCTAAACACGGTTGGCGGTGGCGTGTTTGTTACTGTTAGAAGTGTTTATCTTGTCGCGAAATTGAAGTAGATACTTCCTGTGATTTAGAATGGGCACAGGTCATTGTACGCAACGGGAATAAAGTAATAATTGGATCTTTTTACCGACCTCCCAATTCAGATGATACAGTTGCTGAAAGGTTGAAAGAAAACTTGAGTTTAATTTCCATCACTTACCCGACTCATACGATTATAGCTGGTGGTGACTTAAATTTACCCTCGATATGTTGGCAAAAATACATGTTTAATTCCTGAAGTACGCGTAAAACATCTCCGAAATTGTGCTAACGCATTTTCCGAAAATTACTTCGAGCAGTTAGTTCATAAGCTCACGCGAATAGTAAACGGTTTTGAAAACACACTTGACCTCTTAGCAACAAAAAATGCTGAACTAATAACAACCATCAAAACGGATACAGGGTTTAGTGAACACAGGGTTGTCGTAGCGAGATTGAATATTGTAACCCACAAATCCTGCAAAAATAAACGAAAAATATAGCTATTCAAGAAAGCAGATAAAAATTCACTTGACGCCTTCCTGAGAGACAATCTCAACTACTTCCAAATCAACAATGTAAGAGCAGACCAGATGGGGCTCGAATTCAAAGAAATAGTATCGGAAGCAATTGAAAGATTTATCCCAAATAAACTGCCAAACGACGGAGTTGATCCTCCTTGATACACGAAACGGATCAGAGCACTGTTGCAGAAACAACGAAAAAACATGCGAAATTTAAACAGAAGCAAACTCTCCAAGATTGGCTATCTTTTACAGAAGCTCGAAATTTAGCGCGGACGTCAATGCGAGATGCTTCCACAACGAAACTTTGTCTCGAAACCTCTCAGAAAATTCAAAGAGATTCTGATCGTATGTGAAGTATGTTAGCGGCATGAAACAATAAATGCCTTCTCTGCGCGATAGCAATGGAAATACTATCGCCGGCCGCGGTGGCCGAGCGGTTCTAGGCGCTACAGTCTGGCATCGCGCGACC
This sequence comes from Schistocerca serialis cubense, assembly GCF_023864345.2. Classification (NCBI taxonomy): domain Eukaryota; kingdom Metazoa; phylum Arthropoda; class Insecta; order Orthoptera; family Acrididae; genus Schistocerca; species Schistocerca serialis. The sequence goes on from NC_064639.1 coordinate 1,151,091,281, forward strand.
GCTACGGTCGCAGGTTCGAATCCTGCTTCGGGCATGGATGTGTGTGATGTCCTTAGGTTAGTTTGGTTTAAGTAGTTCTAAGTTCTAGGGGACTGTTGACCTCAGCAGTTAAGTCCCATAGTGCTCAGAGCCATTTGAACAATTTTTTCGAGATACTATCGAAGACAGTACTGCCAAAGCAGAGTTACTAAACACAGCCTTCCGAAATGCCTTTACAAAAGAAGACAAAGTAAATATTCCAGAATTCGAATCAAGAACAGCTGCCAACATGAGCAACGTAGAAGTATATATCCTCGGAGTAGTGAAGCAACTTAAATCACTTAATAAAAGCATGTCTTCTGGTCCACACTGTATACCAATTACGTTCCTTTAAGAGTGTGCTGATGCAATAGCTCCATACTTGGCAATCATATAAAACCGTTCGCTCGAAGAAAGATCCATACCCAAAGGTATGGTATAGGTTACACCAATATTCAACAAAGGTAGTAGGAGTAATCCACTTAATTACATCATATCATTAACGTCGATATTCAGCAGGATTATGGAAATGTATTGTGTTCGAACTTTATGAATTACCTCGAAGAAAACGGTCTATTGACACACAGTCAAGATGGGTTTAGAATACATCGTTCTTGTGAAACACAACTAGCCCTTTGTTGGCATGAAGTGTTGAGTGCTACTGACAAGATATAGTAGACTGTTTACGTTTTTATGTTGGTAACGCCACGTAGCGCTCTGTATGAAAATCACTGACTGTGCAGTGTGCAGTCTGTGGCTGGTTGGCATTGTTGGAATATTCGCTATTGTAGTGATGGGCAGCTGGATGTGAACAGCGTGTAACGTTGGGCAGTTGGAGGTGAGCCGCCAGCAGTGGTGGATCTGGGGAGAGAAATGGCGGAGTTTTGAGAGCGGATGATCTGGACGTGTGTCCATCAGAGACAGTAAATTTGTAAGACTGGATGTCATGAACTGATATATATATTATGACTTTTGAACACTATTAAGGTAAATACATTGTTTGTTCTCTATCAAAATCTTCCATTTGCTAACTATGCCTATCAGTAGTTAGTGCCTTCTGTATTTAGAATCTTTTATTTAGCTGGCAGTATTGGCGCTCGCTGTGTTGCAGTAGTTCGAGTAACGAAGATTTTTGTGAGGTAAGTGATTCATGAAAGGTATACCTTATCGTTAGTAAGGGCCGCTCTTTTGTAGGGATTATTGAAAGTCAGATTGCGTTGCGCTAAAAATATTGTGTATCAGTTTAGTGTTGATCAGGATAAGTAAAGAGCGAAATGTCTGAGTACGTCCAGTTCTGCTCAGCTGTTTGAAAATCAAATAACGTAAGGGGTGTCCAAGCACAGTAATTCATAAATTTTTCTAAGGGGATGTTTCAGCAGTACTGCAAATCCTTCCACTGATTAAATTTTTAATCAGTTTCTTTCATCAGCAGTCACATTATTTTTATATGATGTTTGAGAGGTAGAATAATGAAAAAATAGTACATTTCATGAAGGTACGGTGAATTTCATTGTTATCTGACTACTTACAATTGTAATAACATTTTCAAGGGCGAGGGGCATGCTTGGAAAGCCCAAGTCAAATCTCGATAAATAATGATCCGAATGATGTTATTCGCAATCAGTGATATAGTAAGCCGAAATTTGCAAGGCCACAAGAGTAATGTAGAATTAATCGTAAATTGTGTTCAACTCATCACAAGCTGCAGGCTGGTATTTGTGATACAGACATGGAAAACAAATTGAAACTTCATGGAAATGCAAAATTATTTTCTCTCTCAAATTTCATACAAATTACATACGGTGATCAGTGATGGAAATTGCTGACTGCAGAAATAAGTGATGTGGAATTCGAACCGCCGCCTTTTGCACGACGCGCTTTCATCGCACGAACGCTAATCGCTTGATCACAATGACCTGTTACGTGCGGCACCTCCCAACAGTTACATCATTGACCTAACAGACCCATAAAAGTTCTCTTGTGATTTTCTTGGAATTGCCAGAGTAGTGCACCTCAGTACTTACACATGACGTTGTTTCAGTGTACTACTAAAGGCGTACAAAGAATGAAGTAAATCTGTGACACAGACGTCGCGGCCTTCTCTTGTTAGAAGGACCTTTAGCCGTTTTACTCACTCATGAATCACTGCCGTACCGTCAGTGATCACGCCGTAGGAGGTACGAAACAGGAAGGCTGAAAAAGCATGAGTACCCTTTGCTGCTTCGTATCGTGTCCAGGTTTCTTCGAATGGTTCTGGACGATCCTTAGTGGTTCCATCGTGCACACCACACTTAAATGAGATCGACGACGTCCAATGCGACTTGCGACTGCGCTGTCTCACGATGTACTTAGAGAAGGGTCGAATCGTCGGGGGGGGGGGGGGCAGTCAGCATTGTTACAGGTGTGGGAATCAACGCCCCAAGTTGAGGGGTGAATGACACACTTCACGCCACCCCCTCAGGCCTCAAAAGGGGGTACGACGTCCATTTCATCGTTTGTCACTTCCACGTTGGCGTCAGCCAAAATTGTGATGAAATTTGGTGTCAATGTGGCATCATTAGCCTACTTCACGCTGCACGTGACTTTCAGGGCTCGGTCCTTTTATCCGCATGTATTGACACTTGCTGTTTGAAGCGTCACAGAGCTCGTGGATGACGTCCCAAGATGTCACGCTTCCGCATCATTTCAGTGGAAGTTTGTAGGCATCAAGGTTGTAGGTGCCCAATTTCAAACTTACAGCTCTCAGTGAGGCATAAATACAGCGCGATCCGTTGTTTAGTGTATTTCTCCATCAGTAGCAAATCCAAGTTTCCGAGTATGCTCTCAGTGGAGTGAGTTTCGAAACTCACTCTTAACGTGTGATATTTGCAACTAGGTATTTGAAGCATACGAACACAAACAATTAAAAAGCTGAATCCTGATGCTTTGTGTTTTTCCGAGACGCGTTCAAATATAACGCACACAGTGCGAACACTGCTTTTTATACAACAGAAAAGCTGTCAGTAATTTACATTGCATCAGAATTTATCTGACTGAAGAATGAACTTATTGCACTTCCTTCATTAGACGATTTCTTACACTACTGGCCATTAATATTGCTACACCACGAAGATGACGTGCTGCAGACGCGAAATTTAACCGACAAGCAGAAGATGCTGTGATATGTGTGGTGTCACCGCCAGACACCACACTTGCTAGGTGGTAGATTAAATCGGCCGCGGTCCATTTAGTACATGTCGGACCCGCGTGTCGCCACTGTGTAATCGCAGACCTAGCGCCACCACAAGGCAGGTCTCGTGATACGAACAAGCACTCGTCCCAGTTGTACGGACGACCTAGCTAGCGACTAGATGTACTAAGCCTTTCTCTCTCATTAGCCCAGAGACAGAATAGCCTTCAGCTGAGTTAATGGCTACGAACTAGCAAGGCGCCATTAGCCTTACAGTCATTGTAATTAAAGTCTCCTGTGTATCGTCAAGAGCGATGTACCACTATGACTGATTAAAGATAAGTATTAATCCAGCTACGTACTTTTCTTCATAACATTAATTACGTAGACTGTTCCAGTACTTCACGCCCGTCTGCGTTAGTCTAGCGTGCATTTTCAGCCATCTCGAATTACAAGGTGTTGGCCCAGCTGCCGACACATCAATATGCAAATGATTAGCTTTTCAGAGCATTCACACAAGGTTGGCGCCGGTGGCGACACCTACAACGTGCTGCCATGAGGAACGTTTCCAACCGATTTCCCATACACAAACAGCAGTTGACCGGCGTTGCCTGGTGAAACGTTGTTGTGATGCCTCACATAAGGAGGTGAAATGCGTACCATCACGTTTCCGACTTTGATAACGGTCGGGTTGTAGCCTATCGCGATTGCGGTTTATCATATCGCGACATTGCTGTTCGTGTTGGTCGAGATCCAATGACTGTTAGCAGAATAAGGAACCGGTGGGTTCAGGAGGGTAATAAGAAACTCCGTGCTGGATACCAACGGCCTCGTATCACTAGCAGTCGAGATGACAGGCATCTTACCTGCATGGCTGTAACGGATCGTGCAGCCACGTCTCGATCCCTGAGTCAACAGATGGGGGCGTTTGCAGAACAACAACCATCTGCACGAACAGTTCGACGACGTTTGCAGCAGCATGGACTTTCAGCTCGGAGACCATGGCTGCGGTTACCCTTGACGCTGCATCAGAGACAGGAGCGCCTGCGATGGTGTACTCAACGACAAACGTGGGTGCACGAACGGCAAAACGTAATTTTTTCGAATGAATCCACGTTCTGTTTACAGCATCATGATGGTCGCGTCCGTGTTTGGCGACATCGCGGTGGACGCACATTGGATGCGTGTATTCGTCATCGCCATACTGGCGTATCACCCGGCATAATGGTTTGGGGTGCCATTGGTTACACCTCTCGGTCACCTCTTGTTCGCATTGACGGCACTTTTGATAGTGGACATTACATTTCAGTTGTCTTACGACCCGTGGCTCTACCCGTCATTCGACCCCGTGAAAACCTACATTTCAGCAGGATGATAATGCACGACCGCATGTTGCAGATCCTTTACGGGCCTTTCTGGATGCAGAAAATGTTCGACTGCTGCCCTGGCCAGCACATTTTCCAGATCTCTTACCAACTGAAAACGTCTGGTCAGTGGTGGCCGAGCGACTTTTGTGTCAGCACTCTTTCGCATAAGCCTACACACAGAAGTCATATACTTCGGACGGGAGAGTGTGAGGGCCATAACAAGAACCGCTTATCATCAACTCCGCCATCGCCGATTCATCAGTTTTCCAATTTCCTGTTTAAGATTTCACGAACATCACGATGGCAGTCTTAAGATCTTCCAAACAGTCGGCTGTCGTATGTTCAGTTCTCTTGCTTCCTCTGTCTGTGGACATTTGTGCACAGGTGTTCAACTATTTCCTCATTCACTGAAGGCCAGCCCGCAGATTTCCGTCTGTAGATGTATCGTGAAGCTTTGAAGTGAGCATACCATTCCCACATGGATTTGACAGTTGGTCGATCATTGCTTAATCTAATTTTGACACGTACGCATTTCCGGCACAATACACACTTTCTCGACGACTTTCACCATTTAGCCTAACTGCTCAGTGCTGCCCTCTTGTGGCAGAAATATCAAGTGCAGCTGCAACAGTACAAAACATTTTTTGTGACAGTATGTCAATTACCGTAGCTACTGCGAATTTATGAAATTTCATCAATCATTTATAATAGTCGCGTACAGCATGTATAAGAACCAAGATGAAACAATGAGAATGGATGACCAAGAATGAAGTGTAAGACGAGGATGCAGTCTTGCACTTCAACTGTTCAGTCTCTACACCACAGAAGCAATGCTGCAAGTTAAAGAAGCGTACAAGAGGGGAGTTAAGATTAAGGTGAAAGGATATCAATGACATTATTAACTAATGACATTATTACAATCTGTGAAAGTGAAGAACAGTTAAAGGATCTGTTCAGTGGAGTGACTAGTCTAAAGAGTAAAAACTATGAACTAAGCCTAAATCGAAGAAACACGAAAGCAGTGAGGAATATCGGAAATGAGAACAGCGAGAAACATAGCATCAGGGTTGAGTCCACAAACTAGACGAACTTAAAGAATTCTGCTACCCAGGCACCAATATAATCTATCATGGACAGAGCAAGGAGGACGTGGAAAGTAGGCTAGTGCTGGCAAAAATGGCATTCCTGGCTAAGACAAGTCAGCCTTTACCAAACACAGGTCTTAATTTCAGGAGAATTTTCTGAGAACATACGTTTGGAGCCCAGTATTGTCTGGTAGTGAAACAATGACTTTGGGAAAGAGGGAACAGAAGATACTCGACTGGAGATGTGCAGCTACAGAACATTGTCTAAAATTAGGTGTACTGATAAGGCAAGGAACGAGGAGTTTATCTGCAGAATCGGTGTGGACAGGAATATGCGGAAAACGCTGACATGAAGTAGAGACATAATGACACAACATCTCTTAAGACATCAGGGATTATCTTCCACGGTACTAGAGGGAACTGCAGAGTATAAAATAGTAGAGGAAGACAGATATTGGAATGCATTCGCCAAATAACTGAAGACGTAGGTTGTAAGTGCCACTACGAGATGAAAAGTTTGGTAAAGGAGAGGAACGCTTGGCAGGCTGTATCAGACCCATCATAAGACTGATAGTGAATCAAAAAGAATGAAGTTTAAGAACCACTATGCCTCCTGGCTAATGCGGTTAGAACTTTAGTTTCCTTCATTTTTATTACAGCTAAGAATATACCAGTATCATCGACTTACACATTTCCTCATAGCCAGTTGAGGTATCACTGCTTTATCTGTTAAGCGTATTTATTTCAGATCGATGCGCAATCTGCTATCTGGCCCACTACGGGAATACAGATAACACTTATCTATAAAATACGTGTCCCGATCGCGCAGTATATCGCCCAGCCGTCGTCAAGGGCTAATCGGTCGCGACAGCGTCTTCAGTGAGGAAGCGTGGTCGTCTTCCGTCACAGCATAAGAGCGCTTCGCCGTCAATCTCCAGCCACAATGAACAGTAAGTACTAACCACGAGAATGAAACTTCAACAACGGATTGCTTTTGGGCCTTCTGCGAGACGTCATAGAAAACACGCAGTTTACTTTAAGAGTAATACGAAAGACTTCAGAATATGTTGGCGTGAAGTGTGTCCAAAACAATGGATTAGCGATACTAAGTCCTTATACATTTATGCAGTATTTTAAATGGGAATTCTGGATACAACTAGTTCGAAAATCAGCTGAGCTCGTTGTGTAAAATCATTTAAATAGACCTCTAATCTGATTAAACACTACGTGAATTAAGAAGTTCCTTTAACTTTAATCGGGTAACTCTGGAAATATTATAAAAAAATTTTTCATGTAATAAAATTAAAGTGTGTTACAATAAATATTTTAATAACAAACATATTTTCGTTCCTCGTTCATCCGTTAGCTGTTGAAATAAGTTTTTCAGATTGTATACATGAGGATAATCAAAACTTTCTCACCAGCCATAGAGGAAGGACTCTCGTCCACGAGAACGAAGGACTTCCACAAATTAATCATGGGCGAAGTCGATGACTTATTTGTGATGCTGTATAGATGACAGAAAACACGCTAATGAACTACGACCACACGTTGTAACTCTGTTGTGAAATAATACCCGTTACACATTGACATATTCCAGTTTTTTCTTATGGCTTGCGAATCGGCTATTTAATCTTGCTACAATTTACGAGGAAGCTAACATATTCCACGTATATTGATAGAGTGCAGTACAGTCCCAAGGAAATGAACCTGAAGATTCTAAAAGGTGTTAGGATGATATTTCTTTCCTAAAGAACATATATCGGAGAACGATACATATCAAATGAATGTGATATCATGACTTTGTCGGCTGTTACTTGTTTCTGAGTCTTTACGTTTCCCATCTGTCGTCTCTTTTGTGTTGCATACATGGTTTGTATGGTTACAAACTTCCATTTATGGATGAAATTAGGAGCAACATTGAGCTATACAGAGTACTGAAGCAGAGCACAGTCGGTTTCAAAGCAGCAGGTGATGTGGCTTGACTTTGCATTGGAAGAAAAATGCATGATGAACGAAGAAATGGTGAAACAAGAAGCTGACTGTCGCAAATAAAAAGGGTGTTTTTCGCTCAAAGTATATCATGAAAACCAAACATGGGCTTCAATTTCAGAAAGTAATTCCTTTTAATGTAAAATATAGACCTTAACGGTTAATTTAGAACACTGGATGTAAATGTTACTCTGAGATGAAGAAAATGATGACGAAAATAATTAATTTTTCCTAAATATAATTAAAAGTTTGTTTGATTTTAATCAGTTAATGAAATAAGTTATTACTGGAAGCAGGTATTGCCCAGTGTTACAATTGCAAGTAGGAAACAAAATAATGGATTAGAGCAATGAGCTGGAATTATAATTTTATCTGGAAATCATATAGTAAACAAAACATCCATCTAGAGCACATGAGAAACTTGACATCGGTTCGTCCTATGCTAACATACTGAAGATATTAAAACTGGAAGAGAAAATGGGTAATGAATTCCCATAACTCAAAATTTTCTTACCAGCCCTAGAGGAAGTACTCAGATTCTTAAACAGAGTAATCAGTGAAGCAATGTGTGTTAATCAAATTTACTGCTTAATCATCTTCGTTATGCTAGTGACATAATATTAATTGCTGTTTGTGGAGGTAAGCTGCTGTAATGAATAGTAGAATGTAATAGGACTGAAATGTTTTTCACTATCAGTTTTCTGATTGCCTTGATACATGCTCCCAGGAATATTGCCCTCTTGCATAAAACTCTTTATCTCCGAGTAGACTTGCACCCAACATCCTTTGCAGAAAGCGAAGTCATTCCACATAAATGACCTTGAAAACGGCTAACACCTTTGTAGGTTGCCTACATGTCAGGTGCAATTACGTCATCACTAACTTGGAATACGTGGCATGAAGATGGCGTATGGAGGGATATTTAAAAATCATGCATGGTGTTAGGGGGTTAATTAAAAAAAATGTGGCGAAACTGGTCCAGTTATGCTTTGTAATCCCACATTAGTTTACTAACAGCTCACACATTACAAATGTACACTCTTTTACTAATTTCCTTATCCATGCATAGCCATACAGGGTTATTCATTCTAACTTTTAAACATCCAGAACCGAATTAGAGGATGCTGTGACAAGTAATTTAGTATCAGATACATGGGACCGCGTAGGTCGGGAAATACCCCAAAAGTGGACGACAAATGTTGAACATGTGACTCATTAGATGAATCACGTGCAGCGATTGGGCAGGTCGATTCTATCCTCAGCGATAGGGCACAGTCCTACACATCGCCCCGTGAGGCTGTCCTGTTTCCGAACACCTTTTGTAACTGTGATCTGTTGTAAATCAGTAAGTTACAAAATTATTCTCATCGCTGCAACAAAGCTAAAGCTGTTCTAATTTTGTTTTTCTTTCCCTTTGTCCATTTGCTTACAGATTTTATTTGTTGCTGGCGCGCAGTTCGGAAGATTATAATTATTTACTTGTGACGCAATGCGATAGGTTTTTTACTGCACTGTACTTCTCGTTTAACCAATGGAAACCGGGAGACCGCTAAATGAAATATCAAATGTTAAAGCAGTGGAAAAACGTAATTGTTTAACGCAGTGCAAAGCAATACTGCCTCCCAGAAGCAAGAATCGAACCCTGAGCCCCACTCGCCAAATCGCGCATGCAGGCCTGGAGCCACACCGACATGAGTACTTGACTTATTGTTGGGATGATTAGGTGCAACAGAGGGATAGGCTTCACCACTGCACGTGCGACGAGATACGTCATCTGCTGACGTCATGTGTCCGAATTTGTCACCCACTTCTGGGCTATTTCCCGACATTTCCGCCCCATGTGATTTATGTTAAATTATTTCTCTCAGCATCATCTACATCGTTTCTTGGATTATTGAACGTTAATAAGAATCAGCCTATATAATCTGCTGCCGGATATTCTCATGTGTCTAATGTACTCTTACATGCCATGCCTAAGGGCAGCTTATCGTTACCTGGAACAGCTACGGAACCATTTCCTCTGGAATCACTGTTTCAAACACATTACCTGCACATGACGTACAACAAACTACTTCGTCTCGCAAAACATGGGGTTTTATTATTTCAACTTTCTCAAGGCTCCTATTAATTTCACGAACGCGTCCCTCCTGATCTTGGAATTCTCTAATGTTGCGAAATATACCGAGGATTTTGAGTAAGTCACGAATTCACCATCGGATCCAAAATACAATCTCTCGCATGCTGACCATCTCCTTGCTTATTTTCACGGCAATCAAACATACGGCTCAACCCATCTGTCACCACTTTCTCTGAGGCTCTTATATTATGTACCTAGGATTTAAACTTAGCATTATCATTTCCCATCCGGCAGTATTACCAGTCACTCACAAGTCAGCGCTTGGTTGTCAGTCTCTACCATGAATTTTCGATATTGCAGACAGTATCTAAACTTTTCCATGCCTAACAAAACCGCCCAGACTTCCAATTAATGAATTAACTTTTTCTCGTTCACTTAATTCCCTTGAGGCACAGACAGCCTCCTTCTTACCCTCTTCCTGCTGTTATAAAAAAACCATTCATATTCCCATAGCCAATACATATGTCTGAAAACGAATCCACATTGAAGTCTAATAGACATTGCTCTGGTAGTGACTTCACTGCTTGCTTCAGTACCGCAAATGAGGCATCCTGTACAGATCCTCAATGAAACTGAACCACTTTCCATATAACTCTTTCAACAGGACAGCGTTCTCCACAAAATTGGTAACAACTTCCCAAAAAATTTAGCCTTTCCCACAAACCTGACAACGTCTTTGACATATTGTGGGTTAGGGGATTAATTAATGGCTTCCATTCTCTTTGTGCCAGTCTGAATCCCTTCACTTTAAACTTCAAGGCACACGAACTTGATAGAGAAACATACAGAAACAACTGTCTGTGGATTAACGGTCAGGCCTGCATTTCTTAATTGTTGAAGAACCTCCTGCAGATGTGGTACATTTTCCTGAGTGAAGCTACTATACACCACTGCATCATTGTGATAATGGTAAACATACATAAATTTTATATCGAAAAATACTGCATCCATTAGATGCTATGGATAGTGGTGTCGGTATGGAATCCAAAGCTAGGACAGTTAAACTCAAATACAATCCATTCAGTTATGAACGCTGTCGCTATCTGTAAACCTTCCCTTAAGGGTATCTGATTATATACTTGACGGAAATCTAAGATGATAAAGAACCGCACTGCGCCAAACCATCTGAAACATGAATGCAAATCGAGTAGCGGCACTGATCTCAATGCTACATTTTAATTTACTTGTTGGTAGTCCAGTACCCGATTACATTAGATTTAGGAAACAGGAAGTTGGAACAGCAACAGAAGACTTACATTTTCGAATGACTGCGCGTTCTAACAACTTTTCCAAACGTTTGTTCAAATGTGTGTGAAATCTTATGGGGCTTAACTGCTAAGGTCATCAGTCCCTAAGATTTCACACTACTTAATCTAAAGTATACTAAGGACAAACATACACACATATGCCCGAGGGAAGACTCGAACCTCTGCCGGGACCAGCCGCACAGTCCATGACTGCAGTGCCTGAGACCGCTCGGCTAATCCCGCGCGGCTCCAAACGTTTACTTACTATCTTTATCTACGGTAGTGACAGTCTGTAGGGTGGCTTTTTAAACAGAGCCTGTTCAGTTAGTTAAATAAAATATGTGTTGTGTCTAGACAAGACAGCCTAGACACAATGAGAGGAAGCTGAAAGGCACGCGCTAAGCTAAAGCAGGATGGCGTGAGGTCAGAAACAGGATACGTAATGAATGCTATAAAGAAAAGTACGTAGCTTCTGGAATACTTAACTTTAATCCATCCTTTTGGTACATCTGGAGATTGTGGCGATACAAGTGAGACTCTTTAGATACATGCAATGTTACTAATGGCGCCTTGCTAGGTCGTAGCCATTGACTTAGCTGAAGGCTATTCTAACTATCTGCTCTGCAAATGAGCGAGGCTTCGTCCGTGTGCATCGCTAGTTACGTCGTCCGTACAACTGGGGCGAGTGCTAGTCCGTATCTCGAGACCTGCCTTGTGGTGGCGCTCGGTCTGCGATCACACAGTGGCGACACGCGGGTTCGACATGTACTAATGGACCGCGGCCGATTTAAAACTACCACCTAGCAAGTGTGGTGTCTGGCGGTGACACCACATTCCTCCCCCGCAAATCGGCGAACGGTCGTGTTATAAGGCTTCCGCCCACCATGGGGAGGACCCCATGTTGACGTATGCGATGAGGTGGGGAGCCTAACAACAGGCGAGGCTGTGCCACCCGCACTCGGCCATTCGGTCCGAGGGGAGCTAGGAAACGCCTGAAAACCTAGTCCAGGGTGCACGTCAACATGCGGTGTATGCGCCCGTAAAGAGACAGGAGGGGCCGAAGTGTCGACCTCCATTGCGTCGGGGTACCCGACGCGCGAAGACGCCATGTGGTCCGGAGCGGGCAAGAGTTCCATGGCGGAGGACGGCTGGTCACGGGAAGCGATCGGCGGCGCGTGACCCTCGGAGGCGCTTGGCGGCTGCAGCGAGGCGTCCACTGCGGGCGGCGCCGGCTGGAGGACAGGCGGCGGAGGCGGCGGCGGCGCGTCGCCATGGGGCAAAATGGAAGGCATCGACGGTAACATCTAGGGATGAGGCGAGCCAGTAGATGGGTCCCCAGGGCGCTGACCGGACGGCACCGTCGCTGAAAGCAGACGGGGAGCGGCAGAACCCGTGCGACGACAGAGGCGCAGCTGATTGAGATGCTGACGCACCTCACCAGAGGCCCCCAAAACCAAATACATCGCGCGGACGAGGCAGCGAAGAATGCGCCCTGCAAGCCAACGCCGTGAACCTCGATAGTTGCGATAGAATACAACGTCGCCTGGAGCAAAAGCAGGAGTCTGCCGCTGCACAGGAACCTGATGCGGCGGATGCAGCAAAGACATCAAGGTTCGATGAGGACGACCGTGGAGCAACTCAGCCGGCGAGCGACCATCTCGGGGCTGAGAGCGATACGAAGACAAAAAGAGCAACAACGCGTCCTCCCGAGAATGCGACTCTTTCAACTTCAACATCTGTGACTTGAAAGTCCAGACCAATCGTTCAGGGGCACCGTTTGACTGAGGCGAAAATGGCGCGGATGTGAGATGTTGAATACCATTGGCCTGGCAGAATGATTGAAATTCTGTGGACATGAATTGTGGGCCATTGTCGGAAACAATAGTCTGCGGAAGACCTTCAATGCAAAAGATAGCAGACAACGCTTGGGTGGTGGCAGTTGACGTCGTGGAAGACATACGGACAACAAAAGGAAAATTACTGAAGGCATCTACCAGAACCAACCATCGAGCATTCCAGAATGGACCAGCAAAATCGATGTGCAAGCGTTGCCAAGGGGAAGTTGCTTTTGGCCATGCAAAGACTTTCCGCGGCGGAGCGGATTGTTGTTCGGCACACGCCATGCAAGAAGAACACATATTCGTAATCGCAGCATCGATTCCGAACCAAGTACAGTGCTGACGAGCAAGTTGTTTCGTTCGCACTATACCCCAATGTCCTTGGTGAAGAAGCCATAAAACAGAGGACTGTAACGAACGTGGGACCACGACTCTGGACTGATCATTATCAGAACGCAACAACAAAACACCACGTCGAACAAAAAGTCTCTCCTTGTGAGCAAAATCGTTTAATGGTCTTGCGACCTCATCACGCAATGCGTGAGGAACATTGCGCGCTCTGAAAAATTTCGGTTGCGCGTTGACTGTCAGTTCCAAATGTGCTTCATAGTTCTTAGCGCAACCAAGGCCCGGTGCAAAAATGTCTGCAAATTCTTCACACAGACGAGAAACACTGTCTGAAGGCACAGTCTGATTCACTCATAGGACCTGATTTACTATAGACATGTTAAACAACTGAAATAAATCTAAACCAAACAAGTTCACTGCAGAAGAAGAACGAAGAACGTAAAATGACACAAGTTTTGTTTGTCCCTTATATGTTGCAAGAAGGCTGCACTGTCCTAACACAGGGATATTCTGACCTGAATAACTATGTAACTTAACATTTGCAGCACGCAACGGAGGTTTGCCCAGTTGTTTGTACGTGTCGTGATTGATCAATGAAACAGCAGCTCCGGTATCGAGCTGGAGTGCTATCACGTGGCAATGAATGTCCAAATCGACAAAAAGTTTGTTGTCCCGCTGACGACAAGAGCGACTGTCTTCTGCAATTTGAACTGACACCGCTACAGAAGCACTAGCGACTTGCCGCTATTTCCGGCGACGTCGACACACAGTATTTGTGGGACGAACACAGTCACTGTTAGAGACAGTGGCACTGGACGAAGTGAAATTAACTACATGAATGTCCATGGGCGAAGGTGCATGAGCCTGAGTATTCTTGGTTCGATTCCGGCGCGAAGCAAAGGGCCTGGAATGGTTGTGATTGTCTGATCTGAGCTTTTTCTGGCAAACACTTTGAACTTGTCCTTTCTTATTACAGTAAAAACAAATAGCTTGGCGTGACGGGCAATTGTCACGCGAATGTCTAGTTGCACACCGCGGGCATGATTTCACTGCATTTGTATGCTGTCACGGCACACCTGGTTTAGAGCGTGGCGGCAGCTGCGCGGACGTGTGCGAGGGCAGTTTACCGGGCCGTGCAGCGCGCCCGGCGGGCCAGTTAATGTTACACACGGCCGGCGAAGTTTCAAATGATTCCTGTGCAAAGTCAAGTGTGTCTTGTCTATCCAATATGTCAATCACTTGTTGAAGGGAGGGATTGACTAGTTTCAAAATCTGTTCCCGTATGCGAACATCAGAAACGTTCTGTGCTATTGCATCACGTACCATAGTATCTGAATAAGGGAGTCCACATTCACACTTAAAAGCACAATCCCTTGTAAGGCCTTACAATGTTGCAACCCACTCCCTATTAGTCTGACCGGCCGTACGTTTTGTACGAAAGAAAGTATACCTTTTTGCAACTACATTAACTGTTTCCTTGAAATAGGCATCTAAAGCAGACAAAATTTCTTCGTAGGACAGAGTTGCTACGTCGCGTTGGGGAAATAATTTCACTATCACACGGTACGTTTGCACCCCTACACACGCCAATAAATGAGGCTGCCGCTCGTTACCTCGAATTCTGTAGGCTGCGAGATGAAATCCAAATTGGCGTGACCACTCCGTCCATGTTTCCACGTCTGCTTGAAAATTACAGAATGGTGGTGCAACTGCATGTTGTGGCTGCGGTAGCGGTGAAGCGGCGGCCGCATCGTTTTGCAGTGCACGTTGACCCTGGACGAGCTGTCCAAGGGCATCCAATAACGCCTGCGTCTGCTGATTCTGCAAGCGATAAAATTCGGACAGTACATCTGGCGAAGCCATGACACAAGTAAATGTAAGCAATTAGAAAGAACAAGACCCTTTGTTGGCTCGTCGCCAAAAATGTTGTGTCTAGACAAGACAGCCTAGACACAATGAGAGGAAGCCGAAAGGCACGCGCTAAGCTAAAGCAGGATGGCGTGAGGTCTGAAACTGGATACGTAATGAATGCTATAAAGAAAAGTACGTAGCTTCTGGAATACTTAACTTTAATCCATCCTTTTGGTACATCTGGAGATTGTGGCGATACAAGTGAGACTCTTTAGATACATGCAATGTTACTAATGGCGTCTTGCTAGGTCGTAGCCATTGACTTAGCTGAAGGCTATTCTAACTATCTGCTCTGCAAATGAGCAAGGCTTCGTCCGTGTGCATCGCTAGCTACGTCGTCCGTACAACTGGGGCGAGTGCTAGTCCGTATCTCGAGACCTGCCTTGTGGTGGCGCTCGGTCTGCGATCACACAGTGGCGACACGCGGGTTCGACATGTACTAATGGACCGCGGCCGATTTAAAACTACCACCTAGCAAGTGTGGTGTCTGGTGGTGACACCACAATATGATATTCCAGCAGCTCAGTAGAATAACTCCCAGTCCACCAGTCAGCAGATCCGGGAATTCAGCGCACAAGTCTTTGATATTTATTTTCAGGATTTCATCTAAAGGAGGTAATCGTTCACCTAAAGTCAGATTTCCCCACGCTACCTGTTTCGGTACTGGGTTTGTTGTAAACCTTATTAACATACTGGCCCATGCCAGCTAAACTGAAATTGCTTTAAAGGATGAGCCAGTCGGTAGGAAAATTTTAATTCATTTTATTAGTTCCCAGAGGTTACTTTATTTTTCAATTACGGCCAAGACATGGCCGGTAGTGTCGGCTGCCTGTAAATTCTTTCGTCCCACGGTTTAGTAACAGGAAGTTTGTATTGCACCCGGCGAACGGTCTGCCCTACGGGAGGCCCTAGTCAAACGACAGGGTTTGATGTGTGGAAAAAGACACAGTGTTTCGATAAGCAAGCAGTGTCACAAGCTGACGATTACTTGAAGAGACAGGGTAACAAAATGAAAAGGGACAAATGTGGTGTGGAAGACCGCAATGAAATGAAATGGAGTTGGATGAGGCACATAGCAAGGCAAATGGACGTCCCACTGCTTATCTTCCAGTCTGGCTGAAATTTATTGCTTGCCTGTTGCATGTGCTCTTGTGGTATGCGTTTGATGTTGTCATAGAGTTTCTTTTGGTATGGTCTATCTCGCGTACGTCGGCCGTCGTAATTTAATATATTATTATTATTATTATTATTATTATTATTATTATTATTTGATTGTTGCCGACTTACATGGTGGGCCTTAATAAAAATGATATTTCATTCAATTTTGATTTACGATTAAATGCTATTGTGAAGTTCTCCTTTTTAACAATATTAATCTTAAATTATTCGTTACATTAATGAATGTTAGACTTGCTGAATCTTAAGATTTGAGCATATAAGTTGAACAATGGAATAAACTTTTCATATTAATTTCCTCGTCTAGTCAGCTCACTTTAAAGCAAAAAATCTTTAGTTATTAATTACAATTACGGCCCACACACGCGCGAGAGTATTTTTTCTTACCTCCGTTAACCATTGCCTCGTAGTCGGAGTCCTGGCTCTTGCTCTCGGCTGTTGTACTGAAAATAAGAATCTTAAAGCTACGTATTTTCTGCAACGTCGGGTGGCTGTGGAGAAAAATGTATATTATCTTAATAGCGGGCGAGTTTTTCGCTTCCGCTAAATTTTTTAAGTTAATATCGCCACGTAATTGCGTCGTTGGCTGCATCGGCCGCTGCGATTGTTGAACTGTAAATTACTCGAATGCAGATTAATTCAAAGGAAGGCGGACATGAAATCGGGATCACCTCTTGCAAATGAAAAGTGAACAATGATATTAAATCAATATATTATCTGCTTAATTAGTACAAATATGCTTACATTTGCCAGCACTCGCAAGATGTCCGTCTACACGCAACCAAGACAAGAGAAGAAGTGAAGACGACTAAAAAATTAACAAAAGAGCGTATCTAGTCGTCTCTTTAGATCATTTTGTTATATTTCTTTGCACTCGAAACTTACACAGAGAAATTATTATAACACGGAGAAAAATTTATGTTCGCCTGAGCGGTTAGTGTCCACTTATTATTAAAATTTTAAATGTCACTTCTTTTTAAATACTGTTTTTTAAGGATTTTCTTATTATTTCGCTGGGGACGCTATATCTACTATCATCTGTTATTGTTATTTTCATCTCTGATTGCGACCATAAGTCTTCAGTTCTGACTGTGACTCTTAATGTTAAGCCAAATGGAAACCTTATCTAAACTGCTTCAATTCTTTATTCCCATCCTTTCCACAGAATCGCGTTTTCTCTACCATACATAAAAACGTACTTAGCTCCAGATGTTGCGTAGTTATAGTATTAAGCCGTGTGGCTAGATCAGCGATATTCCCTCCGCCGGTGTGGCTCATCTTTCCGGTGGTGTGCGCAGAGCGCGCGGTGGCAGCACCTACCAGGCCAATCGGGGAGGCGGGGGGTAAGCTCTAGCAAGTAGCGGGGATTTTGCTTTGGAACGACTATCAGTAACGTCGTTTGCCAAATCTGGCGGACATTACAGGTGCCATGCGAGGCAGCAGGAAGAGCACACCTAAAATGGTCTGTTTACGCGGGTGACGGCGCCGTAGCAAATATCGCCGGCGTGGAAGCAGTCACGTTACTGGGAAGCTGTAGGTACGTTTCGCTTGCTACATCTCATCTGGCACCGGGATCTGCGGCAACTGACTCAAACGGATCAAATGGCTCTAAGAACTATGGGACTTAACATCTGAGGTCATCAGTCCCCTAGACTTGTTGTTGTTGTGGTCTTCAGTCCTGAGACTGGTTTGATGCAGTTCTCCATGCTACTCTATCCTGTGCAAGCTTCTTCATCTCCCAGTACCTACTGCAACCTACATCCTTCTGAAGCTGCTTAGTGTATTCATCTCTTGGTCTCCCTCTACGATTTTTACCCTCCACGCTGCCCTCCAATGCTAAATTTGTGATCCCTTGATGCCTTAGAACATGTCCTACCAACAGGTCGCGTCTTCTTGTCAAGTTGTGCCACAAACTCCTCTTCTCTCCATTTCTATTCAATACCTCCTCGTTAGTTATGTGATCTACCCATCTAATCTTCAGCATTCTTCTGTAGCACCACATTTCTAAAGCTTCTATTCTCTTCTTGTCTAAGCTATTTATCGTCCATGTTTCACTTCCATACATGGCTACACTCCCCTAGACTTAGAACTACTTAAACCTAACTAACCTAAGGACTTCACACACAGCCATGCCCGAGGCAGCATTCAAACCTGCGACCGTAGTAGCAGTGCGGTTCCGGACTGAAGCACCTACAACCGCTCGGCCACGGCGGCCGGCTGGCAACTGGCTTCGTCGAACAAGCAAGAGGGTAAAGGCCTTGCTTGTCCTATAAATTGTGGCCCGAATCGACTACTGGGTTCTGTGCTGTTGACTTCAATTTTTTGGGCGGCCGTTGCTACTCCTACTGAGTGTGTCTTCGAATGTGTTTAATTTCAACTTGCTTAGTACGCAATGTTTTAGTGAGAGCTGTATGTGATGTGATGATTAACGTTTATTAGGGCCTGGAGTGCTGATGCATTCTGTTTGTGGATTGTTGCTGTCAGTTTTTATCCATCATTGAAAACAGTTTGGCTGGTCCTTGTCTAAGTGCTCCTGGTTATTGTATTTGTATCACACAACGAAGTTAAGTTCGGCAGTTGCTATAGATATACATGGATCGAATTTTCCCTGGATATGTTTTGCCATGAATTGCACTAACATTAATGTTACGTTCCTATCTGAAGTAACAGTGTGTCTGAGAGACACGTGTCTAATTATAAATGAGTAGTTTCATACATTCTTACGAGCTACTGAGAGGTCAGTTGTTATTGTGTGTTTAAATAGTTTGAAACTGATTCTGTTAATGAAAGTACAAGAATTTCTTCAATGATTGTGTGTGGATATTGTAATTAATTCTGATTTAATCACAAATTTAAGTGTGGCTATTTGCTATAAGTCGCTTTGTCTTTTGCGCACTCTAGTTACTTGCATTTTGATTTCGTTTTATCGGGACTTCTGCTGTTTGTATTGGTAGCGGGTGCGGGGTCGCAAAGTATTTAAAGGGAATGTGTGAAGGGGAGCCTCTAAGGGCTGCTGCAGGTATGAACAGCCATTAGAGGCTCGCTTCGCACATTCCCTTTAAATACTTTGCGACCCCGCACCCGGTACCAATACAAACAGCAGAAGTCCCGATAAAACGAAATCAAAATGCAAGTAACTAGAGTGCGCAAAAGACAGACTGAACTCCCACAGACGGTGACTCGGAAATACGAGGTGTATTCAAGTTCTAAGGCCTCCGACTTTTTTTCTAATTAACTACTCACCCGACATCGATGAAACTGGCGTTACTTCTCGACGTAATCGCCCTACAGACGTACATATTTTTCACAACGCTGATGCCATGATTCCATGGCAGCGGCGAAGGCTTCTTTAGGTGTCTGTTTTGACCACTGGAAAATCGCTGAGGCAATAGCAGCACGGCTGGTGAATGTGCGGCCACGGAGAATGTCTTTCATTGTTGGAAAAAGCCAAAAGTCACTAGGAGCCAGGTCAGGTGAGTAGGGAGCATGAGGAATCACTTCAAAGTTGTTATCACGAAGAAACTGTTGCGTAACGTTAGCTCGATGTGCGGGTGCGTTGTCTTGGTGAAACGGCACACGCGCAGCCCTTCCCGGACGTTTTTGTTGCGCTGCAGGAAGGAATTTGTTCTTCAAAACATTTTCGTAGGATGCACCTGTTACCTAGTGCCCTTTGGAACGCAATGGGTAAGGATTTCGCCCTCGCTGTCCCAGAACATGGACACCATCATTTTTCAGCACTAGCGGTTACCCGAAATTTTTTTGGTGGCGGTGGATCTGTGTGCTTCCATTGAGCTGACTGGCGCTTTGCTCCTGGATTGAAAAATGGCATCCATGTCTCATCCATTGTCACAACTGACGAAAAGAAAGTCCCATTCGTGCTGTCGTTGCGCGTCAACATGGCTCAGCAACATGCCACACGGGCAGCCATGTGGTCGTCCGTCAGCATTCGTGGCACCCACCTGGATGACAGTTTTCGCATTTTCAGGTCGTCATGCAGGATTGTGGGCACAGAACCCACAGAAATGCCAACTCTGGAGGCGATCTGTTCAACAGTCATTCGGCGATTCCCCGAAACAATTCTCTCCACTTTCTCGATCATGTCGTCAGACCGGCTTGTGCGAGCCCGAGGTTCTTTGGGTTTGTTGTCACACGATGTTCTACCTTCATTAAACTGTCGCACCCACGAACGCACTTTCGACACATCCGTAACTCCATCACCACATGTCTCCTTCAACTGTCGATGAATTTCAATTGGTTTCACACCACGCAAATTCAGAAAACGAATGATTGCACGCTGTTCAAGTAAGAAAAACGTTGCCATTTTAAGTATTTAAAACAGTTCTCATTCTCGCTGCTGGCGGTAAACTTCCATCTGCCGTACGGTGCTGCCATCTCTGGGACGTATTGACAATGAACGCGGCCTTATTTTAAAACAATGTGCATGTTTCTATCCCTTTCCAGTCCGGAGAAAAAAAATCGGAGGCCTTAGAACTTGAATGCACCTCGTACTAGCGGTCGCTCCAGAGATAGTACGACCGTGCCCTTATCGATAAGCTCTGGTGCTTCCACTCACGGGCAAGCAAACCAGCAACTTTGTGACGCTAGTAAATAAAAAAAAAACGAGGCGACAGAACGACAAAGACAAGATGACGGGCAATAAACGGCATGACCGCGAGTCGCGCACAACTCAACCGGGAATCCTGCGGCACGTGATGTTTACCGCCTAATGATGAGAAATCATACTCAGAATATTGTGGAAAGCTGGTGTCCTATGATCGCATGGCTCGTGGTTTGGTCTTCAGTGCACCATGTCCTCCTCGACAAGAGCGCTCGTGAGACCTGTTATCTGGTCGTTAATGGAAAATACATGACACAACTTCCTCTACAAACCATTAGGGGGGGTAGGACGTAAAACGGGCCGACTTGGAACAGGAGAGGTACCACAGGACATTTTACTTTCCACTGTCTATACTTTTACAAATATATTCATAAAATTTTGTCAGCATGACCAGGAAGGATTCAGAATTCACACTCATAGCAGTAGAAGTTCGAAAACAAAACGAAATAAATTTTTTTTACATGTGAAATTTCATCATTTTTTTCACTTACTAATGGCTGCATTTGTTGCTCTAGGTACACTTTCCTTCATAAGTAAGAGATTCATCGATGAACTTTGCACAGCATACAAACCATATTTAAAGGTGTATGAAACTCTAGGATTTTCAAAATCTATTAAAAACTGTGGTAAAAATTGAGGTAATTAAATATAAAATTTTGTGTTTTTTTAAACATTACGTTTAAAATATAACAGCTCATTCGTTTTTTCATAAATTAAATAAATTCTAGAGTTTCATACACCTGCAAGATAGTATGTATGATGTGCAAAATTCGTCGAAGAATCTCTCTAACTTATGAAGAAAAGTGTACCTATAGCAACAAATGCTGCCATTATCAAGTGAAAATGATGATGAACTTTGACACGTAAAAAAATTTATTTCGTTATGTTTTCGAACTTCCACTGCAATGAGTGTGAATCCTGAATCCTTCCTGGTGATGCTGACAAACTTTTATGAATTTATTTGTATAAGCATAGACACTGATTATTAAAATGTCCTGTGATACATCTTCTGCTCCAAGTCGGCCCGTTTGACGTCCTACCTCCCTTAAAATAACTGATTCACCGCTGTGCGTTCGTTGTCACACGCTTGATACGGCCAAATAATGACTGATGAGTGGATCTTCTGCATAGGCGTGGCACCTGATTCTAAAGACGCTTGCCTTTCTTCTACGTACGGCTCCCCGTGTCATTACACCTAAATCACTTCGGTTCCCAGATGAGACTTATTTCCCACGTACGAAGACTACCGCTGCGATCTTGATAAAAGGCCCCTCGATCTCATATTTTTTCCTTGAAAGCAATAATAGTGGTATTGATTTTTGGACTTTCCTGAAAGAACGCTTTACTTTTCTCGTGCGCCATCGGCGATACCGTCAGTACTACAACTTTCTGGGTAGTGCCTTCTTCGATCCCCACTGCAACTGGGGTGTCACAGGTATGAGAAGGTGATTTCAAAAAAATGGTTCAAACGGCTGTGAGCAGTATGGGACTTAACATCTGAGGTCATCGGTCCCCTACAACTTAGAACTACTTAAACCTAACTAACGTAAGGACATCACACACATCCGTGCCCGAGGCAGGATTCGAACCTGAGACCGTTGCGGTCGCGCGGTTCCAGATTGAAGCGCCTAGAAGTAGATTTCAGTATGATTGTGTAATACCTAGACTTGGTCCAATGTACCGGCAAAATGCAACATTCTTCGCGACGAAGTGCCTGGAATATGCTTGACTGTCTTAGGATTCAGTGTAGCCTTCATTAGTCAAAAATGGTTAAAATGGCTCTAAGCACTATGGGACTTAACGTATGAGGTCATCAGTCCCCTAGACTTAGAACTACTTAAACCTAACTAACGTAAGGACATCACACACATCCGTGCCCGAGGCAGGATTCGAACCTGTGACCGTAGCGGTCGCGCGGTTGCAGCCTGAAGCACCTACAACCGTCGGCCACACCGGCCGGCCTGTGTACTTCAGTGAGTGGGGCTTTCACGCAACTGAGTAATCTATTTTCGAATGTGAAACGTCTTTTCCTGTTTGCCATTGTTGGTTGGAGTTTCTGTCTTGCTTGCGTTTTCGTTTGTCTACCGGTGTCTGAATTACGTATTTTACGTGTTGCAATGGACTGTTGTGTTTTATTGAGAGGTTAAATTGTCAAACGTCTCGCTGTTTCTTTAACGTTAAATATTTATTGTTCTGATAACGCTGAGGCTGTCAATCAGATGGTTCCATATGAGTAATGCCATCCATCGCAGATTGACGTTCGATTCTGCAAGGTCGAGTGTAGCAGTTGCCAAGACTATGTGAAGTCTTTGATGTCTGTTAAGCTAATTGATATACATCTCATGTATGTTCGATTTTGCAGAGTGTCGTGTTGGATATTTATTGTATAGAATATCTCATCTGGTTGTAAATATATCACCACTCGATCCTGTAAGGTTTAACGCACCAGTTACACTTAAGTTAATCTAAGCGATTTACGTGACTTATATATATTTTAATTAAGTAATATTTTCATGTGAACTTTACTTAACGAATTTGGTGATTTATTGTAAATGCTAGTCATGATTCAGAAGAAGAAAGTATAACAGGTTGCCTAGTTGCACTAATTGTAGATTTGCATGTTTGTCATGAGTCTTTGGTTTCATATTCATCCTTTGCGTACAGTATCGTGATCTTTGCTGAATCAATGTGGCTAAAATAGTATGGGCATCTGAGTTTCGTTGTACATACTGTATAATGAGCATGGGTCAAATATTCATTTTGCTCAAGTTAAATGTCATTAATTATATTTCATTGACAATGTATTGTTAACTTGTCCAATTGTGATAAAGAGTTCTTTGAGATCAAAGTGTGAAGTTTTTCTTACAGTTATGTGTAATGTCTTGATTTGGTCATTTATTAACGACTGATGAAGTCATATTTGGCTATTAGAACCACTACCACCATTAACTCCCCACTCCCGCGCTCCCTGCCATGTCACCGTGACTGGGCAAATGTTTTAGGGTGCGGCCAGCCACGCACGCCTTGTCAAACTTAACGTGGAGCGCACGTGGGCCACGTGCGAGAAAAGCCCCCGCCTGTCAGTGGGCTTTGCTCCGTCCTTCTGGGAAGCACCCAAAACATCACGACGTTTCACTTAGCACTTTCCGTTCAGCACAACTCTCTGAGTAAGGTAGAGTCGTAGCGTCACCGCTCTTTACGTTTCGATACCTGTTCGTGGCTGAAGTACGTGCGCAGCTTCAGTGGCTATTTGCATAAAAAGAGGCTGTCCAGCAATGTATCGTCACAATCCCTTAAACTGAATGGGAATGACAGAAGAAGAAGGATGAGAATTCTCAATTCGCATAAGTTATGAGTACTGCTTATTTGCTATGAAACGACTTTACAGTACCATACAAAAGGAATTTAAATATTAAGATGACAATGAAACAGCAAAAAATTGCAACGATTGACAGATCGGTTTCTTTTCTTTATTCCATTGTCAGCTGCAACAGTTGGCAGTGGAAATGAGTGAAAAGTATGGAGATCTCATACGTTACTGCAAATTACGTTGGTTAAATCAAGGAACACACCTCGAACCATTTTTGGATTTAAAACTCGCTATTGTCAAATTTATGAAGGAAAAGGGAGTGCAGGAACGAAAATTGGAACGCACTCGACATTTCGCATTTTAAGTGGACTTGACTGTACACTGCCCACAGTGAGACATTGCAAGCTAACTTCTTTCTGATTTAATGGGGATGCATTAAAAAAGAGAATCGTGTTGTAGAAGGGACACTTTATGAGAAAGACAGTCCAGTTCCCTAAGCTCACTGACGTTAAAGAAAGCGTGAGGTCTGAAGAACTCAATGAGGCCTTACAAGAATTGCAAAGATAGTTTTGTAAAGGCTTCGAGGCCAGTGCCAGTCTCACATCTGTTTTCAATACCGTGGCCCGCTTCAATTGAATGCGCCTCTGTCCATGTGACGATGTAGCTTATTGACCTGCGTGCTAACTCCAGCTTTAATGAGGAATATTTTTGCGTTACAACTGTCCAGGACCTGCACATCGATTTCCTCAGCTATATTTTTCTCCATAATGAGGTTACAAAAGTGTCACAATATTTCCATCGACACATTGGTGTAACACAAATATTTTCGACCATGAAAGTAAAGAAGTCAACATCACGTGGCAACCATATGCAAACCATATATACGAACCAAAAGTATTTTCCGTCTTCAGCGTGCCAAAAATGATTAATTAATACTGAAAACATGTTTTGTTGGTAATCTGTGGTATTGAGAAATATGGAATATAAAACCATGTCGTATATAGCGCAACTGCACTGCCAGTTAAATATGGCGCATTTGTTATTTTCCCCTCTTGCCCCTCGAAGCGCTGAGAGAGAGGCGTGGTGGTGATGGAAATGTGGAGTGAGGCTGAGCGTCTCTTCACTCGGGCCACAGCATGGGCCGCCAGCGGAAATATCGGCAACCCTTGTTCTGGAGTATCTTATCGTTGTGACAAATATGAGTCGTTATCTCCCGAGCTGTATGGACCGATAACACATGACTAGGAATCTCAGAAACATTATGCACTGCGAATAATCACGGTATACGTTGTAAAAGGGTAGGTTTGGAACTTTTTTGCGTCAAGAAGCTTTTAATGTACTTACAAATTTCAGTATATTTATTGTAAATTTGCAAATTTTTCTGTTACACACGCACATAAACGCACGCACGTACGCACGCACGCAAACACACACACACACACACACACACACACACAGGGCGATGTTATGTATGACATACATCAAAGCAGACTGAGAAAAAATAGTTACAACATGATAAATAGTGACCTGCTCTCCGTACGAAAGTGAATATAGCAGGTTATGCACGTCAAAGTGTTTCACGTATTGCGGCATAGTTATGGAAATAGGAACAGGGGGTCCCATACTGACCAAATATTGCTGTAGACGATTTGTAGTATCTTACCTGTTTCGTTAGCAAAATAAACGAGATTTTTGTCCCTTTCATTATTTTAGTCACTTGCCACCAAGCTATTGAGAGATAATGCTGTTTTACTTGAGTAGTATTAGGAAATTTCATACCTTGTTTGCTATGCAAATTTCAGCTGCACTGTATATGTAGCTATTAAGGTGCGCACGCCTTAGATGTAGTTGCGATTTCTTTCAGATTCCTTGGTTCTCTCGCATCTCCTACTGCTGGTATTGGTGCACAGCTCCTTCGCCTCCAAGATACTGGTCATCGCACCATCGCCTGCCATAAGTCACCAGAAACCGTTTCATACGCTAACTCAGGCTTTACTTCAACGAGGCCACGAGATCACTTTTCTTACTACGAATCCTCTAAAGGTAAGTTTGCACAGAAATTCCTTTTAAGAAAGTTGCAGTGTAGACTACTGTAATGATATCCTGAGGGGCATCTCGTTCGCCCTGCGAATTCTTTTAAGTAACATGTTACGTACGATAAAACGGGGATGCAAGCAAGATAAAAAAAAATGGTTCAAATGGCTCTGAGCACTATGGGACTTAACATCTGTGGTCATCAGTCCCCTAGAACTTAGAACTACTTAAACCTAACTAACCTAAGGACATCACACACATCCATGCCCGAGGCAGGATTCGAACCTGCGACCGTGGCGGTCGCGCGGTTCCGGACTGAGCGCCTAGAACCGCATGGCCACCGCGGCCGGCAAGCAAGATAAAGGAAGTCAGAGTGACGTTCAGAAATTTCTGTGTCTAGGTAGTCAAATATGAATCATCTTATATGAGGATGGATAAAATGTTAGCTTCCCACGTCCCTCTGATAATGACGTCGCTAGAGACGGAGCACAGGTTTGGAATGCAGTATGACGGGGATGGAATTCGGCCGTCTCTTTTTTTTTCAAATTAGTCCTCCCTGCATTTGCCTCAATCGATTTAGCAAAGATATCAATGTGAATGGCCAGAAGGGATTTGAACCACTGCTTGCATTTAGGCCGCATCACGCTCCAATATCCGTTATATTGCCATATTGCTAGTCTGGTCTTAAATAATAGAAAATAATCTCAAGTCAAATCTCTTAGTGTGTATTACACTTCAGTGGATTTTCATTGAAGGGAGAGTTTTCATTGCTCTTGACGACATGATGTTGCAAGAACTATTGTGGCGCATTGCCACAGTTGCTGATATTATCTCACTAGACTTCTCTAATAAGAATGGTACCACACCTGGAAGTTTCTCTTAGTACACGTGGAGCGAACGCTGAGAAGCCTTAAGTTCGATGAAAAATCATCGAAGTACTTTAGACCGCCTATCGAGTAGGAAAATCGCAGGCTTCGAATGGTTCAAAGGGTTCAAATGGCTCTGAGCACTATGGGACTTAACATCTGAGGTCATCAGTGCCCTAGAACTTCGAACTATTTAAACCTAACTAACCTAAGGACATCACACACATCCATGCCCGAGGCAGGATTCGAAACTGGGACCGTAGTGGTCACGCGGTTCCAGACTGAAGAGCCTACAACCGCTCGGCCACAGCGACCGGCTCGCAGGCTTCGCAAACAGTAATTAATATAGTAGCAAATGAAGATTTTCTTCAGGGCGTAGTGATCTCTCTCACAATATTGTCTTCATTGTATGTTATCCGACTATTTTTAACATCAGTTAACTCAAAAAAATAAAATTTGGGATAGTTTTTCTCTGCGATACAAAATGTAGTCCACATTTTTTTTTCTTTCGTTAACTTCATATTCAGTACAACACACTGCCAGCATTCCTTTTCTTCAAACTTTCATCAATGAAACCGAAAAAGTAGTACTAGTTATTGTTCAGAAAGAAAAACCAGCAGCTGGACGACTTTCAGACATTGTTATGTTCGGCAGGCAAGGCAAGTTAGCGAGGGGTAGTGGATGAACTATACGGTCAGCCAAGTCACTTTCTCGCTTCACACTGAAACCGATAAAATTATGAAAATGTACTGCGTTGAAGTAAAGTGTCTACACATATAAGCTCAACATTTTCTCATTAACCACTGGACCGATTTAACCAGACTAGGTACATATAACATTTATTTTCTGGAAAAAAATCGCTGCGGGGGTACGAACCACACACCCATCAAAGGGGTTGGGTGGGGATGAAAACCCATAGTAGCCCACGATGAGTGAATATCATTGCTTGAGTTATCCATCGTTTGAGTGGCAGGGTCGGAGAACAGAGAGAGGGTCCGGTGGACAGAGAGGAAGAGAAGGAAGAGATGGACGGCCTGGGGTTCAGCTCACGGCTCTCCTGCCCCTTTGTCAGTTTTCGTGATCTGGAGCTGCTGTTTCTCAGTCGAGTGGCGCCTCAGTTGACGTCACGAGTGCCAGTCGCCCCTCTAGGAAGAAGCTACACTGAGCACTCAACTACCGTTGTGGATACTTTAAAACTGTAGTGTATTAAGATACACAATGTGATCAAAATTATCCGGACAGCCCCAAAAAGATACGTTTTTCATATTAGGTGCATCAGCGAACTCAGTAGATATTAGACATCGTGGGAGAGCAGACTGGGGCACTGCGCGGAACTCACGGACTTCGAATGTCATCAGATGGTTGAGTGTCACTCTTGTCATACGCCTGTACGCGAGATTTCCACACTCCTAAACATCCATAGGTCCACTGTTTCCGATGTGGTAGTGAAGTGGAAACGTGAAGGGACACGTAGGGCACAAAAGCGTACAGGCCGACCTCGTCATTTGACTGACAGAGACAGCCGTCTGTTGAACAGGGTCGTAATGTCTAACAGGCAGGCATCTATCCAGACAATCACACAGGATTTCCATACTGCATCAGGATACACTGCATGTACTATGACAGGTAGGCGGGAGGTGAGAAAACTTGGATTTCATGGTCGAGCGGCTGCTCATAAGCCACACATCAAGCCGGTTAATGCCAAACGACGCCTAGCTTGGTGTAAGGAGCGTAAACATTGGACGACTGAACAGTGGAAAAACGTTGTGTAGAGTGACGAATCACGGTACACAATGTGATGATCGGATGGCAGGGTGTGCGTATGGTGAATGCCCGGTGAACGTCATCTGCCAGTGTGTGTAGTGACAACAGTAAAATTCGGAGGCGGTGGTGTTATGCTGTGGCCGTGTTTTCCATCAAGGGGCCTTGCACTCATTGTTGTTTTACGTGTTACTATCACAGCACAAACCAACGTTGGTGTTTTAAGCATCTTCCTGCTTCCCACTGCTGATGAGCAATTTTGGGATGGCGATTGCATCTATCAACATGATAGAGCACCTGCTCATAATGCAAGGCCTGTGGCGGAGTGGTTATCCCTGTAATGGACTGGTCTGCACATAGTCCTGACCTGAATGCTTTGGGATGTTTTGGAACGTCGCCTTCGTGCCAGGCCTTACTGATCCTCATCGATACCTCTCCTCAGTGCAGCATTCCGTGAAGAGTGAGCTGCCATTCCCCAAGAAACTTCCCAGCACCTGATTGGACGTATGCCTGCGAGAGTGGAAGCTGTCATCAACACTAAGAGGGGGCCAACACCAAATTGTATTCCAGCATTAGCGATATAGGGCGCCACGAATTTGTAAGTCATTTTCAGCCAGGTGTACGGATACTTTTGATCACACAGGGTACAATGTGAGTTAACATCATAACATTCTAAATTATATTACCTAAAAGACACTGGCAATTATCAATGGGTAAGGGGTAGGACCTACCAGAGCAGTTCAATAAAAAATGTTAACGTTCTGCTTTCTAGATTAAACACTGTACAAAAATAGAAACTGAAATCATAGGCTTATCTTCTTTGCAGCTTGCTCATGAGAATCTAACGGAAATTGACCTGTCTCCAGCTTATGAAGTTCAAAATGAGGTTAATTTTGTAGACTGGGCTTACATGTCACCTGTGGAAACACTGAACCTGATTTTGGACGTATGTAATGACGTGGTTCGAGTGCAACTGAGTCAGCCAGCGGTACAGGATTTTATCAGGTAAGTCTTTTCCAAACATTTTGAGCTAAAACATCTTTTTCTTGGTAGAATCACTTTCAAAATCTCATGCAAAAACTGTGTGCTATTATCTTCTCTATAAGAACGATCTCCGCTGTCTGTGATACTGAAACGTCTTTGCTTTAATGACTTCCATCCCAATTCGCATATCATATCTGACACACTCTCTCCCCTATTACGTGATAATACAAAACGAGCTGCCCTTTTTTGCACCCTTTCGATGTCTTCCGTCAATCCCACCTGGTAAGGATCCCACACCGCGCAGCAATATTCTAACAGAGGACGAACGAGTGTAGTGTAAGCTGTCTCTTTAGTGGACTTGTTGCATCTTCTAAGTGTCTTGCCAATGAAAAGCGACCGTTGGCTCGCCTTCCCCACAATATTATCTACGTGGTCTTTCCAATTGAAGTTGTTCGTAATTTTAACACCCAGGTACTTAATTGAATTGACAGCCGTGAGAATTGTACTATTTATGGAGTAATCGAATTCCAACGGATTTCTTTTGGAACTCATGTGGATCACCTCACACTTTTCGTTATTTAACGTCAACTGCCACCTGCCACATCATACAGTAATCTTTTCTAAATCGCTTTGCAACTGATGCTGGTCTTCGGATGACCTTACTAGACGGTAAATTACAGCATCATCTGCGAACAACCCAAGAGAAGTGCTCAGATTGTCACCCAGGTCATTTATATAGATCAGGAACAGCAGAGGTCCCAGGACGCTTCCCTGGGGAACACCTGATATCACTTAAGTCTTACTCGATGATTTGCCGTCTATTACTACGAACTGCGACCTTCCTGACAGGAAATCACGAATCCAGTCGCACAACTGAGACGATACCCCATAGGCCCATAGCTTGATTACAAGTCGCTTGTGAGGAACTTTGTCAAAAGCTTTCCGGAAATCTAGAAATACGGAATCAACTTGAGATCCCCTGTCGATAGCGGCCATTACTTCGTGCGAATAAAGAGCTAGCTGCGTTGCACAAGAACGATGTTTTCTGAAACCATGCTGATTACGTATCAATAGATCGTTCCCTTCGAGGTGATTCATAATGTTTGAATACAGTATACTCTCCAAAACTCTACTGCAAACCGACGTCAATGATATACAAAAATAAACTCCCAACACCTTCTACATATGAACAAACTGTCTACCAAATTTAACCAGCAAGTAAACATTTGAAACGAACGTTGTTCCGACTTGCGCCAGCGTTCAATTCAATGAATCTGTTTTGGTAACTCATGTTACCAGCAATTTTGGCAGAAAGCC
Source organism: Schistocerca serialis cubense (assembly GCF_023864345.2). Taxonomy (NCBI): domain Eukaryota; kingdom Metazoa; phylum Arthropoda; class Insecta; order Orthoptera; family Acrididae; genus Schistocerca; species Schistocerca serialis. Next base: position 1,151,122,459 of record NC_064639.1, read on the forward strand.
TATGCCCAACAAAGTCTTTGTACATAGGTTTAGCTTTACAAACAATCTGCGCACATATTGTTCCGGGGTAACGACAAGCGCCGACACGAAGGTCGAGAACGATACAGCAGAGAGGGTTGTGAGACGACGTCAGCCAATAGCACGCTGACTGGGACGTCACCACAACAGGAGCGGCATGTACGTGAACAGAATAAAAGAGACGCGCCGCCTAGCCACGGCCGCACTAGAAGAGAGGACTAGGAGAGGCGCGCTAGAAGAGCCACAGTGATACTGAAGACAGCAGTCACTCATGAACTTGTGTAATTGGCTTGCGTAGATATTGTGGCTATCAAAGGACATTGTTAATTTGCATGTCGCCAATTGCTTGCGACCTATTATGTAGAAACGGAAGTTAAGTATTGTCAATTCAATTAGTATAATAAACTCAATTAAATGATTTGCTTGTACGAGGGTTAGAACTTTAATAGTGACAACTACTTATGTACAGCTCGTACAAAATAGGTACGTGTTTCAAAGTTTTACTCACTTTCAAAGTAGTCACCAGCGTTGTGTATAACCCCTGGCCAGCGATGTGGAAGTCGTAGGATACTCTTACAAGGGAACCTCCCCATCGCATCCCCCTCAGATTTCGTTATAAGTTGGCACAGTGGATAGGCCTTGAAAAACTGAACACAGATCAATAGAGAAAACAGGAAGAAGTTGTGTGGAACTATGAAAAAAATAAGCAAAATATACAAACTGAGTAGTCCATGTGCAAGATAGCTAACATCAAGGTTGCTGTGAGCTCAGGAGCGCCGTGGTCCCGTGGTTAGCGTGAGCAGCTACGGAGCGAGAGGTCCTTGGTTCAAGTTTTCCCTCGAGTGAAAAGTTTAATTTTTTATTTTCAGGCACTTGCCCATAATCAACTTCGCTCTCCAAAATTTCAGGACATATTCAGATTTACTTGGACACATGCAGGATTTGACGGACTACACACGGAAAAATTTGAAAACGTTAAAAACATATGTTTGGCAGAGCACAGGGAAAACTGTGCTACTGTGAAACTGTTGCATTCCTTTGTTGCAGTTTATGTGACAAACTCTTATGTTTGCATCACTTTTTTGGGACTGATTATCACATCCACAAGAAAACCTAAATCGGGCAAGGTAGAAGAATCTTTTTACTCATTCGCCAAGTGTACAAGTTAGGTGGGTCGACAACATATTCCTGTCATGTGACGCACATGCTATCACCAGTGTCGTATAGAGTATATCAGACGTGTTTTCCTGTGGAGGAATCGGTTGACCTATGACCTTGCGATCAAATGTTTTCGGTTCCCATTGGAGAGGCACGTCCTTTCGTCTACAAACCGCACGGTTTTGCGGTGCGGTCGCAAAACACAGACACTAAACTTCTTACAGTGAACAGAGACGTCAATGAACGAACGGACAGATCATAACTTTGCAAAAACAAAGAAAGTGATTTCTCGCTCGAGAGAAGACTTGAACCAAGGACCTGTCGCTCCGCAGCTGCTCACGCTAACCACGGGACCACGGCGCTCCTTAGCTCACATTCTCTTTGATGTTGCCTATCTTGCGCATGGACTACACAGTTTGTACATGTTGCTTATTTTTTTCATAGTTCCACACAACTTCTTCCTGTTTCTCAATTAATCTGTGTTCAGTTTTTCAAGGCCTATCCACTGTGCCAACTTATAACTAAATTTGAGGGGGGTGCGATGGGGAGGTTCTTTTGTTAGCAGTGCCAGTTGTGTTGACAGTTCGAGCGGCGCGGTCTGCTGCCCGACGAATTTGTAGCAGTTCTGAAGCGAATGCCGTGAAGTGTTTCCTTCAGTTTAGAAATCGAGTTGAACTCACGACGGCTTAAGTCAGGTGAGTGTAGTAGGTGGTACAGCACTTAGCAACCCCATCAGTCAAACAAATCAGTATCAGCTTGCACTGTACGTGCTTCAGCATTGTCCTGTAAAATGATGGTCAGGTCCTTCTGTCTCTAAGCTGATCGTAGATTCTGTTCCAAAATTGAGCACTACTATCAAAACATATTCTGAGTGGTCTAGACATAGCACCTTTGGTTAATAATTGAAACGTCCTCGATACTGGGTTCGAGCCCCACCACCGTATAAATTTTCGTCAACTGGCGGCGGAAGACTACTGGCATAAGAAGTCATCCTAATTCTGCCAAACAGGCCGGAGGAGTGGACAGAGGTTCAGGGTATTTCTCACCTTTGGGTGAGAAACTGACCCTAAAGGTGGGAGAACCAGCAATGATCAACAGCATTAGGATGTAGAAGGCTGTCAGAATCACTGCATTAAAAATTCGTTATGTGTATCCACAAGACATGAGACCTGTAATTGAAAAAGTGTCATGATAGTCTCTCCATTGTCAAAAGCATCCGGAATAGTCCCCCATTCGGCTCTCTGGGAGGGGACTGCAAAGAAACAGGTGATCATCAGAAGAAGGCTGAATAACCAACGAAAGTATGACGTTCTCTGTGTCGGTGCACGGAATGTAAGAAACTTGAACGTGGTGGGGAAGATAGAAAAACTGAAAAGGGAAATACAAAGGCTCAGTCAATGAAGTGAAATGGAAGGAAGACAAGGATTTCTGGTCAGATAAGTATAACATACTATCAACCGCAGCAGAAGATGATACAGCGGAAGTAGGGTTCGATATGAATAGGAAGATAGGGCAAAGAGTGTTTTACTGCAAACAGTTCAATGACAGGGTTATTGTCATTAGAATCGACAGCACACCCACACCGACAACGATGGTTCTGGTATACGTGCCGACTTCTTAAGCTGAAGATGAAGAGGTAGAAAGCACATTCGAGGATAATGAACGGGTAATGTACTACGTAATGGGAGCTGAATATCTAATACTCACGGGGCACTGGAATTGAGTTGCAGGGGAAGGCGTGACGGGAAGTCTTACGGGACACAAGGCACAAGAAATAAGGGAGGAGGCGACTAACTGAGGTCTATAACAAATTTCAACTGATAATAGCGAATACTCTGTTCCAGAATCAGAAGAGGAGGAGGTATACTTGGAAAAGGTCGGGTTATATGGGAAGCTTTCAGTGATGTTACATCGTGGTCAGACAGACGTTCCTAAATCAGATAGTGGATTCCAAGGCGTACCGAAGAGTGGATATAGGCTCAGATTACAATGTAGTAGGCAAAAGTTTAAGAGATCAGTCAAGAAGAATCAATACGCAAAGAAGTCGAATACAGCAGTACGCTTGAAGTTCTCTAAGGAAATGGCTTCAGCAATAAGGACTAGCTCACTAGGCAGTCCAGGTGAAGATGAAAAAATGGAAATCACAGATGTTGGGGAAAAAAACATTGGTACAAAGAAGGTAACTGCGAAGAAGCCATAGATAACAGATGAAATATTTCAAATGAACGATGAAAGAAGGAAGTAAAAAATGTTCAGGAAAATTTTGGGCTACAGAAATACAAGTCACTTAAAAATGAAATAAATAGAGAGTGTAGGGAATCTAAGACATAAAGGCAGCATGAAATACGTGAAGAAATCGAGAAAGAAACGACTGTCGGAAATACTGACTCAGCATATAGGAAAGTGAAAACAAACTTCGGTGAAATTAAAAGCAAGTGTGGTAACATTAAGAGCGCAACGGGAATTCCACTGTTAACTACCGAGGAGGGAGCGGAAAGGATGAGATTTGTCTCATGTGATAGGAGACATAGCAATTTATTTAGAAGAGATAGGAGATGCAGTATTAGAATCGGAATTCATACGAGTTTGGCTAGACTTAAGATCAAATAAGACAGAAGGGACGGATTATATTCCATCGAAATTGCTAAAATCATTGAGGGAAGTGATTAAAAAAACAACATTCACATTGGCGTGTAGAATGCATCTGACTTTCGAAAAAATATCACCCACACAATTTCGAAGACTAGATTTGACAAGTGCGAAAATTATTGCACAGTCAGCTTAAAAGCTCATGCCTTCAAGTGACTGATAGGAATAATATCCAGAAGAATGGAAAAGAAAATTGGGATTGTGTTAGATGATGATCAACATGGCTTTAGGAAAGCTAAAGGCAGTTCTGACGTTGCGGTCGATAATGGAAGCAAGACTAAAGAAGAAGCAAACCCATTCATAGGATTTGTCGATTTGGCAAACGCGTTCGAAAGTATAAAATGGTGCAAGGTGATTAAAATGATGAGGAAAATATAGCTAAGTTATAGGAAGAGACGAGAGGTATACGTGTGCAAAAACCAAGAGGGAATAATAAGAGTGGAAAAATCAAGGAGGAAGTGATCGGATTGAAAAGGATATAAGACAGGGATGTAGTCCTTCATCTTCACTACTAAATCTATAGATGTAAGAAGCAGTGATGGAAATAAAAAAAGATTCGAGAGTGGAATTAAAATTCAGAGTAAAAGGATTTCAATGTCATGATCCGCAAATGTCATTGGTATGCTCAGTGAAAGTGAAGAAGAATTGCTGAATCTGCTGAACAGAATGGGTAGCCTAATGAGAACAGAATATGGATTGAGAGTTAATAGGAGAGAGGCGACAATACCGAAAAGTAGCAGACATGTAAACAGCCAGAAACTTAACATCAGGATTTATGATTACGAAGTAGATGAAGTTAAGGAATTCTACTACCTAGGGAGCAAGTTAACCAGGGACGGACATCAAAAGAAGACTAGCACTGGCAAAAAGGGCATTCCTAGCCAAGAGAAGTATACTGGTATCAAACATAGACCTTAACTTGAGGAAGAAATTTCTGAGAATGTGTGTGTGGAGCTCAACGTTGTATGGTAGTGAAACATGGACTATGGGAAAACCGGAACTGGGGTGAATCGAAGTATTTAGGATGTGGTGCTACAGGCGAATTTTGAAAATTAGATGGTCTGGAAAGGTAAAGAATTATGAGATACTAAGCAGAATCGGAGAGGAAAGGAATATGCGGAAAACGCTGACAAGAAGCATGGAGAGGATGGTAGGACATCTTTTAAGTCAACAGCGAATAACTTTCATGGTATTAGATGGAGAATGGTACTACAGGAAGCTGCAGGGGGGAAAAACCTGTTGAGGAAGTCAGGGACTGGAATGCGTCCAGAAAATAATTGAGAACGTAGGTTGCAAGTGCTACTTTGAGATGAAGAGGTTGGCACAGCAGAGAAATTCGTGGCGGGCTACATCAAACCAGTCAGAAGACTCAAAGCAAAAAAAAATATCAGATTAGATATTCTGACAAGTTAGCGTACTGACAGTGGCTTGCGAAGCAAAGTGCAATGCAACGTACTTCTTCAGGGTGGTGTCTAGATGCCTTTAGTGGAGACACGCAAATTCAGGGTTGACGGCAGTTGGTGATGTATGCGGTACATTATACTGTATACGTTAGTTGAAGAGTTTAGTAATATTTTAATTTACTACACGTCGAAAGTGCTTTAATGAAAAGACCATGGCCCACAAAGGTATTCCGAAACTCTTGTGGTGGCATTTGTCAGGATACCTGACACAGAAGCTTGTTGTTGTTGTTGTTGTTGTTGTTATGGTCTTCAGTCCTGAGACTGGTTTGACGCAGCCCTCCATGCTACTCTATCCTGTGCAAGCTTCTTCATCTCTCAGTACTTACTGCAACTTACATCCTTCTGAACCTGCTTTGTGTATTCATCTCTTGTCTCCCTCTACGATTTTTACCCTCCACGCTGCCCTCCAATGCTAAATTTGTGATCCCTTGATGCCTCAGAACATGTCCTACCAACCGGTCTCTTCTTCTTGTCAAGTTGTGCCACAAACTCCTCTTTTCCCCAATTCTATTCAATACCTCCTCATTAGTTATGTGATCTACCCATCTAATCTTCAGCATTCTTCTGTAGCACCACATTTCGAAAGCTTCTATTCTCTTCTTGACCAAACTATTTATCGTCCATGGTTCACTTCCATACATGGCTACACTCCATACAAATACTTTCAGAAACGACTTCCTGACACTTAAATCTATACTAGATGTTAACATATTTCTCTTCTCACAGAAGTTTAACTCTGAGAAATAGCATATTTATAACCAAGATGTTTCTAGGCTAAGGCTCATTTGATCAATTGACTGCATATCTCGCCATCTATTCTCATACTGAACGTAAGACACTCATAATATTTTCTTCTGTAATATTGTGATAGTTTTGCTCACTTGGGAAGCGTAATTAGAAAATTATTACAAAAAATATGTAGCTTTTTAAATATAACATTTAAATTATGAAAATTTAGTTGGGTTTGACTGTTATGTACCTGAAAATGAATTGTTTTGCGTAATATCTTTGCAGGAGAAAACCCACTTTCGACCTGATGATCATCGAACGACTACAGTATCAAGCCTACTACGGGCTGGCCCACTTGGTCGGATCGCCTCCTCTGGTTGGTTTTGTGACGATGACTAATTTCGCACCCGTATACCATATGTATGGCAGTCCCATGAACCCTGCCTATCTGCCCGATCTCTGGGTGGGATTATCTGATCATATGACCTTCTGGCAACGTCTGTACAACACTTACTTCTATCTAAGGCTCTATTACATGTGGTTCTGTCGAGTAATCCCAGAACAGGAGAGCGTAATGCGAGAATTCTTCGGAGCGGCACCACCACCAGTTTACGAGACGGAGTTCAACTTCAGCCTCCTCATCACCAATAACGACTTCTCCTTGGAGTACGCACGGCCACTGACGCCGAACATCATTGAAATCAATGGCATCCACGTACCGGTGGAAGTCGAACCGTTATCTGAGGTGAGTTACGATGATTATTTGTAAGCTGGATAAGTAAAACACACAGAGCTACAAATATTACACGCTGAAGTGCAATGTTTGTTTTGAATCTTAACACTGCCTTCTGAACGGAGTTTAGAAGCTGCACTCCTGCCTTCCATCTTCAATGTCCCAATCTGACCAGCTCTGCCACAACCTCCACCCTACTTCTCTACACCACTGCTCACGAAAGCTGTGACTCAAGGTTCATGTTCCAGTCCGACACTCATTTTTAATACACCAGAACGTTTCATACACTGATAGTGTGTTAGTTGTAAAATGTGTCTAGTCTTTCAGTCATCGAACACGTTTCTCGAGAATTCCACTGAAATTATAAGCGAGGTGTAGCAAAGCTAATGCAGTGAGCGTTCAGCTACGATCTACTCTCTTCTGCAAGAAGAAAGTCAGTACCAAGACTAAGTTATCTGTGCACCGTTCAATCTTTCGACCAACTTTGTTGTATGGGAACGAAAGGTAGGTGGATTCAGGTTACCTTATCAACAAGGTTGAGGTTACGCATATGAAAGTAGCTAGGATGATTGCAGGTACTAGTAGATGGGAACAATGGCAGGAGGGTGTCCACAATGAGGAAATCAAAGAAAAACTGGGAATGAACTCTATAGATGTAGCAGACAGGGCGAACAGGCTTAGATGGTTGGGTCACGTTACATGCATGGGAGAAGCAAGGTTACCCAAAAACTCATGGGTTCAGGAGTAGAGGGTAGGAGGAGTCGGGGCAGACCAAGGAGAAGGTACCTGGATTCGGTTAAGAATGATTTTGAAGTATTAGGTTTAACATCAGAAGAGGCATCAATGTTAGCACTGAATAGGGAATCGTGGAGGAATTTTATAAGGGGGCTATGCTCCAGACTAAACGCTGAAAGGCATCATCAGTCTTAAATGATGATGATGATGATGATGATGACTGTTTCATTAAGGCGTTCAGAATAAAAGGCTAAGTAAGACAAACGTGTTTTTTGTTGTGTTTGTGAACAGAAATGACATTTACACGATCATTGCAGCTAATTGAAAATATATAAAATTTTCAGTGTTTTGTGGCAGGAGAAAGCAGTGTTATTCGGTTTGGTACGTGATTTTAAAATTTTGAAGTTGAACTATTTTAGGAATATACTATAATCTTCTCGCTGTAGAAGCCGCCTCAATTCGCAGAAAACAGTCTAGCTTTCGATAGCTGTCTTCTCCATCGTCATCAGGAATAAATGTCGCGGACTGGCTGTTCTGGCACGATGTTTCGCTTACGTAGATGGAACAGCAGTGTCTGGAAACGTCCAGAGAGGTCTGAAGCGGCGCATTTGAAAGAAGGCTAGTTTGGTAAGTCAAGGACTCAGCGCCAAGTTTCAAACTCTCACTGCCGCCTCCCTACAAGTGTCAAATATCAGTCTTTGCTTTCTTTCGATATCAAACAGCCACCACCATGCCATTCTAAGTACACACCCTTGGTCTCTGTTAAGTCAGGTGGAATTTGTTCTAATCTGGTCCGCCTTCAAGGAAGATTGTCGTCATTTCAGTTTTCTTATGCCCATGTTCCGAGCATGGCTACGCCCGACTTCTGAAGCTCCCTTTGTTTAACAACTCGTGAGGTCTCAGTGCATCACTCAGTAACTGTGTGAAAACCGTGTCCTATGAATACGCGACCATATCCACTGGGGACACCACACACACCGGAAACTCGATGTGCGTTGTCTTTAACGGAACACATCTCGTCTCTTGGAAGTGGGACTGGTCTCAGTCCATGTGTCTGCAGCATGTGTCCTATGTTGCTGGTCGTTACTACACAGTATGGGAGGAAAGCAGCCGGTTTCGCTTCTTTCTCACACTCATGAGGCATCTTTCGTCGCTGGCACCTAAAAGCTTTTACAGTATCTCCCTCGCTGCAATCATTTTCCTTGGACAAGCCTCTCAAACGCTGCAATTCAGACTGGAGATGTCGCTAGAAATAATTTTCGCCATGTGTACTAACGTTCTGATGCTGCTGTGTTGTGCACAGGATGGTGAAAACTGAAACTTGTCCGCGAAAGGCAAAGGTCTCGAGTGTGAGTCTCGGTCCAGCACACAGTTTTAATCTTCCAGGAAGTTTCATATCAGCGCACACTCCGCTGTAGGGTGTAAATTTCATTCTAGAAACATCCCCCAGGCTGTGGTTCAAATGGCTCTGAGCACTATGCGACTTAACGTCGGAGGTCATCAGTCGCCTAGAACGTAGAACTACTTAAACCTAACTAACGTAAGGACATCACACACATCCATGCCCTAGGCACGATTCGAACCTGCGACCATAGCGGTCACGCGGTTCCAGACTGAAGCGCCTAGAACCGCACGGCCACACCGGCCGGCGCCAGGAAGTTTCATATCAGCGCACAATCCGCTGTAGAGTGAAAATTTAATTCTATGGTGAAAACTATTTGCTTTCAAGTAATGGTCTTGCGTTGGTTTCCTGTACGCTGAATTATCAAGCTAGCCTCCAGGCTTTTATTCAGCTAAAGCGTCCAAGAACGGATTCCTGCCCTCCGTCTCGACAGCAAATTTAATTTTCGGTTTGACACTGTTCATATGATCGACCAAGTGATGCAGTACATTTTCACGGCGAGGCCATATCAGGGTACCATAGGAATCAAGTTGCATGCAACATCACAGAATTCAGAACTTGCTCCTCAAAGCGCTCCACGAAGAAGTTGACGATGACAGAAGCAATGCTGATGCCCTCATTGTCCCATCCATCATCTAACATTCGTCACTGTATGGAAAGGTCATTAATTTGTCGCAGAGCCAGTGAACGATCCCAAGTGAGAATTGTTGGGCTAAAAGATCTTGTCTTATAGTGGTACCCATGTAAAAAGTAACAGCTCTTCTAGGTTAACTTAATGTCATTTTGGTGTACCTTAATTTTCCTGAGGGCCTCAATGAATGACTGCCAGTTAACAACGTAGTTTTCACAGCGTCCACGTTTGGATGCTGATAACTGAGCGAGATGTTTTGACAGTCTGTAGGTGGGTGATGCAGTTGCATTAACAACGGCCCTAAAATCGACGCCTTCTTTGTGTGTCTTCGGCAAACCGTAAAGCCTGCAAGGTGGCGGCTCATGGCAGTTCATTTGTTCACCACTTAATCTGGCATACAAGACTTCTTTAACAACTGACGTGTCTTCCCGATATTTGAAACAAACGGTACTTGTGAAGCCGACTGTGGCTTGAATAACCAACATAAAATACAATTAGAAAAGATGAAAGTCTCGGATCATGTGTCATCATATTGGAACTCTTATAAAGCAGACGACCGAGATTGGAATGCACTGCTGCACCTTTAACAGAGTAGAGGATGTGGGCAGGCGCTGAGTATCAAGCGAAATCAAAGACGAGTGCTTGATGTTGGCAGGGACCGGAGGCGCCGTTTCTTTGAATCACCTGATGTCTCTAACCCTGCAGCAGGCCGGACTGTCGAACTCGCCTTACTTTGAATGCGTCACTCCCTTATAGGAATGTTTAGCATTCATATATGTGTGTAGCATGTGTGGTTCATAACACCTTGGCGCAAGCCTGAAGACCAAAAATAACAGAAGACCTGCATACAAAAAAGAAAACTATTAAGTGACCATTTGTTAAGAGATGATCGCTAGAAAGTGATAACTGAGTAGTTTGCAGTTCCATAAATTACCTGTGAATGATGAAAATCACATAATATAAAGGTGATAATAGCAGTGTGCTGAATCTGCAAAATTTATATGTTGTGTGGTAAAGTTAAACAGGGAAAGACAGCATGACATCGCCTACAGCAGGGCGTGATGTTAAACACGCAGTGACGGAAAAACAAAAGAAGTCTCAAAAAATAATTGTTTGGACACAAAACTTGTTAGAAATTTGGTAAAAAAAATACCTTTTACAGACAGTCAAGTGCTTACTGAAGCTTGTTCATCAACACTGAAATACAATTACGTCCTAAAATAGGTAACTTCACAAACCTTAAGATTCGCTTACAATCAGAATACAAAAGCTAAATGAATCGAGTTACTGTGTGTGACCACAAATCGAAAGTAGCAATAATCAGGTTGTCAAAATTTATAGGAGATTTTTAATTGCAATGAATTCCTCGAGCCAAAGTCATTTTGCAAACTCGGCTGCAGTACTGTGGACATGGATGCCGACAGCACACCGATTGGTAGGCGGCGTCAGTTCGACTGACAAGAAGTAGAACAGGAGTAAGAGTGAAGGAGAAACGAAGTTTAATTGCCTAGACTATTGCAGCAAATTGTTTCAGTGTGCCATTGCATCGAAAGGGCCTCACATGAGAAAGTCACTCCACCAGGTACTCCAGATACACAAAAAAAAAAAAAGACAGTGATCTGGAGAATACAGTTTCAGGACAAAGAAATACAGCAGAGCAACGGACACATAGGACTAACCTGACTATAGAAGATGTTGAAAGTGACCAACATTCATCTATTGGCGCTTTGGGGCCCCGCCACGTCCTCCACCTTCCATCATCTGTCATCTCTGTGGTCGCGTGTTCCACGCTAGGACTGGACTACTAAACCGTCAAAGAGATTTCCACGCCTGAACCGTGACAAAGGAAATCTCTAGAGAGAAATGAAAACTCGGATACGAGTATCAGCCGATGGCGACAAAACGCATTCTCTGAAAATTATTTCGAGCAGTTAGTTCACGAGCCCACGCGAATAGTAAATGGCTGTGAAAACACACTTGACCTCTTAGCAACAGATAATCCTGAGTTAATAACGAGCATCAAAAGGGATTCACGGATTAGTGAACACATGGTTGTCGTAGCCAAATTGAATATTGAAATCCCCAAATCCTCGAAAAATAAGCGAAAAGTATACCTATTCAAAATGGCAAATAAAAAATTCACTTTACGCCTTCCTGAGAGAAGATCTCCCCTCATTCCAAATTAATAATGTAAGTGTAGACCAGATGAGGCTTAAATTCAAAGAAATAGTATCGGCAGCAATTGAGAGATTTATGCCAAACAAATTAACCAAAAACGGTGCTGATCCTCCTTGGTACACAAAACGGGTCAGAACACTGTTGCAGAAACAACGAAATAAACATGCCAAATTTAAACAGATGCAAAATCCCCAAGATTGGCGATCTTTTACAGAAGCTCGAAATTTAACGCGGACTTTAATGCGAGATGCCTATAACAGTTTCCACAACGAAATTTTGTTTCAAAACCTGGCAGAAAATCCAAAGAGATTCTGATTGTATGGAAAGTATGTTAGCGGCAACAAACAATCAATGCCTTCTCTGCAAGGTAGCAATGGAGATATCATCGAAAGCAGTGCTGCCAAAGCAGAGTTACTAAACACAGCCTTCCGAAATGCCTTCACAAAAGAAGACGAAGTAAATATTCCAGAATTCGAATCGAGAACAGATGCCAACATGAGTAACGTAGAAGTAAATATCCTCGGAGTAGTGAAGCAACTTCAATCACTTAATAAAACCATGTCTTCTGGTCCGGATTGTATACCGATCAGGTTCCTTTCGGAGTAAGCTGATGCATTAGCTCCATACTTAACGACCATATACAACCGTTCGCTCGAGTGGTGGTGGTGGTTAGTGTTTGACGTCCCGTCGACAACGAGGTCATTAGAGACGGCGTTCGCTCGAAGAAAGGTCCGTACCCAAAGACTGGAAAGTTACACAGGTCAGACCAGTATTCTAAAAAGGTAGTAGGAGTAATCCACTAAATTACAGGCTCATATTGTTAACGTCGATATGCAGTGGGATTTTAGAACATTATGAATTACCTCGAAGAAAACGGTCTATTGACACATAGTCAACATGGGTGTAGAAAACATCGTTACTGTGAAACACAACTAGCTCTTTATTCACATGAAGTGTTGAGTGCTATTGACAAGGGGTTTCAGATCGTTCCGTATTTCTGAATTCCGGAAGGCTTTTGACACTGTACCACACAAGCGGCTCGTAGTGAAATTGCATGCTTATGGAATATCGTATCACTTATGTCAGTGGATTTGTGATTTCCTGTCAGAGAAGTCACAGTTCGTAGTAATTGACGGAAAGTCTTCGAGTAAAACAGAAGTGATTTCTGGCGTTCCCTAATGTAGTGGTATAGGCCCTTTGTTGTTACTTATCTATATAAACGATTTGTCCAATCTCTTGTTTAACTACGTTCCAGAAAGACTTAAGTCAGTTGTATTAACTACTTATTTCTGACATAATATGCCGGTTCCTTTATTTTAAATGACTTTCCTTAGTAATTTTGAGTATGGCTACTGCAGGATCTTCACTTGTCCTTGCCAACAGATAAATTTACCTGTTTGATTCACAAGATACTTTAATCCCTCTAGTGGTTTATTGTTTATTACATGGAAGTGTAATATCCATCCGATTACTTCATGAGAAAAGCTATTTTCAAATAAATTATCATAGAATAGATTGAATTTTATATCAGCACTTGATTAACTATAAATTTCGACCCTGATCATCCCCAGAAAAATGATCTTGGATTCCACAGTCATCGTAACTAATTTCCAGCAAGGTGAATCCATACTCATAGTCCGTACCTTATTTATCGTAAATGAATGTTTGCAATTAATTTGAGACGGTAAAAGCGAAAACTATATTCATGAATCACGGAAAGAGGAGGTGTACCTTTAAAAGGACTGGAGACATGGGAAGACATGGGAAGACATAGAGAAGAATGGAAAAGATGACAATGTTTGGCTTTAGGAAAGGTAAAGCCATCAGAGAGGCAGTTCTGATTCCGCACTTGATACTGGAAGCAAGACTGAAGAAAAATCAAGATACGTTCATAGGATTTCTGAATCTAGAAAACGTTTTCAACGACGTGGAATGGTGCAGTATTTTGAATTGTGAAATATTGAGAAAAATAGGTGTGAGCTACAGACAAAGACGTGACATACAATATTTACAAGAACCAAGAGGGAACAATAAGACTGGAAGACCAGGAATGGAGTGCTCATATTAAAATCTGTGTATGGCAGGGACGTAGTCTTTTGCTCATACTGTCCAGTCTCTACATCGAAGAAGAATTGACGAAAATATATATAAAAAAAAGGTTCTAGAGTGTGATTAAATTTCAAGCTGAAAGGATATTAGCGATAGGATTCGGTAATGATATTGTTACCCTTAGTGAAATTGAAGTAGAATTACAGACTTTTGGATGGAATGAACAGTTTAATGAGTGTGGAATATGGACTGAGAGTAAAGCGAAAAAGGTGAAAGTATTAGAAGTATCAGAAATAAGAATAGCGAGAAACTTGGTGGTCACGAAGTAGACGAGGTTCAGGGATACTTCTACTCCGTCACAGACTAAGCGAAGACATAAAAACAGGATCGCACAGGCAACGACGGCGTTCCTGACAGAGAGAAGACTACTGGCAACAAAAATAAGCTTTTATTTGAGGAATAAGTGTCTGAGAATGTACATTTGGAGTACAACATTGTACAGTAGTGAATCATGGTCACTGGGAGAAAGGGAACAAAAGAGAATAGAAGCATTTTATGTATCTTGAAAATCAGGTGGACTAATAAGAAATGAGGAAGTTATCCACAGAAGGCGAACACTAATATAAAGAAAGCAAGGGACGACAAACCTGGTTTAAGGTGTCAGAAATAACATCTTTGGTAGTAAAGATATTTGTAGAGTGTAAAACCTGCAGCGGAAGACAGAGATTCGACTAAATCCTGCAAATATTTGAAGATGTGGATGCAAATGCTACCACATGAAACCAGTCAGAGGAGTAATGACTCAAAAAAAAAAAGTAATGCTCAAAGAGAGAGAGTAAGAGCAGTTATATCTTGCTTTGATAGTCATAAAAAAAGTTTTTATTTACTTGTGCTTGCAAAGCTAATGAGAGATTAATTTATGTAAATGGAAAGTGCAGAAGGAGAAAGGAAAAGAAAGAGAACCCGGTGTAAAAGAGTACATGCCGGGAAAGGGGGATATAATTGTTGCATCCTAGTTCTGACACCAACTGTAAAAGAGTTCGTGGTTTGGGGATGGGGAGAGAAACTTGTGACACTAATGTTAATGTATAAAATGGCAGGGAAGGGGGAGAAGGTCGTTAAATATGCCTCGTGGCGGCAGTGTGCAGTATGTCGAGCGGCCAGGATTTGATTGTGGGCATCCAGGGCTGCCACTAAATGACAAAACAGAAAATTAAGTACAATGACGAGGATATACCGGGTGATGAAACAATCAGTATAAATTTGAAAACTGAATAAATCACGGAATAACGTAGATAGAGAGGTACAAATTGACACACATGCTTGGTATGACTGAGGTTTTATTATAAACAAAAAAAAGTTCACAAAATGTCTGACAGATGGTGCTGGACAAAAAACAAAAACCACATACATAAGTTCAAAAAATGTCCGACAGATGGCGCTTCATCTGATCAGAATAGCAATAATTAGCATAAGCAAGTAAGACAAAGCAAAGATGATGTTCTTTACAGGAAATGCTGAATATGTCCGCCATCATTCCTTAACAATAGCTGTAGTCGAGGAATAATGTTGTGTACAGCACTGTAAAGCATGTCCAGAGTAATGGTGAGGCATTGGCGTCGGATGATGTCTTTCAGCATCCCTAGAGATGTCGGTCGATCACGATACACTTGCGACTTCAGGTACCGCCAAAGCCAATAGTCACACCGACTGAGGTCTGGGGACATGGGAGGCCAAGCATGACGGAAGTGGCGGCTGAGCACACGATCATCACCAAACGACGCGCGCAAGAGATCTTTCACGCGTCTAGCAATATGGGGTGGAGCGCCATCCTGCATAAACATCGTACGTTCCAGCAGGTGATTATCACCAAGGCTGGGGATGATGCGATTCTGTAACATATCGGCGTACGTCTCACCCGTCACGGTAGCAGTTACAAAACTAGAATCACGGATTTCCTCGAAGAAAAAAGGCCCGATAACGGTAGATGTGGTAAACCCAACCCATACCGTGACTTCCTCATCGTGCAATGGAGTTTCCACGACAGTTCTAGGATTTTAGGTAGCCCAAATTCTGCAGTTGTGGGCGTTAATAGACACTCGGAGGGTGAATTGAGCTTCTTCGGTCCACAACACGTTACTCAACCAATCATCATCTACCACCATCTTTTGAGATGCCCACACCGCAAATGCCCTCCGCTTCACTAAATCTCCAGGTAACAGTTCATGATGCTGATGGCTTTTGTATGGATAGCATCGGAGGGTATGCCTCAGTGCCAACCAAACAGTAGTGTATGGAATGCCGGTGCGACGTGCGACTGCACGAGCGCTGACTTCCCCATGCATAGACAAACCTGCTACAGTCTCCAATTCGTCCTGAACTGTCTCAGCAGCATTACGCCTTGAGCTCGGTCGGCCAATATGGGGTCTATCGTCTAAACACAGCTGCATTTGTCAACGGACCTTTACCCGTTCGAATCGAACTATTAATAAAATTGGGCAACGGAATGGGAAGCGCTTCATGTTAACTTATGTTCGTGGCCGGTCGTGAAAAGCGGAGCCAGAGGCTCTGCCTTCCAAAAGGACGTCTCTTCTGCTCGAGGACTGCATTACAAGAGAGAGAAGCAACTGTGTTCAGCTCCGCAGAACACTCCAGCGTCCACAAACGTCATTGGTATCCCGTGCCCGCTATTGGCTAAAACCAATGGTGCGAATTCGATAGCAGTTTCAGCAGAGGGCTCAGGACGTCTCCTGTCAGCAGCTTCAACTGGACAGAACTGCCTCGGTTCTGAAAGACAAGCGACTTGTGTCACGTAGACACGGCGTGAATTACTCTGGGAGAAAACTTGTAAAGATTCCACTGGGTCTTTGAAATAAATTTTTTACACCAATTCCCTAGAATACTCCTTGACTGGCTGCCATCCTGTACACCGGGATCTCCTGCTGATTATGCAGTTTGGTTAACCACTCCGCCATCCGGACATAGTGTTAATCAGAATTGCGTGCACTACCTAGGTACGCCTCCCCGGCTGACCCTTGCTCACAACGAACACCTGCACTATGTGATCAAAAGTATCCGGACACCCCCAAAAACATACGTTTTTCATGTGAGGTGCATTGTGCTGCCACCTACTGCCAGGTACTACGTATCAACGACCTGGGTAGACAATAGACGTCGTGAGAGACCAGAATGGGGCGCTCCGCGGAACTCACAGACTTCGAACATGGTCAAGTGATTGCGTGTCACTTGTATAGCACGTCTGTAAGCGAGATTTGCACACTCCTAAACATCCCTACGTCCACTTTTTCCGATGTGATAGTGAAGTGGAAGCGTGAAGCGACACGTACAGCACAAAAGAATGACAGAGACTGTTGACTGACAGAGATCGCCGACAGTTGACGAGGGAGGTAATGTGTAACAGGCACAAATCTATCCAGACCATCACACAGGAATTCCAAACTGCATCAGGATACTCTGCAAATACTACGGCAGTTAGGCAGGAGGTGAGAAAGCTTAGATTTCATGGTCGAGCGGCTGCTCATAAGCCACACATCACGCCTGTAAATGCCAAACGACGCCACGCTTGGTGTAAGGAACGTAAACATTGGATGACAGAACAGTGGAAAAACGTTATATGGAGTGACGAATGACGGTACACAATGTGGCGATCGGATGGCAGGGTGTGGGATTGGCGAATGCCCAGTGAAAATCATCTGTCAGCGTGTGTAGTGCCAACAGTAAAATTCGGAGGTTGTGGTGGTGTAGTGTGGTCGTGTTTCTCACGGAGGGGCTTGTTGTTTTGAGTGGCACTATCACAGCACAGGCCTACATTGATGTTTTAAGTATCTTCTTGCAGTTGAAGAGCAGTTCGGGGATGGCAATTGCATCTGTCAACATTGTCGAGCACCTGCTGATAATGCACGGCCTGTGGCGGAGTGGTTACACGACAATAACATCCCTGTAATGGACTGGCCTTTACAGAGTCCTGACCTGAATCCTATAGAACACCTTGTGGATGTTTTGGACGCCGACTTCGTGCCAGGCCTCGCCGACCGACATCGATACCTCTCCTCAGTGCAGCACTCCATGAAGAATGGGCTGCCATTCCCCAAGAAAGCTTCCAGCACCTGATTGACCCTATACCTGCGGGAGTGGAAGCTGCCGTCAAGGCCAAGGGTGGGCCAATACCATTTCGAATTTCAGCATTACCGATGGAGGGCACAACAAACTTGTATGTCATTATCAGCCAGGCGTCCACATACATTTGATCGTGTAGTGTATTCTCAGTCGCTGTCCATGTCCTCCATGCTCACTACTTTGTGGTTGCCACAGGAGGTCGAACATAGCTGTGTGTCTGTACTGGAAGGTGGTGGATTCATGGACAATCTAGGGGAATTAGTTGGATGAATGTATGGTGTGTGTTCTTTCGGACACGCACTGATTCCCACATAAACTTCTGATGCAGCTGGCATCAATAATTCCTTCCCTTCCCTTTTCCTTTCGCCACTCTCCACCTTATATATACACAATAGGTGTCAAACCTACGGTTTCAACGCGATGCCTCTTCTTTCTGACA
Organism: Schistocerca serialis cubense; assembly: GCF_023864345.2. Taxonomy (NCBI): domain Eukaryota; kingdom Metazoa; phylum Arthropoda; class Insecta; order Orthoptera; family Acrididae; genus Schistocerca; species Schistocerca serialis. Next base: position 1,151,140,780 of record NC_064639.1, read on the forward strand.
TGCCTGAAACTACAAACACCAAGCACTCATATAATGGAGATAAAATTGTAGAATATAAATAAGTTCACCGGATAATTTTTCCTATCGGAAACGTTTAGAAAATTAAAGAAATATATCATATTTTTTAATGGTCTTGTTTATCGTAGGATATCCAGAAGTTCCTGGATGGAGCAGAGCATGGTGTGATCTACTTCAGCCTCGGTTCGAACGTGAAAAGTACTAACCTCCCACCTGAGATGATCCAGGATATTCTGCAGGTATTCAGACAGCTGCCACAGCGTGTCCTCTGGAAGTGGGAGAACGACTCGCTGCCTTCTCAGCCAGAGAATGTCATGACCCGAAAGTGGCTGCAGCAGCCGTCTGTGCTGGGTAAGCTGTCAGTAATTCGAGTCCTCCTGTACCATACATATCCTGAACTCCCAAAAGCATTCTTAATTTTACTCATTTACTCTGCACTGCATTCTATCAACATGAACATAGTATTATTAATACGTTATCGTCATTAATTTTCTGTCCTTCTGCATGCTGTTCCAACGGGTAGTGCACTTTGCTCTTGCACACAGTTTGGCCATGGCCATTCATCTTGATGGACTTATGCTTGGTAGTCATGCTCATATAAAAGGTTGTGCATTGATTGCGACAGAGCTGGTCTATCACACAGCTACCGTGATACGTGGCCTGGCCTTTGCTGCAGTAGGATAAGACTGTGACAAAAATGGGATAGGAAATGATGGAGGGGTGGGCTGAGCAGGTCTTACACCTGGAAGAAAGATCCACGTTGCTAGGGGTTGGGATTGTGAGTGGCTTAAAGAAACACTAACATGTTTTGCAGATTGGCGGGGCGACAGGACTCCACTTTAGTAGCCAAACAGCTGGTAACAATTCCCGTCTTTCTGTCCTCCAAAAAGCATACTTAATTTTGCACCTTCATACTGCACTGCATTCTATCTACATGATAATACTATTATTAATAAATTACCATAATTAATTCTTCTCACTCACACTGCAGTAGCAAAATATCTCGAGCCTTATGAATTCATATAAACATTTTAATTTAGCATCGAAAATAGAAAACAGAGAAAAGCAGAAAATTACGAGACTATCAGAAAGCGCAACATGACAAAGGAGGAACAGTTACAGGGAAAATGGAAAATCATGCAGGACTACACTCCTGGAAATGGAAAAAAGAACACATTGACACCGGTGTGTCAGACCCACCATACTTGCTCCGGACACTGCGAGAGGGCTGTACAAGCAATGATCACACGCACGGCACAGCGGACACACCAGGAACCGCGGTGTTGGCCGTCGAATGGCGCTAACTGCGCAGCATTTGTGCACCGCCGCCGTCAGTGTCAGCCAGTTTGCCGTGGCATACGGAGCTCCATCGCAGTCTTTAACACTGGTAGCATGCCGCGACAGCGTGGACGTGAACCGTATGTGCAGTTGACGGACTTTGAGCGAGGGCGTATAGTGGGCATGCGGGAGGCCGGATGGACGTACCGCCGAATTGCTCAACACGTGGGGCGTGAGCTCTCCACAGTACATCGATGTTGTCGCCAGTGGTCGGCGGAAGGTGCACGTGCCCGTCGACCTGGGACCGGACCGCAGCGACGCACGGATGCACGCCAAGACCGTAGGATCCTACGCAGTGCCGTAGGGTACCACACCGCCACTTCCCAGCAAATTAGGGACACTGTTGCTCCTGGGGTATCGGCGAGGACCATTCGCAACCGTCTCCATGAAGCTGGGCTACGGTCCCGCACACCGTTAGGCCGTCTTCCGCTCACGCCCCAACATCGTGCAGCCCGCCTCCAGTGGTGTCGCGACAGGCGTGAATGGAGGGACGAATGGAGACGTGTCGTCTTCAGCGATGAGAGTCGCTTCTGCCTTGGTGCCAATGATGGTCGTATGCGTGTTTGGCGCCGTGCAGGTGAGCGCCACAATCAGGACTGCATACGACCGAGGCACACAGGGCCAACACCCGGCATCATGGTGTGGGCATCCTACACTGGCCGTACACCACTGGTGATCGTCGAGGGGACACTGAAAAGTGCACGGTACATCCAAACCGTCATCGAACCCATCGTTCTACCACTCCTAGACCGGCAAGGGAACTTGCTGTTCCAACAGGACAATGCACGTCCGCATGTATCCCGTGCCACCCAACGTGCTCTAGAAGGTGTAAGTCAACTACCCTGGCCAGCAAGATCTCCGGATCTGTCCCCCATTGAGCATGTTTGGGACTGGATGAAGCGTCATCTCACGCGGTCTGCACGTCCAGCACGAACGCTGGTCCAACTGAGGCGCCAGGTGGAAATGGCATGGCAAGCCGTTCCACAGGACTACATCCAGCATCTCTACGATCGTCTCCATGGGAGAATAGCAGCCTGCATTGCTGCGAAAGGTGGATATACACTGTACTAGTGCTGACATTGTGCATGCTCTGTTGCCTGTGTCTATGTGCCTGTGGTTCTGTCAGTGTGATCATGTGATGTATCTGACCCCAGGAATGTGTCAATAAAGTTTCCCCTTCCTGGGACAATGAATTCGCGGTGTTCTTATTTCAATTTCCAGGAGTGTATGTACAAGACACATGCTGCTGATATCAGAAATAATCCTTTGGAAAAGAAAAAGCATGTATGACCATTAAGAGCTAACATGGAATGCCTGTAGAAAGCAAACATGGGAAGGCTGGAACATGTAGGAGATACACAGAGGACTGTGTAAATGATACAAACTTCAAGACAATTGTATGGAACGGTATGTGGAAGTAAATGGAGAGAGGTGAGACATGTTACTGCAGGAAGAATTTTGCAAAGTTCTGAAAGGCGTACGTCGAAGCAAAGCACCACGGTAGACAACCTTCCCTCAGAAATATTAACTTCATTAGGGAAACATGTCACGATGGGTGTGTACCATTTGGCATGCAAGGTACATGCTGACAGGCGAAATGATCTCACACTTAGAGAAGAAAGTAATAAATTCAGTTCCAAATATGATATTACATGCTGTATTATCCTAACATGAACTGTTACGGAAGAACGGAAACACCAGAAAATTGGAGAGGATTTATCTGGGTTCTTCAGAAACACATGAGCCAGAAGTGACACTATGATTAATCCTTGAAGACAGACTAGCCATAGCCTTCTTCAGGATGCAAATCACGCACACATTCACACAAGAAAGCGCACCTGACCCACACACCATAACTATCTTCAACCACTCCGGCCACAATGGAACTCTGTCACACTGAATTTAAGCAGCGGTCTGGAGTGGTGTGCGAAGGAGGTCGGAAAGCAGAGTACAGAGAGGCTCCCTGGTGGAGTGTGCAGGGACTAGACAGTAGCAGGACCTGGCAGCCAGGGGCAGTGATGGTGGGCTGTTGGAGGAGGGAGAGGGGGAAATGGTGAGGAGAAGAGAAGAGAAGCATAGAAGAGGAAAAACTGGTGGGTTACAGCCAGAGAGCAGTGCAGAATGAAGATAATGGGATGTGAGTTGGGAGGAGGTAATAAGCAGAGGGGGGAGAAACTGTTGAGTGGAGGCTGTGGGGGCAGTAGGTTATTGGAGGTTGAGATCAGGGAGATTATTTGGGTGGAAAACGTGTTGTAGGGCTAAATCCCATCTGCAGACTTCTGTAAAGCTGGTGGTGGAGGAGAGGATCTATATGGCCCAGATTGTGAAGCCATCCTTGACTCAAGCATATTATGTTGTGCTGCACATGTTCTGCTGTACGACATACCAAAGGGTAGCCCGCTTTGCACTTAGACTCAATTTGGCCATGGTCATTCATCTTGGTGGATTTATGGTTGCTAGTCATACCGGCAGAGCTGGTGTATGACGAAGCTGCTTTCATGGTTGGCCTGGCTTCTCCTGCAGTAGGATAAGCCTGCATCATGAATGTAGTAGGAAATGCTGGAGAGCTGGATTGAGCAGGTCTTGCACCTTTCAAAAAGATCCATGTTGCAAGGGGTTCAGATTGTGCGTAGCTTAGGGATGGACCAGCAGTTTTGGAGATCGACGTGGGACGGGACTCCACTGTAGGAGGCAAAAAATTTTGTAATGTCGGCACCTGTGGCTTTAGTAATGTATCACGATGAAAATGACCACTTCAGCTGTATCATAAATATTTATTTATGACGAAACTACCTCGATGCCGTTAGAGCCACAACATTAGGGGTGCTTATTTATTTCGTCACACATTTCATCATGAGAGTGCACCACGAGAGGTAGGATGACCTACATTTTGGAGCATGATAGTAGATAAAGCCTTGAGGAAGGGCTTGTTCCAGTCTGGGGTGGTACAGAGTGATGTAGGGTGCGCTCCTTTCTACCTAATTCTTTGATGTGGTGGGATGATAGAGGTGCCAGGAATTATGGCATGGAAAATCTGTTTGCGCACTGTGTCAGGTGGATAGTGCCTGCCCAGTAAGGCCTTTGTGAGACCTTCAGCGTCTAGGCAAAGGAGTCATAGTCACTGCAGATATGCTGTCCCCAGGGAGTCGGGTTGTCTGAGATGGCCACTCTCGAAATGCAGGTACTTTTGATGGTTGATGGGTTTAATGTGGACAAACGCTTACATGGAGCCATCAGAGCGGAACTGGTCATCATCCATGAAGGTGTTGAGCTGGGTTGAGGAGGAGTAGCGGAAGCAGGTAGAAGAGGAGGTGTTTATGTTGTGAAGGAATGAGAATAGGATATCTTAGCCTTGAGACCAAATTGTGATGGTATCATCAATGATCCTGAAATAGACCAGGGTTTTGGGAGGATAGGGAAGTTGGCTCTAGATGGACCATAAACATTTTTGCATAGGAGGGTGTCACGCTTTAACATGAGCTGGAGGTTACGTTAAACTTTTGGGATGGGATCATTCTGGCACTGCTGATTGCTGGAAAAGCCAGAGCAATGGCAGAGGGCCACATCCAGGGAGTTAACATGGTTCATAAGAACAGCAGTGGAATCTCTGTCTGAAGATTAGGCGGTATCTGATTGGAGGCTGTTTATGTCTCTCCTTTCTTCTGCTGAGAGGTTTGTGATCGAAGGAATGGACCTGGGAAAGCATTGTGAGGCCAAGATGTAAATAAATAATTTTTGTAAGTTACCAGGGGATGGTCAGATGGAACTGGGGAGTGTTGATTTTTGATGGTGGTATGAGTCCAGAGAGACTGTGTTCAATGGTATTAGATTGGCGTTATTTGGAGGGGTTGGCAGCAAAGAAGTCTTTACACCAAGTTTGTGAGGGACAAGGACTGAAGGAATCAGAAAATCTGGTTTTCAGTTTGAAAGGGCATTAGGGAGGAGTTGGGTGTTGTTTCACGGTTTAGGCAGCATTTGGAGAACAGAACGTGAGGCTGTGTTTCACCCAGCGAAAGGGATACTTTTTTGAACTGGTCCAAAAATATGGGGCGGTGGCCCATCGTGGAAGCGATGGAGTTGGGGAAACGGGAAATATAGGAGATGGTTGAGAAGGAAACACAATAAGACGGATAAATATACATAGAAATGCGCAAAAATAAGCACAAACACGTATAAACACGACATGTTAAAATACTACAAACACCCCCAAAAACGCGAAATAGAGTCCAGAAACGAAGGGAAAAGGACGGAACTGATTAGGTATGAGAGAATGAGTGTGTTGGGATTAGGGAAGAAAAAGGTACGACTGAGAACATGGTTCACATAAAATGCTGCCCCAATAATCCGTGTGCTCACATGGCCTTGCACCATTAAGATCATTCATAGTGTGGCATGGATGCCACCGCATGTGCTGTTTGGAAGGCGGGGAAAAACCACAGGAAAGAAGTTGGAGAACAGACATTAAGACGAATAATGCTTTAGAGAATAATTGAAAACAAATATTTCATTCCGTTTTTGCGTGAAAAACAGCTGTTAGGCAAAATCAAACAAAATGGTCACGTTGGAATATGAACACTATTATAAAACGAATAGACAGATACCCGCTGTATAGATGGCATGTTGAGTTGCAGGCAGGAATGATGAAAAGGTTGTTAAACACTTGAGCTGTTGACCAAAGCTTTCTTCAGAAAGTAAGACACACATGCGCACACACACTCACGCACATATACACTCACTCAAACACACACATTCACACAATCATGCACACCCCATGGACTCATGACAGCTGTCTATAGTTGCTCCAACAAAAATGAAACTCCGTCATGTCGAACAAAAGCAGCAGGAAGAGGAGGGGTGGGGAAGGGTCAGGTATACATGGTGCTGATTGGGGGAGGGAGGTGGCTGAGGGGAGGGGGTTCGAAATAAGTTGGTACTGTCTGATGGAGTGTACATGTACTAGATGCTGTCAGGACAAGGCTTCTAAGTACAGTGCTGGGAGGTTGTGAAGGAGGAGAGAGGAGATGGAAATGGAGAGTGGAGAGAAAGAGCAAAGAAGGGGAAAAGAAATGTTTGTGTATTGCCAGGGAGCAGTGTACAAAAAGAGTGAGGGTACATGAGCTGGGAGGACGTAGTATGACAGAGAAGGCAGAAACTGTTGGGTGGAGGCTATGGGCCCAGTGGGTTACCATATGCTGAGGCTGGGATGATTTCGGGAGAACATTTTATAAGGATACTTCCAATCCATGTAGCTCAGAAAGATTCATGGTGCAGGGAGGAGTCTAGATCAAATGGAAAGTGATGCAGAAGTTGAAATAAAGTATCTATGTTCTAACACAGTGCGACAAACATCCCTGAAATCGACTCCCTTGAATTCCAGCACCTGATGAACACTCCAAAAGTTATCCAACCTGCTTAAATCCTACTGCCACCTTCGAGCACCAGCATTCAGTCCCTATTCAACCTGCAGTGTTCCTCCTCGCCAAACCCTCATACCACCCAGTAATTGCATAATTGATATTTCGATCTTGCCACATCATCCGAAACTCCTTACCAACACTTGCCAAACTTCATAGACCAAAGAATCCAAGAACATTGTTGTTAACCCTTCTACCAAAATCCTGAGCCACAGAAGTTTCTGTCCTATCCAAAGTCTCCAGTCACAGCCCAACACCCAAATTTAACCATGCTGGACTTGTCAAAGACCTCTGGCCTTCTCCTGATCCCTGCAGAATAAACATTTCTTCGTATCCAGTCCCTCCAACCAGAGGCAATCTAATGTCAACATTGAACCCTGTACCTCCCTGTTCATACATCGAATTGTGTTCCTCCCCTTCTGCCACCTAACGACTCCCTGATCACCTTCCAGAATCACCTTACCTAAAACCTTGCCTCACTATCCTTCCCCTGGTCCTTTCCTAAGAAAACCAACCATTCAGCAGAAGAAATTACAGACATACACAGCCTCAAATCAGATTTCGACCTAATCACCCCACAAGCAGACTTCTGCCTCACAGAAGTACTCTGAGAATTGTCTAGAAGCACTGTCAGAGCGATCCAATCCCAGTAGTCCAGCATAATCTCCAATCTGTGCTTAAAGGTTAGAACCCTCCCAGAACCTCTTTCTCGAATCTGTAACCCTACTTTTATGCCGTGACACCTCACACACTAATCTTATACATGCTCCAAAAGTCCACAATCCCAAAAATCCTTGACACGTGATTGAATCTGGTTCTTGTGCGCCTGTTCAAAGAATTTTGGTCCTCATTGACCAACACCTCCAATCAACTTCCTGAAATCTAGCCTCCCACATCAAAGATACCAATCACTTCCTTCACTAAGACTCCATCATTACCACTTCTTTATATCGTGGATCTCTAGCCATCACAGTTGATGCCACTTCACTACACGCCAGTGTCCCTCTTGCTGCTATTGAACACTACCTCTTCCAGTATTCTTCAGACTCCAAACCTCATTCCTTATACACCTTGCTGACTGTATCCTAATATACAACTACTACTCTTTTGAAGGATAGTTATTCAAACAAATCCATGGCTAAGTCATGGGCACATACATTAAACCTTTCTATCCAGTCATGTTTTTGGTCTGTCTAGAGGAAACCTTTCTATCTCGAAAAACCACAAAACCTGGTCTCTTTCAGGTTAATTGATGATACTTTCACAAAGTGGTCATAGGGCTAAGACAACCTATCCTACTAGAGAAGCTGAACATCTTGTCCCCCATCTACTTTACCTCGTCCTCCTCAATGCAGCGTCACACATTCCTGGATGTTGACCTCCTCCTCTCTGATGAATCCATCCTCACATCTGTACACATTAAACCAACCAACCAGAAACAATGTCTGCATTTCGACAGCTGCCAAAACTTACACACCAAAAGATCCATCCTGTACAGTGTGGCAACCATGGGACAGCATATCAGCAGTGACGAGAACTTTCTCGCCCACTATGCTGAAGGTCTCACAAAGACTTTCACAGACAAATCCTCAGACCTATCCAAAAACAGATTTCCTGTGCCATAACCCACGTACCTTAATACACTCACCAATCCCAAGAGATACCTGTAAAGGCGCACTCCCTTCATCATCCAGTATCAGCACAGACTGAAACAGCTGAACCACATATTGCACCAGGGCCGTTATTATGTATTACCATTCCCTGAAATGAGAGATCCAGATTCCTTTGCACACCTCCTAATGTGCCCTTATGTCGACCTGCCAGCCTCCTGAAGCTACACACAATTCCAGTTGTTTCCCAAAGAGGTTGCATCCTTGTGGAAGATCCAGGTACAAGACCTACCCAATCCGCCCACTCAGCACTTCATATTCCAATTATTTCATAAACTTACTCTACCTCACCAGTGGCTGGGACATCTGTGAGGCATCTATCCCACATACTGCATAGCTTATTGCATTAGTGTAACTGCCAATCTGACACATGCCGGGATGAATGGCCACCACCAGGTTCTGACCAAGTGTAAAAAGTTTTGCCCTATGGCATACAGCTGAACATGACATTTCTTATTTCAATGACACCTCCACAACCTGAACATTTGCATCCTCCACTGTACTACCAACTTTTCTGATCTGCACTGACAGGAGTTATCCCTGTAGTACACTATCCATCCAGAAATCGCCCCAGGCTCAACCTACAGTAATGAACTCTCCCCACACTCTCCACCCAAAAGTCTCTGCCCTCCCCTGTCCTATTACTTCCTCCAAACTCACCCTCCCCCCCTCACTGTACACTGCTCTCTGCCAGCACACCCATTGTTATTTCCACCTTCTGCCCATCTACTTATCCATTCCCCATTACCCACCACTCCCTCCCTCCCACTACTACGTCACAGCTGGTCCTGTGATCATCTAGTCCCTGTATGGCCAGCTAAGCAGTGCCAGTTTCGCCCCCCTCCTCCAGTAACCTGCTTTCCCTCACCCTTCACCACCCCACCCTATAACGCAAGTCCAATTCAGCATGACGCAGTTGCAAACTGTCCAGTGGTCATGTGTTCATGAGGTACGATTGCTTACATTATTCAAAAGCTCAAATAGATAACAGGCTTTTAGTTGCGCCTGTTTGCATCACATCATATCATCTTTACAGTGAGTAGCAGTGTACCATTTCACATTTCGAACAAGACGATCGTGTGAAACCCAGCTCGCGCTATTCGTCCACGAGACTCAGAGGGCCATAGACACTGGTTCCCAGGTAGATTCCGTGTTTCTTGACTTCCGCAAGGCGTTTGATACAGTTCCCCACAGTCGTTTAATGAACAAAGTAAGAGCTTATGGACTATCAGACCAGTTGTGTGATTGGACTGAAGAGTTCCTAGATAAAAGAGTTCCTAGATAACAGAACGCAGCATGTCATTCTCAATGGAGAGAAGTCTCTCGAAGTAAGTAGGACCATTGCTATTCACAATATACGTAAATGACCTTGTGGATAATGGCTGACTCTGAGCACTATGGGACTTAACATCTGAGGTCATCAGTCCCCCAGAACTTAAAACTACTTAAACCTAACTAACCTAAGGACATCACACACATCCATGCCCGAGGCAGGATTCGAACCTGCGACCGTAGCGGTCGCGTGGTTCCAGACTGAAGCGCCTAGAGCAACTCGGCCACAGCGGCTGGCCCTTGTGGATAACATCGGAAGTTCACAGAGGCTTTTTGCGGATGATACTGTGGTACATCGAGAGGTCGAAACAATGGAAAACTGTACTGAAATGCAAGAGGATCTGCAAAGAATTGACGCATGGTGCAGGGAATGGCAATTGAATCTGAATGTATGCAATTGTAATGTGTTGCGAATACATAGAAAGATAGATCCTTTATCATTTAGATACAATATAGCAGGTGAGCAACTGAAAGCAGTTAATTCCATAAATTATCTGGGAGTTGGTATTAGGAGTGATTTAAAATGGAATGATCATATAAAGTTGATCCTTGGTAAAGCAGATGCCACACTGAGATTCATTGGAAGAATCCTCAGGAAATGCAATCCGAAAACAAAGGAAGTAGGTTACAGTACGCTTGTTCGCCCACTGCTTGAATATTGCTCACCAGTGTGGGATCTGTACCAGAGAGGGTTGAAAGAACAGATAGAGAAGATCCAATGGAGAACAGCGCGCTTTGTTACAGGATCATTTAGTAACGGCGAAAGCGTCACGGAGATGATAGATTGACTCCAGTGGAAGACTTTGCAGGAGAAACGCTCAGTAGCTCGGTATGAGCTTTTGTTGAAGTTTCGAGAACATACCTTCACCGAGGAGTCAAGCAGTATATTGCTCCCTCCTACGTATACATCGCGAAGAGACCATGAGGATAAAATCAGAGAGATTAGAGCCCACACAGAGGCATACCGACAATCTTTCTTTCCACGAAGAATACGAGACTGGAATAGTAGGGAGAACCGGTAGAGGAACTCAAAGTACCCCTGCCACACACCATCAGGTGGCTTGCGGAGTATGGATGTAGACGTAGAATATTTCTGTTACGTCAACGTGGACTTTGCATTGCTTCATATTAATTTAGTTCATAATGCAGCACAAATTGTTTGTAATGTTCAAAAAAGTTTAGTTTCATCCCTTTCGTGGCATTCAGTATGAGAAATAGTGATAAACGCCAGAAAGAAATAGCAGTGTAAGCTCTTGGTTGATGAAAGAAGCACAACACAGACTTGTGTAGAATTGGATCATCACCAACTGCAGGGCCAAATAACTATGCATTTCAGCTTTGGTCGGTTGGTATTATAGCAAAGCATATGGCTGTACAGGTAGTAAAAACGACGGTAAGAACGTATTTATTAGCAACTAACTATGAAAATAATAATGTATTAATTGCTTTTGAAAAAAATTCACTGCACGTACTATTGAACGAACACCAGATAAGGGTAATAAGGTAATTTCGAATCTGTCAAAGCTCCTCCATAAACAATAGCAGGGGAAGGGAGAGGAAATAAACACAGTGGAGGTAAAAGTAAAAACTTATTTTTACATGAGAGATTACTAAAACTGGTGCTCCAGTTGTTAATGGAACAAGTCATTTACCAAGTCCAATAATTATAATACTCATTAACACAAAGAAAATTATTACAAATGTGTCAGCTATAGTAAATACACGATAAATATGATCATCCCAAATTAGTGTACCAGGTAGCACTAATTCATTTGTAATAGGTATTGTAATTGAGGTATCTAATATTCCTGCCCAAGCTCCCAAAAAACTCTAGAGTTAACAAACGTCTTGATGCTTCATATGCATCATTTTTATAACACTATTCCTCGCTTTCCTAAATTAGGCTGTGTACCGAATTGTAACTGTAGACTTTAATTGCGCAAGTGTAAATTTCCAACGTAAATTTTCAACTGCGACCAAAAGAAATTATTAAACACGAAAAATTGCGAGTTGTTAGTCTTTTTAACTAGAGTTCCTAAAAAGGAGATTAAAGTAGATGTTAACTTTGATACTAGTGTTGAGCTTTTAACTGTAATTGGTAGAATGATGTTTAATATTTAACATTTAATGCCTATTGATTAAAAACTTTCTGTAAAAAACACAACTAAAAATGAAAATCTAATCTGTATACAATAGCATAATGTAACAATAAATTAGTAGTACTACAATTGTTATTAGGGTTTAGGGTAACTGTTTGCTTTGTGCCCCTAACTATATGGAAGTTAATTTTGGTAAGAATCGTGGAAATATTGGTGATCAGCAAAATGATAGTAAGGATAGAAATATTACACGTTTAATCGTTGTATCACACTTACATTTGAGAAAAATTAATGTATGAAAAATATTTTTTCTTTGACTACAAAGACTATAATCACTCTCAGTACTGAGGAAACAATGAAGTAGAATTCTCAAATACTTCTCTTGCAGTTTATGATCCTAAGCCTCTAGTTGTAGAGTATGCTACAAGTTATCACAGTTATCTGCCATTCAAACCTTCTAAGGCCTTCATAGTAGTTATGAGAATAGTAACAGTAAAGATAAACCTTCTTAATGAAATACAGTAAGTTATAACCATAACTGGGGTAATATTTCAGATTGTTGTTAACGTTAGGCAGATGATTCATCTTGATGTTATTCGAAGATCAAGGATTCAGAAATGAACTGGAGCATTGCTAATTGTAAACAATAGTCTATTATTGGTGGGTTTAACTTTTTTCCCAACTAACTTGGTATGTTACTTGAGTCAATAAAAAGGGTAGTAAAAATTTATTGATGACATACTTTGAAAAATTAAACATTTAATTCATAATTCAGTTATTATTTTGTTGTTGTTTGATGATAGAATGATGGATGATATTATATCTGTAATTCTATACAAAGTCCAAATTAGGAGTATTGTCAGGTGACCAGGATCGAATATGTCATAATGTTGATACAAAGGGAAGTATTGTGCCATTTCTGGTCACTGAAAAGGAGTGAACTAATATTTCAACAAATGTAGTATGAATCATTTAGCATGGACAGCTTAGCTTTTTATGATATTACATTAAAGTGTATGTTGTACATTGGGTTTTGATGCTAAAGAAGGAAGTTTAATTCCCTCATGTAATTTTTAAGGAGACAGTTTCATTTACTTTGTTTTCCATGTGAAGGTATGCTTTCCGCCATGCCCTCTGTTATTTTTTGTTGTGTAATGTATAAAATAATTTATTCGTTTGTATTTCTTAAATTGATATGACATCTTTATTTTTGTAAGATTTTCTGTTTTCTGGATGCTCAGAATTTATTTATCTGTCAGTGTTAATTACATATATTGTTATAAGTTTTAACATATTAGTATTAATTGTTAGTTTAATTAAATACTTATCAAAAATATGTTATCTTATTTGTTGAAACAGAATAGGTAATTTTAATTAAATGGTCTGTATTATAAAGTTTTATAATAAATACCATGATTTAATTAATGTAATAATTATCTGAAATAATACATTTCATTAATTAATTCAATATATTTATAGATATTAATGTTGTTGTAACAGAAAGTTCTATTTTTATTCTTACTTTACTACACAACGTTTTGGAGTACAGTTTACGTTAACATATTTGCTTTATACTATTTATCTGTCTTTATTAGTAACAGATAAGGTGAAACAGTGTTTTACCATTACAATTAATCATACAAAATATTATTAATTGATAATAGAGGATTTGTTATGGTCACTTGGATAGATCATTTGGACTCATAGAATTATTAACAATAGCTATTTAAATAATTTGTATTAAACAATCTGTTCAGCTGCTCACAGCTTCTGGTATAGTAATCACTGGGGACTGCAGTTTCATATTAATTCTCTTAACAGGCATTTTGAATATATGCAGTGTGGTGGGAAACAGTATGAGTAGTTTGTAAATGTTTTGAAGTGTGAATTGTGCAGCGAAATAATTCTTAAGAAAAAATTCGATTTATTACATCAATTCTGAGTTGAAATGAACTGTCCTGTGACTACAGCGTCCCGTTGGGTAGACCATTCGCCTGGAGTGAGTTTTTTTAGTTGACATCACTTTGGCGACTTGTGCGTCGATGGGGATGAGATGATGATGATGATGACGACAACCCAACATCCAGTCCCTGAGCGGAGGAAATATACAACTCAGCCAGGAATCGAACCTGGGACCCTTTTCATGATATTCCGTCGCACTGACGATTCAGCTATCGAGGAGGACATTTCTGAGTTAATTAACATCGGAGACAGGAAGTTGGGACAAGTTCAGATTCAAACGACTCACCAGACGCAGTTAATGCCAGTTGTTCTCACATGAGACTGCTCAGCTTTTAGCGACAGTTCAGTCTACACTATCATCCCATATCCAATTTTTGTATTGCTCACTTGTTTGGTTTTAGAAAAACAAACAAAGGACACATTCAGTGATACCATCTCTGGCAGGTCACTTGAATTAGCGCGCAAATTGGTCTGATTGGCTAATTAACTCAGAAAAGGCGCAATGTGTCGAATTCCTTTCTTAACAACTAGTTCTAAGCAAAATCTATTCTACATAATTTTTACAAGCTTTTCAGGCGGCTTGTGAACATCATGTATACTAATCTTAATGCATGTAGAGTATTTTGCTGTATTGCAGTAAACAATGAAACACCATAAGCTAACATTTGCTTGACACAGGACCATGCCATGCAAGGCCTGATCCTTCATGTGTAACAACATTTAGCCACATGATAAAATAATTCTGCTTAATGTGTCTTCTGTTCTGCTGCTGTGGAGCACAACTTAGTGCATACCTTCCATAATCGCCAGCTACTGTAATATTATAAATGGCCAGACCTCATCAGTTAGTGACTTGTGTATGAGTCAAGTATCTATTTTACATTTGTGCAGTCATATTGATTGCTATTTGGCAGGTATGTTCAGCAGCCATTCTCTACGTCTGTCTTAGTCCAGCCAAGAGTTGTGGTAATTGCTCATCCCATTTTCTGTAACAGAAAAAAATAGACAGTTTATTCACACATTTATATGTATTAGTGTTAACACAATCGACAGATCATGACCTAAACAATTTTACCTTCCTATCACAAATGACAATGTAACTGGTCTTATATGAACCCATAGAAAAAATTACCAAACTTGCTACTGACGACTGGTCATAAAAGACATCTGGAGAGAGATTTTCATTTAAAGACAGCAATTTCACTCTCAGAATGTCAGTTTGTCTGATACGACCATTTAACTGTGAATTACTCACATGGTCCTTGTACGTCTGATAATTGGAAAAATTTGAAAGAAATGAAACGTATCAAAATTGCCATTACCCATTTATCAACTACACTTGGATATAGGCACCATCCAGATTTCTCCATACAGTACGAACCTGATCTTTTCTCATCCAAGTTTGTCTTGCTTATTTCGACACACTGTCAATTCATACTCCATTAGATCTTTTTCTAGGTCTAGTTTGTATCACAGACAATCGAACATCAGTTATCCTTCGTCCATCTCCCATCACTACTTGGCTTAATTTGCCATGGTAATTTAAATTTCGCAAAAGTCACGTCATACCTCAAATTTTAGATTCTATCTTATGTACTTGGTTTCCTGTCGATTAAGCCTACGAAGTTTCTTTGCATCAGTACTCCAACTGTTAAAGTGTTTCCATCGCCTTGTTTTGTTCACTCTTCCTAAATACACAAAATCATCAGCTCTTTCTGTACCTTACCATTGTCCTATCAGAATACTGATTATTGCTGTGTTACTGATTATTTTTGTTTTACTAATTAATATTCAAACCCACTGTCATACTTTCTCTGTTGAGTTCTTCTGGATCAAGCGCAACCAGAAAGAAACAATATCCTGAATACTAATTATAGGTGAAATAATTACTGATTATGCCTTTTCTTCATTATCAAAGTTTTTTAATTACAGTACACCACCGAAGATTGTGGAAAATCGTGTCTGCGTAATGGAGTCCTTTTGCATACCTTCTTTCTCGGTTCGGAGATTTTCACTTTCTTTATCTAATCGAATGGAGGATGTAACCTTGTTCCACATGTTCTGTAGCAAACTGAAGCAGATAAATTCTATTCCTTGGTTCTCAACTACTGCCGGCAAAGATTTATTGAGACACAGTCAAACGCTTTCTCACAGTTTGAATAGCCCATAGAGTATTGTAACTAATATTCGTTACCTCTTCGTAATACATTGTGTACAATCTCTAGACTGTTATTGCGCTATTCTCACTTATAAAGCCACCTATATATATATCAATAAGATATGTTCTACATAAGTTATAAGGATGCTTGTAAAACTCTTGTATATTACTAACAAAAGACTAATGGGTTTGTAATTCTTCATACCTCTCTTGCTCCTTTCATTGTGAATCACAACTACTACACAGTAGTTCCAGCTGTCTGATATCGTCCTTAAACAGTACAATTCCATGTATCCAACTTTTCTTCCCGTGCTTTTGCTTTTTCTACTATTGTTCTGTCATTTCCAGAGATTTCTCCTTCTTTCAAGATGCCAGATTTCTCTCATTTTTTCATTCATTTTCACACTCTGTTATCTGAGTGATCCTTTCCTTAGTTGCACTCCATGGCTTTTTGAAGAAATGTTCAAACACTTTTCCTTATGGTCCCTAAGTTCCTCATGAGAGAGACGTCTGATAGCTTGGCGTGATTGCAAAAACGAGCACCCGTTTCATTTTCCTCACATTACGCTTGTTATCGTCTGTCTCCCTTAAAATCTCATTACTTTTATGAACATTTTTGTTTGGTTCACTTAATTCTGTCTCACTTCCGTTTTCTTTACGTCTCTTCAAGAACTATCATCCCTTCGCAAAGTGTGCTTTGTCCCTGGAATAATTGTTTCATTTCTTCCTCTTCTCAAAAAGAAAAATATGTAACTATTCCCCAACTAACTTTCTTGGGCAGTATTATTCATATTTTCGGTACTAGTATACTTTACATCAATTAATAAAGGGCTCAGGTGAGTAACAAAGCAATAGTGCAATTATGGGTGCATCCATAGTGGAGTACAAGTTTGTTGGTTGTGTATGAAGCATATTGAAGGAGCACAAGTCAGTTAAAATATTGGGAAGACTCTAAAAACAAGAAATTCAAGAATAACATATGTCATATGTCATATTGGCTTAATACATTGACGAATTAACCCAAACATGTGACTGAGAACAATTTTTTGTAACACAATGGGTCTAGACCCAGAAGAAGGCCGCTGCAACCGTGGCCGAAACGTTTGTTTTTCTCCAGCACCAGTAGTTTTTACATTATGACGCGGTACCATACCCAGAAAACTTTTATGCCGACTGACTCTGGCCGCGGAAGCCTACGCAAGTATACAATGAAATAAACCTTAAGACAAAGAAATTACCAATAAAAGAATGATGAAGCACCACGAAGGAATTTTCCGAATGGCACGGAAATCGGTAGAAGCGACGAATATCTGTTGACAACTTCACAAAAAGTGGATGATTTACTGAAGAGAATGAGCTTCAGAAATTCAGCAAGTCAATAACACGTTGGTACATGTCTGGAAGCATTGACTGATAGAGTTGTTGAATGTCTTCTGTATGATATCGTGCCAAATTTTGTCCACTGGCTAAGTTAGATCGTGATATCCTGAGCTGGCTGGGGGGGGGGGGGGGCTGCTATAATGCTCCAAACGTTAACTGGGGAGAGACAAGTTAGCCTTGGTGGCAAAGATAGGGTATGGGAAGCACAAAGTCAAGCAGGAGAAACTCTGCCCGCGTGCGGGCAGACATTATCATGCTGAAATGTAAGTCCTGGATAGATTGCCATTAAGGGCATCAAAACTGGGCATAGAATATTGTCGACGTACCGATGTGGTTTAACAGTGCAGCGAATGATAACCAAAGTTGTCCTACTATAAAATGAAATGGTTTTCCAAACCATCACTCCCAGCTGTCAGACAGCATGACAGGTGACAGTCACTTTGGTAGCCCACCGCTGCCTGGAGCGCCCCCCATACGCATCTTCGCTGATCGTCGGCATCTGGAATCTCATTTACCGCAGTAGAGTTTTCTTCAGTGATGAGGCCCGTTCCGAACTGAGCCCCGATATTTGAAGACGTATCGGACAGCGTCGGGATATCAACCTCATTGCCGCCCCACATACAGCCAGATTGTCTGAGGTGCTACTGCATTTGATACCAGGACCCCCTTGGTTGTCATCCGCGGAATTGTTGCAGGGCTGTGGCAGGTCGACGATAATCTCTGACCTGTTTTTGTTGCCCTTCATGGCAAGCCATCCTGGGCTTACTTTTCAGAAAGATAATGCCCTTCCACACAGGGCGAGAGTTTCTACTGTTTTCCATACCCTGCCTTTGCCAGAAAGGTCGCCAGACCTCTCCCCGAGTGAGGGTTTTTGAAATTCGAGATTTTGTTGATGTAATGCGCGAGTTGAACAGGATTTGGCACTGTAGTCCTCAGGAAGACATCACTAAACACCAAGCCTAATAACTGCTTGAATAAAGGTCGGAGGAGGACCAATGCGAAATTGACCTGCTAAGTTTGTGAAGCTTCATCTCCTCCATAAATCATCCTTTTCTTCACCGGTAATCATTTTTTGTCCATACATGTACCGATTTCGGTGCCATTCCATCGTGAAGCCCGGTTTTTGTCTTAGAGTGTACATTCATAGCGGTTAGGATCCGACTGCAGAGTGGCAAGTATGTCTGTGTACGGCAATCAGATTATGTTGTACTATTATTTATTTCAAGTTTCTGCTTCCAGTCACTTTTTATTTTGTGCTTAATATAACATAATGCAACGCGTTTCGAACATGCTCTGTTCATTTTCAAGAGTTTGTATATACATACATACATAGAGAAATGTTACTTAAATATAAACAGTCTTAAAGTAGATTAATCTAGAACACTTTGTTTTTTACTGTAACTGGTGGTGTGGCATTTGGGGGGAAGGAGGGGGGGCAGTGAGTATCTAGAAAACGAAGTCAGTGATGTCTTCTGCTGGTTTTCTTCTTTGTTGTTGACTATGTACATCACAGCCTGTGTCGGATGCAGATAGATTTGCATCAGTTATGTGTTACGAAAATAGTGTGACAGTTGATCACTTACAATTACATCATCTTGCTGCTTCACTTGCATCACTGGTGTAATGGCGGAGCAGTTGGTTGACATTACACTATTGCACATTGCATTTTGTCATTGATTGCCACTGCACAAATTGCTTCGATGTTATACACATAACACAAAATGGCGGACTGTAGCATGTGAATCTGTATCGATTATCGAGGTTTTGTATCGATATTCTTGGTTCTAGTCAATTATTTACATTGAAATTTCTTGAATCTGTTGAGTTAGAACTGGCTTAAGACTGCTGAAGATTTTTGAGTTCTTGAATACGGTTATTTCGTTAAGAATGTTATCTCCATGCTTTGTGTTATGTATGAAAATTTCCATTTCTTCCATGATATCCATTCTTTTACTTTTTCCTATTTTGTGTAAAATTTTGAGGTTGTCTTCGATTTTCAAAGGGTGGCCTGTATCTTTAATGTGAATGGCTACTGCTGTTTGTAACTCAATAGATTCAAGAAGTGTCAATGTAAATAATTAACTAGAACCAAGAATATCGATACAAAACCTCCATAATCGATACAGATTCACATGCTACATTCCAAAATCTTGTGTTGTGTGTATAACATCGAAGCAATTTGTGCAGTGGCAGTCAGTGATAAAACGTAATGTGCAGTAGTGTAATGTCAATCAACAGCTCCGCCATCACACCAGTGATGCAAGTGAAGCAGCAAAAGATGATGTAATTATTAAGTGATCAACTGTCATACAAAAGCCTTTCACACTATTTTCGTTACACATAACTGATGCAAATCTATCTGAACCCGATACAGGCTGTGATTTACATAGTCAAGAACAAAGAAAAAAACCAGCAGAAGACATCACTGACTTCGATTTCTAGATCATTATCGCTGAAAATAATTATGTTGTACTATTTTTGTACTCTGTATCATTTGCTGAATTAACGAGTTGTCTTTTCCTTGCAGCTCATCCGAAAGTCCGCCTTTTCATAATGCAGGGTGGTCTCCAGAGCTTGAACGAGGCCACGTACCATGCAGTTCCATTAGTGGTCATCCCGGTCTTCTCTGACCAGCACCATAACGCTGCAAAGATTGCACAGTCACAGATTGGCGTCAGGTTGAATATTCAAGACGTCACGAAAGACACATTTCTGCGTTCCATACGTACGGTTCTGGAAGACACGACGTAAGTCAAAGTAATGTTTTATAAGCACTACTGCCAATTAAAAATTATCTTGTACACAGACCAAAAAAGGTTTTGCATCACTTCGGTTCCGAGAGTTCTGGAACCTGTACAGATAATTGGAATTGAGATCAACATAAACATCATTTTCGCCCTTTATAGCCTATTGCTAATGAAAACCACACATTGCATGTTGTACCGCCATACAGCGAGACCTACAGAGGTGGTCGTCCAGACTGCTGTACACACCGGTACCTCTAATACCCCGTAGCACGTTCTCTTTCATTGATGCATGCCTGTATTCGTCGTGGCATACTATCCACAAGTTCATCAAGGCACTGTTGGTCCACATTGCACCACACCTCAATGGCGATTCGGCGTAGATCCCTCAGAATGGTTGGTGGGTCACGTCTTCCATAAACAACCCTTTTCGATCTATTCCAGGCATTTTCGACTGGGTGCATGTCTGGAGAACATGCTGGCCAGTCTAGTCCAGTGCTGTTGTTATCCTGAAGGACGTCTTGTACGACGGGGGCGCGAACTGTCGTCCATGAAGACGACATGTCAGTTATTAACGTAACGTTAAGCGTCACGATCTGTAGATAAGAGGTCCCGTGTTCGAGTACGTTCACTGCCACATTTTTTTCCACGAACAATACGAGACTGGAATAGTAGGGAGAACCGATAGAGGTACTCAAGGGACCCTCCGCCACACACCGTCAGGTGGCTTGTGGAGTATGGATGTAGATGTAGAATGTCTCGCAAGTGGGCTTCCGATATGGTTGCAATATCGGGCGGAGGATGGCATTCACGTATCGTACAGCCGTTACGGTGGCTTTCATAACCTCTAGCGGCGTACGTCGGCCCAACGTAATGCCACCCCAAAACAGCAGGGAACGTCTACCTTGTTGAACTCGCTGGACAGTGTGTCTAAAGCGATCAGCCTCACCGGGTTGCCTTCAAATACGTCTCCGGTGATTGTCTGGTTGAAGGCATATGCGACACTCATCGGTGCAGAGAACGTGATGCCATATCTAGACTTCTGCGCTCATAGGAGGAAAAGTAAATTTTATTGAATGCTACACCACAGAGGTACAATAGTCCACCCATTTGGATTTCCGGACGGGGACTACTCAGGGACACGTCGTTATCACGAGAAAGAAAACTGGCGTTCTACGAATTGGAGCGTGGAATGTCAGATCCCTTAATCGGGGAGGCTGGTCAGAAAATTTAAAAAGGCAAATGGATAAGTTAAAGTGAGATATAGTGGGAATTAGTGTAGTTCGGTGGCAGGAGGAAAACGACTTTTGGTCTCATATATATATAATCAAATAGTGCTAATGCAGGAGTAGGTTTAATAATGAATAAAAAATAGAAGCGCGGGTAAGGTACTACAAACAGCATAATGAACAAATTATTGTAGCCAAGATAAACACGAAGTTCACGCATACTACAGAAGGACAAGTTTATATACTAACTAGCTCCGCAGATGACGAAGAGGATGAAGAAATGTATGATGAGATAAAAGAAATCATTCAGATAGTGAGGGGAGACGAAAATTTAATGCTCATGGGGGACTGGAATTCGATAGTAGGAAAAGGAAGTGAAGAAAAATTAGTAAGTGAATATAGAATGGGGGTACGGAATGAAAGAGGACGCCGCATGGTAGAATTTTGCACAGAGCACAACTTAATAAAAGCTAATACTTAGTTTAAGGATCATGAAAGAAGTTTGTCTACGTGCAAGAAGACTGGAGACACTGGAAGGTTTCAGACAGATTATATAATGGTAAGACAGAGATTTAGTAACCAGGTTTTAAATTGTAAGACATTTCCAGGGGTAGATGTGGAATCTGAGCACAATCTATTGGATATGAACTGTAGATTAAAACTGAAGAAACTTCAAAAAGGTGGGAATTTAAGGAGATGAGACCTGGATAAAGTGAAAGAACCAGAGGCTGTAGAGAGTTTCAGAGAGGGTATTAGGGAACGAATGTCAAAAACAGGTGAAAGAAATATAGGAGAAGAAGAATTGGTAACTTTGAGAGATGAAATAGTGAAGGCTGCAGAGGAACAAGTAGGTAAAAAAGACGAGGGCTAGCAGTAGGTAGAAAGACGACGTGTAACAGAAGAGATATGAATTTAACTGATGAAAGGAGAAAACAAAAAAATGCAGTAAATGAAGCAGGCGAAAATTAACACAAACCTCTCAAAAATGAGATCAACAGGAGCTGCAAAATGGCTAAGCAATGAAGACTAGAGGACAAATGTAAAGATGTAGAGGCATATATCACAAAGTGTAAGATAGATACTGCCTACTGGAAAAGTAAAT
Organism: Schistocerca serialis cubense; assembly: GCF_023864345.2. Lineage (NCBI taxonomy): Eukaryota > Metazoa > Arthropoda > Insecta > Orthoptera > Acrididae > Schistocerca > Schistocerca serialis. The sequence goes on from NC_064639.1 coordinate 1,151,163,226, forward strand.
AGACCTTTGTAGAAAAGAGGCCCACTCGTATGAATATGAAGAGCTCAGATGGAAAAGCAGTCCTAAGCGAAAAAGGAAAGCGGAAAGATGGAAGGAGTATATAGAGAATCTATACAAGGGAGATGTATGGAAATGGAAGGGGACGTAGATGAAGATTAGATGGGACATATGATACTGCGGGAAGAGTTGACAGAGCACTGAAAGACCTAAGTCGAAACGAGCCCTGAGAGTAGACAACATTCCATTACAACCAGTGATAGCCTTGGGAGACCAAACCCGGACAAAACTCTACATTCTGGTGAGGAAGATTTCAAGAAAAATGTAGTAATTCCAATGCCAAAGAAAGCAGGTGTTGACAGGTGTGAAAATTACCGAACTAGCAGTTTAATAAGTCTCAGATGCAAAATACTAACACGAATTCTTTACTGACGAATACAAAACCTGGTAGAAGCTAAATTTGGGGGGATCAGTTGGGATTCCATAGAAATGTTGGAAGACGTGAGACAATACTGACCCTACGGTTTACCTTAGAAGATAGATTAAGGAAAGACAAACCTACGTTTCTAGCATTTGTAGACTTAGAGAAAGAATTTGACAAAGTTGACTGGAATACTGTCTTTCAAATTCTGAAGGTGGCAGGAGACAAATACAGGGAATGAAAGGCTGTTTACAATTTGTACAGAAACCAGATGGCTTTTAGACTATCCCCAATGTTATACTAATCTGTTTATTGAGGAAGCAGTAAAGGAAACAGAAGAAAAATTTGGAGTAGGAATTGAAAACCATGGAGAAGAAATTAAAATTCTGATGTTTGCCGATGACATTGTAATTCTGTCAGAGACAGCAAAGTACCTGGAAGAGCAGTTCAACGGAATGGACAGTGTCTTGAAAGGAGAATATAAAATGAACATCAACAAAAGCAATACGAGGATAATGTAATGTAGTTGAATTCAATCAAGTGATGCTGAGGGCATTAAATTAGGAAATGATGAGTTTTGCTGTTTGGGGAGCAAAATAACTGATGATGGTCGAAGTAGACGGGATATAAACTGTGGACTGTCAATGGCAAGGTAAGCGTTTGTGAAGAAGAGAAATTTATTAACATCGAGTGTAGATTTAAGTGTCAGGAAGTCTTTTCTGAAAGTATTTGTATGGAGTGTAGCCATACATGGAAGTGAAACATGGACGATAAATACGAGTAGTTTGAACACGAAGAGACTAGAGGCTTCCGAAATGTGTTGCTACCGAAGAATGCTGCAGTTTAGATAGGTAGATCGCGTAACTAATGGGGAGGTACTGAACAGAAATGGGGAGAAGAGGAATTTGTGGCACAACTTGACTAGAAGGAGGGATCGGTAGGTAGGACACATTCTGAGGCACCAAGGTGAAACATCCCCGTTTATTCCCTTTATTGGATTTTGTGTAATTTACCGAAGCCACCAAACAGTTAATTATTTGATTATTTGACTGTGTGCTTAATGGATGAAAGGCTATCGTTTTTTTTTTTTTTTTTTTTTTTTTTTTTTTTGCTGTGGCTTCGGGGGTATTTCAACCGAGTGCGGCTGTTCTGAGGCTGAATAGTGGAATGATTGAAAGTTTGTCTATTATTAAGGACCACAAAGGTTGCTATGTACAAACTGTATTGTATTTTCTACGAACACACAAATTCTGAAGCAGTTACTACCTTCGCCTTACAAGTCTAATTACGGTTATAACTTTTTTTGGTTGCTGATTTTCAGTGCTTCGTCACACGCAATGCTGATGGTTAACATTCACAACAATCCTCACTTCAATCCATGGTTGTTGATGGCCGACGCGGTTGACGCGAAACACGTAATTCGGCACTTGTCACTTTCTGTTTCACATCACTCGCAAATCGGTATTAGTGAGTGTCAACCCCAAGACGATCAGGGGGACGTGCTCCCTCATCATACTCCCTTACAAAGGGATCACAAATTTGGTACTCAAGAGCAGCGTGGAGGGTAAAAATCATAGAGGGAGACCAAGAGATGAATACACTAAGCAGATTCAGAAGAACGTAGGTTGCTGTAGGTACATCGAGATGATGAAGCTTGCTCTCGATAGGGTAACATGGAGAGCTGCATGAAACCAGTAATCAGGACCACAACAACAACACTACAGAAACGTGTCTTCCACATTACACTATTTTTCAGCACAGTGACGAGGTCCCTGTAGCTAACGGTCAGGACGTTCTACCAAACGTTCGGCTTCTCGACGGCATAAATCCGCTCCAGGGCGCATACAGCACCTTCATTGTGTGGCAAGAACGGTGATGTTACTCATTACAGTACTCATTACACTGACACTGAATTAGAGTTACTGAACAGATTTCAGGAATACCATCACCAAAGAAGGCGAAGTAAATATTCCAGAACAACTGACAACGTAACTTAAAAGTAGATTGTCGGTGTGGGAAGCAGTTTAGATAACTTAATAAAGGCAAGGCTTCCGGTTCAGACTGTATGCCAGTCAGGTTCCTTTCAGAGTATGCTGATGCAATAGCTCCATGCTTAGCAGTCAGGTACAACAGATCGCTCGTTCAAAGACGCATACCTAAAGACTGGAAACTTGCACAAGTCGCACCAAGACTCAAGAACGGAAACAGGAGAAATGCGCTAAATTACTGACCCATATCATTAACGCAGACCTGCAGGAAGTTTTTGGAACATATACTGTGTTCGAATTCATGAATTATCTCGAAGAAAACGATTTACTAACAAACGCGGAAAGCACCATTCTTGCGAAACACTGTAAGCTCCTTATTCTCACAAAGTAATGAGTTATACGAGGTGCTTTCAAGTTCTAAGGCCTCCGATTTTTTCTCCGGACTGGAAAGAGATAGAAACATGAGCATTGTTTTAAAATGAGGTCGCGTTCATTGTCAATACGTCCCAGAGATGGCAGCACCGTACGGCAGATGGAATTTACCGCCAGCGGCGAGAATGAGAACTGTTTTAAATACTTAAAATGGCGACGTTTTCCTTACTTGAACAGCGTGCAATCATTCGTTTTCAGAATTTGCGTGGTGTGAAACCAATTGAAATTCATCGAGAGTTGAAGGAGACATGTGGTGATGGAGTTATGGATGTGTCGAAAGTGCGTTCGTGGGTGCGACAGTTTAATGAAGGCAGAACATCGTGTGACAACAAACTGAAACAATCCCGGGCTCGCACAAGCCGGTCTGACGACATGATTGAGAAAGTGGAGAGAATTGTTTTGGGGGATCGCCAAATGACTGTTGAACAGATCGCCTCCAGAGTTGGCATTTCTGTGGGCTCTGTGCACACAATCCTGCATGACGACCTGAAAATGCGAAAAGTGTCATCCGGGTGGGTGCCACGAATGCTGACGGACGACCACATGGCTGCCCGTGTGGCATGTTGCAAAGCAACGTTGACGCACAACGACAGCATGAATGGGACTTTCTTTTCGTCGTTTGAGACAATGGATGAGACGTGGATGCCATTTCTCAATCCAGAAACAAAGCACCAGTCAGCTCAGTGGAAGCACACAGATTCACCGCCACCAAAAAAATTTCGGGTAACCGCTAGTGCTGAAAAAATGGTGGTGTCCATGTTCTGGGACAGCGAGGGCGTAATCCTTACCCATTGCGTTCCAAAGGGCACTCCGGTAACAGGTGCATCCTACAAAAATGTTTTGAAGAACAAATTCCTTCCTGCACTGCAACAAAAACGTCCGGGAAGTGCTGTGCGTGTGCTATTTCAACAAGACAACGCACCCACACATCGAGCTAACGTTACGCAACAGTTTCTTCATGATAACAACTTTGAAGTGATTCCTCATGCTCCCTACTCACCTGACCTGTCTCCTAGTGACTTTTGGCTTTTTCCAACAATGAAAGACACTCTCCGTGGCTGCTATTGCCTCAGCGATTTTCCATTGGTCAAAACAGACTCCTAAAGAAGCCTTCGCCACTGCCATGGAATCATGGCGTCAGCGTTGTGAAAAATGTGTACGTCTGCAGGGCGATTACGTCGAGAAGTAACGCCAGTTTCATCGATTTAGGGTGAGTAGTTACATAGAAAAAAAATCGGAGGCCTTAGAACTTTAATGCACCTCGTAATGACATGATAAATCCAACTGATTTCGTGTTTTTAAGTTTCCACAAAGCTCTTGACACCATTCCTCAATTGCGATTTCTGATTAAACTGCGTGCCTATGGAGTATCTTATCAGTTGTCTGACCGGACTCGTGATTTCTGGTCAGAAAGGTCACATGTCGTATTAACTAACGGAAATCCATTGAATAAAAGAGAAGTAATAGCTGGCGTTCCCCAAAGAAATGTTATCGGCCCTGTGTCGTCCTGATCTGAACAATTCAGGCGACAGTCTCAGCAGACCTCTTAAATGGTTTGCAGATGATGCTGTCATTTATCGTCTTGTAAAGCCATCAGATGATCGAAAACAGCTGCAAAGTTATTGAGACAAGATATCTGTACGGAGCGAGAAATGGCAATTAACTCTAAATATTGAAAAGTGTGAAGTAATCCATTTGAATACTAAAAGGAGTCCGCTAAATTTCGGGTATATGATAAATCACATCAATCTAAATACCTTCAATTCAACTAAATACTTATGGATTATAATTACGGTTAACAAACTGGAACGATGGCATCGATAATTTTGTGGAAAAGTTAGCCAAAGATTGAGATTTACTGACAGACAGCATAGAAAACGTGACAGAATTACTAAGAGACTACTTACGCTACACTTGTCCGCCTTGTTTTGGAGTGTTGCTATGCACTGCGGGATTCCCATCAGTTAGGACTGACGGAGGACATCGAAAAAGTCCAAAGAAGGGCAGTTCGGTTTGTAGTAGCGTGAAATAGGGGAGAGTGTGTCACAGATATGATATGTGAGTTGGGGTGGCAATCATTAAAACAAAGGCTGTTTCGTTGTGGCAGAATCTTTTCATGAAATTTCAATCACGAACTTTCTCCTCAGTGTGTGAAAATATTTTGCTAGCGCCCACCTACGTAGGGGGAAATGATCATCATAATCAACGTGAGAAACAAGAGATCTCATAAAAAAGATTTAAGTGTTTGTTTTTCCACGGAGCGGAAATAAGAAGAAAAGTGGGTAGTCAGTAGTTTTTTAATTGCTGTACATCTTACACAGTAATTTACTCCAAGCCAAACATGCTTTCCGTGATCCATCAGATGTGTGTCAACAGACCACCTCGTCGGTCTATTTAACACTAAAAGCTGACTTTGTGAAACGCAATCATGTGCACCCTATCCACCGTGTCCTTCCTGGAGTTGCTGCTCCGATAGATCGCCTTTCATGCTCGACGGAGAGCTTTACCTACACATTCACTTATGTACTAGGAGGGAGATGTTCTTTTTTGCGATTCTTTTCACTTTTGGTTTTATGTTGTGATAATATAAAGTTAGAACATTCAAATTAACAGCCCATACAACGAAACTGCACACAAGTATAAAATACAACAGCATGGAAAAGTAGTCGATGAACAGTCTGATACAATGCTCCCTCTTATTAAAGTGTACAGTGTGGAATTGTGTGATGGTGTGAGATTGAGTGTAGCTATCTATCAATCGTGGTAGGTTTTCTGTACACTCTGTACATGAGTGAGCGATTAAGCTTTGCGTACACGTCTGTATCCAGCCCCAAAGTGATAGAAAAACTTGAAAGTTCAATGATAAATTAAACCTAGGCGTAGGATGGAGATAGATTGTGTTATATCGGCTCACGGCACTGGATTCTTTCTAGATACACCACCCTCAAGAAGGTCATCTACAACAGTGCCTGAAATGTTGATGTATAAAATTACCGATAAAAACAGCTTTGAAACCCTAAGCTCGGACTATTTTCCCTCTTGTCCAAGAGCAAACTAACTAAGGCATGTGTTTCATTTTCGATGTCTACCTTTGCTTTCTCCATCTCTCTCTTCTTCTGTCTCCTTTCTCTATTAGCCTTCTTTCGCCTGTCTCACTTTCTATTGCACTAAATTTCCATCCTGTAATTCGTATTCCCAATGACAAATTAAATCCTACCTTCAAGTTCTTCCTACTTCTGTCGTGCCAGTCAATTAGTACATAACTTTTTAAAGTTGAGAGAAATGTTGTAATATGATAAATAAACTATGTGATCAAAAGTATCCGGACACCCCAAAAAACATGCGTTATTCATATGAGGTGCACTACGCTGCCGACTACCGCCAGGTACTCCATATCATCGGTGCCAGTAGTCATCAGACGTCATGAGAGAGCAGAATCGTGCGTCCCGCGGTACTCACGGACATCGAACGTGGTCAGGTCACTCGGGGTCACTTGTGCCATTCGTCTGAACAGTTTTGTGATTAAATGTATAGAAAGCTTTTGACATGAAATTTTTTATTGCCTTATCGCGTGGATTACTAGTTTCGTCAGGACTAAGCTGCTACCGACAGATCCACAGCGTAAGTCACGCTGCCCACACCCAACTGAGACATAAGCGGCACTTCTCGATGTACCACACTCCTAAACATCCCTAAGTCCACTGTTTCCTATGTGATAGTGAAGTGGAAACGTGAAGGGACACGTACAGCACAAAAGCGTACAGGCCGACCTCGGCTGTTGACTAATAGAGACCGCTGACAGTTGAAGAGGGTCGTAATGTGTAATAGGCAGACATCTATCCAGACCATCACACAGTAATACCAAAGTGCATCAGGATCCGCTGCAAGTACCGTGACAGTTAATCAGGAGGTGAGAAAGCTTGGATGTCTCGCTTGGAGTAAGGAGCGTAAACATTGGAGGACTGAACAGTGGAAAAAACATTCTGTGAAATGAAAAATGTGGCGATCCGATGGCAGGGTGTGGGTATGGCTGATGCCCTGTTTGGATGTGGTCGTGTTATGGTGTGGTCGTGTTTTTCATGGAGGGGGCTTGCACCCCTTGTTGTTTTGCGTGGCACTATCACAGTATAGGCCTACATTAATGTTTTAAGCATCTTCTTGCTTCCCACTGTTGAACAGCAATTCGGGATAGAAATTGCATCTTTCAACACCGTCGAGTGCCTGTTCATAATGCACGACCTGTGGCTGAGTGGTTACTCGACAATAACAACCCTGTAATGGACTGGCCTGCTCAGAGTCCTGACCTGAATCCTATAGAACACCTTTGGTATGTTCTGGAACGCCGATTTCGTGCTAGTCCACACCGACCGCAATCGATACATCTCCTCAGTGCAGCACTCCGTGAAGAATGGGCTGCCAGTCCCCAAGAAATATTCCAGCACCTGATGAACGTATGCCTCCGAGAGTGGAAGCTGTCATCAAGGCAAAGGATGAGCCAACACCATACTGAATTCCAGCATTACCGATGGAGGGTGCCATGAACTTTTGATTCATTTTCAGCCAGGCGTCCAGATACTTTTGATCACATAGTGTACATCCATAGCAATATTAGTAAAATTGATATTATTGTGATAATAGGCTGAAGAGTAGGCCAAGTAAGCTGAAGTTTAAGAGGTTAGTCAGGAAGAATCAGTGCGCAAAGAAGTGGGTCACGGAAGTAATAAAGAATGACGTTCTCTCAGGCTACAGACAGTGCGATGATGACTATCTCAATAGACAGTTCAGTTGAAGAGGAATGCACGTCTCTATAACGACCAGTCAAAAAGTTGGAAAGAAAAACATAGGTAAAAAGATGGTAACTGCGAAGAAACTATGGATAACAGAAGAAAAAAATCTCAGTTACTCAACTAAAGAAGGAAGTAGAATAATATAAGGATGTGGTATTGTCGGCTCGAGATCAATCAATTAATTCAACATAAACGAAGCTTCTGATATGACATTTTTTGTTGCCTTGATCACGTGTCACCTGTATATACACCTGGCTTTGACACGAATGAACTGCTGTAGTCAGATCCACAGAGTACAAGTTACGAAATCATGGTGTTGAATAAACCACACGTTTGTTTCCTTCCAACCGTAATGGACTCATGATTAAAAAAGGGCAAAACATAAAAAATATAGCTGTGTCTTCATGGCAAGACAGAGACGTACAAATGTAGTACATCAAGAAGTGCCGCTTATGTCTCAGTTGCGTGCCGCCAGCACGACTTAAACAGTGGATCTGTCGATAGCATCTTAGTCACATCGAAAATAATAATCCAGGCGATCAAGGCAATAAAAAATTTCATATGAAAAGCTTTCTTTACATTTTGGCACAAAATTGTTCAGGTAAAGATAAGAATACAGAGATTCTTCCGTCTTTAGGGGCAGTTTCCCACTCCAAAGACAAGAAAACGCCCTCAAGTTCAATCCACCCCTGCGCCCTCTTTGATAAGGCCGTTGACAGAATGAGTACTTCTTTTGCCGGAAGTCTTTGGCCGCCATTGCTGATTACTGATCAAACTTTAAACGGTGGGGTTCTAAACCGGGGGCCGAGAACGTTTTAATTATTGATCAAATACGCTACCCTTGACCTTTGGTGCAAAGTCTGCCACCCCCCCCCCCCCCACACACACACATACATACACCTCCCTCCAGTAGTAAATTTATGATTTCTTAATGTTTCAGAAAATGTCCTATCAACCGACCCCCTCTTCTACTCAGGTTACACCAGAAGTTTCTTTTTTCCCCATTTCTGTTGAGTACATTCTCCATTAGCTACGTGACCAATCCATGTAATCTTCAGTATTCTTCTGTAGAACCATGTTTCAAAAGCTTCTTTTCTTGTCTCGTCTAAGCAATTTATTGTCTATGTTTACATACATGGCTACACTTCATAGAGATATTTTCAGAAAAGACTTCCTAACTCTCATTGTGTTTTGTTTTCATATTTGTTTTAAAGAACTGTTGAAAATGGTCTTTGTAACTTTTGAACATGTTTTGTTTCACAGGAACAATAGTAAAAAATGTAGATGATTTTCTAACAAGTGAATGCCACTCTTCAGGAGGAAGGTGCAATCTAGTTGCAACGCTTTTCCTCTTTTCAATGTTCCCAAAGTCCCTATCAAAAGGCAAAAATCGGTGTCCCAGCTCTGGAAAGTAATGCGTAATTTTCTGAAATTTGTTAAATGTGCAAGACTTAAGAGATACTGTAGAAGTGCCTTGTTTTTGTTTTGGGCAGCACAGTTTTCTGAAAATAATACAATTTCAGTTGTATGACATGTTTAACGTACTAATCTAAGCAGGAAATAACTTCATCAAGATCCTTTTTGCCATCAAATTCCGTGTACATGAACGTTTGAGCCTTTCCACTGCTGCAACAGTGTATATTAAAGTTGTACTTCGACAGTTGTCTCAGATAAAATACATCTGTTGAAGGAAGTACTGGAAGTGGAAAATTTTGCTGGTAATCAAATGCTAAACAATCAACAGCTTTATTTTCCCTAGCCCTTTTAGTTTCTTGCCTAAGTCGTTCATAGAATATTTCACTCTTTCGCAAATGTACTTCCTTCTCGAGTTCAAGCTCTCTTTTGTGTTCCAAATCATCAATACAATCTTCTATTAATTTCTTTAAAGAATCACACATCTCACAAGTGTCACTTTTTGGGTGTCCAAATGAAATATTGAAATTCGCTTTAAAACATCTATAATAACAGTCAAATGTTACCCTTCAGTTTTGCACTTTTTCACCTGGTTTTAAGGTCTTAAAAACATCTGCCCCATGCTGTTCTAGATATAACTCATACATTCTCATTACATTCAATTCTGGAGATAAAAATACATTCTTGTTATTATCTGCTCTACTGTAGTGCTATGTTTGTGCAGGAAACTATTTTATGTGATTTATAACATTTTCTAAGCCATTATCACTCACTCTGTTAGGCCTGTTTTCATGTTTTCCTCTACGATCTGCGGGTGGTCCAATATTTTTGGATGCAAATGAAGCCAGACGTTCAACCCGTGCCTTCTTTATCCCATGAAGAGCGTAGAAAGCTTTTTTGCATATTACAAGTTGTTGGGTTTTAAGCTGAACCTGGAAAGACACAAAAAATTATTTCAAAAATTTTCGTGAATAAATTCGGTTTCCTCATTTTAAAAATACATATTATTTTGGGCTAATATTACTACACTGCATGTTATTACACAGATACGTACCTTGTAAACGTATGTGAAGTTACGAACTTGTGAATCTTCACCTTTTCTAGGCCTTCGCCGGTCAACTTGCTTTGGTGTAATCGATGCACACAAAAACGCATCCTGTGCTTCATTTGTTGAAAGTGAGTTAAACTTTGTCAGTATTTCCTGTTTTTCCTTTGTATGAAGTACATCTAAACGTTTTCTTCTGCAGTTGCATGGAGGCCCAGTTTCACGAGCTGGAATAACCTTGTCACTACATGTGACATACGACTCACCATGTAGCCTTTTGAGTTTGTCTCTGTTTCTTTTCCATTTATTAGGATCACCCTTTTCTTTTCCTTGTTACGTGTTCATATTCAGTATCATTGCGTGAATCATCGGAAAACATGTCTTAAACACAATATACACTACAGATAAATGCAGGCAAACGCACGATCTGAACAACTTCAGCTTCAGTAAGACTTTTCAACAGAAAATGCTATTTAAGCTTTCACTGATCAAATATTAAATGCTCTGAATAACCGGACATCACCCATTGGTATTTTTTGTGATCTGTCAAAGGCCTTTGATTGTGTAAATCATGGAACTCTTTTAGATAAGCTAAATCATTGTGATTTGAGTGGAGCAGTGCACAAATGGTTTAATTCATACTTGACTGGAAGAATGCAGAAAGTTGAAATAAGTGGTTCATGTAATGTTAAAACAACAGCTGATTCCTCACACTGAGGGGCTATCAAGTATGGGGTCCCACAGGGTTCGGTCTTAGGTCCTTTACTGTTCTTGATATACGTTAATGACTTACCATTCCACATTGATGAAGATGCAAAGTTGGTTCTTTTTGCTGATGATATAAGTATAGTAATAACATCCAAAAACCAAGAACTAAGTGATGTAATTGTAAATGAGTTTTTTCACAAAAATATTAAGTGGTTCTCAGCAAACGGACTCTCTTTAAATTTTGATAAAACACAGTATATACAGTTCCATACAGTAAATGGCACAACTCCAGTAATAAATACAGACTTTAAACAGAAGTCTGTAGCTAAGATAGAATTTTCAAAATTTTTAGGTGTGTCCATTGATGAGAGGTTAAACTGGAAGCAACACATTGATGGTCTGCTGAAACGTCTGAGTTCAGCTACGTATGCTATTAGGGTTATTGGAAATTGTGGTGATAAGAATGTCAGTAATTTAGCTTACTATGCCTATTTTCATTCACTGCTTTCTTATGGCATCATATTCTGGGGTAATTCATCGTTGAGTAGAAAGTATTCATTGCTCAAAAACGTGTAATCAGAATAATTGCTGGAGCCCACCCACGGTCATCCTGCAGACATCTATTTAAGGATCTAGGGATCCTCACAGTAACCTCACAGTATATATATTCACTTATGAAATTTGTTGTTAATAATCCAACCCAGTTCAAAAGTAATAGCAGTGTGCATAGCTATAACACCAGGAGAGACGATGATCTTCACTATGCAGGGTGAAATCTGACTTTGGCACAGAAAGGGGTAAATTATGCTGCCACAAAAGTCTTTGGTCACCTACCAAACAGCATCAAAAGCCTGACAGATAGCCAACTAACATTTACAAATAAATTAAAAGAATTTCTAGATGACAACTCCTTCTACTCATTAGCTGAATTTTTAGATATAAATTAAGGGAAAAAAACATTAAACATTAGTGTCACGCAATATTTTGTGTAGTGTAATATCTTGTACAGACATCTTTTATTCACCTGAAACGTTCCACATCATTACGAAGTGTCGTATTCATGATCTATGGAACAAGTGTTAATATAGTCTAATCTAATCTACACGCAGCTATGTCAACAACACAACAGCCTGCCACGCTAGTGCTGCCACCTACCGGTGGAAGAGCCAGGAAAGTCCAGGACTAACCTGTTTCTTCCACCAAACGCAACCATGCATATCTCATTCAGATCATTCAGATTAGTCCGCCAAAGTGTGGTTCTTGCACCAAAAGAAGCACGTTCTGATGTCATATTTCATGCTGATAACATCTCATTTTTCACCAGAAATGGACTTACCTGGTCTTTGCACCAAGCCCGTCAATTGTAGAAAACCCATAGCACCCTCAAGCAATCCCAAACCCGCAGCGCATCGGCTCAGCTAGCGGCCGTTAGGTGAGGTTGCGGCGTCGTCCGCAGTAGCAGGGGAATTAACCCGTGCAGCCTACACCACCCACCACACAAAACCCCTTCAGCCTCCTCTTCCTGGAGACCCACACAGGTCACTTAAAAGTTCCCAATCATCCTGCCGGTTCTCCTATACTTTCCACGTTGTTGGTGTCATATCCACTACTTCCGGTCGTCCTCTGTGTAGACATTGATTCCGGCATTGGTGAATCCTCGGAGATATTCAGTCTCTCAGTATTCTATTCAGCGTTACCACTTACAATTCGGTTGCTCTTATACTCTACATACTGTCTAACTTTCTGGCTACCTAAGTTACGAGGTGCCATTTGCCATTTAGTGTACCAACACCTTTTACTTGAGTCTGCAAATCTTCGTAGGCTGGACGCTCTAGAACAATATGGTCTGGTGGATGAATGTTGTCACGTGATCATATATTTGTCGGACTTTTCTTTATTTTCTATGAATGTTCATAGTACGTTCATGGCCTGTCAGAAAGTAAATCAGGCCTCTAAGGGAATTTACATGGCTCATAATCATCTTTGGAAATCTGCACTACGATTAAGACCTGTTGCCGTGCTGTCTTTGACATTCATCCACATTCTGTAATGTTTGCTCTATTTGCATGCTGTGTCCTGCGCCGTAATTTCTGTCACACTCTCTGCATCCGTGATAATATTGCTCTCTGCAGGTACAAGGATAACATGAAGAGGCTCTCGCCCGTGTTCCGCGAGCACAGGGCGGACTCGCTGGAGCGGGCGGTGTGGTGGGTCGAGTACGTGATCCGCCATGAGGGTGCCCCTCACCTGCGGAGCGCAGCCCTCGACCTGCACTGGTGGCAGCTGCTGCTGCTCGACGTCGTCGCCTTCCTGCTGGTGGTCGCTGCCCTCACACTCTGCGCCGTCTACTTCGTCACACGGCGGGTAGTCTCCTTCTTCAAAGGCAGCAAACAGAAGCAGAAGCAGAAGAAGCAATGATGCGATGAAAATGGATTGCGTGAAATCTTTCGTTAGGAACCGCAGACTCACCAATATTTCAAAATGTGTGCTTCTCTGCGAATAATACTTCAGGAATCACAGTCTATACCATCAAGTTATGAAGTAGTTATTTCGTGTCATTGCAACAGTATTCTATTTATATTTAGATGTAGTGTGTTGGATTGTATTGGAGTCAGTCGACTGTAGGAAAATAATTCGAATTTTAGTTATCATTAGACTAACACGTAATTAATTTAAGTGGATTACAATCATGTGCATTTACAATTGACAGAAATAAAGTTTTAACGATCATCCATTTCCAGATAAATATGTAAATCGTGATACACTGTATGTAACCTCCCCCTCACTTATCGACCTTAATGACAGTGAAAAATTAAACCGCGTGCACCTAATGAAAATTTAGGAAAAGCAATCGTCACCGAAATTAATTTGTCGGTAAAGAGGGAGGAAAGGGTTACACCTAAATGAAAGGAAAAATGGAAATGAAATTGTGGAAATTAATTTCGAGAAAAGGGTAAAATTAATAAAGAAAGTAAATGAGCGGTCGTTACGTTAACAATTAATTGGCGTTAATTAGATATTTGAGATTTGGGGAAAATTACGGTCGCCAGTCCTATGGACAACTACTATAATAACTGAAAATGAAAGATTAATGCACATATAATTAGCACTAAAAGCGTGGCAACTGAAGGTTGACACCTGTTGTGTGAAAACTGAATGTTTGTCAGAAGTAATAAATTTTGCTACACTCTGACTTGATTTAGGAAAAGAATTAATAAAACCGTAAAATTGAAAGTTAATTTAGTGACTGAAATTAATAGTGAACTTTGTTTCTGAAGCACTACGAAATTCAATAAAATAAGGTTAGTCTTGGGCTACCTCAACAATCATTTCAAAAGCTACTTGAATCTACGCAATTTAGAAATAAGAGATTTAACTTTGAACTTGAATTAAATGCTTCTGAACAATGAACAATAGTAAAATTTAGTACGTACCAAGCTGACCAGCAGTCACAGGTAAGCTAAAATACGGTAACAAAAATCGCTTTCTTAATTTCTGCTTGTGTAATCTAAATATTGTAGCCAGCTATGAACACTTTAACTGAACTTTGAAATTAAAGCAGTGAAATGGAATGATATTACTTTAATGCTGGCATTTGAATTTCAATGACACTCGGGTTCATTCCGGAAAAGGAAGGGACCCTGCTTGGTAATGCAATTGGGACAATGAGCAACAAAGTTTCATGCTATGTTGCTGTAATTTTGCGAGGCAAATGGAACAGTTTGAAAAGCTGAGGTCTGACATACAGTTCTAAAACTTTACGTGCTTCCAGTCTTCCTTGTTGGTTGATTGAAGGTTTGAATCCGTCGATCGGGGAGGTGGCGACAGTCACTCACTGTCGGCCGTCGCTGTTGCAGAAGCTGGATGTTGGCGCGCCCTCTTCTCGACACGGTCAACAGGCGAAACGGGCTCTTGATGTGCGCCAGCTAATGCTTCCCGTCCGCGACACCATGTCAGAAATTATCATCGCAAGTCGAGCGCAATTACATGCTGCCAAACCCCGAAAGCGCGGCAACTGGCGGGAGCGTCACACAACACACCTTCTCAACCGCACTACTCCAGCGAGACTCCCTCTGTCCGCGCTCCATGCGGCAGAGGTAACACTACCACAGATCCTAAACACTTTGGTTCTCCACATGACCTATCGATGTAATCATTCGATAGCATAGTTTTCCCTAGGCCAGACTCAGCGTAAAAATACAAATAATATATATATACAAATAGTAGAACAATTACAACATATAAAGACACAGAAATGTCATATCTTCAGGTAACAAAATACGAAAAAAATGTTTAGTAAAATAGATGGAAATAGGAGGATATGCATTTCTGGCTTTACAAGTATCGTAACACTTTGAGTAGATTTGCTAAAAGAATATTGGGTAACCCATGAACGCTTTTTCTACAGGCTGTACCATTTCGTTTTGTCTTCTCCAGAGGCGTGTTTTGCTACCATGGCGCGGGTATTCGAATGTTTAACAGGGCTGTTGACATGCACTTGCAAATAAATTAAGTATTGAAACTTCCTGCCAGATTAAAACTGCTTATCGAAACGGTACTTGCAATTGGAAATTTTGCCTTCCGCGTACATCCAAACACGATACACAACCCGCTATCACAGATCTACTTTCGTCAGTATCTCAACTTCCTCCTGACCTCCAAGGTTCACTGAAGTTCTCCCGCATACCTGGTGTCACTAGAACTCATAGAAGAAAGCATATTACTGAGACACGGCTTAACCACAGCCTGCCGTATTATTTCCACAGTTAATTTTCTCTGTGCAGCGTAACGTGGGCTGATTTGATATTTTCTCGCAGTTTAAAACTGTGTGTCGGGTTGCTGTGAAGTTTGTAAGGTAGGAGATGATGTGGTGGCGAAAGAAGATCCGGGTGAGTGAGAGGGGGTGGGGGGAGTGGCGGTGGACAAGCGTGGGTAGCTCAGTCGGTACGGTAGCTCAACGTGTTCGGTCAGAGGGCTGGCCACCTTCTGTAATACGAGTAAAAAGGAAACTGAATGGTTTGCGTCGACGGTGCGACATCCTCAGAAAACTGCTGACAAAACATGACGAAGAAACAAATAGTGCAAAAAAAGAAAAGAAAGCTCGGGTGAGCACTTGCCCGTAAAAGGAGAAGGTCCCCGGTTCGAATTCCTGTGCAGCACACAGTTTCCCTATGAAAGATGTTTCAAATCACCGCAATCTTCGCTACAAAGTGAAAAATCTTATTGATAACAAAATATTGTTCACACAGAAATTATTTCGTGGTGTTAATTAAGAGTTAGATTACCCCTTATATGTATGGGTATTATTAATTATTATTAATTAAGAGATTACCCCTTATATGTATGGAAACCCCCCTATGAACCATGGACCTGGCGTTGGTGGGGAGGCTTGCGTGCCTCAACGATACAGAGAGCCGTACCGTAGGTGCAACCACAACGGAGGGGTATCTGTTGAGAGGCCAGACAAACGTGTGGTTCCTGAAGAGAGGCAGCAGCCTTTTCAGTAGTTGCAGGGGCAACAGTCTGGATGATTGACTGATCCGGCCTTGTAACACTAACCAAAACGGTCTTGCTGTTGTGGTACTGCGAACGGGTGAAAGCAAGGGGAAACTACAGCCGTAATTTTTCCCGAGGGCATGCAGCTTTACTGTATGGTTAAATGATGATGGCGTCGTCTTGAGTAAAATATTCCGGAGGTAAAATAGTCCCCTATTCGGATCTCCGGGCGGGGACTAGTCAAGAGGGCGTCGTTATCAGGAGAAAGAAAACTGGCGTTCTAAGAATCGGAGCGTGGAATGTCAGATACCTTGATCGGGCAGGTAGGTTAAAAAATTTAAAAACGGAAATGGATAGGTTAAAGTTAGATATAGTGGGAATTAGTGACGTTCGGTGGCAGGAGAAACAAGACTTCTGGTCAGGTGAACACAGGGTTATAAATACAAAATCAAATAGGGGTAATGCAGCAGTAGGTTTAATAATGAATAAAAAAATAGGAGTGCGGGTATGCTAATACAAACAGCATAGTGAACGCATTATTATGGCCAAGATAGACACGAAGCCCGTGCCTACTACAGTAGTACAAGTTTATATGCCAACTAGCTCTGCAGATGATGAAGAAATTGATGAAATGTATGATGAGATAAAAGAAATTATTCAGGTAGTGAAGGGAGACGAAAATTTAATAGTCATGGGTGACTGGAATTCAACAGTAGGAAAAGAAAGAGAAGGAAACGTAGTAGGTGAATATGGATTGGGGCTAAGAAATGAAAGAGGAAGCCGCCTAGTAGAATTTTGCACAGAACAGAACTTAATCATAGCTAACACTTGGTTCAAGAATCATGAAAGAAGGTTGTATACATGGAAGAACCCTGGAGATACTAGAAGGTTCCAGATAGATTATATAATGGTAAGAAAGGGATTTAGGAACCACGTTTTAAATTGTAAGACATTTCCAGGGGCAGATGTGGACTCTGACCCCAATCTATTGGTTATGACCTGTAGATTAAAACTGAAGAAACTGCAAAAAGGTGGGAATTTAAGGAGATGGGACCTGGATAAACTGAAAGAACCATCGGTTGTAGAGAGTTTCAGGGAGAGCGTAAGCGAATGGGGGAAAGAAATACAGTAGAAGAAGAATCGGTAGCTTTGAGGTATGAAATAGTGAAGGCAGCAGAGGATCAAGTAGGTAAAAAGACGAGGGCTAATAGAAATCCTTGGGTGACAGAAGAGACACTGATTTTAATTGATGAAAGGAGAATATACAAAAATGCAGTAAATGAAGCAGGCAAAAATGAATACAAACGTCTCAAAAATGAGATCGTCAGGAAGTGCAAAATGGCTAAGCAGCGATGGCTAGAGGACAAATGTAAGGATGTAGAGGCTTATCTCACGAGGGGTAAGATAGAAACTGCCTACAAGAAAATTAAAGAGACCTTTGGAGAAAAGAGAACCACTCGCATGAATATAAAGAGCTCAGATGGAAACTCAGTTCTAACCAAAGAAGGGAAAGCAGAAAGGTGGAACAAGTATATAGAGGGTCTATATGTTCTGGTGGACAATATTATGAAAATGGAAGAGAATGTAGATGAAGATGTAATCGAAGATACGATACTGCGTGAAGAGTTTAGCAGAGCACTGAAAGACCTAAGTCGAAACAAGGCCCCGGGAGTAGACAACATTTCATTAGAACTACTGACGGCCTTAAGATAGCCATTCCTGACAAAACTCTACCATCTGGTGAGCAAGATGTATGAGACAGGCGAAATTCCCTCAGACTTCAAGAAAAATATATTAATTCCAGTCCCAAAGAAAGCAGGTGTTGACAGATGTGAAAATTACCGAACTATCGGTTTAATAAGTCACAGCTGCAAAATACTAACAAATTCTTTACAGACGAATGGAAAAACTGGTAGAAGCAGACCTCGGGGAAGATCAGTTAGGCTTCCACAGAAATGTTGGAACACGTGAGGCAATACTGACCTTACGACTTATCTTAGAAGAAAGATTAAGGAAAGGCAAACCTACGTTTCTAGCATTCAATCTGTATATTGAGCAAGTAGGAAAGGAAACAAAAGAAAAATTCGGAGTAGGCATTAAAATCCTTGGAGAAGAAATAAAAACATTAAGGTTCGCCGATGACATTGTAATTCTGTCAGAGGCAGCAAAGGACTTGGAATAGCAGTTGAACGGAATGGACAGTGTCTTGAAAGGAGGGTATAACATGAACATCAACATAAGCAAAACGAGGATAATGGAATGTAGTCGAATTAAATTGGGTGATGCTGAGGGATGAGATTAGGAAATGAGACACTTAAGACAGTAAAGGAATTTTGCTATTTGGGGAGCAGAATAACAGATGATGGTCGAAGCAGAAAGGATATAAAATGTAGACCGGCAATGGCAAGGAAAGCGTTTCTGAAGAAGAGAAATTTGTTAACATCGAGAATAGATTTAAGTGTCAGGAAATCGTTTCTGAAAGTATTTGTATGGAGTGTAGCCATGTATGGAAGTGAAACATGGACGATAAATAGTTTGGTCAAGAAGAGAATAGAAGGTTTCGAAATGTGGTGCTACAGAAGAATGCTGAAGACTAGATGGGTAGATCACATAACTAATGAGGGGGTATTGAATAGAATTGGGGAGAAGAGGAGTTTGTGGCACAACTTGACTAGAAGAAGGGAACGGTTGGTAGGACACGTTGAGGCATCAAGGGATCACCAATTTAGTACTGGAGGGCAGCGTGGAGGGTAAAAATCGTAGAGGGAGACCAATAGATGAATACACTAAGCAGATTCAGAAGGATGTAGGCTGCACTAGATACTGGGAGATGAAGAAGCTTACACAGGATAGAGTAGCATGGAGAGCTGCATCAAACCAATCTCAGGACTGAAGACCACAACATAACAACAACATGTGTGGTAATCGTTCGGAACAAATTAATTTAATTAAATCATAGTTATAACTTTGCATAAACCTTAGTTATGCCATTCAAAAGACAGGGTGACACTCCGACCATAATTTAAGGAATCCTTTAATAAAGCTGTTGTTGTCACCACCAACGACAATAGTAGCTTTGAAAGATTGTACATTATTGCCGGGCAAACAAGTGAAGAAAAATAGAGGTGCTGATAAAGTTTGAATAGACGATTGCACCTTACTTCACTTGCCACTGCAGCTAATATACAGGTATCAGTACAAAAATCTATACGATGATAAGTAATTTCTGAGAATACCCAGTATGTTTTATATGAGATCGTAACAGGAGGTTCGGTTTTACTGCGGCACTGCACGTA
Source organism: Schistocerca serialis cubense (assembly GCF_023864345.2). Taxonomy (NCBI): domain Eukaryota; kingdom Metazoa; phylum Arthropoda; class Insecta; order Orthoptera; family Acrididae; genus Schistocerca; species Schistocerca serialis. The sequence goes on from NC_064639.1 coordinate 1,151,182,809, forward strand.
GAGACTACTTACGGTTCACTGTTAGGAAGTTACACCATTTTTGAAGTTTAAAGGAACTTTTCGTTATACGATGTGAGGGAGGAGATAAAGGAATCCCGCGTCGGCACCCATGGCACTGTCTTAGTGGAGGTGATTTGCCTTTGCCTTCATTCTACCTGATATCAAGTGTCAAGTCTTTGTTTGTGTGTGTGTGTGTGTGTGTGTGTGTGTGTGTGAGAGAGAGAGAGAGAGAGAGAGAGAGAGTGTGTGTGTGTGTGTGTGTGTGTGAGAGAGAGTGTGTGTCATGTGGATGACCGTGATGAGTATTTGGCAATGTGTTGTTGAGTTTGTGTTGTTGTGGTTGGAGGGTGAAACTCTGTGATGGCACGTCGCCTACTTCTCTCGAACACCGCCAAAGTGGCCTGTCAAGTTTGACATCCCCGTCTGACGGACCGATCACCATCAGCAGCGTAAAGTGCCCTTACCTCATGAGAGACTGCGGAGAAGTTTGGATTTTACTTCATGACCTCGGCACAAAAACTGCTGATGAGGAACTATATACACCGTCACTTCTCCTCTTCTTGTTGACCAAATACTTGTAGTGAAAATCTCATCCACCAACAGCATTTGAGCTTGCTTATCTCTGAGTCTAGCGTCACCGCAAAAACGCGAGTTAGCGTATAGTTCATCAGTAGGTGACTAAAGGAACAGTTCCAACACCGACGTAGATTCCAATTTGTTGTGCTTGTCAAATGTAATTCGTCTTAAATTTCACCTCAGGTTAGTTTCATTTTTACAGCATTAATTTCAAAATGCTCGCGGTAAAATAGGGTTACGCTATGGCATAGCTTACATTTTATCTGACACTGGATTCTCACCTCTGTAAAATAACCATAACAGAACTGTTAGTTAATACTGTCGTAGTGACCTATTATACAACTGAAATATTTAGTAATAACTGTGAAATTTAAGGAAAAGTTGGTACATGGTTTCCCCTTCCTGTCCTCACCCTGGAATTGTGAATAATTTGTGGTTGTCTGACCATGGCTCTCGGATGGCTTCATCCACTAAGTATAAAATTTCATTTAGTTGTATCACCCCTCCGAAACGCATAGTATGCAGCCCTCGTTTCTGGCATCAGTCGTGTCTTCCAGAATTCATAGCCCTCAAAGTTGGCTGTGCTGTAACGATGTCACCAACACTGAACGTCTGAGGCTGTTACATATGGTGTCGCAGTTCTCAATGTCCACAGTCATCGCAATACTGTGTATGTGATATCGATATATTTGATTTTTTTCTTCAGATTTACGATGAGAAAGCAATCCCTTTTGTTACTTGTCTTGTGGTTTGTAATCTTGCAGCATTCCATTGCGGTTTTGCAGGAAGATTGCCTTTTCTTCTGTTTACTTACATTTTTATCATAATACCACACACTGGCGTTTTAGGAGACCTCCTTCGTTATTCAGCGCTCGGAGTACATACTATTCAGCTACTGGCACCTTATGATTAAAAATATTCGTGAAAGTGCACACAGAGCACACAGTGGCTGAGAGCAGATAATAATTGATCTTCATGTTACCTCGCTACAAATAAAATTATTTTAAAATGCTAAAGCCAGTTTTACGTCCATCGTAAGGTGTCAGAAATTTTTATACACATTAACTTTATTACAGCATAAAGCATGTGACTAGCGAGTTCCGACTTTGGCGCGAATTGTGACCTCCGCCACACACCGCTTGGTGGTTAGCGGAGTATATATGTAGATAGCTAGCCATTTTTAGATGCAGATGTTTCAGTGAGATGTGTGTCATCACCAGTGCCATATGAGACTTTTTAACACTCGCTGAAGTGATGGATATGTAAATGCCTTTAGTTCGTTGCGCGTATCACGGATGGTTCATGTGCTCATTTTATTGGAGACTTTGGTGTGGTGATAGCAGGAGAAATTTGAACGAAATTACTTATCCATACTGGTCGGTCATCTTACATAGAACGCTTTTGGGGTTGCATCACTACCAGTGATTTTATACCATGGGACGTTAGAATGTGAGGCTTTTGGCATTGTTCCTCGCTTTTCCATTCATGCTGAAAAGGCTTCACTCCCACTTGGTGTCAGCTTCAGGACATTTATCAGCTTATTGTTGTTGTGGTCTTCAATCCTGAGACTGGTTTGATGCAGCTCTCCGTGCTACTCTATCCTGTGCAAGTTTCTTCATCTCCCAGTACCTACTGCAACCTACATCCTTCTGAATCTGCTTAATGTATTTATCTCTTGGTCTCCCTCTACGATTTTTACCCTCCTCGCTACCCTCCAATGCTAAATTTGTGATCCCTTGATGCCTCAGAACATGTCCTACCAACCGATCCCTTCTCCTAGTCAAGTTGTGCCACAAACTCCCCTTCTCCCCAATTCTATTCAATACCTCCTACCCATCTAATCTTCAGCATTCTTCTGTAGCACCACATTTATCAGCTATTCGAAAAGATCTCTTGCAATTAACCACGCCACATTTCGATATTTTGGTTACTTTTCCGTATCCCATAAAAATACATGAGATATAACCCTCTAATAAAATCCTCTACACTATAATCAATCCAAACTCCCCAACAAATAACATAAAGCACCCGAAGAGTATTAGTAAACGAAATGAAGTTTAACAAGTTTGTTTGTGTGGCCATCCTCCGCAGCAAGCATATAAATACTTGTTTTGCAAATCAAACTGCCTTTTCCTGCTGCTAGTTATTTTATTTAATCCATACGCGTTTCGCTTTCTACTCTTTTAAGGCATCATCAGTGGGATCTATAATGATAACAGTTTTGTTAGTTATAGATTATCAAACAGCTCACTTCGCGGTTTTTTGTAAAAATGTAATTACTTACGATTTGCTGATCTGCGTTTCCTCACATCTGGTCTGGAGGTCGCACTACCACTTTTATCACTGTTCTACGTTCACCTCTTTTTCTTTTCGTCTTCCAAACACTGTTCACCATGTTTCTCACTCTTTTTTGTGGTGGACTATCGTTCTTCTGTCACTCAATACAACTATTTCGTCGTACACTTCTTTTCACAGCGTAAATATTGCGACTCCATTACGTGGTTCATCGTCTTTGTTACGTTTACCTATGTGGAGGAGGGAGGAGGAGATTAGTGTTTAACGTCCCGTCGACAACGAGGTCATTAGAGACGGAGCGCAAGCTCGAGTGAGGGAAGGATGGGGAAGGAACTCGGCCGTGCCCTTTCAAAGGAACCATCCCGGAATTTGCCTGAAGCGATTTAGGGAATTTACTTATGTGTCGCCAACCTAACGAAGTATATGTTCGTTACTAACTTCTGTTTATGCTGTTTATAACGTGTGTGTGTTCGTATGATTGAGAGAGAGAGAGAGAGAGGGGGGGATAGAGCCGAGAAAGATGAAAGAAAACACAAGATTGTACACAATGACATACAAACACAAACTCACCCATAAAATCACCAACATTTTCAAAAGACAGGGAATAAACATAGCATACACAACAGACAATTCTATACAAAAATACACCCCAGAACTGACACAAAACAGAGACATATACCAGAAAGCAGGTATATACCAGTTACAATGTAACACTTGTGAAGGCACATACATAGGGCAAACAGGGAGAACATTTGATGTCAGATACAAGGAACACATGAGGGCATGGAAATATAGGAACAAACCACTCCACATTTTCAGATCACCTAAGAGAAAATGACCACAAATCAACCACTAGAGAAGATGACATGAGAATAATTAGAATCAACAATAAAAAGCACCTTCTGACCATGCAAGAAAATTACCACACACAGAAAACCAAAGCAGAGGAGAAAATCTTGTTGAATGACCAAGTACACATGCCAAGCAATTCATTATTTACACTAATAGATAAAATAATAAAATAATGTTTGCAAAAAGGATAAATATAAAAATAGTGTTCAATGTAATAATAATAGAACCCAACATCTTTACACGCACTCAACCGTGACCCCTCCCCAGAATATTGGAACGAAAAGTCAAAACAGCTGTCACCAAAGTTTCAGCCACTCATTAACAGCTAGTACAACCGCCACCTTTCCCTCCCCCCCCCCCCCCCCACCAAAAAAAAATCGGCTCTATCCCCCCCCTCTGTCTCTTACTCATACGCACACACACACGGTATAAACAGCATAAACAGAAGTTACTAACGAACATATACTTCGTTAGGTTGGCGACACATAGGTAAACATACCAAAGACGATGAAACACGTAATGGAGTCGCAATATTTACGCTGTGAAAAGAAGTGTACGACGAAATAAATATATAGAGTGACAGAAGAACGATAGTCCACCACAAAAAAAAAGAGTGAGAAACATGGTGAACAGTGTGTGGATGGCGAAAACAAAAAGAGGTGAACATAGAAAAGTGATAAAAGTGGTAGTGCGACCTCCAGACCAGATATGAGGAAACGCAAATCAGCAAATCGTAAGTAATTACATTTATACAAAAAATGGCAAAGTGAACTGTTTGATAATCTATAACTAACAAAACTGTTATCATTATAGACCCCACTGATGATGCCTTAAAAGAGTAGAAGGCGAAACGCGTTTGGATTAAATAAAATAACTAGCAGCAGGAAAAGGCAGTTTGATTTGCAGAACGTGAAATGAAATTTCTGCGACGGAGGTCGGATGGAGCTGGTTGGGGAGTGGTAAAATTCTAATTTAATTATGTGTACTTAATCAGTAGGTTATTGTCAAAAACAATCGTGTACTTTGCGCTACGGTCGCAGGTTCGCATCCTGCCTCGGACATTGATGTGTGTGATGTCCGTAGGTTAGTTAGGTTTACGTAGTTCTAAGTTCTAGGGGACATGCCCTCAGAAGTTAAGTCCCATTGTGCTCAGAGCCATTTGAACAATTTTTTTTTTCTTTGAAGCTGCCACGTAAGTCGAAAAGCTAGTTCCCATCTTTTACATTCCTAACTCTGCCCAGGACTTATTCGCCTTTTTCTTGCTATGATAGGGTCACTTTTAGTTCAGGTTTCCTACTTTTACTCCACCATAATTTTGACATTAGACCACCACAGCTTGGCAACTGATGCAAATTTTTGTTGACTGATTCGGGCGACGAATGATACGTTATGTGTTCTTTATTGTTTTTCGAAAAATGTTGGTTGAGTTGGGCGTCTACGGTTACCTGCTTGGTACCCTTGTAGCCTTGGGTACAGCATACTATGTCCTCACAGGCCTCAGAGCATACGAGCTTCACCACATGCCTACCAGAGGTTTTGTTTTAATATTTATTTTTATCGTATTTACATATTTTCTTTGTTTCTTTTTTACAATTCTTTTGACCGTATATTTTTAAGTTTTTTGTTTTATTCATATATGCGTGAAACTATGTATGCAAACATATGAAAAATAACCTTAAATACATAATACAGAGCACAAAATAGCAGCAAACATAAACAAGATACCCAATGAGACATTAATTACCGTGCGAAACTTACGATGATAATGTACGAGCAAATATTTTGTTACCTCTTATCTTAAAATTTTTGTCATTGTTTAAAGTATGCGACAAAAAACTGAAAATTAAGAAACCGTTATTAGAAAAACTTACTTAAATAATTTTGCAGCCAATCTGAATTAAGACTCAGTATGACTGGAGCAAATAAACAGAAGAACAGCTAAACAATGAATGCACGACAAAATACTATCACCGTTTCAGTACTGTACGAAAACTCAAGAGCTTAAGCTTGTTTTTTTCCGACAGCGCATTTTCTACAATATTGTATACTAGTTTTTGAGTAAAACGCAGGAATCCATTTTCTACTGGTTAAAAATAAGGTGATCTTTTTTCTGATATAATTTTTATGGGAGTTTTCGGAATAGATCAGTTTTCTGCGATACGACAGTGTATAATTTTGTGTAGTGCTGGACATAAATCTGCTTTGGTACATGTACTGTTTTTCACGTCCGAAGGTTTTAAATCACTGGTGAATGAAGTCTGTAACGTATAACCAGTATCTGAGATTATATAGAACCGCAGAGCTTAAAATACAACTGATTTCTATGAAACGCGTTTTCATCTGCAAACGTGTGATATTTCGCTCGTGAAACCCGAACGATGAAAGATATTTGCAAAACGCTTCTTACAGTTACCGTATGAATATATTTTCTATTACTATCTGTAGCAGTTTAAACCGTCACATCACGTGTGATTTGCGAAAGCCGTATTTTACGTGCATTTTATGTGCAAGTTTAGATCTCTATACCATGCCGCCGTATGAAGCTTACAAAACAATAAGACGACTATTCTGCACGTAAAATGCACACGAAGCAAGATTTTTTTCAAAAGGTTAAAATGTATCTTAGACATCGGTGGACCAAATTCGAACCATCAGTCCCGCTCAAATCCGATTAGAAGATGAGTGTTTTTGTATGTAAAATACGAACGCGGGTGAATGGTTTTGCTCATAAAATCCCAAAGGTGCACATACAAACAGTGCCATCAGCTGATTATTAATTTCAGTCCCGTTGACACCTTGCACAACTTACCTGGACTCCAGCCCGATTCATCGTTAAAACCATGCTTAAAATACTGAAACACACTCACAGTAATTTAGAGGTGCGAATGGCTATATGGATGGCATTGATCCAGGATAAACCAAAAACTTTTATCCCATGTCCCTTCCTCAGATAAGAACCCAGTCTTTGTCTTTGCCCGGGGTTGGCAGTTTACGGGAAGATGGTAGTCCTAGATATTCAGAGTGTGAGCATTACACAGTTGAGAGGTTTCTCACTAGTTTCGAAGTGTCTTGACTGGTAAATATTGAAGGTGTAATAAACTCAGATAAAATACTTCAAAAAGCCAAGGTCGCTAGTACATCATTTATTTCGATGACTTGTTTCGGTAAGACTACATTACCATATTTGGATCTGCAATAAAGAGAACCAAGCTCACAGGGTAATATGTTTGCAAGTCGCGTATAACAGTGCACATAATTAATTGCCCACACACTTGGAAAAGCAACGTACCTTACACTTCACAGGTTCATATCATCTAGTCGGTTTATGCTATATACTATATCATACCACTAATATGGGTGTGAAGACCATGAAAATCACAGGACATCGCCTGTGTCGAACTTAAAATAGATGATACGTATAAACAAAACGATAGCATGCCGAATACAAGTGTTCATGCTCACATAACAGCTGATTAGAGAGAGGCAAATAGGTGGAGAGCAAATAAAAGAACTTTTCAACAAACCCACAGTACTTAATGTACTGACTGAAAGAAAAGAGATTTAAAGAAAATTATTTATGGGTAATGTAAATCAGACGACATAGTGATTTAATGTAAGAAATTTTTATAAAACGGTTTAGGGAATTCCTAAGGGGCTCCATTCTATTAACATGTAAAATTGGTTTACCTGATAAACTTATGACGTAATCTAGTAAGTAATCAAGACAAACATTATTCATACATCGATAGAACAGGCTCCAACTGTCAAATCTGTGTTGGAAACAACCACCTCGAAAGTAAATCTACTAAACATTCAAATTCCATACATACCATTAGTATGGTAACTTCTATATTACACGACTATCGGTAGAGTATGGTGTCTAGATACATCGTAATGTGTCGATCGATGTCTAGGTGAAATTCTGTTATGGCTAGACGTCGAATGGTGGTATTAACCATTTTAATTTAATCATAGATACCGTATAAGTTCATAATGTATGAATAAAATGACTTAAATAAAAGAACCCGTATTATACAATTAATCTCGTTGCACGTAAAATTGGTTGCTCGGTATCTAGGTACATAGTTCAACGGAATGTAGATACCGATCAGAAGCAAACGTATATGGTAATCTAATACAAATGCATTGCTATCAATACGAACTCAACAACCACGTAACTCAACAACCAATATTGATTAAACGAAAACGATCAACGTTTCAGTAGACTGCAAGAAGGTGTGCTGTACCATTGCAACCTTCTAATCTTCCCGTACGTATCACAGGTGATTGCGATGAGGTCTCATACTCCGAGGAGCGTAGGGGAACGATGCGTGAGATTCAGATGGCATTTATCTACATGTTTTCTGGTGTTCGTTGCAGGCGCCATCTATCGCAGAAGCCTTGTGAGACTTCATCCTACCGACAACTAACTTTCTTTTCATAAGATTTATAAATATCCATCTTCTTGAAGGATGTTTGTTTGAGCTGGAGAACCGGCCGGGGTGGCCGAGCGGTTCTAGGCGCTTCAGTCCGGAACCGCGTGACTGCTACGGTCTTAGGTTCGAATCCTGCTTCGGGCATGGATGTGTGTGATGTCCTTAGGTTAGTTAGGTTTAAGTAGTTCTAAGTTCTAGGGGACTGATGACCTCAGAATTTAAATCCCATAGTGCTCAGAGCCATTTGAACCATTTGAGCTGGAGACCATCTAGATATGCATGGTGGATGTGTTAATTCTGAAACTTTGAACACCGTCATAATCTCCCTGAGGAAGGAATGATGTCTGCCCTCCATTGTGTCCGTTAACATCTTCTCTACTACTTTCGGGACTCACACAGAATTATACACTTTTCTACATGCTAGCTCTGTTATTTAGTGGTATTGGCAGGCTTCTATAGAAGGCCACATTCACTGCTTCCACATCTCATGGCTAAAACGAGATGCGTTACGATCATCGGTAACATCGGCCATCCCAGGGCTCGGCAGTGTGATGAAATCTGGCAGTTACACGCTTCCCTCCCCAATGTTGGCTCTGTCAACGGTTCATAATATTATGGCCGCTCACAGACCACCAGAGACTCCCAATGTCACTGGTTCCTCCCCATCCAGTTCTACTTCTAAGGACGCCCTCTTTCTCGCTGTGCGTCGCGCAGTTAGCCCAAGCAGTATGGTCTACGTGCACATGTGCACAACGACCACAATACGGCAACACCACGAGAAATGCATTCTTCAGCATAAATGCAGATGCTAGCCAAGCATGCAGTTTGCGGCCTTTATTTGACCACGAATGGCCCTCGCGTAATGTTCTCAGTACGTTGTTAGTGTGTCGTGACTGCAACAGTGTTCTGTGTAGTTGTGGGTGCATTATGTCGAAGGTAACTACAGTAAGTTGGGACATGGACAAAATGTTTGTGTTGGATGACGGTTGTTTCTGCAACCAAGGGAGCTGATGTGTTCGGTGTTTCAACAGGTACCATATGGTAGATTTATCTCGCAAATAGGGAAAGCAGAAGAACATCTGCTAGTCACAACGACAACACTGTGTGTTCAGTGGTCGTGACACATGGTCACTGAAGTAGTAGTGACGAAAAATGAGTAGACGACAGCTGCAAAAGTCACTGCAGGATCGAATCACACGCGCGAATCCTGTCAGTACCAATACGAATGGAGCTTCTTAAGCAGTGTTTTGCAAGGCGAACTTGAATTCCAAAACCACTTACCACTGAGGCAAATGACCATAATACGAAAACGTGGTGCCGAAGACATAAAACATGGACTGTGGAGCAATGGAAAAAAGTCATTTGGTCGGATGAGTATTGTTACACATTGTTTCCAACTTCTGGCTGTTTGCTTCCAGAGAGTGAAACATGGCGAGGGTCCAGTGGTGACCTGGACAGCCTTATAGTGGTATTCCACAGGCCCCATGGTTACTCTGCAAGGTTGATGTACTGGCAAGGATTTCTTAATCACGTCCATCCCTTGGTAGTTTGTATCCCAATGGAGATGCTGCATTCCAAGGCGACAGGGCTCCTGTTCTCGCAGCTCCCATTGTCCAGAAGCGGGTCTGTGAGCAACTTTCCAGGTCGTCAGTCACCAGGTCTCAATGTTATTTAGCCTTTACCACCTCTTTGGGAGTCGCTTTTGTATTCCGGTTGCCATGGGTTAATTTATCGATTGTCACTTTTTATTTGTGATTTACTATTTCCGTTTGGCTATATATGACGGTAGTATCTGTTCCCGAAAGAACAGTTACCGTGGATGACCATGCAGCTTTGCTAGAAATGAAATGATAATCAAATAGACACCCTAGCTGCAAGCAGGCGTTAATACACTTCATTGGGGACATGTTGAAAATGTGTGCCCCGACCGGGACTCGAACCCGGGATCTCCTGCTTACATGGCAGACGCTCTATCCATCTAAGCCAGCGCGGGCACAGAGGATAGTGCGTCTGCAGGGACTTATCCCTTGCACGCTCCCCGTGAGATCCACATTCCCAACCGTCATATATAGTTAAAAATATGGGTTCCCGGCCTTTGACCTTCTTGTGCGAACGCACACGCTATGCCCGAACTCGTACGGGACTTGGTAGATTAATCTGCCACGAGTAACGAGTATGATGGGCAAACATCTATTAGGCGCACTACGAATGTAGTGTTGTGGTCATGTTGGGAATGTGGATCTCACGGGGAGCGTGCAAGGGATAAGTCCCTGCAGACGCACTATCCTCTGTGCTCGCGGTGGCTCAGATGGATAGAGCGTCTGCCATGTAAGCAGGAGATCCCGGGTTCGAGTCCCGGTCGGGGTACACATTTTCAACATGTCCCCAATGAAGTGTATCAACGCCTGCTTGCAGCAAGGGTGTCTATTTAATTATCATCTCATTTCCGTTTGGGTTTACATACGATCATTTGGTCTTTTGGAGATAATGAGTGGAAATGTGGATGCTAGAAAATGTAGTTCCAAGTGGAGGAATCGCAACATTTTTAACATATTTTTCTGTTTGAGTTCAACAGAGGGATGACAGTAGGGATGCTGCCAGAAACATTTACTCTGCTTATGGAGATAAGGCCCCTCCTTTGGGGACAAGGGTGCGGCACGACTTTCCACCTCGATCATCGTTACCTGTAGTTTTCACTATTTTGCAGAAAAAATGCTACAAGATTCGCTTGATAACCATACAGGGCCTGCATTTATCCATTCCGAAGAGACTGGAAGCTCTTCTTAATGGCAATGGATTCTTACAGTGTATTAAGCATGATAATGTTCGTGATGTTTCATAGTTTTGTTAACCCCGTGCAATATCCATCTTGTATTGTAAGTTAACCAGGGACCTAGACACGACGGAGAGGCTCCGTCCCCGCCGCAGCCGCAGTGGTCCACAACCCCACGACGGCTACCGCAGTCCACTCCACCCATTCGCTGCCCCACACCAAACCACTCTTTCAAGGTTATTGTGCGGTTCGGCCCCCGGTAGACACCCCCCCCCTTTCCCCCCCAAGGGAACGTCTCACACCAGACGAGTAACCCCTATGCTACAACCAACTCAAGAAAGGGATGCAGTTGCCTGTTTCCAACTGTGCTTGCTCTGAGGTAACATCATCGCTTCCTGCATTATGAGTGTCACATTGCTCACTACACCAAGTCGGTATTTTTATTTGAAGGGGCATGTAACACGCTGTGCAAGTGTGGATTTGAGGAATTTTTAAGAAGCAGCTGGTAACGCCGCTGTGGCTGAAAGTACGAGGGCTGTTCGGAAAGTAACGAACGATAGGTTGTGAAATGGAAACCACGGTCAAAATCAAAACTGTTTTATTTGCAACAGTTAGCTACACCTTCCAGCTACTTCTCTACACAGTCGCCGCTCAGATTTAGACATCTGTCGCAGTGTTGTATCAACTTTTCAATTCCCTCGTTGTAGAAGACAGCCGCCAGTGCTTTTCGACCATTTTCAACTCTGAACTGCAGCTCGTTGTCTTCATCAGAATACTGTCTTCACAGCCACCGGTTCATTTGAGCAGAGATGAACCTCAGAGGTAGCCAATTACAGGCTGTATTGTGGGTGATCAAACACTTCCCATCGAGAACGCTGCAGCCCCTGCAGAGTGCGGTCTACAATTGTCATGTAGAACGAACCGCGTGACAGTTATGTTATGAGGACTGCATAGCTTCAGGAGAAATCTTTCGCCAGGCCCTCATAACTTGGAGGGAGACGCTAATTTCCAGCCATCTTCACGCTCTCACTGTGAGCTCAGAACTGAAAAGAGCGACATGATGCTATCGACGGGCATACTAAACACAGTACCCAACGCATCTGTCCAAAGCATCATCAGATTTTCACTGTATTTTCCATTTCGCGACCGATCGTTCCTTACTTTCCGAATAACCCTCGTACGTTTTTTTTTAAAGTGACAGCTATATAGTAACCCAAAGTTTGTTGTATTGTTGGTATTCGTATTGTACTGCTCAATAAAATATTGGGGGAAGGGAGGAAGCAAAAAAAAAAAAAAAAAGATGGTCATATGCAATGGCTCTCAATCCATTAGCTCCGGTTCAATTTCTGCTGTTGCACTCACTTTTTAAATTTAACTTATTCCCACAATGTTAAACTATTAACTATTAAATTTAAATATTTTCAAACCCCTCACTTTATGTACTTGAAATTGATACATTCAGTTTAGCTAAGATTATTACTCTCACAAATAAAAACTTTATAGGCAACAACATTGTAGTGGCACATTGGTAAAATTTTGCACTAGCTCCCACTTGAAGAAAATATGGACAGCAGTCAGTCCATTTTAAAGTACAGGGTACAGCCACTCTCTCAGCAAACTTACCTAAAAGCTCATCTTTACTCCGTAAGCCAAATTACTGTATGTGTCACAGTGTCCTTCTCTTGCAACCCTTGTGTTCCCCCTTTCCTGTGCTATGGTGCATGCGAAGAACGACCTATCGATAAATCTCCGTATGAGTCCTATTAGTCTGACTTCCTGGTCGATGTAATTTTTCGAGAGTGAGAGGTATGTGGGAAGAAGCAGTATCTCCCTTGAGTCTTCTTGGAACATTGTCCATGGCCTCTCCATTTTCTTCTATCCACCGCCAGGCAAGTTTATTGTAATTCTTGTAAGCGTACAGCTGGCTAAAGCGAGGGATGATGTACCATTTGTTCCATCATTAGTCCTATTTGACCTACAGCACAGAGTGGAGGGAGAAGTTACCCACAATATAACACTTCCGTTTGCTACTACTATACCATAACCTCAAATCTGAAGGCAGTTCGTACAGTGAAATTATTCTCATTCAAGTAATTATAGTACGAAGAACCAGAGCAGTGTTACCCTCTGAGAGGAATTTTGTTATGTTGACCGTGTTGTAGCTAACGGAGGTGGCTTATTGGAAGTGAAAGTTAGAATTACGTAAATATTTAAACAGTAACAAACAATATTTTACCTATCTACACTATTCAAAGAATAAGGAAAACGGTCGCCAGCCTAATTAGGCAAGAGAATGATTGACATTCTTGTTCAAGAAAATAAGTATGAGTAACTTTAACGGACAAACACAACCTGTACTTTGCCACACGTGAGTGCAATGAACTCTGACACCTACATATGTTCACAATAAGGTTAGAGCTGACAGATCATAACAAACTATTTGCATCAGTACAACAGATAACAATACACACTGTTACTTTCAGGGCTTATTCAAACTGCATGGTCTTTATAACATTATTATTAACATTCACTGTAGAATCGTAAATTGGACATAGGTTCAGTATTACTTTTCACACATTTTCATAGCTGACATAAAATTGTAAATGTAGTTCACTGCAAAATTATGAACTGATCACAAGTTAAGTCTCTCTCAGCTAAATACTTTTCTATTTACAGTGAAAGTTAAATGGAATTCACTAACAGATTACTTCTCATTGTCTTTTGAATAAAGAAGTTACTGTTTTCATAGATAGTTGTCTTTCTATTAATCGTTATGTAGCATGAGCACAATAGGCAAACTATGAATCCTGTTACAACATTAATGCACTTTTAATACACAAGAGCAACCCAATATTGTACAGAATTTGACTTGAGTAGCAAGAGTAATTGAAATTTGCTATAATTAAGTAACTTTGTACATTTTGAACTGCTTTCAGTGGAGGGGGGGGGCCTTAATCTTGACCACTGTTGCAGAGCGTACTAAACACACTTTCAATACACTAAAGAAACAAGCCCTTAACAAGTATGAGTATGTAACTTTCCACAACTGTAGTTTACCACTTTTACTACAGTGAGACACAAAATTAACATATTTATAAGATACTGACTCACCTTCCGTGATTTAAAATAGGCAGCAATGTGATCATTTACTAAGCAAAACTTTATAAGCCTCCGTCTTAAGAACTTTTAATTTTGAACTTGGCAGCAACATATTAATAAGCAGTTTAAATAGGAAAATTATTTTCAGCAAGCATCATTTACTTTAACTCACTCTCTTGCCTCATTAACTTTAACTTTATTTTTACTATGTTCAGGAGGCATTAATTAGTTAAAACCCTCGGCTTTAATGTTCTTTCAATAAGGACACTCGGTAATCACTTTAGTTCAACAACTGAGAGGTGTTATGATAAGGAAAAAAAGTCGAGGTAGGTACATAAATTCAGTTATAAATTACCTTACATTTGAGCACACTAACACAGCCTATAAGCTGATCCTTCACTGTACATTACCACAGTGTTCCATTACAGTGATTGCACAATGTGGTGGCGATTGCATGTTGGTAGGTGGAATTGCAGATAGAATTGCTGGACTGTCATTTCTTGGTGGCGATGATAGATACCAATTTCAGAATAGTTCCAGCTCTTTATCCATCCATCCAAGGCATTGGAAAGCGTCAGGAAAAGCCTCTCTCGGAACCAGTACAATATACAACTTTTACATGAGCAGTTCACAGTTTGGCAGCTCGTCTCCGACTGACTCTTAATCCACCTCATCTACCTATGCCGACCACAATTTGCGCACGCTACACAGTTTCGGGAACCACAACACCTTTTACATACAAAATAACTAAGAATCCTAAGTGAAGGTCAGCAGTTTACATAACAGCAAACAAACATTTTAAGTAAAACAGGACCTTTGCAGATATTAACATTTCTATAAAAAATCGTTTAAACAAAATTATTCATTCTCAAAGATAACCAAAGAGATTATGTAAGAAAGGCAAAACATATAATTTGCTCATAGATTACACTTCCTACACTCTAAAAGACATCAATGTTTTTGCAAAGAAAGGAGTATACAATTTTGTGTTACCGATTGAATCAAACACATTTACAGAAGCTCAACGATGTAACATGAAATAAAACAAAAGGCAAAATAAATCAATAGAGCATTAGAGCTATGGTGTTACAACTTGTTTGGCTTATTCGCAAGTGACGTCGAAGTGACGTGTAGCTCTGCAGCTGCACATATTGAGTAAGCCGAATATGACGCTGACACCAACTTGTCCGATGGATTAGTGGACCCACAGAACTAGCAAGAACAACAGCTAGATATTTCACTCACAGCAGATTAAGCTGCCCACTTAGATTCCTGCCTAACTACACTCTCGGAAATAGCTACATGTTCAGAAATAAACAGCGAAATATTCATGACAAGTAAGAATATAAATGTAAGGTGTTCTGTCGGTTTCTCTCTAGCCAACCTCCGAAATCACGAAATATTTCAAAGTAACGACCAAATATTTGTGACAAATAAGTACAAAAATGTCATTGTTCGTCATTTTACGAGCAGCAATTTCATCCTTCGTTTTATGACTAGACACAACTAACAAAAGCCAAAAACCTCATTCATCGTATAAGAAAACGTACTTTGTAAGGCATCGGATTTTGTAGATGTCTAGCATGAAGTAATTAGAAAACGAGTTGCGTTTTAACTGCAATAAGAAATCGAGTTCAAGCTGTTTAGAACACTGACATATGTAGGCAATAAGGATGACGCTACTAATCGCTTCTATTGCATGGTCATGGAATAATTGACAGTCAGAATACGGCACATTATTTTTGTTGAGAAACCACAGAAAATGGGTCCAAGCAATGAGTTAGCGGAGCAGTCCGCTGTGCGTGGCAGGGACGGAACAGCGTTTCTGTATGGGCTTCCTCAGTGCGGTGTCTTCGGGGGCGGCTGCGTTCCAGACCCAGTGGAACAGCAGGGAATGCAGGCCTACCAGCTGAAAGCCATCTCTTGTCAGTACACGTTTATACGAGCTCAGGTCGTGAGAGTGGAGTGGGAAGCGAAGCCTGTTGCGGCGAAACGGCTTCAGCCCAGCCCCAGTCCAACGGCCACAGCTTCATAAATTCGAGAAAACCAATAGGCATTGGCTCTCCTGAAGAATGGGAGATTTTCTGGAAATTTCCATCTATTAGCTACATGGACTTGTATGGACTTGCGGAAGGCTGTATGACTCGAAGCATGAAGGGGGCACTCGTTTAGAGGCGAGCTCTGTAACTGAAGAAGTGCGGCTGCAGAGTTCACCCGAACGTGCATGTACAAATGTTGCTTAAAAAATGTGATTGCAAATTTTGGCTCTCACGTAAGTCTCAGGGGATGATTTCCACACTTGGTGCATTAGTACACTGTTCCACACCCGCGCATTAGTTATAGTTTTTAAATTAATATTCATGAGTACAGTTTATGCTAGGGAACAAACTTTAGGCGATTATTGTAGCAAAATCAGTTTTTCAGCACACAGTTCAATCACTATTTATTGACGTTATCCTTTTCTTTCACATACTGAAATTAGCACTGGTGAGACGGTTTACAGTTTAACTTTAATAATAATTTGACTCCGAGCCCCAAATAGCAGTAATGTAGGCTGCTGTAAACGAAAATTACTCTGTCATTTCGAACAAAACCACAAGTCCCACTGTCCTCTTTGTTCTAGCAGTTTCGGCTTGAAATCATAGATCGCCACATATTTACTTACGCCTCCCACACAAATAATCGTAGAACTTGCATTTCACCAAATATATGCTTGCACACTTGCACTCTTCAACAATACTCTTTGTCGAAATAAATCGGCGCGAAAAAAATTCTCAAACGACCACATAGGCCACCCTCAAGTGGGGCTCGCTCGCCACCCACCCTCCAAAACGACTGACCAACGACTGACCCCTGGCCAACATGGCCGCTCGCTTATATAGGCTTAGACGTCAACGCCCCCCCCCCCCCCCGGTTATGCAGGTACCATTCTCACCAGTTAAGGTTACAAATTTTGAGACATACATCCCACGACAGAAATAAGTACACCATCGGGACCGCGCTAAAAAGTACATCTTATTTACTATTTCACATTAATTTATAGGATTATTCTATCGCCCGTAAATCAAGTTTTAGTTTTTGCAAAGTTTCGCCACTTGGAGCAAATTTGTTTGTTTACATCTGTGCTGCAAAGTTTTGACATAGGACTGCATATAGCACCGTTTTTAGACGTAATCTATAGCGATCTATACATTGCGCTGCTCAAAATCTTCATTTCTATAATAATTAATTAATTGTGGGTGATAAATCTTAATAATAATTTGCAAAGAATGAAAACCATTGCAAGTTGAGTGTATAGTATAACTTAACTAGTTTAAAATACGTGTGATGCTACCCAAAATATTATACAGGGTGTCCCAGCTATCTTGTCCACCCAAAATATCTCTGGAACAATAACATCTTTTGGAAAACGACTTTCACCCGTATCAATGTAGGGCTGGGGCCCATGAATATACATATTTGGAAAAATTCTAAAACGACAGCATGTGTGTTTTTTTAACACAAACTTATGTTTTTTTAAATGGATCTCCTATATTTTTTCTTGAGCAATCCATAGCATGACAAAGCACATACACAATGGCGTTGATTGCATCGCAATATTCCCATTACATCCCGAGATATTGAGACGCGAAGTTGACGCTTGAAACACCCGACATGCACTGCTAGCGCACGTCCTGAGGCTCAGGCGTGAACCCCATGCTGCCCGTATTCGCCATGTGATTGACATGTGTAATCACACCTCCATACTTATAAAGAGGGACACTTACTTGTCAATCACATCGCGATTACGGGCAGCATGGGGTTCACGCCTGAGCCTCAGGACGTGCGCTAGCAGTGCATGTCGGGTGTTTCAAGCGTCAACTTCGCGTCTCAATATCTCGGGATGTAATGGGAATATTCCGATGCAATCAACGCCATTGTGTATGTGCTTTGTCATGATATGGATTGCTGAAGAAAAAAATATAGGAGGTCCATTTAAAAAAACATAAGTTTGTGTTAAAAAAACACATATGCTTTCGTTTTAGAATGTTTCCAAATATGTACATTCATGGGCCCCAGCCCTACATTGATACCGGTGGAAGTCGTTTTCCAATAGCTGTTATTGTTCCAGAGATATTTTGGGTGGACAAGATAGCTGGGACACCCTGTACAGTGCCGTTCTTTACGTTATGAATTTTCTATTGAATTTTATACACAGTTTTCCCTCAAACTTTGATTATTGCTCTTTACGGGCTTAATTATTTATGAATCTTAACATATGACTACGTCACTCGATCCGCTATGACGAGACATTTTTAATGAGTGCTCGCTCATTCCTGTAAGTTGTTGTTTACTATTTTTATTAATCTTTCAGTATTCGTGATATTAACCGATTATGAGGTTACTATAATTTTTGCATCTCGTGACTTCAAATAAAGATCGATCTTTCAGAAGGTGCATATTGCTGACCACAATCCACTGCCACATCGCTCTTCACTGTAAGTTACATAGTTTCCGCGTAATGCGCGAAAAACCAAACAATGCCCCAAGCTGCGGGCCACGTGGCCGCCCGGTGGCGGAGGCGTCCCAGCGACCGTTGAAAATATCGCGCGGGCGCGCCACGCGCTTCCGCGAATCGCTCTCCACAAAGCAATCCTTGCACCCTAGAAATATTCATCTCGTAACGGGGGCTTGTACCGTCACAAACTGGACAGAAAATTTCAGTAGCTCTGCTGTTAGTTTTCATGCAAAGAACAATAGGAGTCTGAAGCTTCTGCGTGAACTCGAGTACTTGCGTCTGTGTGCGCCACCTTGTGTGGATCTATTCAGCACAAGATGGCTTCTCTATGAAGCTCTTAGACTCTGATTATCCAGTAGATGTATCAGGGAGTCTCTGTGAATTGTATAATCGTCACTCTGTAAACAGAGTGGGGAAATTAGGAAGTTCTGAGAGCAGTTGTACATCATAAGTGCTTTTTTATTCTCGCGTGCTTGCAGTGTGTGTGTGTGTGGTTTGAGATTTTCGGGCGCTAAACAGCGTGATCATCAGCGTCCAAACGCATAGAAACAGGAGCACATGCGGCGAAGGGACGAAAACGGACAGCGAACAAGGAGAACGGCTAAAAGACACAGACCTGACGCAGTTCCCAATCCTCACATACAGAGGCAAAACAAGAGGAGAAGAAACGCACTATAAAAGGAAAGGATACACAAGGAAACGAGAACAGAAATCGAAGTAGGGACCGATGACCATGGCAGTCTGGTCCCTTTAATCCCCCAAACCAACCAACCAGAAATCGAAGTGAAACAAGTAGGTAACCGTGACTGGCGGACCTCTTACCTAAAACCTGGGTGGGCCAGTCACCAAGCAGCACACGAAAATCGTCTCCCTAAAATCCGAGGCAACAAATTGGACAGGACACAAAACCGTAAGACCTTAACCACGGTCGTTGCGTCGTCTTGCAAAATAGAGGGCAAATCCGGTGGCAAGAAAACCACAGCCCTCTGGTCAGAGAATAAAAGACAGCCAAGTAAAATGTGGCGGACAGTAATCTGGACGCCACAAGCACTGCAGATTGGGGTGTCCTCCCTCCGGAGTAAGAAACTGTGCGTTAAGGAACTGTGCCCGATGCGGAGGCGAGTGAGGACTGGTAGGACGTACACCATGGCCGCGTGGTGGCCTTGACCAGACGCAACTTATTTTCACCGAATGCCAGCCACTCCTCTTCCCATTGACGCATAACACAAAAACGCAAAAGGGAGGTAACAGAATGGAAGGGGACGGCACATTCCAGTCAGACCCTCTCTCTACATGGCCAGTGGGCGCGATTCGATACCAGAGCAGTTCACAGAGAGGAGATTATGGACAAGTGAGTAGGCAGGTGACTCAACTGCAGCGAGCGCCTACCTGTGGTGCGGGATCTGCAATCAGAGATTCAGCAGCAGTCGCATTCACTGCTGTTTTGGATATGACGATATAGCAACTCAGCAGAATACAGGCGCTTAATTCAATAAATGCGATGACTTCCATGGCATAGTGATCTATTTGAAAGCTGTCAGATTCATCTGGCAGTTGGTTACTTTTCTTTCTATAGCTTGGCGACATCCTTCTTTGTGAAAAATTAAATGGCGTTGTGCAGTTTATTTTGGAGGGCAACTAGTTCAATATATACGAATTAATACGAGGTCAAACACACACACACACACACACACACACACACACACACACACACACACACACACACACAGAGAGAGAGAGAGAGAGAGAGAGAGAGAGAGAGAGATAAGGGTAACGGATATTCTTGTCAACCGATGCTTTTGATTGAATCGAAACATTGCTTTTGACAATAAATTTTGAAGGTATTTATATACAAATACTTTTCTATTTTTTTATGATTTCCGACCTCAGCTAGTAGCGCACTCATAAGAGAGCCCCATAATGTGTTAAAAAGGTTAAGATGAACGAAAAAAGTACTATCGGCAATATGTGAACTTACTGTCAGCTCTGAAATACATGATCTTAACCATTACGCTATACCAAATACACTGATCAGCCTGAAAATTATGACAATCGACCTACTATCGATATAATCCCGCCCAGGTAATGGCAGCGTCACCTGACCTTCTTTTACGGAAGCTCGAAATTTAGCAGGACTTCAATGCGACATGCTTAAAATGCTTTCCACAACGAAACTTTGTCTCGTAACCTGGCAGAAAATGCAAAGAGATTCCGGTCGTATATAAAGTATGCTAACGGCAAGACAAAATCAATGCTCTCTCTGCGCGACAGTAATGGGAATACTATCGAGGACAGTGCTGCCAAAGCAGAGTTTCTAAACAGAGTCTTCCTTCACCAAAGAAGACGAAGTAAAATATTCCAGAATTCGAATCGAGAACAGCTGCCAACATAAGTAACTTTAGAAGTAAATATCCTCGGAGTAATGAAGCAACTTAAATCAGTTAATAAAAACAAGTCCTCCAGTCCAAACTGTATACCAATTAGGTTCATTTCAGAATATGCAACCGCATACAACCGCTCGTTCTACGAAAGATCCGTTCCCAAAGAATGGAAAGTTTCACAGGTCACATCAATATTCAAGAAAGGTGGTAGGGGTAATCCAGTAAATTATAGACCCGTATCATTACATCGAGATGCAGCAGAATTCTGCAATATATATTGTATTTGAACATTATGCATTACCTCGAAGAGTCAGTACGGATTTTGACAACATCGATCTTGTGAAACATAACTAGCTTTTCACTTGCACTAGGTGCTGAGTACTATTGCCAAGGGACTTCACATTGATTCCGAAATCCTAGATTTTCAGAAGGCTTTTGACATTGTACCACACAAGAGGCTTGCAGTGAAATTGCTTGCTTATGGAATATCGTCTCAGTTATGTCACTGGATTCGTGATTTCCTGTCAGAGAGGTCACAGCCCGTAGATGGTTCAAATCGCTCTGAGCACTATGGGACTTAACATCTGAGGTCATCAGTCCCCTAGAACTTAGAACTACTTAAAGCTAACTAACCTAAGGACATCACACACATCCCTGCCCGAGGCAGGAATCGAACCTGCGAGCGTAGCAGTCGTGCAGTTCCGAACTGAAGCGCCTAGAACCGCTTCAGTCCGTAGGAACTGACGGAAATTCGTCGAGTAAAACAGCAGTGATTTCTGGTGATCCGTAAGGTAGTGTTATAGGCCTTCTGCTCTTCCGTATCTACATTAACGATTAAGAAGACAATTTGAGCAGCCGTCTTACGTTGTTTGCAGACCATGCTGGCTTTTATCGTTTGGTAAAATCATCAGAAGCTCAAAACAAATAGCAAACGCTTTAGAAAAAATACCCGTATGGTGTGAAAATTAGCAGTTGACCCCAAATAATGAAAAGTGTGAGGTCATTCACACGAGTGCTACAAGGAATCCATCCAACTTCCGTTACACGATAAATATGTCAAATCTAAAGGCCGTAAATTCATCTAAATACCTAGGAATTATAACGGAGAACAGCTTATATTGGCAAGAACATATAGCAAATGTTGTGGTGAAGACGAACCAAAGTCTGCGTTTTATTGGCAGAACAGTTAGAAAATGTAACAGATCTGCTAAAGCCGGCCGCGGTGGCCGAGCGGATCTAGGCGCTTCAGTCCGGAACCGCGCGACTGCTACGGTCGCAGGTTCGAATCCTGCCTTGGGCATGGATGTGCGTGATGTCCTTAGGTTAGTTAGGATTAAGTAGTTAAGTTCTAGGGGACTGAGAACCTCAGATGTTAAGTCCCATAGTGCTCAGAGCTATTTCTGATCTGCTAAAGAGACTGCCTACACTACGCTTCTCCGTCCTCTTTTGCGTTACTGTTGCGCCATTTGAGATCCTTAGCAGGAAGGATTAACAGAGTCCAGCGAGAAAGTTCAAAGAACAGCTGCACGTTTTGTATTATCGTGAAATTGGGGAGAGAGTATCGCTGACATGATACAGGATCTGGAGTGGCCATCATTAAACCAAACGAGTTTTTGTTGCGGCGGAATCTTCTCACGAAATTTCAATCACCAACTCTCTGTTCTGAATGCGAAAATATTTTGTTGAAGCCGACCTACATAGGGAGAAATGATCATCATAATAAAATAAGAGAAGTCAGAGCTCGCACGGATAGAGCGTTTTTTCGGCGCGCTTTTCGAGAGTGGAGTAATAGAGAATTATTGTGAAGGTGATCTGATGAACCCTCTGCCAGGCACTTAAGAGTGATGTGCAGAGTATCCATGTAGATGTAGATGGAGACTGCTGGTCATACATACGTACAGTAAATGGAGTATCAGTGAGCGTGCTGTCCGTGTGAAGAATGGGGCAGGCGCACGGTCTATCTGAGTTTGACCGAGGGCAGATAGTGATGACCCAGAGGCTCGACTCGAGGTCTTCCGAAACTGCGCGACTTGTGGGGCGTTCGTGGAGTGCCATGGTGAGGTCTTCAACACGTGTCAAAACCAGGGTGAAACCACGTCTTGACGTCGTGGGGTTGTGCGGCCACCTCTCACTACAGATATCGGACGTTGTCGGCTGGGGACATTGGTAATAAATGATAGGTGACACGTTGTGGTGGAACTAACATGAGGCTCCAATGTTGGACGGAGAATAAGTGTGTCTGAACACACATTGCATCGAACACTCCTAATTATGGGCCTCCGTAGCTGACGACCCATGCATGAGCCAACGTTAACACCACGACATCGGCAGCTACGACTGAAATGGGCACGTGACCAGCTGCACTGGTTGTCTACATCTACATTTATACTCCGCAAGCCACCCAACGGTGTGTGGCGGAGGGCACTTTACGTGCCACTGTCATTACCTCCCTTTCCTGTTCCAGTCGCGTATGGTTCGCGGGAAGAACGACTGTCTGAAAGCCTCCGTGCGCGCTCTAATCTCTCTAATTTTACATTCGTGATCTCCTCGGGAGATATAAGTAGGGGGGAGCAATATATTCGATATCTCATCCAGAAACGCACCCTCTCGAAACCTGGCGAGCAAGCTACACCACGATGCAGAGCGCCTCTCTTGCAGAGTCTGCCATTTGAGTTTGCTAAACATCTCCGTAACGCTATCACGCTTATCAAATAACCCTGTGACGAAACGCGCCGCTCTTCTTTGGATCTTCTCTATCTCCTCCGTCAACCCGATCTGGTACGGATCACACACTGATGAGCAATACTCAAGTATAGGTCGAAGGAGTGTTTTGTAAGCCACCTCCTTTGTTGATGGACTACATTCTCTAAGGACTCTCCCAATGAATCTCAACCTGGTACCCGCCTTACCAACAATTAATTTTATATGATCATTCCACTTCAAATCGTTCCGCACGCATACCCCCAGATATTTTACAGAAGTAACTGCTACCAGTGTTTGTTCCGCTATCATATAATCATACAATAAAGGATCCTTCTTTCTATGTATTCGCAATACATTATATTTGTCTATGTTAAGGGTCAGTTGCCATTCCCTGTGCACCAAGTGCCTATCCGCTGCAGATCTTCCTGCATTTCGCTACAATTTTCTAATGCTGCAACTTCTCTGTATACTACAGCATCATCCGCGAAAAGCCGCATGGAACTTCCGACACTATCTACTAGGTCATTTATATATATTGTGAAAAGCAATGGTCCCGTAACACTCCCCTGTGGTACCCCAGAGGTTACTTTAACGTCTGTAGACGTCTCTCCATTGAGAACAACATGCTCTGTTCTGTTTGCTAAAAACTCTTCAATCCAGCCACTCAGCTGGCCTGATATTCCGTAGGCTCTTACTTTGTTGATGCAGTGATAGAGAGTTGCGTCGTCTGATGAGTCCTGATACATTCTTCATCGTGCCACTGGCAGGGCGCTAATCGGCCGTCTTCCAGGGCAACTGCTCCTTGACACTTGTACTGTGGGGCGAAGACAATCTGGCGGCGGCTCTGTTATGCTCTGAGGAACATTTTGTGAGCATGCATGGGTCCAACAGACCTCGTGCAACGCACCATGACGGCCAAGTAGTACCGTACAATGTTGCATATGAAGTACACACCTTCACTACGATGATGTTTACCGACAGCAGTGGTATTTTTCTACAAAATAATGAACTCACAAGGCCAGGAGTGTGTTGAAGTGGTTTCGAGGAACACACTGGCGAGTTCCAATTGATGTGTTGGGTCCCATTTCGCCAGATTAGAACCCGATCGAACACATCTGGGATGTGACCGAACGTGGCGTCAGAGCTCATCGTCCTCCCCCCCCCCCTCCCCCCTTCCCCACAGAATGTAGAGGAATTGGGTGACTTGTGTGTGCAGATGTTGTGACAGCTCCCTCCAGAGAACTACCAAGTTCGCATTGCTTGCATGGTACTAGGCGTCACCGCTGTTATCTGTGCCAACAGTGGATTACCGGATATTAGGTGGGTGACCATAATGTTGTGAAATTAGAAGGGAAGTCAGCGTTGGCCGTAATTTTGATGGTTTATTGACAGCAAAATCGATTTTCAATCACATAATGATCATCTTCAGTGCTTTAGTGTACAAATTGAAGCTCATAGGCGCTGGTGTCAAGTTATAATCAGTAACCAAAGCTATGAAACGATCACAATAACTGTTATTACGAAAGCTATGAAACGGTCACAATAACTGTTATTGTGATCGTTTCATAGCTTTGGTTACTGATAATAACTTGACACCAGTGCCTATGAGCTTACGTTTGTACACTAAAGCACTGAAGATGATCATTATGTGATTGAAAATAGATTTTGCTGTCAATAAACCATCAAAATTACGGCCAACGCTGACTTTCCTTCTAATTTCACGTATATGGTCGTTGTGCACACAGCACTCTATGGAGTTGCCAATCAGCATAATGTTGTGGCTGGTTATCGTACATGCGTATTACATTTTCAGTGCTGTTCGTCTCCATATATCCTAAAAGTTTTTACCACTGATTCGTCATTAACTGACGCTTAATTACAGAAAATTGCGCCATGCGTGAGATATTTGCCATAAATATTCAGTGAACTGTTGCCTTGAAAAATCATATTGCATGTTACAATACAAAATCAGCGAAATACAACGAAGTCAATATGACGTCTTTCTCATCAACTGACACGACATTTCTATATCACTTCCGAGTAAGCCGAGAGCATAGCTAGCTCCTGCCACAGTGTAAAGGGCAGGCAATATCTGAAGGGAAAAGTATGGACTCCATTGAGCCATAGGGACAGGTGGGAGGACGGGTTCCTGGTATGTATGTGAGCCACATGGCCACGTGTTGGAAATTGAAGTATATATGCAGGGTGAAAAGTATTTAAACCGAAAAACTCTGGGAGGTTGTAGGGGGCATCAAAACAAATATTTTTCCCTAATGTCATTTTTTCCTATGACAATTTTTTAAACCAGTGGAGGGAGATTTCTCTGGCGGCAAATTAATTAAACCAACAAACACTTTTCCAAGAGACAACACATTAACACAACCCAATTTCAATTACAGTAGATTTTCAAAAATGCCTCCATTGACACGTAAACAAAGGTTACACCGTCGGATCATGTTCTGTCTGACACTGGTAAAAACTCCAGGTGTATCGCGAATTGTTCCTGCTGTTGCTTCTATCCAGGCAACCAGGTCCTCTTCTGACGCAACAGGAGTTGCGTAAACAAGGTTGCGTATATCTCCCCACACAAAAAAGTCCAGAGGGGATATATCTGGGGATCAAGCAGGCCATGGTACAGGACCCCCTGTGCCGATCCACGTTTCTGGGAACTGTCTGTCCAGGAATCGACGCACATGACGACTGAAATGTGCTGGCACCCCGTCATGTTGGAACCACATGCGTTGTCTTGTAGGGAGCGGGACGTCTTCCAGCAATTCAATAATGCCTGCCATTTAATGGCCTAGGTAGCGGATACGGCCCAATTAAACAGTCCCCAACAACGCCGACCCACACATTAACGATGAACCGCACATGATGAGCGCTAGTAACCGTGGCATGTGGGTTATCCTCACTCCAAACATCCGAACTGTGCATGTTGAAGACTGTAACCTCCCCCTCACTTATCGACCTTAATGACAGTGAAAAATTAAACCGCGTGTACCTAATGGAAATTTGGGAAAAGCAATCGTCACCAAAGTTAATTTGTCGGTAAAGAGGGAGGAAAGGGTTACATCTAAATGAAAGGAAAAATGCAAATGAAACTGGTGGAAATTAATTTTGAAAAGGGGTAAAGTTAATAAAGAAAGTAAATGTGCGGCCGTTACGTTAACAATTAACTAGCGGTAATTAGATATTTGAGATTTGGGGGAAATTACAGTCGCCAGTCCTAAGGACAGTTACTATAGTAACTGAAAAGGAAAGGTTATTACACATATAATTAGCACTAGAAGCGTGGCAACAGAACGTTGACACGTGTAGTGTGAAAACTGAAAGTTTGTCAGAAGTAATAAATTTCGCTACACTCTGACTTAATTTAGCACAAGAATTAATAAAACCGGGAAATCGAAAGTTAATTTAGTGACTGAAGTTAATAGTGAGCTTTCTTTCTGAAGCACATCGAAATTCAGTAAAATACGGTTAGTCTTGGACTACCTCAACAATCATTTCAATAGCTACTTGAATCTACGCAATTTAGAAATAAGAGATTTAACTTTGAACTTGAATTAAATGATTCTGAACAATTAACAATAGTAAAATTTAGTATGTACCAAGCCGAGGTGCAGTCACAGGTAAGCTAAAATATGCTAACAAAACTCGCACTCTTAATTTGTGCTTGCGTAATCTAAATACTGTAGCCAGCTATGAATACCTTAACTGAACTTTGAAATTACAGCAGTGAAATCGAATGATGCTGGCGTTTGAATTTCAACGACACTCGGTTTCATTCCGGAAAAGGAAGGGACCCTGCTTGGTAATGCAATTGGGACAATGAGCAACAAAGGTTCATGCTACGTTTCTGTAATTTAGTTATGAAAATGGAACAGTTTTAAAAGCTGAGATCTGCCATACAGTTGTAAAACTTTACGTGCTTCCAGTTTTCCTTGCTTGTTGATTGAAGGTTTGAAGCCGTCGATCGAGGAGGTGAGTCACTCATTGTCGGCAGTCGCTGTTGCAGAAGCTGGATGTTGGCGCGCCTTCTTCTCGACACAGTTGTAAGTAGACTGTATAGGTTTTTTTATTGGTAACGCCACATTGCGCTCTGTATGAAAATCACTGGCTGTGCTGTGTGCAGTCTGTGGCTAGTTTGCATTGTTGTCTGCCATTGTAGTGTTGGGCAGCTGGATGTGAATAGCGCGTAGCTTTGCGCAGTTGGAGGTGAGCCGCCAGCAGTGGTGGATGTGAGGAGAGAGATGGTGGAGTTTTGAAATTTGTAATACTGGATGTCATGAACTGCTATATACATTATGACTTTTGAACACTATTGAGGTAAATACATTGTTTGTTCTCTATTAAAGTCTTTCATTTGCTAAACAGACAATGACTCGCACCGCAGGCAGCCACGTGCGCCGGCTGCCTCAGAGAAACATAACATAGACGCTAACCTTGAGCAAACTTTAGCATTCCTCACCGACGTATACAACATGATAATTGCTTTGAAGTTGAAACTCTGCGTACTAGGAAGAGTAAAGGATTGCACCACACTTTACATTACCAGTATGCTTTGTCAGACTTAGTATCTGTTAACATGCAACAGTGTTTGAAGTTAAATATCCAGTCAAGAACCAAGAGAACTTATTTAAACAGAAATTACGAATGCATTGTTATAGTGAACAGATGACGCAGTGTTGTTGTTTGTACATTCTTGCTTTTTAGTTGCACGATCGCATAACGACTATGAGGCTCACATACTTGGAACATATACAGGCACTGCTAATGAGATTTTCATGCAACATTTTGGTTTGCCTGAGAGTGGATTCAGAATTTGAAGTACTTTCTGTGAAATTAAAGATGACTTAGTATTTGGTTTCTTTGACAGCTAAACGATTATATCACGACGCTACTAACGTGTGACACAATTTACATTGTTGCTTTCGCGGTGTATCTGTTTTATATCTGTACAGCTTTTCTGTATTATTCTGGAAAGTAAAACATGCTTTAGTGGTGACTTTTGTGGTATAACTACAATGAGACAACCTTTTCCGTAGCTCAACAATACGTTACAGCACAGTACTTTCTTCATCACGGCAATAACTAAGATATCTATACGCATAGCATTTCGCTTTTGTTTATTACGAGCTAAGTACATTGACTTCCACAGAACTCTGCTTACAGAAGACGATAATTACTACACTTAGCACATTTTTACCGTTAAGTAGTGACAGAGATTATCTTACAACAAGACGCACATTTAGCGCTACAGTACACGTATTTGAGTGATTAATTTTGTACTTAAAGCATTTATTTTTAAAGATATTTGAAGTACAATGGTACAAAGGATTTCAGTGATACATTTCTTTCCATTGCTGTACTCTGTAACACCTGAGGGTATAATTACATTAATCCTCAGGGGGGTACACGTTTAATTTGTGTATCATGTGTTTGGCAAGCACAAGGAGCCCTAGCTAATATGGTATTTGCTTACACAACTTTACACATCGGTACCATATTTCTCTAACACGTAATTACACAGCTATCTGATCAATTAACTAAGAATGTTTACACAATTACACAGTTGGATAGCTTCACACTTATGAAACTGAATTTTGTCTGTACTGTGTGAATTGTTCATATTTTTTCGGAACCATTGTGATACTATGAGAGCTTTGAATGATTTATTTGGTATGAGATCATGATTTTTAAATTACATTTGAGGTAGATTACACTATTGAAATGAGCAGAGAATTTTCTTTAGGTTTTGAAATTATTGCAGAAAGCTACGACGTTTTTGAGATTTGACTGAGGTGTTATGATGTTATTTTTACGACGACGATGTGTATTACGCTGTTGCGGTATGTTTATCATCAATAAGCCGATGTTATATGAGGAATTTGATTATGCTACATATTTATTAAGATGAAATATTGAAGAAGTGTCGACGAATATGTATATGTGTAGTAAGGTAAGGAATAGGGAGTAGTGGTTAGGGACTCTGATTTATGAAAAGGATGTTGGAAACCAAGAATCGTACTTTAAGAGTTATGAAATGTTTGTAAATGCGTGAATGTATTACAATACCGACGAAAATTTTTTGGACAATGTTATATTCATAGGATTTTGTTTCTACACATTTGCAATGCAAATTCTTGACCTGTGAAATATTTTTATATGAGACTGTCACTGTAGCGGAAACTGCTGTCGTAAATATTTCCGTAAGAAAGTTAAGTGACCACCTGCACGTAATGCGTCATGGGCACCCAGCTGTGTCAGACAGCTGGAGAACAAGCCATTAGTGTGTGCCTTTTCAGAGGTACAGGCAGAGAAAAAAAGGGAGGCCATTATCCTCGCTATTGACATTCCTTTGTAGAAAGCTTCGCAAATACGACACCCTCAAACTTGAAAACATGATTAGACCGTAGAGTTCTTAATTTATGATATTTACTGAAATGAAATGATGAGAAACATTTCATGTCTATTGTCTTGCTAGTTGAAAGATGGTTTACTGCATTATGAAATGCCATATGTATTACTGTTAAGGTAAATACATTGTTTGTTCTCTAAAAAAAAAGAAGTAAAAAAAACTAAAAGAAAAAAAAAATTTTGTGAGTGCACAAGTGGTTGTTCATGGACATGCTATATTCTCTGCAAGACTCTTTGATGGTGATTGTGCACCTGCACAGTCGCAGCAGATGGCTCCTGGCCATCTCTACAAGGACTACAGTGGGTCTACACCTTTGATGACCCACCAATACCATTATTTCTACAAGGACTACAGTGGGTCTTCACCTTTGCTGACTCACCAGTACCATTATTTCTACAAGGACTGCAGTGGGTCTGCACCTCTGGTGGCCCACCAATACCGTAATCTCTACCAGGACTACAGTGGGTCTACTCTGTGATGACCTACTTACCAATATTCTTCAAAACTTCGACTGACTCTGCTGTGGGTTTACTCTGTTGTGGCCCATTACCTGTCTGCATGTCGAGAGTCAGCACTGTCTTCTTCAAGACTGCATGGAAATCCACTACTTCTGTGTGCAATTTCATTTACTAATGAGACTTTGTGAAAAAAAACTGTAATTACTATTATGATGAATGATCAGGACTATCGTTATGGACTGTGAGAAAATTTTAGCTTTTGACCGACATTGTATCAATAAGTGTGTGCATTTGATTTCTTTGTTATTGTAATTACGATTATGAAAAATTTTAAGAAATATGTATTGCCCAGTGCCCAAAACAATTGGTAAAATTTTTTGTGGGGAGCATGGGGGCTATGTAAGTAGGCTGTTTATGTTTTCTTATTGGCAACGCTACGTAGCGCTCTGTATGAAAATCACTGGCTGTGCTGTGTGCAGTCTGTGGCTAGTTTGCATTGTTGTCTGCCATTGTAGTGTTGGGCAGCGGCAGCTGGATGTGAACAGCGCGTAGCGTTGCGCAGTTGGAGGTGAGCCGCCAGCAGTGGTGGATGTGGGGAGAGAAATGGCGGAGATTTGAAATTTGTAAGACTGGATGGTATGAACTGCTATGTATATTATGATTTTTCAACACTATTAAGTTAAATACATTGTTTGTTCTCTATCAAAATCTTTCATTTTCTAACTATGCCTACTAGTAGTTAGCGCATTCAGTTGTTAGAATCTTTTATTTAGCTGACAGTAGTGGCGCTCACTGTGTTGCAGTAGTTCGAGTAACGAAGATTTTTGGTGAGGTAAGTGATTTGTGAAAGGCATAGGTTAATGGTGGCCCACCAATACCATAATCTCTACCAGGACTACAGTGGGTCTACTCTGTGATGACCTACCTACCAATATTCTTCAAAACGTCGAATGACTCTGCTGTGGGTTTGCTCTGTTGTGGCCCATTACCTGTCAGCATGTCAAAAGTCAGCACTGTCTTTCCGTTGGATTTCTCTTTTGTACTGTGTATTGATTTGATTTTGATTTTGTTTGAATTTTCTTATTTGTTCATACTCTTCTGTGTCAGTGAAGGCTATGGGTCTTGTGTCATTCAGATCATCATCTGCCTTTGTAGATAAGTTAGTGACCTGATCCGAAAGTTCGGCTACTTTCTCCGATAGTGAACACATTTCCTCAGTGTGTTTTTCTGAACCAAGTTTCAGAGTGTCCATTTGTGTTGAAATCGAATCTACTGTGTCCTTTAAGTTTTCCTGAGTTTTTGCAAGTTGCGTAACCGAATTGGTAGATGCAACTGAGTCAATTTTAGCCCACAAGGTCTCATGATTTTCGTGAACAATTTTTTGCAGTTCTTTTATGGCTGCTTCGTGATTCTGTAATGCAGACTTTTTGACATTCGATTCAATGTTATGTAACTCAGTAGTTAAATCTTCACGTGTTTGTTCAAGTGTGGTGTCTAACTTCCGAAGATTTTGTTCCATTGTGTCTAACTGTTGCTGTGTTTGTCTCTGGTGTTGTTCCATTGTGTCTAACTTTTGAAGCTTTTGTCCCATTTGTCTCTGATTTTGTTTCATTTGTTGCATTAATTGCAATAATAATGTATTAGTGTCTGGAATCTGTTTCTCTATGCTTTTTGGCAGTGCATTTTCTTTTACTGCTCAGACTTTGAGAAACACACTGCAGTTTTACTGTGATGAACGATCAGGACTGTCTTTATGGACTGTGAGACAATTTTAGCCTTTGACCAACATTGGATTGATAAGTGTGTGCATTTGATTTCTTTGTTATTGTAATTATGAAAAATTTTTTGAAATCTGTATTGGCCACTGCCCAAAACGATTTGTAAAATTTTTTGTGGGGAGCATGGGAGCTATGTAAGTAGACTGTATAGGTTTTTTTATTGGAAACGCCACATAGCGCTCTGTATGAAAATCACTGGCTGTGCTGTGTGCAGTCTGTGGCTAGTCTGCATTGTTGTCTGCCATTGTAGTGTTGGGCAGCTGGATGTGAACGGCACGTAGCGTTGCGCAGTTGGAGGTGAGCCGCCAGCAGTGGTGGATGTGAGGAGAGAGATGGCGGAGTTTTGAAATTTGTAATACTGGATATCATGAACTGCTATATACATTATGACTTTTGAACACTATTGAGGTAAATACATTGTTTGTTCTCTATTAAAGTCTTTCATTTGCTAACTATGTCTATCAGTAGTTAGTGCCTTCCGTAGTTTGAATCTTTTATTTAGCTGGCCGTAGTGGCGCTCGCCGTATTGCAGTAGTTCGAGTAACGAAGATTTTTGGTGAGGTAAGTGATTTGTGAAACGTATAGGTTAATGTTAGTCAGGGCCATTCTTTTGTAGGGATTTCTGAAAGTCAGATTGCGTTGCGCTAAAAATATTGTGTGTCAGCTTAAGCACAGTCGTGTACAATTTTCCTAAGGGGACGTTTCACGGTCACCAGGTGAAACGGGCTCTTGATGTGTGCCAGCTAATGCTTCCAGTCCACGACACCGTGTCAGAAACTACTATAGCAATTCGAGCGCAATTACATGCTGCCAAACCCCGAAAGCGCGGCAACTCGCGGTAGCGTCACACAACACACTTGCTCCACTGCACTACTCCAGCCAGACTCCCCTCTGCCCGCGCTTCACGCGACAGAGTTAACACTACCAAAGATCCTAACACTTTGGTTCTCCAAACGAGCTATCGATGTATTCGTTCGATAGCATAGTTTTCCCTAGGCCAGACCCAGCGTATAAATACAAATAATATTCACAAAACAAACCCTTATACATCGACATAAATGGATATCTATACAAATAGTAAAACAATTACAATATATAAAGACACAGAAACGTCATATCTTCAGGTAACAAAATAAAGGAAAAGAAATTATAGTGCAATAGATGGAAATAGGAGGATATGCATTTACGGCGTTACAAGACTCCATCACGCCCGAACTTTTCTTCATCGGTAAACAACACGGAGGATTGAAGTGTAGGATGCATTTCTCACTGTTCCAGGTACCACTGCGAGAACTGTGCTCTGAGTGGGTAATCAACACGCTGTAAGTGAAATGGACGTAAGAATTGCTCCCGAAGGACTGTTCTTACATTCGTCTGATTCGTCCCCATGTTACGCGCAATTGCACGAGTGCTGGTTGAAGGATCTCGCTCCACATGCTGCAAGACAGCTTCCTCAAATCTCAGCGTTTTTACCGTGCGACAGCGTCTTCTAAATGATCCGGTCTCACGCAGACGTTGGTACACCGCAGCAAAGGTCGTATGATGCGGGATACGACGATTAGGATATTGTTGTTGATAAACCCGCTGTGCAGCTCGTCCGTTGTGGTACGCTACGTAGTACGCACCAACCATATCAGTGTACTCACTCCAGGTGTATCATTCCATTAGTAAACAGAGACAATGCACTACAACACTGGTGGACAGCAGCTGCCTGCAACTGAAGATAGTAATACGCCCTCTAACGACTGAAGAGCGTAATACGCCCTCCACCGGTTTAAATAATCCTCATAGGAAAAAATGACAATAGGAAAAAGTATTTGTCTTGATATCCCCTACAACGTCCCAGAGTTTGTCGGTTTAAATACTTTTCACCCTGTATACAAGGCAGTGGGAGTTATTTGTTTGTAACGGCCTTACGAATAATGATAGGTGTAATTACAATTTTAACAGCAGGGATGTAAGAGCAATAAATCATATTCATTAGTATCGAAAATAAATTCCAAACGTGTCCCCAAACTTGACTTGCACTGTAATTATTCAAAATTTTCTTCACCGTAACAGTACAGAAAAATAATAATGACTTTGTGTTCATACTGGTTAGGGTACTCCGCCATGATTAATAAAAAACGAATTCTTCAATTCACTCCTCCACTTCTGTTAATCAGTCCGACTGCCACAGTCCTATTAATTAAAATTGCTGGTAGGAAGATTAAAATCTCCTTAAATCTCTCTCGTGCTTACTGAAGAATCCCGGTTCGAATCCTGCCTGGGGCATGGATGTGTGTGATGTCCTTAGGTTAGTTAGGTTTAAGTAGTTCTAAGTTCTAGGGGACTGATGACCATAGATATTAAGTCCCATAGTGCTCAGAGCCTTTTGAACGATTTTTTTTGAGGAATCCCGTGGTGGGGCTTAAGCAGAATTATCAAAAGCTTGTGAGCCGACATTGGAAAACGATTTACAATATCGATAAAAAACACTTCACTGCTAATAAATGAGCTCACGCTCTCTTCAGTTAAGCGTTTTTATAATTTTGCAATCTGGTAACGGAAGGTATTCACGTACCCCACAGTATCCAAGGATCCATATATGTACTGTCTTAATGACTGTGGCAGCTCCACTTAAAGGTTTTCATTTTAAAGTAAATTCGACATGTACTAATAATCATATAAACTATCATGGACTTAGGATGTTTGTTATCGCGATGGATCTTCTCACCGAACTTATCAGTGCGAATTATCTCTAGTCAGAGAGCAATGTGCGTCACGGTTACACAATAGATATCTGCAGTGTGTTTCACGAATCCGATCTAACCTAAGTATCCTACCGACCACATGAAGGTAGTAGCTGCGTACAGCTCTTCCACAGTTCGTATTTTGGTTCGAGCATAAGTTCGTAGCGTTTCTGCATACCTTTGATAAACACAACAGATACACATAATGGAGACTTGAGTCGTCAATAATATGTTCTCCTTCACTATCTACGACTGTCTGACAGCGCTAGGGTAGCTTTCTGATTCTACGACCGCAGAAATCAGTTTCGAGACGTAGTCATTCGACAGCCGTATTCGGAGCGCCTTTTCGTTCGGAAAGGAATTCCCTTGAAGGTTGTTCTATGAGTTAAAAGTCTGAGGGCGCAGGATCAGGTGAGTAACATGGGTGCGAATGACTTTCCAACCCGACTCCTGTATGGTGCTTTTTGTCAGCCTAGCAGAATGCGGACCGGCGTTTTCGAGGAGTAGCACCACTTCATGCATTCTTGTTGGTTCTTGTTCTTGGACTGCGTCTGTAGCACATCTCAGATACTGGCAAAAAAACTCAGCAGTGATGTTTGCATTTCGTTGTACACCACACCGCCGCTGTTCCACAGGATGCATAACATTATGTTTTCCGGATACGAATAAATCTTTGCACGAGGAGTTGCTGGCTTCTTTGGGCTCAAACAATCCTTTCTTTTCCTTATATTAGTATAAAGGCGTCAGTCACCAGTAACCATACAGCATAGAAATGATCGATGTTGTTCACGAGCCAACTGATGATGAACAAGCAGAGACGCATATATGACCAGATGGTGATTTTTGTGATTTTCTCTTAGAGCATGCGATACCCGTACACCTGATCTTTGAACCTTCCCCACTGCACACAAGTGTCACACAATGGTGGTATGATCACAGTTCATAAGATCTACTAGTTCTCCAGTAAAAGTGGTTCAAATGGCTCTGAGCACTATGGTACCTAA
Source organism: Schistocerca serialis cubense (assembly GCF_023864345.2). Lineage (NCBI taxonomy): Eukaryota > Metazoa > Arthropoda > Insecta > Orthoptera > Acrididae > Schistocerca > Schistocerca serialis. The sequence continues at coordinate 1,151,218,812 of NC_064639.1, forward strand.
CATTTGAGGTAATCAGTTCCCTAGAACGTAGAACTACTTAAACCTAACTAACCTAAGGACATCACACACATCCATGCATGAGGCAGGATTCGAACATGCGACCGTAGCGGTCGTGCGATTCCAGACTGTAGCGCCTAGAACCGCTCGGTCACTGCGGCTGGCAGTTCTCCAGTAAACTGATGTGAGTCATTGAGGATTAATGAGTTTAAACGACCTTCATCAAACTGCGGACGTCTTCCTGAACGTTGAGAATCATTAATCTCAAAACTGTTCTCCTTAAAACGAGGAACACAGTTTCTTTTCTAGCTCTGCCATTGGACAGAGCATTATTCCCGTACACGGGGCACATGTCTCTAGTTGTCTTCGCTGCTGTCACCCCTCTACTGAACTCAAACAGAGGAATATGTCCGAAATGTTCCTATTTATCCACTTGGTACTCAATTTTTTAGTGTCCACAGCTCCACTCACTACCTCCAAACCACAAAATAATCATACGTAAACTGAAATAGCAACAGTGGACTAGAAATGGAAAATGACAATCGATAAATAAAACTTTGGCATCCAGAAATTAAAAAAAAAAACGTTTTAAGAAGCTCTGCATCAACCTTCGAGTTTCTTCTGCAACAATATTTCTCCTGTCGGCAGGTGATGGTTGAAGTAGTTACTCCAGCAAATATCTCCTAATATTAGTATTGCAGGGCCCTGGTTTGATCACAATCGAGGTAGATTAATCCTACGCGTCAGTCAGGTGCCTGAAGATGGCGTAGTAAAACGCTGAACTTGGTTGCCCAAAAAAAGCAAGGTTGAAAACTGACGGCTGAAAAGTGTATAACTTGACATCCTCTATCGAACAGACGAGTTACGCAAGATATACAGAGAATTATGAAATATTTCGACTAAGTCTTTGATGCGAACAGGTTCATGACATAAGAACTTTTCATGTCAAACTAATTGTATATTTTTTCCGTAGTCTCATAATTCAGGTGTTTGTGCAATAACAATTAGGCACTATTACTCTACTGCATAATAGGCCAACGTTTTAGGTTAGGCTTTACCGTGACTGTTATTGACTTTAAATGAAACAACAAGTTTACTGATACCAGTCACAGTTTTATTTATTTCCACGACGCGTTTCAAAGATTTAAACCTCCATCATCGGGCGGATTAACATTAGTTAGTATGACATTTGTGTATGTGTTGTGTTACGCTTTTTTGGAGGAACTTGTGGCACTACCTAGTGGAGAAACAAGACACTCTTTCAGAACATGGTTTTGGACAACTTCTGACAAAAAATTAAGCTGATATCTAATGGTAAACATAAAATAAGTAAACTAGAATACCTCCAGTGGTCACAGGTTACTATCGCTTTCATAACACATCACATGTATACTGTCACATTTGTAAACAAATATGGCGCCTGGAATCTGCTGGGTGCAAGGTTCGTATAGCAGAAGAGATGGCATAATCGCAGAGTGCAAAGAATATACATCGTAACAACATTATTACAGAATATTTGTTTAAAGCACTTGGAGGTATTTGTTTTGAGGTGTCGAATATATGTGTACTTCAGATGGCATATAAATCCAATTTTTGACAAGTTAGCTTGACATTTGTACTCGTTTATACAATCAGGTGAAATGTTAAAATGGCTTAAACTTCATACAGACTTGAAGTACAATAATCATATTGCCTACAGCAGTAAAGTCATACGTACATACATAGATGACACTATTTGATTGAGATTAATATACAGATGTGAGAGGCTGGATTCCGGTTGTTTCGTTTGGTGTTTGTATCCTCGAATCACTCCAAAAATTCCGATTGTTTCGTTTGGTGTTTGTATCATCGAAGCACTCCAAATATACAAACACCAAACGAAACAACCGGTAGTTATCTTGAATTAGTTCTAAGTTCTAGGGACTGAATACCTCAGAAGTTAAGTCCCATTGTGCTCAAAGACATTTTTTCTTAAATAACCGGAATCCATCTTAAATGAGAAAAATGACAATATTTACAATAGTATCATCTCTGTTTTCAGCAACTGCCTACATTCTTAAATTGCACACACACACACACACACACACACACACACACACACACACACACACACACCTTAATATTTACCGTAAATTTTGACAGCCACCAAGACTACATGAGATTGATATCATTTACAGATAATTCATCACACCAACAGATCATACTACCTGTCAACTTGAAACCGTATGTACACTAACTGATGGCACAATCTGTATATCTATCTGCATATTTTATTGCATTAATCAATGTATTACCCCAACCTTTAGGCAGCTAATATATGTAACATGTAATCTTAGGACACCTTGCCTCTCATATAATCCATCCTTACACCCTCTCTCTCTCCCTCCCCCCCCCCCCTCTCTCTCTCTCTCTCTCTCTCTCATTTTCTCTCTCTCTCTCTTCCTCTCCTTCTGCCTCCAGCCTCTCACATTTGTCTATTAATCCCAATCAAATAGTGTCATCTATGTATGTACGTATGACTTTACTGCTGTAGCCAATACAATTATTATACTTCAAGTCTGTAATATTTCATCTGATTGTTATTAACAAGTATGAAGTTTAAGCCATTTTAACGTTTCACCTGATTGTATAAACGAGTAGAAATGTCAAGCTGTTTTAACTTGTCAAAATTGGATTTATATACCACCTGAAGTACACACACATATATTCGACACCTCAAAAGAAACACCTCCAAATGCTTTATACAATTATTCTGTAATAATGTTGTTACGATGTATATTCTTTGCACTTTACGATTATGTCATCTCTTCTGCTATATGGACCTTGCACCCAGCAGATTCCAGACGCCATATTTGTTTACAAATGTGACAGCATACATGTGATGTGTTACGAAAGCGAAAGGAGCCTGTAACCACTGGAAGTACTCTAGTTTACTTAATATATGTTTACCATTAGATATCAGCTTAATTTTTTGTCAGAAGTTATCCAAAACCATGTTCTGAAAGAGTGTCTTGTTTCTCCACTAGGTAGTGCCACACGTTCCTCCAAAAAAGCGTAACACAACACACACACACACAAATGTCGAACTAACTAATGTAAATCCACCCGATGATGGAGGTTTAATCCTTTGAAATGCGTCGTGGAAAAAATACTGGTAACAGTAAACTTGTTGTTTCAGTTAATCTCAGCTTGCTCTTGAATTTTTACCGTCTTAATAGAACACAGAATGTTGTACATAATTTTTTATTAAAGATATAACGGCAGAAAAGAGGAATTATGCCACAGAACGTACTTCAAAATCAAGTACTTATAATTCGTTCTGTGATAATGGGAAGAAACACGCCACCAATATTACAGACGGATTCTGCGATTTCACAGGGAACTAATTGCCAGACCTAAGTAATTTCCGATTAGGCACAAAATGGAAACCACTGTGAAAATTCGAGGGAACTTTGCACAGATGTGTAGGGCAGTGTGTTTAGTGTACCTGCCGATTGCTTCACGTCGCTCTTTTCAGTTCAGAGCGCAAAGTAATCACCTAGAGATGCTTAAAACAACAGGGTCTCCCGCCAAGTATGTGGATCTGATGAGAGATTTCGCCTGAAGCTATGCAGCCCACATAACGTAAATGTCATCCATTCTTTCTTCAAGACAGTTTTCAGCCGTATTCTGCGGGGGCAATTAAGACGCTCCTGTCGCGTTTTGGATGGGAAGTGTTTGATCACCCACAGTACAGCCCTTAACTGGCTTCCTCCATTGTTCGTCTCCGCTCACGTGAACCACTGGCTACGAAGACAATATTTTGGCACAAACAACGATAGGCGGACCAGCGTAGAGAATTGCCAGAAAGCACACGCGGCTGCTTTCTGTGACGAGGTTACTGGAAATTTTGTACAACGCCACAACAAATGTCTTAAGTCAGAGCTCAGAGTGGCGACTATTAGGAAAGGTAGCTGGAAGGTGTGGCTAACTGTTGCGAGCAAAATATTTAGATTTTCACTGTGGTTTTCATTTCGTGACCGATCGGACCTTAGTTTCCGAACAGCCCTTGTACTTTATTGCAGGTTACAATCGTACATAGTGTTCCTAATCGTTCTCATTGAATTATGTTTGCAAATACTCTAGACACTAAAGTTGAGAATATTAAAAATAACAAGTTTCCGAGAAAATTAAATAGGTATTACTAATTGTTCTACTGTCAGTAGCTTGCACGCAGCCTGAAGATAATGATCAATTTTCAGCTTTAGTTACAAAACAGAGTGCGAATAATGCAGAAGTTGGGAAAAAGGGGTGGTCCTCTACAGCATTGTTGGTTCGCGTACGCATGCTGCTGTAGGCTGAAAATAGTTGAAATTTTTGGAAGTTAGCCTGTGGTCAGTACTATTTAGGGCTGACTGATTTACATTGGCCAATGACAAAAAGGGAAGAATTTAGATACCCACAATTCTCTACAGGTCGCACGCTGATACTGTGAAAGAACGGTTATCGAACGCTAATTTTCATTCGTCCTCCTTCACGAGGTGGTTAATTTTTCATAATTATAGCTGCTAAGGAAACTGCGTGGTAGGCCCTCCTAAATTTTTGAGCTAGGAGAGGAAATTAAGTTATAACCACGAAGCACGAAGGAAATGTGCTAAGTTCTACCAAATAAATTTATTTTCGTAAGCACAAAATTAAAACTTGTGTCTTGACCCAGAATATTAGAGCCGCAGGTTGCACATAACATTATCAACATGAGCAAGTATTGCAGCTGGTTTGCTATCAAAACTCGTCTACATTCCTAGTTTGACTACATTAAACGTGCTGTGGACACAACAGTAGGTGGAGGGCCATAAATACTAACAAAGAATATGCCTAACTCAAAACGTTGATAGACGACACATAGAAAAGACGTGGCTTTGCATGCAGACAGGTGGTGACTGCGACTACTGCGAATGGCAAGAAAGTAGCAGTTTGTGGTAAGGTAACTCAGAGTTCACTATCTGGTGGTGCTGGGACACGTTACCAAAATGGTAGACGTAGGATCTGAAGCCGAAAGGTGCATGGTGACGATGTCGAAGCTGAGAGAGTCGTCAGCTGCCCAGTGTCACGTATGCCGTACTCCGGATCGGACCACGATTATTTCAAGGGGGCGTGAAAAGTTAATTTTCGACCGGGTGTCCAGTTGAACACAACTCAACACGGAACTCTCCCGCTACCTTTTCCTCATCAGTCGTCTGGTTTAATGTGGCCCGCCACGATTTCCTGTCCTGTGCCAACCTCCTCATCTGAGAACACCACTTGCAACTTTCGTTCTCAGTTCTTCGCAGTATGTATTTCAGTCTCTATCTTCTTCTGTAGTTTTTTCTCTCTACAGATCCCTCTAGTACCATGGAACTCATTCCCTGATGTCTTAACAGATGTACTATCATCTTGTCCCTTCTTGTCAGTGTTTTTCATATATTCCCTTCCTCTCCGATTCTGCACGAACCTCCTCATTCCTTCCGTACCTGAACAGTTCACCTAATTTTCAACATTCGTCTGTAGCACCACATCTCACATACTTCGATTCTTTTCTGTCCCTGTTTCCCCACATTCAATGTTTCACTACCTTCCTGGATGCCAAAAAATAAATAAATAAATAAAATGCAGAAAAACGTCCTGCGCCATCCTCAGGGCGTCTCGCCAAAGCCAGAGGCGACTTTAAATGTGGTCCGGTAGCACAGTACGAACACCAATCACATGGCCGGCAAAGTCCACGTGTGCGACAACTCAAGCGTGAGGTGCAATGACAGGATATGTAAATTTGCTGGTTTACATAAGCTGCCTCTCCAGCGAGCGTGCCGCAGAACCAGAGGGCAATTTCTGCAAATTCTAACACACCAAGCAGTGCAGGCAGCGCAACCCAGCACTCTGCCACATGACAACAAAACAAAGCTTCTAGCTGTAAAGTGATTTGGCCAGAGCCGAGCCAGGGAAACTCGGCAGCAGCTTAAAAGACGGAATGTGACGGTGAAGCCCTTCACTGACTTCCCGTTTTGTCCCCGCTTCTTTCCGGCTGGGTCCCCGACTAACCGCATTGACGCGCCCTTGGCCACCCCACATCGGTTAAATGCAGCCGCCACTTACAGCAAGCGAAACGTAGTATTACGAAAAGTAATCTATCCCTTGGAAAAGTCCGAGAGATACGGAAATATTTCAATTAGATTACATGACGGTCAGACAGAGATTCCGAAATCAGATACTGGATTGTAAGGCGTACCCAGGAGCAGATATAGACTCAGATCACAATATAGTAGTGATGAAGAGTAGGCTGAAGTTCAAGACATTAGCCAGGAAGAATCAATACGCAAAGAAGTGGGATACGGAAGTACGAAGGAATGACGAGATACGTTTGAAGTTCTCTAACGCTATAGATACAGCAATAAGGAATGGCGCAGTAGGCGGTACAGTTGAAGAAGAATGGACACCTCTAAAAAGGGCCATCACAGAAGTTGGGAAGGAAAACATAGGTACAAAGAAGGTAGCTGCGAAGAAACCATGGGTAACAGAAGAAATGCTTCAGTTGATTGATGAAAGGAGGAAGTACAAACACGTTCCGGGAAAATCAGGAATACAGAAATACAAGTCGCTGAGGAATGAAATAAATAGGACGTGCAGGGCAGCTAAGAAGAAATGGCTGCAGGAAAAATGTGAAGACATCGAAAAAGATATGATTGTCTGAAGGACAGACTCAGCATACAGGAAAGTCAAAACAACCTTTGGTGACATTAAAAGCAACGGTGGTAACATTAAGACTGCAACGGGAATTCCACTGTTGAATGCAGAGGAGAGAGCAGATAGGTGGAAAGAATACATTGAAAGCCTCTATGAGGGTGAAGATTTGTCTTATGTGATAGAAGAAGAAACAGGAGACGATTTAGAAGAGATAGGGGATCCAGTATTAGAATCGGAGTTTAAAAGAGCTTTGGAGGACTTACGGTCAAATAAGGCAGAAGGGATAGACAATATTCCATCAGAATTACTAAAATCATTGGGGGAAGTGGCAATAAAACGACTATTCACGTTGGTGTGTAGAATATATGAGTTGACGATATACCATCTGACTTTCGGAAAAGCATCATCCACACAATTCCGAAGACGGCAAGAGCTGACAAGTGCGAGAATTATCGCACAATCAGCTTAACAGCTCATGCTTACAAGAACAATATACAGAAGAATGGAAAAGAAAATTGAGAATGCGCTAGGTGACGATCAGTTTGTCTTTAGGAAAAGTAAAGGGACGAGAGAGGCAATTCTGACGTTACGGCTAATAATGGAAGCAAGGCTAAAGAAAAATCAAGATACTTTCATAGGATTTGTCGACCTGGAAAAAGCGTTCGACAATATAAAATGGTGCAAGCTGTTCGAGATTCTGAAAAAAGTAGGGGTAAGCTATAGGGAGAGACGGGTCATATACAATATGTACAACAACCAAGAGGGAATAATAAGAGTGGACGATCAAGAACGAAGTGCTCGTATTAAGAAGGGTGTAAGACAAGGCTGTAGCCTTTCGCCCCTACTCTTCAATCTGTACATCGAGGAAGCAATGATGGAAATAAAAGAAAGGTTCAGGAGTGGAATTAAAATACAAGGCGAAAGGATATCAATGATACGATTCGCTAATGACATTGCTATCCTGAGTGAAAGTGAAGAAAAATTAAATGATCTGCTGAACGGAATGAACAGTCTAATGAGTACACAGTATGGTTTGAGAGTAAATCGGAGAAAGACGAAGGTAATGAGAAGTAGTAGAAATGAGAACAGCGAGAAACTTAACATCAGGATTGATGGTCACGAAGTCAATGAAGTTAAGGAATTCTGCTAACTAGGCATTAAAATAACCAATGACGGACGGAGCAAGGAGGACATCAAAAGCAGACTCGTTATGGCAAGAAAGGCATTTCTGGCCAAGAGAAGTCTACTAATATCAAATACCGGCCTTAATTTGAGGATGTACGTCTGGAGTACAGCATTGTATGGTAGTGAAACATGGACTGTGGGAAAACCGGAACAGGAGAGAATCGAAGCATTTGAGATGTGGTGCTATAGACGAATGTTGAAAATTAGGTGGACTGACAAGGTAAGGAATGAGGAGGTTCTACGCAGAATCTGAGAGGAAAGGAATATGTGGAAAACACTGATAAGGAGAAGGGACAGGATGATAGGACATCTGCTAAGACATGAGGGAATAACTTCCATGGTACTAGAGGGAGCTGTAGAGGGCAAAAACTGTAGAGGAATATAGAGATTGGAATACGTCAAGCAAATAATTGAGGACGTTGGTTCCAAGTGCTACTCTGAGATGAAGAGGTTAGCGCAGGAAAGGAATTCGTGGCGGGCCGCATCAAACCAGTCAGTAGACTGATGACCCCCAGACATGTGGGTACTGTGATCTCAATCACCGATTAATGTCTCGTATTCCATAACAGAAATAAATGACAACATGTAAATTATGTCCTATTTGCATACTGAATTACGAAAATAAAAAGAGAAACCAAGGAATCGGAATTGACCTGATGAGCTTTCCAGAGTGAGTGGACAGGCCAGAAAACCCTGTCTCAAATACTTTCTGAAAAGAACTAAACTCCACGTCAACAAGCTACGAAGGGCCAACAGTACCGACCGGCCGCCATGCCATCCTCAGCCGACGGGCGTCACTGGATGCTGATTTGGAGCGGCATGTGGTCAGCACACCGCTCTCGCGGCAGTATGTCAGTTTCCGAGACCGGAGCCGCTACTTCTCAGTCAAGTAGTTCCTCAGTTTGCCTCACGAGGGCAGAGTGCACCCCGCTTGCCAACAGCGCTCGGCAGACCGGATGGTCACCCATCCAAGTGCTAGCCCCGCCCGATAGTGGTTAATCAAAAAATGCTCAAATGTGTGTGAAATCTTATGGAACTTAACTGCCAATGTCATCAGTCCCTAAGCTTACACACTGCTTAACGTAAATTATCCTAAGGACAAACACACACACCCATGTCCGAGGGTGGACTCGAACCTCCGCCGGGACCAGCCGCACAGACCATGACTGCAGCGCCATAGACCGCTCGGGTAATGCCGCGAGGCAGCGGTTAATTGGCGATCTTACTGGAACCGGTGTGCGGCAAGGCCGTTGGCTCACTAATTGTTTCTGGTGTCAAGAAATGTATACTCGTATGGTCTCCAGTAACACGTGCATTACATTTCATCAGAGGAAAAAGATATGGAAAACGATATTTTACACGTAACCCCTATTTTCGCTTACTGTGGTGGTCATACGGTAATCAACTAGTCCACATAGCCGACGCTAAACCGTGGGAAACAGCACGTGGTCGCACTTGGCACGTTGCGCAACGTAGATAAGATGGACCAGTAACACTGATAAGTCATTCGATAGCCTCCGTTGAACACAGAATTCAGAAAAATGACTGATAACAGATTCCTGGCAAGGGGAAAGCTGTAAAGCAAGTATATGTATAAGGATGATACGGTAGGATTACGAAGGTATTTTAAAAACGATCTTCACGATATTCCCGAGCTGAAACGTATCGCCCGAATCACACTGCTGAAGAACTGCACCAGTATGTAATAACAACATATAATAGAATGAAAATAATCAGAACAATTAAACTTTACGTTTTAGTGGCTCTGAGCACTATGGGACTTAACATCTGTGGTCATCAGTCCCCTAGAACTTAGAACTACTGAAACGTAACTAACCTAAGGACATCACACGCATCCATGCCCGAGGTAGGATTCGAACGAGCGACCGTAGCGGTCGCGCGGTTCCAGACTGTAGCGCCTAGAACCGCTCGGCCACTCCGGCCGCCACGTTTTAGTGACTGTGACATCCGATGTCCATTATAATTATCCGGGCTGTTACGCCGTGGTCGGTTGATGAATTTTGTCTCAATTCCCAACGTTTCGTCTCCGACTGCGGGAGACATCTTCAAGGGGGTCCGTAGCTCGATGGAAGGTCCAACACGCCCACTGGCTCGCTGGCTCAGTCAGTAGCGAGCCAGTGGGCGTGTTGGACCTTCCATCGAGCTACGGACCCCCTTGAAGATGTCTCCCGCAGTCGGAGACGAAACGTTGGGAATCACCACAGAATTCACCAACCGACCACGGCGTAACAGCCCGGATAATTATAATGGACATGATATTTCCGGCCGTGAAAGTCTACATTTTAGTATGTGACATCTGAGACTATTGTTATGGTGGAGAAGTACAGCGTTTAGATCTTCAACTAGATAAATTCAAGGGAGTTTGTTATTTATTTAATTTCATTTTTTTTGTTTATTCTTTTTTGGGGGGCTTGGCTGGGGGGTTGTCTTACATTACGGCAGAAAAAATGGGAATACCGTCCATTTTGCTGCAAATGAGAGTACACAACAGACACTTTAGTTCTAGTAGTAACCTTATTCATCTGCCGAAAACTTTTAACGACTACATGCAAGTCATATGAACACGCAAGTTAAGGTGCACAAGGGCGCAACAGGCAGCTGGCCGTGGCTTTAAATTAGGAACGATTCCAGCATATGCCTGTAACATTTTAAGAAAGCCGTGGCAAACCTATACCAGGATGGCTAAATGTGAAGTTTAACCTCCATCATGCAGAGTGAACGGTCAGAGTGTTTAAATACCGTTGCGCCCAAAAGATTTGTTCCGTAGTATAAGAAGTTGGTGGAAGATTTTTCATTTATTGCTTAACACCAACCACAGCGTGCTTTATCAGCTGACATCAGGATCCTGACAACGACGCTTGGTCTCCAGTTTGTGCACCGCAACTTCCCATCTCTGTTCATGAGAAAAGGAGTCAGCATCTTAACACTGTAATTGAGATGTTCTTACCAACAGTGTTAGCATTATGTATTGCAAAGCTTTCTTGAAATGTTTGAGAAAAATGTGAAGCACCGGTAAGGGGGGAGACACATGTGAAGGATGTAATACGCTGCCCTACCCTTCTTCAGACGTAAGTTCTCAGACGTTGAACAGTAGGTCCCTCTCCTATAACAATTGCCGACGCTGCTACTGGAGTGGTTTGAGCATCTCCATGAGGCACTCGTGTCTGCTAAGCGATCCCGCAGCCCGCCGCGTTTCGCTGGACGTTTTCTGCAATTTCTGGAAACCGGTTTTGGTAGGGTCGCGGCCCGATGACTGGTACTCAAGAATCGGTCGAATAAATGTTTCGTAAGTCACTTCATTCGCGGATGAGTTGCATTTTTTTGGTCATCAGTCTACTGACTGGTTTGATGCGGCCCGCCACGAATTCCTTTCCTGTGCTGACCTCTTCATCTCAGAGAAGCACTTGGAACCTACGTCCTCAATTATTTGCTTGACGTATTCCAATCTCTACATTCCTCTACAGTTTTTGCCCTCTACAGCTCCCTCTAGTACCATGGAAGTCATTCCCTCATGTCTTAGCAGATGTCCTATCATCCTGTCCCTTCTCCTTATCAGTGTTTTCCACATATTCCTTTCCTCTCAGATTCTGCGTAGAACCTCCTCATTCCTTACCTTATCAGTCCACCTAATTTTCAACATTCGTCTATAGCACCACATCTCAAATGCTTCGATTCTCTCCTGTTCCGGTTTTCCCGCAGTCCATGTTTCACTACCATACAATGCTGTACTCCAGACGTACATCCTCAGAAATTTTTTCCTCAAATTAAGGCCGGTATTTGATATTAGTAGACTTCTCTTGGCCAGAAATGCCTTTCTTGCCATAACGAGTCTGCTTTTGATGTCCTCCTTGCTCCGTCCGTCATTGGTTATTTTACTGCCTAGGTAGCAGAATTCCTTAACTTCATTGACTTCGTGACCATCAATCCTGATGTTAAGTTTCTCGCTGTTCTCATTTCTACTACTTCTCATTACCTTCGTCTTTCTCCGATTTACTCTCAAACCATGCTGTGTACTCATTAGACTGTTCATTCCGTTCAGCAGATCATTTAATTTTTCTTCACTTTCACTCAGGATAGCAATGTCATTAGCGAATCGTATCATTGATATCCTTTCGCCTTGTATTTTAATTCCACTCCTGAACCTTTCTTTTATTTCCATCATTGCTTCCTCGATGTAAAGATTGAAGAGTAGGGGCGGAAGGCTACAGCCTTGTCTTACACCCTTCTTAATACGAGCACTTCGTTCTTGATCGTCCACTCTTATTATTCCCTCTTGGTTGTTGTACATATTGTATATGACCCGTCTCTCCCTATAGCTTACCCCTACTTTTTTCAGAATCTCGAACAGCTTGCACCATTTTATATTGTCGAACGCTTTTTCCAGGTCGACAAATCCTATGAAAGTGTCTTGATTTTTCTTTGGCCTTGCTTCCATTATTAGCCGTAACGTCAGAATTGCCTCTCTCGTCCCTTTACTTTTCCTAAAGACAAACTGATCGTCACCTAGCGCATTCTCAATTTTCTTTTCCATTCTTCTGTATATTGTTCTTGTAAGCAGCTTCGATGCATGAGCTGTTAAGCTGATTGTGCGATAATTCTCGCACTTGTCGGCTCTTGCCGTCTTCGGAATTGTGTGGATGATGCTTTTCCGAAAGTCAGATGGTATTTCGCCAGACTAATATATTCTACACACCAACGTGAATAGTCGTTTTGTTGCCACTTCCCCCAATGATTTTAGAAATTCTGATGGAATGTTATCTATCTCTTCTGTCTTATTTGACCGTAAGTCCTCCAAAGCTCTTTTAATTTCCGATTCTAATACTGGATCCCCTATCTCTTCTAAATCGACTCCTGTTTCTTCTTCTATCACATAAGACAAATCTTCACCCTCATAGAGGCTTTCAATGTATTCTTTCCACCTATCTGCTCTCTGCATTCAACAGTGGAATTCCCGTTGCAGTCTTAATGTTACCACCGTTGCTTTTAATGGCACCAAAGGTTGTTTTGACTTTCCTGTATGCTGACTCTGTCCTTCCGACAATCGTATCTTTTTCGATGTCTTCTCATTTTTCCTGCAGCCATTTCGTCTTAGCTTCCCTGCACTTCCTATTTATTTCATTCCTCAGCGACTTGTATTTCTATATTCCTGATTTTCCCGGAACATGTTTGTACTTCCTCCTTTCATCAATCAACTGAAGTATTTCTTCTGTTACCCATGGTTTCTTTGCAGCTACCTTCTTTGTACCTATGTTTCCCTTCCCAACTTCTGTGATGGCCGTTTATAGAGATGTCCATTCCTCTTCAACTGTACTGCCTACTGCGCTATTCCTTATTGCTGTATCTATAGCGTTAGAGAACTTCAAACGTATCTCGTTATACCTTAGTACTTCCGTATCCCACTTCTTTGCGTATTGATTCTTCCTGACTAATGTCTTGAACTTCAGCCTACTCTTCATCACTACTATATTGTGATCTGAGTCTATATCTGCTCCTGGGTACGCCTTACAATCCAGTATCTGATTTCGGAATC